>NC_135211.1:44272224-45009724 GCF_052324685.1 Brachyhypopomus gauderio | reverse complement strand
AAGGAGTTGCAGGGCTGGGCTCTAGCGATTAGTCATGGCGTCTATGTTGGCAGCCCTGCGTAGCTGGATATGTTCCAAACACGAGACGGTTGATGTCGGGCCGAGCGTCGTCTTTGGCATGGTAACGGCCCGAGCGTCGTCTTTGGCATGGTAACGGCCCGAGTGTCGTCTTTGGCATGGTAACGGCCGGGCTGTAGGCCGCAGACGCATGACTTCGTGTCAAATAATCGTACGGAATGGAGTGTGTATCGTCCCTCGTAGAACTGACAGCCATGTTGATCTTAGCTAGTGTCGCCTTAAGATCCCCCCCCTCTCTCCCTCTCTCTCTCTCTCTCTCTCTCTCTCTATCTCTCTGTTTTCATCTCCAGTTCCTATGTTGTGTTTAAAGGCTAACACATTAAGTGTTGACATGATGTGCCCTTTTCTAGTCTTTAATACTGTAGACGTGTAGACGTACCTGTTCATACATGGACAGACAGAGACTGACAGACAGACAGACAGACAGACAGGGAGAGAGAGAGAGAGAGAGAGAGAGAGAGAGACGGGGGAGAGAGAGAGAGGGAGAGAGAGATGGAGTCACTATGGATAAATGTCAGCACTAATGGATATTGTGCCCTTCTGAAACTACAGTGAATGGCAGCACATCTATCAGTGTCATGACAGAAGGTCTGTACTCAGACACGGCTGTGAAGGCCTCACTCAGCTGCTAATATTAAGCAGCCTCCCTTATGCATGTTCACTTTAGTGATCTGTTGGCTGTTGAAGAATTGCTGTGCACCTCAACAGTCTTACAATAGTAAGTTGTCTCTCTCTCTCTCTCTCTCTCTCTCTCTCTCTCTCTCTCTCTCTGCATGTCGATGACTTCCTGCTTAGCAGAAGCACCTAACAGGAAATACATTAAACGATCAATGATCAATGACCCGAGAGGAAGTTTGGATCAGGCTGTGTGAGTTCCTGCTGTTCTCCATTCAGGATGCCAGCACCTCACAAATCCAAAGAAACAGGGCGGCTTCCCCGTCAGAGCCTAGCCCCTAGCCCCTAGCCCCTAGCCCCTAGCCCTCACTGTAGACTACCCTCAATCACACTCTGTCTCTTTTCCCAGAGGGCTTTTTAAATGGTGATACTTGAGCACCGTTAAACATGTGAACAAATGAAAGTGTGTGAACATCGGGCCACGTTGAGAACCGTGACGTGCCGTGTGATCTCCACCCTCCTAGTAGGAGATCAAGGCGTGCTTGAGAGCACCTCCACCTCCAGGCTTCTCCCGTGGGTTTGTGGAATCATTTTAATGCAGAACATCTGTTATCCATTGGCCAGGCCTTGTGCTCAGGAGGCAGGTCAGACCACTGCACCCTCACCATCCCCCCACAGTGCTTCTCTGTGATGGCAGACCCAAGATGGAGGGTGCGAGAGCCTCATTGATCCGCTGTGTCTCTCCCCGCCTGATACGAATGGCTCCGAACCGCAAATCGCTCGTCCATCAACCACTCCTCCCCTAACAGGCTGCGGAAGCTCCATTCCACGCTGATCTGAGGTCAGGGTTGTGTAATATTTTAGAGGGTACCACGCGCCAACATGAATGAGACATGAGAAATTCAGTGTCAGCATAAAATGACTCAGGTTTGACATTTTAGACAGCAGTGTGCACACATTGATTGATCCTGCCTGAGCAACCCTAATAAGGTGGTGTGTTACTGAATGATCCAGCTGGCCCCACCCTTGCCAATAAAGCTGCCTCGTGGTCACAGAGTCAAACATGTCCGTCCGGCTTTATGAGTGGCTTATATTGTTTTCAATTACCTTCCCATGTCCCGTGTTTGGGTCAGTAAAGTTTTATATGCTGGCAATGAGTCTCTGGTTGCCCATTGAAGTCATGTTCTGCCTTTTCAAAGACATAAACACTCTACTTCAGTCAATAAATCAAATTCAGAATTCATTCAAATAACAACCACTTTATTGCAGTTATATATGCCAGGCTGACCAGAGCTTTGTATCCTAGACATTTTTTAAAACCTATGACTGTCGTTATTTGACACACAGTGCTGTAGGAAGCGAGACATAGAGCTTCTGGGACTATTTGAAGAAAATATTTAGCTTTCATTGTTTAGTTTTGTTCATGAGCTTTTTCATTTAATTAATTGGCTATTATATGAGCAGTTCTGACTTCCAAGTACATTAAGTGCCTGTTATTGTTATATAATTTATTTATTTTTTTTCCCTTTTATTATGCTCAAAGTAGTTTTTTTGTTTTGGTTTGTTTTATATTTCATTTATTCAATTCCATTCCCACAGGTTTATACGTGCTGAAATTATGATTCGCATGGCTTTTGCTGGGATTTGGCTTTATTACCATCCGAGTATCCTTGTCCAAAAGAAATGAACTAAAAGCATAAGTCATGGGTTTGACAATGCGGTCACTCTCACATTACACATGCGCCAATCAATATCCAATCTACCACAAATCTGCACTGAGACAATAGAGCAAAACATGAACGCGACGGAGGGAACAGAAAGTGAATAGGGGTCTTGGGTGTGTGGCGCGGCTCTAGCGCGTTAGCTCGAGTGTTTTCCCGCCATCCACCTCGGCTTGCTCTTCCAGGGATTACGCTGGTTCAGGCCTCTCAGAAGTTCTCTTCCTGTTCCCGTGTCACACTGCTGCTGGTCCCCACCCCTGTGGGAGGGGCAGAGGAGAACGGACACGTTTCTGTTCCCATTGGCTCCTCTGACTCGCTTTAGCCCGAGCTTTTGTTTATCAGCCGGGTGATTGCACGCCACTTAATTATGCTATGGTCCAAACCGCGGGTTTCCCAGGCGATAAGCTTCGTAGCAACGGGACGAGGACGGGGGAGTGATTCGCATGAATGACACTCGAGAGGAGAAAGATCGAGCAAGGTTCTGGGCTGTGGGTGTGTGTGTGGGTGTGATAGTGTTCCTGCTTGTGTGTATCTAGGCATGCTCTCGGCCGGGCTCGGTTTGTGCCTTAGAAAGTGTTTTCTGTTCCAGGGCTGTAGTTCCCACCTGATTGGCAAGCATCTCACGGTTCACAATAAGGTTGTTGTATCCAGGATGTTGGTGCTCTCAGACATCTTATGTTACAGAACTGCACTTCTCATGACTGGAGCCTCAAACACCCCTCATACTACCACACCACAAGTGTGTGTGACCCCGGTCACACAAATCTTGTCATAGCAATCAACAAGGACGGCGCTTCCAAAGAGCTGTGTCAGTGTTTTCCCCCAGCAGGCGGTGGGAGGGACCAGAGCCTGCAGCGTTTAGCATGCCGTACCCACTCACCCTCGCTCGGGAGGAGAGATCAGGCACAGGTCGGCCGGGAGGACCATGCCAGCCCCATGGGGGGTGGGTGGGTGGTGTGGGACCCCCACGCCGTGACGAATCCCGAGGCCCGAGTCTATTCTGCTCTCCTAGGCACTACTGCTAAGTGCCAGGCCAGCAGATGAGCAATGATACGAGGGCAACGCACAGCGGCAGTTCAGCACTGCTGAGATTGGTTTATGTCTGCGCGCATGTTTGAAACCTTCACTTATAACAGGGTAGGACAGGACTTTTAGAGGGCTGAGAGGTTTATCTTTTCCCTGAGCATCTTTTCCTTATGCTTGAAGAGACATTTCAACAACTCTGACTTAAACAGTCTGATATTGCCTAACGAAAGCATTCCAACGCATTCCAAAGTCTCCATTAGCGAAATTAAAACAGTCCAGTCACTGGCATTACATGAAATCCAATCCGGAAAGGTTTACCTTCAGTTTCTATATCATCCTGGGACCTGGCCTCCCTGCACCAGGGCCATCTGGGTCTATGCCAGGGGAGCTGCTCGGGGAGGAATTATGGGTAGGCAAGTCTTGGATGGGCGTGCATAGCCGCCAGTGTCTGCACCTCCTCACTGGGCCACTCCCCTCCACCACAGCCGTGCTGACAGGCTGATCTATTTCACCCAGCTCTCACACAGGAAATAGTCCAGACCAGTTGAGAGAGCCAGCTATACTCTCTCTCCCTCACTCGCACACTCGTACCCGTGTGACATGTGTGTGTGCTGATGCCCCCCCCCACACACACACACACACGGTTCACCAAGTCTTTAAAATGGGTGCAGGCGTAACCATCCAGTGTCCTTAGCAAAAATAAGTAGACGGGTCATGTTCAGAACATACTAAGGATAAGCAGACATTTGAACTCAGAAGTGCACCATAATTCAGGACCCACATCAATCACGGGCTACTGCTGGGGTGTGACAGGTTAAACACGGGACCAGAACACCTGAGTCTGCAAGATCAGCACTTCTATTTTAACCAGACCCTTCAAGCCATTTGAACTTAATGACATCACATATCAAGGAATCTGGCATGGGAATCAGGCGGCCCAGGGGCCCAGAGCGCGTGCCGCTCTAATTCAGAAGGAGAACAACGACCACGTTCTCCAAGGCTCAGTGCCCAGGCTCCAGAGAAACAGCCTGGTGGAGAAATATCAGTGGCATAGCAAAGAAATGAATTTCACTGGGAGATCAAAATATAGACAAAACTGCACTAGACGCTACTAGAAGCAGTTATAGCGTTCAGAGTTTGCCATTAATTAATTAAGCAGTGAGTTCCTGACAGCTAATCTCAGAACATTAAAAACATCATTAGGCCTTGGGGAAAAAATGCTTTATTTATCTCTTGCTTTTGATTTCTTTGTCACAACTGGACTGAAGAAGTCACAGATTTTTTATTTATTTGCATTTATGTGATTGAACTTCCATCACTAATGCAGCTAGCTGGTTATAGTGTTTGAATAGAAATGAAAAATAAAAATAAAACGCATGGCAATGATTGGTTAATACTTTTTCTAACCATAGCTGCTGTTTGCCAATAAAATGCAATTAAACAAACTGGGAAGTGTCTGGGGCTTTAACGTGTTTGTAGTGATCACATAGCACCTGTACAAATGTGTGGGCCCCAAGAACCTTGAGAAGAACGAGTGTGTGAAAGTGGGAGGAGCCATAGGATGTGAAGGGGTGGAGCCTGCAGACACAGGTCAGATGTACACTTGCAAGTATGGACTCCAGCAGTTCTGAACATGGCAGCTGAAAGGATAGTGGATAGAATTCCCAGATCAACATCTTTAAGGTGAAAGGTATTTAATACAAAGCCTGAATAAACAAATAGGTTGTCAAGCCTTACATATTGAGACTGTCTGAGTCTTGGACATTGACTGTAATGTTAATCCATAGCTTGGGACCTTTATCGGACAAGGTTCTGGCCCCTGAGGTAGATTTCCTTATTCCAGGTCCTAGTAAACAACCTGAACCTTTTCATCAAAGCAAACGCGCTGGATCATAAGGCACCAAGAGTTCACTAAGGTACTGTGGGGCAAGACTGCTCAGTGCTTTGTAGGCCATTAGAAATATCCTAAATCTGTATGAAATTTTACTGGGAGCCAATGCAATGTAGCTAAGATAGAAGTAATATAAAATATAACATTTTCTAGTTCTAGTAAGTACTCTGGCTGCTGCATTTTGAATAAACTGGAGCTGGTTTATACTATCTGGTTCAGGCAGATAGTCAGGCTTTCTGGAAGTGATAAATGCAAGGACTAGCTTCTCTGAATCATGTAATGATAGCATAATTCTAATCTGTGCTAAGTCCCTGCGGTGGAAAAAGGTTGTCCTAGGAATATGAGTTATTTATTTAGTAAATTTCCCATTATTACACGTTTGGAATTGTCATATATAACCTACATATATAACTGTCATATTTTTAGACGTCATACACCACCCAAACAGTGAGTATGCAGTATGTCGTACATTTAGACTGACGTTATTATTCAAAACTCCTTTGCTGTTGCTGAAAAGACGTTGGGAGAGTTGTACTACTTAGCAAAACTAATTGAGTAAGAATGTTACCAGAATTTTCAGCGCCAAAATCCCACGTGTGTCCAATTTTAAGTACTATGTGAAGTGCATAGCATTTACTGGTATGGAGTCCATAGACACTCGTTTTCACCGTCTTCAATATGTTTCATCATCTTCTTCCACTCTACAGTATAAACGTGTCAACATGCTCAGCCGTAAAGTGCTTTTGATGATAAGACCGTTGGTGGCCGCACAAAAGCCTTCCTGATATACCCTCTACATGAGGATGCACAGGAATGCTAAAAAAAATTTTAATCAAATTCAATTTCTTTGTAAATGGTCAAAGAAAAAAAAAAAAGAGATGACAGTGTGTACTTGGTGCCTGTTCTTTGTGCCTGTGCACAAGCTCATGAATATTAGTCAGGCAGCCAGGCCGGCCCAAACAGGGCTCCCTTTTTGGAGATCCCAGCCACAAAGGAAGAGGCTACTTCTGACAATTGCAATTACTAGATCTGCTTGGACACTGCATCAGAGCCTGGGCGCTGTGCCCGGTACCGAGCGCTGGAATCCCGGGCCGTGCCGGCCTCCATCCCAGCCGGAAGGGTCCGGAACTGGGACACGGAGAAGCCTGTGGGGAGGCGCATCATGACTAAGGCCCCCTCCGGTCGCCTCGCGAAACGGTGAGGTGGCGGAAAGCGCGTTGCCTCCACTCCCCGCACTCCCCGCTCCCTCCCAACGCCTCCTGCGATTCACTGCCGCCCACGCCGTGTCATCACGCCCCAAATTTGCGAATAAACGTTGAGGAGTACGTGGATGACTGTGCAGCCCGGGGGAGGCTGAGCAAGCAAGAGAGGTTTTGGCAGCATGCCTGGTCATCTTCTAAGAGTGTGGATTGCTGGAGAGTTTTTTTTCTTTTCTTTTCTTTACGTACACACGCACCACACACTGGAGCGTGAGAGGCACACGGCTCCCCGTTGACGTTGCCAGGTTGTGACAGAGCCCTCCGGGACTTGTGCGCCGTGGCCGGGCCGTGTGCTGCTTTAATTATGCATGCGCAGAGGTCTTCCCCTGTAGCTGTCGCCCGGGCAGGTCAGCTGCACGCCACCGCTGCTGGAGTGGCCCTCTGGCCCCGCTCACGTATTCACACCTTATGCCACGGCACAGCCAGCCAATCAGCAGCCAGAAGCCCGACGCACCCCAATTAGGCCGTGTCTGTGCTCCCGCTGACATTTCAACGTAATTGTACTTTGCTCATGGCAATTATTTATGTCAATTCTTCAGCACAGCCATAGCATGCGTTCACCTGGCCAACGTGACTCCCAGGAGGGTCCACGCCCACTCGCCAACGCCTTCTTAAATCGACATTCGGAGCTAGTCGTGAATGATTAAAATTCAGCTATATTCAGCTGTACCTTAAATGACCATGGAGGCTGGAGAGAGGATCAAAGTGCATGCAGGGGGGTGGAGTCCTGCACCATGATCTTCACGCAGGAAACTACAAATACCAATCTATCACTTGAGTGAGGCCTCGCCCTCGGTACATATTCTGTCCCGACATTGCTGTGGGAGACCAGCCGTGAAGTCCCCACAGAAAACACACACTGCTGATAGCTGCACTGTGTGTGTGTGTGTGTGGGTGCGTGTTGGGGCATGGGGTTGGCGAATCCAACAGGTCCATTTGGTAATGTGCAAATACTAGGATGTTTACATATTCTTAAGGCAAGTCCCTTTGTTTATATAAGTCAATGCACATTCTTGATCCAGTATGTCACCAGTACCTCTTTCCCTCTCTTTCTTTCACTTTCACTCCCTCTATTGCTGTCTCTGTCGCTCTCCCTCTCTATCTCTCTCACTCTATCTCTCTCACTCTCTCTCTCTCTCTCGCTCTCACTCTCTCTCTCCGTCTCTCTCACTCCTTCTCTGTTGTTCAGGTGGCCAACCTCGCGTGCTCCATCTCCAACAATGAGGAAGGGGTCAAGCTGGTGCGCATGGCTGCTACACAGATCGACAGCCTGTGTCCTCAGGTAAGAGGCCCCGGGCGTTGCCTACTTTCTGATCTCAGGTCAGTCCTTCAGCGCCGTTCGTTGAGGGCAGGGCCAGAGAAAGCAGCCTGAGAACTATGCCCGAAAGATGAACCGAAGACCTAAGCCTCTTTCCATCAAAATAATTGTCCATGCTCTTACAGCTCTGCAACTTGTTTGCTTTAAGCTAAGATCTCATAAACAGCAATAATTCAGAAATCCATGTGGTCAACAGAAGCAGAGCCGGAGGGTGTTCCAATTCATGGAGCATAACTTCTTTGATAAAAGCCAGAACCAGGCTTGTCAGGGCTATCTGCTGAAACCTTTATACAGCACTGTGAGCTCATCTCCACTGCCTCTAAGCAATAAAGAGCTGGACAGAGAAGGCAGCTACAGAAAATGGGGGAAGAAAAAGAGGACGGCTTTGACAGTGAAGAAGAGGAGGAACAGAAGGGAAGGGGGGAAAGAAGAGCGGACCGACGGCAGATATTACGCAAGGTGTCGTAATAAAACACGCTGTCTGCGAGTGCCGCCCACCCTCACGCACACTTCATCGGCATCTTTTGTGATGTAGCACATCCTCAGCCACCTTGACGCCTGTCAGGAAATCAAAAGGATTAGGCTTACATTGCAAACGGACATAAGGCATTGAACGTGAATTCTATGGGCAAGGCGGCTATTGTTGCAGCCTCCTGCTCTGAGTTCAGCTTATGACATTTAGATATTCCTCAACGAAGTACATCGTATTTTATTATGTTCATTTAAGAACACTTTTAACTATTTGTTTTTGTGTTGATGTTGACAGCAGTCTTTTGTTGACAGGCAAACTTTGTGCCTCCGTTTACTTCAGAAGTTCACGTTTTACACACCTTTTATACATTCCGTCACTGCTTTGCCTCATGATGGGTAGCAAATAGCAGCAGTAGACTGATCCCAGAACAGTGACATGTAAACCCACTTCAATGCAATGAAGCCAAAACTCCAGGTCAACAACCAGGTCCGATAGGATGAGGGTGTGGCTTAATGATTAGACCCTCCCCCTTTGTTGACAGCTTCTGTCTCCACACAATCCAAGGAGACGTCACAGAACCGAACCGACAAACAAGCAGTGTAAAAAAAAATGCACAATGAAGGCTGACCTGAACACTCATCCAAACCCAGCCCGGATTTCATTCGCTGGGCCCAGGAGCCAGGCCAAGCGTGTGCGGGATGTTTTGGCGGGTGCTGAAAAGGTCTGTAAGGCATGACGGGACACGTTTGCGGGGTTTGGCGGACACTTTTCTAGAGCCTGTGCGTTCTCCACGATTGCTACACTGGCGCCTGCGTTTGCACTCCGCACACCTCTCTGGGCTCACAGCGGTTGCCTAGGTGATGCCCAAGGAAGCATTCAAGGCTTCGTTTTTGTCGCCGGCGCCGTTTTCTCTGCCCACGGGAAGAACATCGGGACGGGAGGAATACAAAAGCCCGGCTGGAAACCTTTCTAAGTCCTGCCGAGAGCAAATGGGTCCTGACAGGGCTGAGAGGGTTGTGCAGCGGCAGGACGCAGAAAGGCAGCACCAGGAAACAAAATGACATCGGCCTTCATCGACTGACATCCGAATTGCACCCTACAACCTGCTTCCGTGCCCTACACCCTACACCCTGCTTCCGTGCCCTACACCCTACACCCTGCTCCCGTGCCCTACACCCTACACCCTGCTCCTGTGCCCTACACCCTACACTCTGCTCCCATGCCCTACACCCTACACCCGTGCCCTATACCCTACACCCTGCTCCCGTGCCCTACACCCTACACCCTGCTCCCGTGCCCTACACCCTACACACTGCTCCCGTGCCCTACACCCTACACCCGTGCCCTACACCCTACATACTGCTCCCGTGCCCTACACCCTACACACTGCTCCCGTGCCCTACACCCTACACCCGTGCCCTACACCCTACATACTGCTCCCGTGCCGTACACCCTACACCCTGCTCCCGTGCCCTAAACCCTACAACTTGCTCTGGTGCCCTACACGCTACAATCTGCTCCCATGCCCTACACCCTTTTTTTTTTTAGGTAGTTGGTGTTTCCAAAAAGTCACTCTGAAGGAAATATGCATTTTTTAGCAACCTGTATGTCCCTGTTTTGGCCTATAAAAAATAAATAAGTAAAAATTGCAACTTCCATGTCTGTCCCTGAAGGCATAGTTGAGAACTCCGGTCTCTACAAATATAGCCTTTGCTAACACTGAGTTCCCAGTAGCATCGCTGCGTTATTGCATTCAGAAACAGACCCGGCTAAATTTGGAGTTTGTTTGTTTATTTCTGAGTTTGTATATCCATTCAGAAAATCACAGAGAAGGTTGCAGGAGGGTGATAATACGTGAACCTGAAAACGATTTGCAGCAGGGCGAGCTGAAGAAGCAGTTTAAGTGACAGGATGCTGCTGTCAGCGCAAAGAGAGCAGGAAGTGATGTCGTTTGAGAATCGTACCCGTTCTGCCCCTTGGCCACACCGCTCCTCTCCACCACCGGGACTGGGACACGAGTGTGTGTGTGTGTGTGTGTGTGTGTTTTGTTTTTCTGACTCGCTGGCGCCGCCCTACAGGTCATCAACGCTGCGCTGACGCTGGCTGCTCGCCCCCAGAGCAAAGTGGCTCAGGACAACATGGACGTGTTCAAAGACCAATGGGAGAAGCAGGTGCGCATTCTGACCGAAGCAGTGGACGACATCACTTCCGTCGACGACTTCCTGTCTGTGTCAGGTAAACTCCATGCCTGAAACGGCTCAGTGAGACGAAACATGAAACATGGCAGCTCTGAGTGCATGCAAGCATAACATGCATGATTTAACTGCTTTAGTGCAGTGAAGAAGACATGTAGACAGATGCCATGATCTCTCTGCTCCTCTCTATGGTACCTTATAACTGAAAGGAACAACAAGCAGAGATATGCACACAGATGATCAAATTTATCATATTATGTGACCTCAAAAAGTAGAAAAGAACAGGAAAGCACTAATGTACATCTTTGAGTGTCTAGGTGCTTGTAAGAGCAAAACAATACAAGCAAATATTTTAAGTAAACTGATTTCAGAGCAAGTAAAAACAATGTGTGTGTGTGTAAAAACCATAAAACCATTCTCCATCAAGCCTGCAAATGAAATCATACCTGGTTAAAGGCTGTGTTTTGTGCTAGACCCCCTCCAAACAGCTCTTTAAACAGCGATGGCGGGTGTGCAGGGCTCTCTCTGTGATGCTAGCGTTGAGCTCTTAGTGACGGCGACCCTCGTGTTTGCACCTCTACAAACCAACAGTTTGCTTCACCATTTAAAAATGAGCTCCATCGGCATCTTGATGAGGCGTGATGATCAGCACCCACATCTGTTTAGTTTTGTTTTCTTTCTCTCCATCTCTCAACGTTTCTCATTCGTGTCTCATTTTTCTCTTCCTCCGCTCCCCCCCCCCCCCCCCCCCCCCCCCCCCCCCCGGTTTGTAGAGAATCACATCCTGGAGGATGTGAATAAGTGTGTGATAGCTCTGCAGGAGGGGGACATGGACACACTGGACAGGACGGCGGGGGCCATCCGGGGTCGGGCCGCCCGCGTGGTCCACATCATCAATGCAGAGATGGAGAACTATGAGCCGGGCGTCTACACCGAGCGCGTGCTGGAGACCCTACGGTTGCTCTCGGAAACCGGTGAGGCCAAAATGCAGCCGCTCGCGCGCGCGTGCTTGCTTGTGCATGCGTGCGTGTGTGTGTGTGTGTGTGTGTGTGTGTGTGTGTGTGTGTGAGGTGGGCAGTTACTGACAGGATGTCTTCTTGGGCAGGTCAAGGGGCTTTCTGTAGCCTTCATATGCAGCCGTGAAGCATGTTTGCAGCATTTATAAGGACAGATCCAGAGAACTGAAACTAGTGTCCCCATAGTGACATAAAATTATACAGCAACATTGTAAGAAAGGAAATTACAGTCAGGTCCAATTTATTAAAGGTTTGCTTATGTAAAATTATGTGCAAACCTGATAGTCAAACCTGTGCCAAAGACGACTTCTAAACAGGATCTACCAACAGGGTCTAGTGGGGATTCAAACGAGCTCGGTTTGTTACAGGTTTGGGGCATTTTTACCTAAGTGTGAAAAATGTAGTGTGGTGTCAATGCAAATCGTTGCATTACCTGCAAGGCAGTTTTCCATGCCTGAAAGGCTGTTTGAGAGTGGAGATTGTGTGTAAATGTGTACAACTGAAGGGCACGTTTCACGGCTTCTGCCATTGTGGCAGTCGTGACTAGAACAAGAGTCTGAGGAAGGAGTCACTGCACGTGGTACCATTCACACGTTTTATTTGTAAAGCACAAAACCCCCTCTAACTTCACATGCAATTTACATGACTACCCACACAAATTAGCGTTAGTTCTTTTGGGGGTTGTTAGGAAAAACCAAAGCACTTAGAATCCAAACATATGCTTTCTTTTCTACAATAATTGCACTTTATAACTCCACACACAAACATTCAGGACACCTGTTCAGTTCTGGGGCCAGCTTTGGGGCTAAAGTCACACACAGTGCCCAGACTATCTCTGCAACATTCACACACGTCCCTGACAGAATGACACATTTCAGCTAAGTGGCTTTGAACAAACAGCAGCCAGTTATGCATCCTGGATGTGGACTGTGTACACAAGGAATCTGCAGGCCTCCTGAGTGACGGCCCTGAAGAGGAGTGGGCGTGGCTTTGAGAGCGGAGGGGGAGGGGCATGGTGCCGGAGAAAAGCAAAAATCAGAAATCTGGCGGCGAGAAGCAGGTTTGCCGTGACAGCTGTCGTCTCCTCAGGCAGTCACCGTCCTCTTCTTACAGAGGGACGTCAGTCTTCACAGGACCTAGGGAGGACACGCCAGGTCCACACGCCAGCCCGATATAGACGCGACTCGAGGACGGGTTGAGACTCCAGCGGTACCGGGAGCCGATATTCCACATTCCCGTTCACAGAAAGGGTCCAACACGGACAGCGTGGTCCAACATGGACGCCTCGCGCCTGGGCCGTTCGGAAAGAGACCCCGTGACCTCCACCGTCCCTCGTTTCCGCCACACACACACACACACGTCTGTCCATTTTCATGGCTGCTGCCTTCCGTGGTTTCCCGTCGGCGGTCAGTGGTTCGGACTTGCGCAGACGTCGCCGTGAGTGTAGACGCTGTCCTGCAGCACACACGCATCGCACCATCAGAAGAGGAGAGAGAGAGAGAGAGAGAGAGAGCTGTCTCCACGGCACAGTAAACGGCAAAAACAAAACAGAGAGAGAGAAAGCTGGAACTGACAGGTTTATTCTCTGCTGAAGCTGCTGTGGTGTCTATGGGACGCTGTTGTCTGAAGTCAACAAGTGCGCTGGCAGCTCATAATGACGGGGGAGCTACACCTGGTTCATGCACCACGCCTCCGCAAGGTCACCGCACTGAGAGACTAGTGCAGACGAGACGTTACGTGTCTGTTACACGCCTGTTACGTATCTATTACAAATTACAGTGTAACTGCGAACCTACTGTAAGTGCTGTAAATATTAAAGTGTGATGAGTGGAAGGTGGAGAATGAAGGTGGTGCTGTTCCCCTCCACCTGGTATCTGTCTCTGTAATATTCACCACAGAGACTCGAGGCACATTATGTCTTGGTTTTCTTCAAAGGGACTGAACATAAACATAGAGGAAAGCAAAATAGCACGTGCTGTGAGAGCAGCTTCAGATGGGAGAACACACCAGTCAGACTCTCGGCTCAGACGTTATGGCAGTGTGTTCTGATGATTGACCAACTTTACCAAATAACCAAATACAACACCTCACAGTGATCAGTCAGTGGTTTGGAAAGCAATGTGTCTATTCGAGCAGTGTGTTTATTCAAGATTGGGTGGATGGGTGGATGCTGTGTGTGACTTTGTTCACTCACTGTCTTCTCGCACACAGTATTAGTCTTTCACATTTTACCATCTCACACAGCATTAGAGTCTCTTTCACACGTGTATCACCTGCCGTTCTTCTCAACCTCTCACGATCCAGTGTTTCACGTGCTCTGGATCTTGCATGTCATTTTGCTCTTATACACATGCTTCTTTCCCACTATGACCCTCATTTTCACACCTTCATATGTTGTCTCGCTGTTGTTCTCTGTGTTATTTACATTCTCCTAGACCCCCCCCCCCCCCCCACACACACACACACACACACACATGCCTCTCTGCACACAGTGGCCAGATTTTCAAGGGCCTCTCCATCACCCTCCTTTGGCTAATCCACCGCTGTGGAGGTTTTGCAGCTAGACCACAGGCACACTGAGCTTTTGGCATTCCCAGATGCTGCTTGGACAACCCCACACACTCAGTGTCATTTTGCAGTATGAAAAATGATATTATCAGGGCCCATTAGGGTCTAACGAGCACCAGAGTCCACACTGAAGCTGCCACTTCAGCACGGCCCTCAGTCAAATGAAAATAAACTGCCTACCTCAGTCTTGACCTGAGGGAGAGCAGGATATGACAGAAAGAGAGAGGAGGGCTCATCGTTTGGGCCAAATATATTACACACTTTCACATTAAAAAAACTCTTCAGAGCTTTTAGGTCTGAGGTGGACACCCAGTGTGGAACCATTTTAAGAACTGCCATTACATTACCTTAACCTTATTTATGGCTTATTAATGTCTTAAGCAACGATAGTTAAAGGGTCCTTAATGTAAATGGAACACAATGTTAACTGTAAACAAACCTTTTTATCTTTTTTTTTTAAGCCCAAGAGGGCGGGGTCAGTATCCTTTGGCCACACCCCATTCAGGAACATAATTGCTTTTATTGGCATTATTGTACATTTAATAGAAATGATGTGCATTAGGACCTCCCTCCTCCATCCACTCCAGCCAGTCTAATTGAAATGATCCAGACAGCTACTGAAGCAAAGACAGCAGACAAACTCGACACGATGGGTCATACAAACCCTGGAACATGTGGTAGACCAATAAATATGTATTAAAAATACTTATTTTATACACTTCTTTATAAATCTTTTTACCTTAAAGGACACAAGGTTCTGCCCTTTTACAAATCAGAACAAATGTGAGAAGAATTATTCTGAAAGGTTTGGGAGCTAAGAGACATTAACAGACTTTTTTTACTTCGTTGTTATGTCATTTTCATTATCAGGAAAGCATGCAGGCAGTATGAGTGTGTGTGAACTGGGCCACAGTCATAGATTATATAATAAAAATGCATTCAGAACAGTTTTCACAATAATTGCAAAAGACATACCTGACCAATCAATATTCCATTTCTCATACCAAGACGTGGCCCAAAACTCCATCTAAATAGCGTTTGCATAGTTCATCCAGACCAATAGAGTCTACCATCTAACCTTGAGTGGTCACTCCTGAAGTCTGGTGGAGACAGCAGAAGGCTGTCCAGCCCTGCAGCCACGTCCACGTCCTTGAGCCCCAGAACAGGAAACCCGCTGACGGCGTCTTGCGCTCTACCGCTCCTCGTCCTGTACGTCCGGAGCGATCTCCACGCGAGATGGCTGGAACCGGCGAGATTTAAACCGTGAGTTATGGCACACGTGCTCTTGCCATTGTGCGCCGTGGCGTGGCGGACGCTGCCGTAGCCCGAGCGGGACCTCGTTTTGTCATTTACCGCTGAACGGAGTGATGAAGGGTTAAGTTATCAAGAGGGGCCGGAGTTTCCTGCGACACGACTGTGGCCAGGAAAAGAGAGACGTGAAGACCAGAAGAGAAAGAGAGTTGGAGAGAGAGGAGTAGAGAAAGAGAGAAGGGGAGGAAATCAGAGAGAGGTAGAGAGAGATGGAGAGAATAGGGGTTCAGTTCCTGCTCGGTGATGAAGTAGGCTTTGTGGTAGAGGCTTTGTCGGGGATGTTTACAGCACCCACACCCCAGGTTCCTCCTGTATAATTAACCAAAAACATTAAACATTAATGAAGCTTGACATCACGTTCAGAAGGGCTAAATGTGTAGGACCAGAAGGAACTTCAGCTGTTCTTCAGTTCTTCTCATCAGAAGGTTTTTGTTGTTGTTGTTGTCACACTTTCCATCATATTCAAATGAAATGGCAAATGACACATTATTATAGTGGTCAAAAAGAAAGAGCGCTGCCCTTCTTCTACAGTGTTTAAGTTGTTTCAAGTAGTGATGCTATGCCTATTAGGCATTCATAAATTGCCCTATTAGGCATTAGTAAAGGGCCCTCATTTCTAAGTTTTTCATTTATTAAGCCTATTAGGCTTTTCTGGCCTTGGCTTCTTAACCCTCAGCTGTCTCCACTCACAATGAAATGATTCCCCGCACTATATCTGCTTGCCCAAGCGGCCCTTTCGTGAAAAAGTCTTTTAAACACCCATTGTGCCTAACTGACTGCTTGCTCAGTTTTGGTCTCAACTCCCCCCAGAACAATAATCCACTCCCTTTTGGCTCTATTCTGTTTCCCTCCTCCGCCCAGCCTGAAATAGCTCCTCACCATACGCAACTTTACTCATCAACAGCTCGGAGAGCGTTTAAGTATTCCTATTTAAAAGTCGTGGCAAAAAAAAGAAAAGAAAAATTCCCTAAAGCCTATTTTATGCTTTGGCAGTAAATGGATTAAAATGAATTAAATGTGTGTTAAAGAAAGACCAAGCAGAAGGAGCACACAAGGAAAGTTTTTCATGTTTGGCGTATTTTTTAAGAGCAGATTTTACATCTGCCTTTATTCACTGACCGATTTGGCTTTGCTCACCCATCTAATTTCACAGAGACAGGCACAAATGTGTGCCAAACAGAAGCCACTGAGGGAAAAAAATAACTGGTTGGAACCCGCCCCAGTTCTTACCGTCCTTAGTGGAGCTGCAAAGCTTCACCCAGACTATTGTTGTGAGCAGTTTGCCCAACGCTTACGTGTCAGATGATTCTACAATGCTCATGTAGTTGTAGTGCTGATTCATGTTGTTCAGGCTGGTGACCCTTGCTCATAATGACTGTGCTTTCTCTGCTATGATTGCCCCCTTCAGCTCCCAACCATTTGCTGAGTATTTTAAGGTGAGCCTTGCGAGCTCGTCCCAAGGTTAAAGAATGTTTATTTGGGCTTTGTAGTCTTCCCTTAATTCTTCACATATACACGTCAGAGGTATAATTTCGGTGCTGGAAAAGAACGGGACTTGAAAAGGTGCACACAGCTGCGATCTCATTGGCCGATACCACATTCACTGCAAGGGATTTTTGTTTCAGTACACTGGAATGTGCTAGAGTGGAGTAGAAGCTGGTGTTAAAGCTGCTGGTTAAAGATGGCGGTGTTGTGTGGAGAGGCCAGTGAGGTTAGATGTGCACCTGGCTGCATCAGTAGGGTGGCTTGGTCAAATTTGCCTTCGGGTCCTTGACTCTGTATCGGCTCAGCCAACCGAGCGGATCACTGCAGGAGGCTGTTTTCCATAACACCAGTCACGGCCCAGTCAGGAGCTTCTCCGTTTGTACGTTTGACCTTCCACCAAGCTCCCGCATGATTGGCGTATTGTCAGCGCGCAACAGCGCGACGGGGCCTGCTTTGATTGAAATGCAGAGGAAGAAAAAAAAAAAGGAGCCGGTTGTGGTGTGTGTGTGTGTGTGTGTGTGTGTGTGTGTGTGTGTGTTTGTGTGAGTGGGAGCGAGGTGAGGTGCATAGGCACATCATTTGTGATGCCACTGTCACGGAGACACATCTGGCGTCTGCCGAGGTTCCCCTCCCTGGCTGACAGCTGCACGGCATACGCCACTGACAAGGTGAGACGGCTAATTGGCGGACGGCGGACTGCCCACACTGCTCGTATTCCCAAAGCGTCTTTTCCTCTGCTTCCTCTCTGTGCTTGCGCAGTGTCTAAGAGTTCAGCGGAGGGGAATCTTACCTGAACACGTCTCGGTTCTGGCCTTTGGGACCGAACTGTTCTTCCCAATCTCTTCCCAGCTCACGGGCACCCGGTGGGCAAGCGGGCAAACTCCTGAAGCATAACCCCTCTTCCTCCTCCCCTCTTCCTCTCTCCTCCCTCCACAGTGATGCCGCGCTTCGCGGAGCAGGTGGAGGTGGCCATCGAGGCTCTGACCACCTGCCCCCCCCAGCCCTTCGAGGAGAACGAGTTCATCGACGCCTCGCGCCTGGTCTACGACGGCGTGCGTGACATCAGGAAGGCCGTGCTGATGATAAGGGTGAGTTTGAGGCCCAGCGTCGCCGTGCCCACGGGCACGCACGGCCCGACAGGCTGTTAGATAACGAAAGCCTCGTAGACGAAGGTGAAAATTGAACGTGCAAACACACTTCATGCGTTTAAGCATCTGGCCAGGGCGTTTGCAGCGGTGCATATAACCACTCGATGCTGCAGGCCTTTCCTCAAACCACCCATGTTCACTGTCTCCTGAATAAACCTATGCGCAGGCTGTTCATTTCAGCCGTCCCGCTGGGCTGTTAAATAAGTCGGACCTCCTGTGTTCTGATGGGAACGGCGTGCAGGCTGCATTGGCATCGTGGCGAAGGCCCGAGGTCACACTACCGCACCCTGCTGAGACGTCAAATTTAGTGGGAAAAACAGGATCAACACGGCGGTTCGTCTGTCAGGCTGGAGTGGGCATGCTCACACACAAATCACAACACTATTGTTCGTATTTGTGGGGGAATATACCCTATTAGGGGCACCAGGCTAGAACAATCAGCATAAGATGGATTCTGCAGAGCGGTTTACTCCATACAAGTGAAGCTGCGTTGGAGACCCAAATTAGAGGTGGCTGCAAATTTATCTGATTCAGTCAGCATGGTAATCTTATAGGCAGTATAAACATACAGTTCATAGACAACACCCGTTTAAATATACTGCCATTGGACGCATATATGCCCAATGAGATTGTATACAGATACGGGATCCCAGTCAGCGTTTAAACCAATCAACCATTGGACTCTTTGGACTCGCCTCCACTTCCCGGTCAGTATCCCCGTTTTGGGACTTACTAGGGGCACAATTGTGATGTCAGGGCCCTCGTAATCTCCTAAGGCCACTGATCCAGGTGTAATGTATAGAGTTAGAATATAGTTTTAATGGGGCTCATGGATGAAGTGGGAACATCCATATATATCTGGTTTAGAACAAGATATCTTGAAACTAAGACCAATTAAGTCCCGTCTACGTCTGAGCCACCATGACCCAGCCTGAGCATGAGTACATTATTACTCATATAAATCACCTTTTACATCAATGACTAAGTGTTTGCCGCACCAAGATGTTGTCTGGGTGGCCTTCGCCATCCTACTGGTGACATTTCACCAGAGCCCTGTGGTGGCTTCACTGGGGGCGATTATGTGCGCAGTGTCCACACAGTGTGTACCAATCTGAGTATAATATACTCAGAGTGGGATGTTGCGGGAGAAAATAGGCCTTTGTCTGCTGCATATTGTGTTGTGGAAGGATATCGTGCACTGCAGTGTGCTGGCGTTATGTGCCACAGCTTTGTTGAGAGCCATGTATTCACGCAGACCTGCAGGACTTTGCGGTACTGAGCACTGCTTTACTTTCAAGTCTTGATTGTTTCTTCCAGATGCCGGTGCAGTTGACTACCGTAGCCAAGCGTGTGGCCGCTGTGTGCCTGCAACAGGAGTGCTGGTTTCAGGGAGACTGAGCCATGACATTCGCTTCTTTAGCTGCAGTTCATCTACTAAGCATGCAGCACTTATGTGCAAGTGGAGAGCGGTTGAGTTAGTGGGTCGTATGATTCTACATCTGCAATCACGCACTTATGTATTTATGCAGGCCCCGCCCACGAGGAGTGGGCGTTACTGATGCTGTGAGCAGATGGGTCTTCCTACAGCTGATAGCCACTGTAAAAAGTGGTGTGCTTTATTAGCTCATCATATGGGGTTTATTGTTTTATTTACTGAATATGTAATCTGTATGTATTAGTATGTGTTTCTGTGTTGGAGATCGGTATATATATATTATCACCACCTGTTGCAGTATCAGTCCTTACAAAATAATGAAACATTACATGTGAATGTTCATGCGTGTGTGTGGCTGTGTGTTTTCTCTCCAGACCCCAGAGGAGTTGGAGGACGACTCTGACTTTGAACAGGAGGACTACGACACCCGCAGCCGCACCAGCGTCCAGACTGAGGATGACCAGCTCATTGCGGGCCAGAGCGCCAGAGTAAGTGAGCCTCCCTCCCCCCCGTGAAGTCCGCGCGCAGCTTAGTGTCACATCCAGAGTGAAGTGCAGGAACGCGCCGTGTTAAAATATAACGGTGTGTAACGTTTCACGGGGCGGGAGATCAGCAGCAGTGACGCAAGTGCAGATTTTGAAAGATTTAATGGAAAGACAGAGGTAAACCAAAGGACAAAACACAGAAGGCAAAAGGGTAGCTACGCTAAACCAAGGAGAAGACACAACCAAACGGGTAAGCTCAATAACTGGGAATGTTAACTCACGAGGACATAACAACTAATAAACCATATACATATTACGGGGAGAACACGACACAGGAGAGACAACTAGGAAGAAGCCAACCGCAGCATAAACGAAATAACTAAACAGACAACGAGATACCAACCACCAATGGCTACTAATGACGGGGAACATAACAATGAAAACACAAGCACTAAACCCAGGGAGACATAACCCAACAAACGAGGACTAGGAGTGGCACTAAGAGCAAGATCAAAAGTCATGGAATGAACAGACAAGAAGTAAGACAGAGAAGTAACGAGGGACTCACATACCGACACAGGGGTAAAACACTAGGGGGTTTTTATACGCAGAGACAAGACGGTGAAACGAGACTCAGGTGTGTGGGGACTAACGACGAGGGCGTGACAGACAGAGGGAGGAACGAATGGGAGCGGGAAGCTAGGCGGGACCAGGGAGGAGGGAGGGGCTGGACGTGACGCGGTGATAAGATTCGACGACAGATTATTATTATTTTTGGCTTAAATTCTGAATTCTTTAAGGTGCGCCTGATGATGACAGTTGAACTTTTATTTTGGAATGGCAATCATAGTCTTCAGGAATCCTTCATGGCTGGTGAGGTGCGGTTGTCTTCCCCGGCAGTCAGGGTCATCCCCTAAGCACTGGAGTGATGAGAAACCCATTGACTGAGGCCAGACCAACTCTCACAGCACATCTAGCTGTTCTTTCCAGTCTAAATCATTCTGCCAAAGTTTTACTGAAAGTTCTGGTTTGTTATCCTGTTGCCTGTCCAGTTCTGCTCATCCGTGCTCAGAGCCACTGCTTGCGTGCACACATCTAGCCTGCAGTACGCAGCCCGCCTCCTCCCAGGAGGACGCTGGGTTCTCCTGCAGGGGGGGGCACGGTGCAGGGGGGGGGCACGGTGCAGGCCGCACAGACATCCTAGCGCTAGTGGTGGCAACGTGCATGCGCACTGAAGCATCACCTCCATGTCACTGCAGTGTGCAGAGACTGCAGTACATGACCTGGACCCTGTGTGTGTGTGTGTGTGTATGAAGCGCACTCCAGACTCCTTGCTGAACGCTGGAGCATATCAGCATCTACCAGGCCTGCGTGGACTGGTACACACACTCCTATACCAACACACAATATCATATGAACACACACACACATACTGCCTCTCTCCACAAAGATTATTTGGAAATCATTCACAGAGGAAAGCTGTGAGGACAGAAGAGGGCGTGTACATTTGGATGGTCTGTACAGTGTTGGTGGTGTCCGCCATCCTACAGACCAGAGTGAACCTAAACAAAATCATAACACGTATTAGAATATCACACCCTAATTAAGTCACAGCAGCTCCCTGCTCCCAGACACACAGGCAAACACACACACACCCACACACACACTCTCTCTCTACATCAGACCCTACTCCACCCACACACTCTCTCTCTCTCTACATCAGACCCTACTCCACCCACACACACTCCCTCTCTACATCAGACCCTACTCCACCCACACACACTCTCTCTCTGCATTAGACCCTACTCCACCCACACACACTCTCTCTCTCTCCACATTAGACCCTACTCCACCCACACACTCTCTCTGCATTAGACCCTACTCCACCCACACTCTCTCCACATTAGACCCTACTCCACCCACACACACTCTCTCTCTCTCTCCACATTAGACCCTACTCCACCCACACTCTCTCTCTGCATTAGACCCTACTCCACCCACACATTCTCTCTCTCCACATCAGACCCTACTCCACCCACACTCTCTCTCTGCATTAGACCCTACTCCACCCACACTCTCTCCACATTAGACCCTACTCCACCCACACACACTCTCTCTCTCTCCACATTAGACCCTACTCCACCCACACTCTCTCTCTGCATTAGACCCTACTCCACCCACACACTCTCTCTCTCCACATCAGACCCTACTCCACCCACACACACTCTCTCTCTCTCCACATTAGACCCTACTCCACCCACACTCTCTCTCTGCATTAGACCCTACTCCACCCACACACTCTCTCTCTCCACATCAGACCCTACTCCACCCACACACTCTCTGCATTAGACCCTACTCCACCCACACACTCTCTCTCTCTCCACATTAGACCCTACTCCACCCACACACTCTCTCTGCATTAGACCCTACTCCACCCACACACTCTCTCTCTCCACATTAGACCCTACTCCACCCACACACACTCTCTCTCCCCACATTAGACCCTACTCCACCCACACACACTCTCTCTCCCCACATTAGACCCTACTCCACCCACACACACTCTCTCTCCCCACATTAGACCCTACTCCACCCACACACTCTCTCTGCATTAGACCCTACTCCACACACACACACTCTCTCTCCACATTAGACCCTACTCCACCCACACACACTCTCTCTCCCCACATTAGACCCTACTCCACCCACACACTCTCTCTGCATTAGACCCTACTCCACCCACACACTCTCTCTCTCCACATTAGACCCTACTACACCCACACACACTCTCTCTCCACATCAGACCCTACTCCACCCACACACACACACTCTCTCTGCATTAGACCCTACTCCACCCACACACACACTCTCTCACTCCACATCAGACCCTACTCCACCCACACACTCTCTCCACATTAGACCCTACTCCACCCACACACACACTCTCTCCACATTAGACCCTACTCCACCCACACACTCTCTCTCCCCACATTAGACCCTACTCCACCCACACACACACTCTCTCCACATTAGACCCTACTCCACAAACACACACTCTCTCTCCCCACATTAGACCCTACTCCACCCACACACACTCTCTCTCCACATTAGACCCTACTCCACAAACACACACTCTCTCTCTCCACATCAGACCCTACTCCACCCACACACACACTCTCTCTGCATTAGACCCTACTCCACCCACCCACACACTCTCTCTCTCCACATCAGACCCTACTCCACCCACACACACACTCTCTCTCCACATTAGACCCTACTCCACCCACACACACTCTCTCTCCACATTAGACCCTACTCCACACACACACACACACTCTCTCCACATTAGACCCTACTCCACCCACACACACACACTCTCTCTCCCCACATTAGACCCTACTCCACCCACACACACTCTCTCTCCACATTAGACCCTACTCCACCCGCCCACACACTCTCTCTCCCCACATTAGACCCTACTCCACCCACACACACACTCTCTCTCTCCACATCAGACCCTACACCACCCACACACACACTCTCTCTCTCCACATTAGACCCTACTCCACCCACACACACACTCTCTCTCTCCACATTAGACCCTACTCCACCCCTGCTTAGTGGTGTGATTGGGAAATGGCATTTACAGGTCAGCCTTAAATCGTGTCTCTGAACACAGGTGCCATTTTGCCTCAAACGGGGCATGTTTAATCGGCACCTCTGGCAGGTGCGTTGTTTGGGGGAGGGGGTGCCTCTCCTGATACAGGAGCAGGAACACAGGCTTGAGGCGCCAGGCGTCGCGGCTTTGCGCGGGGATGGATTTGCCGGAGTGCGTTAAGCTGCCGGGCTCTGCTCTCGCTATCAGCGAACGAGGGAAGGAGGATTTGGGATGAACAAATTCACGAGCTGGAGAGGAGACAGACGAGGAAAGGGAAACAGGCCGGGGGGTGGGGGGCATATCTGCCCACAGGAGCCGACCCTCCGGCTAAATGCCTCTCCCTAACTTTAAAGGATTCTCAGGTTCAGGCATTTGTTCAGTTCGCTGATATAGTGGCTGAAGATTTGTTAAATATGGACTATGCTGATTGCATGGTTGGCATGGGTACCTTTGCTAAATATAATGAGTTCATGGTCAAAACATGAAGTAATGTGTATGAGCAACATGCTAAGCTAAGCTAGTTCGTGCCACTGTTTGGCTTTAACTACCATTACCGCATGTAATATATCATTCAGTACTAGACTCCACCACACACAGTTAGTCCTTACCCCTCTTCCTCTTTCAGCCCTTTGACAGAGCATTAAACAAATGCATAATTCATTGACTAGTGTAAGTAATTATACATTTATCTCACAAATAATATTCAGGCCCATCTGTGCGTGTGACCTTGCAAAAGAGATTAATGCCATTGTGGACCTTCTCAGAACTGCTACAGAGAGAGAATGTATTTCCCTATCCGAAGGAGAGACATGACAGGAAGCAAGAGGACGATTGGCTCTTTATGAGTCAGGAATATTGGGAAGGGCGGGGCTTCCCAGAAGGACCTGCTGTATGATTAAGTGTTAAGTTGAAAAACTTTATTCTGTGGCATTTTAATGGGGTGGATCAATTAAATTCTTTTTCGGTAGACGGGAGAGGGTAATGTGAACTTTTCAAGGGAATACAGCAACCTAGACAGGGTGTTTAATAAGTTTGATTACACCTTTCCCAACTCCATTTTATTTTTTTCTCTTTCTTCTTTCTTTCCCCTTCTGTCTTTTTAATGCAAATTCTCTCTCTCTCTCAAAGTCATTTCAATTCACTTCAGCCTTATTGGCATGACAAATATTCACACTTGTATTGCCAAAGCTTTGATGAAGAAATTAATAAAAGGTAAAAAAAAAAAAAAAGTAAACAAAAGGTAGGATGGGTTTAAATTGCTCTAATAATGCATAAGCAAATAGTAATAATGCAGAAATAATAATATTGCTAGCGATAATCTAAAAACTGCTATAACCACTCCCCCCCCCCAGGCTATCATGGCCCAGCTGCCTCAGGAGGAGAAGGCCAAGATCGCGGAGCAGGTGGAGAGCTTCCGGCAGGAGAAGAGCAAGCTGGACGCAGAGGTGGCCAAGTGGGACGACAACGGCAACGACATCATCGTCCTGGCCAAGCAGATGTGTATGATCATGATGGAGATGACCGACTTCACTCGGTACACACACACTGACAATCTACACTGACACACCGAGTCAGACTCCCGCTGTGTTCTCCAGAGTGGTTAGCCCAGGGTCTGCACCAGCGCACCATGGCTGGCTGCTTTCATGAGCTTGTGCTCAGCTTGTGAGGCACTACGTCGCCTCCATCACTGAGAGCAGTGGGGAAACTTGAGCCCCACTGTGTTGATTCGCTGGTGATGCAGTAATTTGTGGATGTGCATTTGCATGGGTGTGCGTGTGTGCTCACAGGGGAAAGGGGCCGCTGAAGAACTCTTCAGACGTGATTAATGCTGCCAAGAAGATTGCAGAGGCTGGATCCAGGATGGACAAGTTGGCTCGTGCCGTGGCCGACCAGGTCAGAGGAATTCCTGTAGTCCACCAGTCTAGAAACTATTTGTCTTCTCTGCTTAAATAGATTATTGCTAAACATACCAAAATCATCTGATCCAAGACCTGCAGTATAGCTTTAAGAGCCCTCTGTCACTATTTCTGTTCCATATGTGTAAATCCATAATTTTCTTTACCACTCCACACACCCCCACCTCATTCTGCCACTGCTGTTTTTCAGGTGGAGACATGGCCCTGTAAGGGGTGGCCGCTAGATCTTAAATAGAGGGTACAACCCCACATCACCTTTAATAGAATTAGCACCTTCAAGGGGGTTGTATTCATTATCAATTGGGCAGCTTCTCCCTAATGTGCTGACAGCCCCTTTTCAATATCTAATCAATCACAGAAGCTCCTTGGAAGACAAATGCTAAGAGAACAGAGTCACGGGAGAGAGTGTGTGTGTGTGTGTGTGTGTGTAAGGTGCTACACATCATCTGTGGGCTTGGTCGGAGGGGTGTTTTGAAATTGCTGAGTCATCAGAGCATGAGGTGTTTGTTGATCTGGCAGGGTATTTCGTCCCTCTTGGGTAAAAAGCCTGCAGAAACACACACACACACATACACACACACACACACGGAAGGGAATCGGATCACCTTGCTGACGAGGTAGTAATTCAAGCATTGGAGTGTGATCACTTCTCCCTTCTAGGCTTGCCAGACTCCAGCCCATGGGCTGGGATGCAGGGGATTCTGGGTACTCTTTCCACACTTCTCTTCTGGTGGACTTTGGGCATATTCAGGATCACGCGTCCCTTACCGAACATTTGTGCCTCGCTAGTAAAACAAGTTCATGGACCTGCCAGACTGGTGGAGAACAAGGTGTTCAGGACTGGGGGAGCACGCTGCCCCTGATGGAGGCTGATGAGGCTCTGCCCTGGCTGGCATGTGTTAAACCAGGAGAACGGGTCTCGACAGGTTTAATGAGTGCAGGAGAGAGAGGGAAGAGATGTGTGATTATAGTATGACTATAGAGAAGTGAGGTGTGATTCTAGAGTAATGTGAGTGTAGTGTGAGAGGAGTGAGATTCTAGAGTAATGTGAGCGTAGTGTGAGAGGAGTGTGATTCTAGAGTAATGTGAGTGTAGTGTTATATAGCAGTGTGACTGAGGAAGAGAGCAGCAGTGTGTTGTGGTTTACAGTTCTCAGGCTGCAGTATTCAGTGCTCGACACAGCCACCCACACTTCTGGATCCTGTATGCCTCCTCCACACACACACACACACACACACACACACACACACACACACACACACACACGCACACACACTTTCACTCTACGTTGCCCTCTCTCTGTCTCACCTCTGAAATCATCTTCACCCACAGCTCAACTGTCCATCAACACCCCTGATTACCTATAACTTGGCATGGCATCGGTGCGTCTGTTGCGAATTCAAACAGCCACGGGTTGAATATTTAACAGCAGCTCGTGTGTTGTTAGAACATCTGTTTAATATATTCACGGGGGAAGGCACAGGGGGCTGTCTGTGCAGAACATGGCCTGAGACATGAGCATTCAGGACCTGATCGTTTCCTGAACGCAGATATGCAACACATGCGGGCCCTTTTTCCTTACCTGTCTGCTTTTGTAGATCTGTGGAGGCCATCATGAAGGCACTGCTGAGTTCAGCGTTTTTCTCTTAGCCTCATCAGCTAAACGCTCACTTGTTTATGAGCTAAGCTGTGTCTCTATGAGTAGAGTGAGCACTCAAAACCTGCCCGTGTTTTCCCACTTGGTCAGAAGCTGAACATGTTTGGATGTAATAAGCATGCAGGTCTTCCTCCAGTGTTCCTGCCCGGAGACATTTGAACCTATTGGAGCCCAGGTTTTATTAGGCGGTCATCTTTTTTTATGAAGAGAGCATTCGTTTTTGCCCCGGTTATCTCTGGCTCATGTTTATAAAATGAACTCATTCGTTACTGAGCTTTGACAGCCATTCCTGTTTGGGACGTGAGCGTGAGATCGAAGCATAAATCACAGGGTCCATTTGTTCTCAGACCTCAGCCCAGAAAACCCACACAGCAGAGCCATTCAACATCGCTAGACTTCCACGAAGGTTCAAATGTCTCTCCCTTTGCCTTCTCCTCCCCACTGGTTTAAGGGAGGGGTCAGACAGCGCTGGGTGTCCAGGGCCTTTCATTTCCTTTGAGGTGCTCATGCTGTAATTCCACCTGTAAGCATGTCAGGTGGACTCTAGGGAACAGCGGAAGGGCTCATGTTAATTTAGGACACCGTCAGAACCGAGTTGACTCCCTTGTTTCCTTCCAGTGTCCGGATTCGGCCTGCAAGCAGGACCTGCTGGCCTATCTTCAGAGAATCGCTCTGTATTGCCACCAGCTCAACATCTGCAGCAAGGTGAAGGCAGAAGTCCAGAACCTGGGAGGAGAGCTCATCGTCTCGGGGGTACCTTTATTCTTCTAACACTCATATCAGCACCCGCTCTGAATAAACAATGAGCACTGCATGTAAAGAACGTCTTAATGGAGCCAGAGGGACAAGCACTGTAGAAGAGCTGCTGTTTCAGAAAACACGTCCGCCTCACATAACACCCGAAACGTATCGAATCGAATTCAGTTTGCATTGATTTTTAAGTCATTACTAGCTAGTGTTACACTGCGGTGAAACTTCCATGTGCTGAGGCTAAGCAAAATACTCTGCCCTCAGTCACCTGACTGCTTCCCCCCCCTCCTCCAGCTGGACAGCGCCACGTCCCTGATCCAGGCAGCCAAGAACCTGATGAACGCCGTGGTGCTGACGGTCAAGGCGTCGTACGTGGCCTCCACCAAGTACCAGAAGGTGTACGGCACGGCGGCGGTGAACTCGCCCGTGGTCTCCTGGCGCATGAAGGTGCCGGAAAAAAAGCCGCTGGTGAAGCGGGAGAAGCCGGAGGAGTGTCAGACGCGCGTGCGCCGCGGCTCACAGAAGAAGCACATCTCGCCGGTCCAGGCCCTCAGCGAGTTCAAAGCCATGGACTCCTTTTAACTCCTGAGGCAGGCATGCAAAGGGGGGAAAAAAAAGAAAATCTTCAAGGCTCAAACTTCCCTTGCCCTCCAGCCCAGTCACACACACACCTTTGCCCTCTCTCTCTCTCTGTCTCTCTCTCTCTCTCTCTCTCTCCGTCTCTCTCTCTCCGTCTCTCTCTCTCCGTCTCTCTCTCTCCCCCTCACCCTCTAGTTCTTTGCAGGCCCTTGTTCTTAGTGTCCTACGCTGGCGACGTCTCCTGACCTGGTGATGGGGTGGGTGTGACCCCGTGTGCCCTACTGTCGTGAGAGGTTGGCAAAGCCCACCCTAACTACCCCCCCCCCCCCCCCCCCCCCCCAGTTGCTTCTTCTGACAAAAAAAAGTAAAATTAAAAAAAGGACAACAAAATCAACGGGACACAAATCAACATGAGGAGGCGAGTGGTGTTTGTTTACTGTGGCGTTCAGGCTTCAGTACAGTTCCTGTGGTGTTTGTTAGTTAGCGGTGTTACCTACTGACTGGCCATATTTACACAGATATATGAAAGAAAATAATATATGCTGAGATAATGTCAATCCTAGCTGTTAAGGGCAACGGAGCTCCTAACGTAAACTTTGACACTGGATATGATTCGTAGTGATAGGAGTTATATTGATCCCTTTTTTTGTTTGACCCTTCACAATCCATATAATCCTCTTGGTTTTGCCACTTATTTAATTATATTCCTGCATCACTAACTTCTGCAGCCTTTGGCCATCGTGTTGAACATATTACTAGAAATGGACCGATTGAACTAGTTGTGTGGTTTGCTCAGAGAATAAGTAGAATCCTGCATACCTTTATAGTCACAATTCTCTAATAAACCTGCAACCGTGTGCTCCGAGTCTGCCTCCAATTCACTTTTTGAAAGCACAGTTTTTCGTCACACTCCTCAGTTCCTGTGACAGGGTCAGATTATTCCTCATACTGAACAATCTGAGTGTTCTTTATTTAGGTGACAGAAATCTTTCTTGAACATGGAAACTGTTACTGTGTGAAACTTGGCTTCAGTGCCCCACTGTTTCAGCAGATCACGTACGTCAATTATTCTACCGCTCCGAAAAATCTGGAGGAAAAACAGCAGCGAACTGTACAAGTGTTTCCTTTGAAAAATATAAAAAAAAACACCGTTTGTCTCTGTTAGCTGAAGCTTTGTAGATGTCACAGACTAAAGTCTTCAACATGTCAACCTCAGTTACTCCTGAGATGATATTAATAAAAAAAACAAAAAAAAACTTGTTTTTTTTTGTTCTCTAGTCAAGATTTCTGTGGTTCTTTTACTCACCAATCTCACACAGATCTTGTGCTGATTAAGGCCCAGAGAGCAGGCAGGTGTGTGAACCGGGGAGGGTGACCCCTCTGCCAGAGGTCACGCTGCTAGCAGCCATTTCCTCTGTACCTGCAGGCTTAGCATGGGCAAGAACACCTAATGAAACTCATTACAAGAGGATTAGTCAGAGACTCTGTGGAAGTACTCATGTCATTTACTCCTCCACGCCGGGGGGTGGGTGGAGGGTGGGGTGGCCTCTCGGGGCATGGGGCAAAGCGGGCAGGATCAGAACTGGACTCCCATGAAAGGGAAAGGGTTTCTTTTGTCTAATCCTCTGCAACCAAGATGTTAACCAGTGTTTATTTATATATATATATATATATATATATATATATATATATATATATATATATATATATATATATATATATATATATATATATATATAATACAAAAACACAGTACATAAAGACACAAAGACAGTGACAAAGTGAGAACAACACAAAACTGAGAAGAATGTCTCAGTGAAATGTAGGCTGTGTAATTCTATATGTGTAAACGTAGCACCTTGGCAAATAACACAAGCCTTGGCATTCTTTGATTAGGGGACTTGAGCTCCCTCCAGGTTTGGAGGTGGACAAAAAGTGAACATGCAGCACTTGGTGTTGATGTGAGCTCGTAAACGGGAGGCCCTCAAACACACCGCTGCCTCCCTCGGCTTCTCCTTATAGCTGCGGCATCTCGTGAAAACTGAACTTGTGAACGCGCTGCTGCATATTTAATGTGCAACATGTTCCAGGGATGTTCCTCTAGACGCTCATAAACAAGGCTCCGTTAACATTTCATCAAATAATTCGCATTCTTGTTATGATACAATACGGCGCTCGTCATGAAAGCTTTGATGTGAAAATGAACTGTGGTGTACACCTCAAACAGGAACAACAGAAGAAGGTTTATTTGGGAGAATGAATTCACACGCTGCATCACAGGATCGTCTAAACTGACAATCAGTGTTTGCTTTTAGCAGCTTTGAGGTCTATGTGCCTCTGTATGTGGCTGGGAGGTTTCTCCATCTCTCATGTCACTGGTGTTGCCATGTCATTAACCCCATCTATGTATCCTGTCCCCAGAATACCTTTCATGGGCAATCCTGGTACTTCTGACCCTCCTGCTTGGGGCCGGTTGCTTGATAAATTTGAGACCCATCCCCTACCATCCTTTCATGTCATTTTGATTTCTGTTGCCGGGGAGTGCAGGAAGACCAAATTTGTTACTACGGTAACCAAGCACAATCGTACACCATAGTCTAGTGCAAAATACGAATCCGAACCGTCAGTCTAGCACAGACTGCTGAGCAGTGTAACCAAGTACAGTGTCTAATCGTCACCGGGGTGGAGGCCTGAAGTAGCATAACAACTTTGTAAACAGCCTGAAGTAGCACAGATTTGCACTTTTTCTGTCTGTCAGGCAAAATACGAGGCAACAAAACTTGGCCTTGCGTCCCCCCCCCCCCCCCCCCCCAGTCTAACAAGCTGCAGCACGTCTCTTCTCCGAGTGTCCACCGAGACCGCCAAGGTCCAGCTTTGACAAAGCCAGAGCTTTAATTGCATCACGCCAAGACAAAGAGATGCTGATGACTGACCACGCTCCTGTTAAGGACCTAATGAACCGGAGCGTGGCCTCTGGGGCCGCGGGGCCCGCCACACCCGCCAGGTTCTGCTGGGATTGTCAAACTGGGTTCACACACAGCCATGCCTCCCTTATTCTAACCCCAGTCGCTCTGCAGAGCAGCGTCGAACTGTTGCATCAGACCCCAAACCTTTTTCACTGCGGACATGCAACCCGTCCCATCGGTCTGTTTGCCAAATTCAGCTTGGAAACGCTCCATCGGTTTTGTATTCCTCCACCATATCATTGGTTCTTTTTTTTTGTTTTTTCCTTCTATGGAAATTTGCTTTGCACCCACTGAAGTGTGTGTGTGTGGTTGGAGGTGGGTGGGTGTGTGATGATGGGGGAAAATGGAGGTCATGTGTTATTTGGCCTTCTGGACAGTCTCAGCTGCCAGCAGCCTCGTGGCTCCAGACCTGCTTGTCCTGCTTTGTCGCTTTCATTCAAATGTTACATCATCCACGCCGAGATGTTTACGGGCTTTTTAATCTTCGAACTAACAAGCCATGGACACTTTGATCATTAAAAAAAAGTTAGACTTCCTTTCATTAGCATGTAAATGCATCTTGTTTCACTTCAAAAGATTGAAATTAATTACTGCCCAAACATGATGGCTCTTGCGATTTACTCTGGAATAACAACCGGAGAGATGAGGGTTCATAAAGAGGGACCGATCCATTTGAAGCTTCAACCAGGCTTGTTTAAGGCCATTAGAGATTACCCATTCAGTGTCCAAACAGGAATTATATTATGTGTTCCTTCCCTTGCAACACTTCTATCTTTTCACCATCAATGATTACCTCATTTCACCTCATCTTGACCTACTATCTCCAAGGGTGACGGAAGCTGCAGAGAGCTGAAGAACGAAAACGACGATAGATCGGTGTTCTTCAATAGTGAGCGAGGTCTTCTGTTGGATATGGATGGAGATTTGGCCTGGTCACTAGAGTACAGTAGGTTTTCAATATGCCAGAATAAGACATTTCTCCCTGGATACTGTTTGCTCCCTCCTCAGACGGGGCACCTCGGTTTGTGTTCGAGTGGTCCATCATGCCTGCTCGTCCGGAAGAAGCAGCTCGTGAGCGCACACAGGTGCCTTGAGCAGAACAGTTGTTCTCATCGCTATGCAGTGATACCACGCATGTGAACCGCCACTGCATTACAGTGCAGTGTGATTCACAGTGACACATTCTAATAACAGAGATAAGCACCACTTTATCAGCATGTCACTGGGTCTTCCCCCCACCACTTTCTTTGAGATCTGCGTGTATATGGGGGAGGGGGGGGGGGGGTAGGGTTACGTTCTCCCTCACTTTAATGAAACATCTTAACTGAAAGCAGATAAAGGTTACTGGCAATTAAACTCTCAAGCCTTCATTCAGTTTTCATTAGAATGACTTTACAACCACAGCATGTGATGTACAAATGAAGCCCCCTGTAATAACTGCATTATCTCCAGGAGAAGCCAAATACTTAGTGATTACACTGTGGGAACTGTCAAAAAGTTTGTGCTGGAGACATATTTAGCCAATTCAAAGCCAGTTCCCTCACTCTGCATGAATCATGTGAGAAAAAGTGATTGACACTTTAATATTACACAAACATCATTAAAATGTCAACGGAGCACCTGGATTGACCACAATTGTTATTGTTGAGAAATATTATGGAAAGTCTGGGAGAGGAAAGCAGCCCATTTGCATGATATTCTGTGCCTACCTAATTGGTGTTAGACGTGACTCTGAGCTTTCAAATTAAGCACTTGCCAGGCCCAGATAAGATGCTGCTTAGACAAGCTGATCAAATTTCAGCACTCGTGTCATGTGTTCAGTCTGGAGAGCTCTGGAAAAGAGGATATTAAAGAAGAGCCGTGTCACTTCCTGCCCTGAAAAGCAAAGCACCCCCCCCCCCCCCCCAACTCTCGTATCAATCCCCTGGCTATGCTCTCTCTCAAATGAGAGGTCGGCCGTCACATCACGCTAGAACAGATGGGGGACAGGAAATGATTCAAATACATATGAAATTGGCCTGCAGGACAGAAAAAAAGCAATTCATACTGATAAGAAAATGGTATGAGAATGTGTGTGCATCCTGTTCTTGTGTATCAAACTGCCTTTATATTTATGACAAAAATGTGGCAATTTGAGATGAGAACAGGACACGATAAAAATGGTTTGGTTTTTCTATTTGCGGTAAGACTCACAGTGGTACATGCACACAGCTGTAACACACTCCAGCTGTGGACATCACCTGATCGTGTGCGTTAGCATTGGCTAGCTCTCTGAGGAATGCTCAGACCTGCACGGCAACTCGCACAAGTCCAACCGACTCCGAATATCCATCGCTGAGACCTGTCTGAGACCTGACTCACCTTGAATCTTCAAGAACAGAAAATGACTCTTTATGTGAGCTTCATACGAAATGAAAATTATCATGCTTACTTGGTTCAAACAGGTAATACACTACATATTAAAATAATACGGAATACGACACTGCGGTGTGTGAAGCAGTTTTATACACACCCCACGTTATAAAGGCTGATGTGTGTGCGCGTGAGATGCCTGTGTCAGGGATGTGCAGGGCGAGGCCTCCGACTCCGTCTGTCTTCCAAAAGGGGAAAAACACCTTTATGGACCTAAGAAAGATGGAAGGGAGACCGTAGAGGAGGAGAAGGCCATTAAGTCACTGGGAAAAGCCCTGTCTGTCTTCCTGACTAAAAGATACAGTAGTTTCCCTGCCTCCTCTTCCCACCATGAAATTGCAGATTTTTAGTTATTTCAGATCAGCACATAACCTATATATATATATATATATATATATACAGAGCCGGAGTGGCTAATCGGGAGATTCGAGAGGATTCCTGATGGGCTGGCTCATGTAAGTCTCTAGTTTGGGCCGATTGGGAGGGAAAAATAATTTTGGGCCAGATTTGGGCATGAAACTCTATATATATATATATATATATATATATATATATATACAGTGTGTGTGTGTGTTACAAAGTTCAGCATTTTGTGCAAGACATTACTATGGAAAATAGTCATAAACAGAATAAGTTTAAGAAAAGTATAAAATGCTTTGTAGACATCTATAACATATTGTATTATCCTGTAGCACTCTACAATAGTACCATAAATAATGCTGTAATCAATACTCAAGAACCAATTAATTTACCTGTACAAAATCAAATCTTACTATACTAATTCTTAACTACATATTCCTCACTGCTGTGGGCTATACTGACATCAGTGTACTGAAATAGTAACCATTTTCAAATAGCTAATGCGATTATTAATGCATAATTAGTAAGTAAAACGAGTTACCACATTAATCCTGTTTCATGTTTAAGGTGTCTTTACCTAATCACTAAGCGTTAAGTAATCAAATGGTCCCATACTTGTACATTTCTAGCCACTATAATAAAATAATCTGCTGATGAAACGGCGCTAATAGCACTACCCTGGCTTTGCTTTAATGAGGCAATATAATGTTTTTCTCTGTGCCCCTATAAATAAAGTGAAAAATTAATGCCCTTACCCATACTGATATACCACTAACAGCTAGTAGTAAATGACTGATTATTGATACTGCAGTATTATTTACAAACAAATAATAATAATAATAAACCTTGGACTGAATTAGATGAAGGAAATGTTCAGTTAGTCCGACCTGATTTTAAATATGATACGAATACTACCTCCAAGTAAAAAATAAAAAATACACTAAACGCCAGCACTAATCATTTCGGTTCAGTAAATGAAATAACCCACAGTAAACGATATTTTAAGGACCTGTAACTTTTCCTCCATTTTCATTTTTTTACTAAGATTTTACCTTATTTTAAATACATTAGATGCAATGTGCCTGCGATATATAGCTGTGTAACTGTGATCACAGGAATGCCTTGTTTAAAAAAAAGCAGCCATGAATTCAATATTTTTTCTTTAGTGTTTACAAAATAAATTATTTGAGAATGCAAAGCAATTTCCAACTGATGTGTATACATGAAATGAATCTAAATAAACATTAAAAATCACTTTTCAGGCCAGGCAACACAAAACAGTCACAATGAAATAATCAGCTACACTAATGCTGGTTTACAGGCTCTGTATATTATATTAGTACAGAATTCACCTGGATAATGTCATCACCACATTGTTCAGCTCTTCCTTATGGCTTTCTATGGGTAAACAGTAAATACAAGTGCAAGATACGTCTGCCTGAGTTACTCGATGCTGTAACTGCAGACTGCACTCACACCAAAGCCAAGGAGCACCTCAGTACCCAGCAGGACATGGACTCCATGTGGAGAGTACACACACAGCACCAGTGGAGCGTTCATCTTTATTCTTTTCAACTGCCAGCCTTACCTAAGACGTACTCTCCTAAGACAACTTTCAAAAATGCAACCTTTTCACTACAACAAGACACGGCGGTGGGAAAAAAAAAAAGCTAGACCTCGTCACCTGGAGCTGCTTGGGGAGATCTGCATTATCTGGCTGTAGCGCCATTAACTTTCAGTGTCGTTAACCGAGTGGGGCCATAATTCTCAGACAAACCCTTAAGAAGTGCACAATTACCAGCCAACACCTGGTGGTGCTCAGAGCAGCCCGAACTCCGGTTCTGTCCGTGAGCTTATCTGAGATGATTGTCTGCTTGAGGCTGATTAAAGAATAAGAACATGAGCTATGGCACCTGAGGCCTGGCTCCTCACCTACCTGGACCAACATGCTGCAAAACTAAATTGGCGAATTTAAGAAACCATGAGGCTATGCTAATTAAACTATCTTAGTTTCATGGAATGTTTTCATTGGTCGTCATCACCCAGCATGCAGGGCACAGCAGTGTCCTGATTGGACACCTTCCCGTTTAGCCGTCTTTTTTCTTTTAAGTTTAACTCAGCAGATGATTAAGAACTGGGCTGGAACAGAGAAGCTGGTACAATGACTGCTGTTGCACAAACGTGCCAACCTAATTTTCATTTTAAAAAATCAAGATCATTATTATTACACCATCTGTATCATGAAACTGAACTTGTATTGTCAACTTGAGTGAAATACTTTAGAAAAAACAATCCTCTAAAATTAATTTCCTCTTTTAATAGGACTAGCAGCCAGCGCAATAACACTTATATAAAACTGTAAAGTTCCATAAGTGCATCCATGACTAAGCTCCAACGTTGTGTAAAACTCTAAAACATGCTTGCAGCCAGGCGTGATCAGGCATTTTTGGAAGCCAAAATGAAAGAGTGAACACATTACCTCTCCAAGTCTGAAATGAAAGAGTGAACACATTACCTCTCCAAGTCTGAAATGCATTTATGAATCCCCCATAAACACCATCCTCCATAAACACCATGATCGCTTCTAGAGCATCATGACATTTATGGACTTTCCAAACAGATGTGGTAAACCGAATGAGACTTTAAAAGCTCCTGGATCCATAATCACCATAATTTTCACAAGACGAATTTAAACATCTCTACGGTGGATTAGAGTATTGGTGGACTTGATTCTTGTTATAGAGTCAGTGCCACAAATGTGGCATAAACCCCCTTAGGGTACTTGTGGCCAAAAATGTGATAGTTTGAGGGGAATTACTTGCATTTGTCTTACGTTTGTGGTGTCTAATGACCCTAAGAAGATCAATGAAGAAGATTGTCTTACCCACATACAGTGGTGGACACGTGGACTGATTAAATGGGCTTAACACTTCTCAAAGAACATAGGACAGTCACACTAAACAATTTAAATAATAGGGAACATCTTTCCCCAGTGTTGAAAATATAAGGTCTGTATGTATTTTAGTAGCTCTCGTCCTAATACTTGGTGTAAGGTCTAAAAGTATTTAAGAGCTCATTCATACCAGTTCTGAAAGTGTTAGATTTTAGAAATGAATGGAAATTTCTGATGAGTATACCTGAATTTGGTGATTACAAGTTCATTGCCTGTGAGCTCCTATGAAATTAGATTAGGTGTAATTTGCAAAGTGTAAAGTTTTTGCAATTGTACTATGAATTAAAGAAACTTGTGAATCCCTCCTCAACCATTTCTCCATACTCTACCTGAAGTACAATAATAAAAACAGCTCTTGTTCAGAATTCAAGCATTTAGTTCAGGGAAAGTGTTGCGGGTGAAGATCAATGATGGTGTTATGAATGAAACGCACCTTAAGAAAGAGAGACAAAGAGAAGGAAAACAAAAAGAGAGAGAGAGAGAAGCAGTCATACACTATGGCATGCCTGCAGTGCAGAGAGATCAATAAACGTCACGGCTTTTCAATAACACTCCTGGCCAGAGTAAGCCCTTCATCAAACATGAGGGGAGGGAGGGTGAGAGAGAGAAAGAGAGAGAGAGAGAGGGATGATGATCTATACTGGAACATTCCAATTGGGAAGATCATGCACACACAGCCACAGAGTACATACTCACATGCTGTCTCCACTCCCTCCATATTACCTGAGGTACGGACTCACTCTCGACCCAGAGGCCACTCCACCCTTCTCCGACTGAGTACCATGGTCTCGGTTTTAGAGGTGCTGATTCTCATCCCGGCCGTCTCGCACTCGGCTGCAAACTGATCCAGCGAGAGCTGGCCTGACGATGCCAATAGGACCACATCATCCGCAAAAAGGAGACGGCGAATCCCGAGGCCACCAAACCGAACCCCCTCCGCCACTTGGCTACACAGAGAAATTCCAGAACCCACATTGTTCCTCTTGTAACAGAGATTCGACTATCGACCGGACTCTCTTCTCCAGTACCCCTACTTTACCGGGGAAGATGAGGAGTGTGATCGCCCAAAAAAGGGGAACCACCACCCCGGTTTGCCAGTCCAGAGGAACTGCCCCCATTGTACACGCAATGTGGCAAAGACATGTCAGCCAGGACAGTCCCACAAAATCCAGAGCCTTAAGGAACTCATCCACCCCCGGAGCCTTACCGCCTACCCTGGTCACCTCAGCCAGAGTGAAGGCCAAACCCCCGTCCGAGTCCCCCAGCTCTGCTTCCTCTGTGGGAGGCGTGATGGTGGGATTGAGAAGATCCTGACGTATTCCTTCCATCACCTAATCACATCCCCAGTTGAGGTCAGCAGATCCCCATCCCCACTGTACGCAGTGTTGGTCGGGAACCGCTTTCCCCTCTTGAGTTGCCTGACAGTTTGTCAGAATCTTCTCTGAGCCAATCAAAAGTCACTTCTAAGGTCTCATTGAACTCTTCCCACACCTGAGTTTTTGCCTCTGCGACGGCCAAAGCTTCGATCTGCTTGGCCCTCCTGTACCCGTTTGTTGCCTCCCACAAGCCCCACAAGCCAGCCAGCCCCAATAGGACTCTTTCTTCAGCATGACAGCCTCTCTCTCTCTATCTATCTCTCTCTATATATATATAATACAAGTTCATATACATATATTAGCATAGCATTATATAATGCATTAGTGAAAGCTGATTTGCATACACTGAGTATGCACTTTGTTGCCGAATAAGTCAAAGGACAAAATGGAACAAATATCTAGCAACAGTTTACCTTTGCTTTTACAAAAATGTTGCTTCAGTGAACTATAATACTTGATGGTTTTATTCTGATTAAAGATGTATAAGCCAAGATTGAAAAGAAACAACTCTAGTGGCCAAAAACTGAATTACTTTGTTTATTTACGTGTTTTTGGTCTTTGGATCCACCTTCCATTCACCACTGATATATACAAAACATACTTCTAAGATCTACGGTGGTCAGTGAAGCTCAATTAGTTCAAACAGTCTTTCTGAGGCATCTAATATACATGAGCTGAGGCCACTGCAAAACTAGTTTTCTAGGCTCCAATAATTTGATAGTTTATTTGAATTAGTAAGAAAATGGTGGACAATTGCCTAATGTACCTTTGTGCATATGGATGAATCATATAACACACACCGTCGCAATGAATAAAGCTAACAAATACTCAACATACCCAAAATGAATATGAAACTTTAAATAAGAAACACATCAGTATGAATATTTATAACTAAAGTACTAGATTGCTTGAACTCCTGTGTTTAAATACCTCATTTACATTCATAAGCAGCTGGCAAATAGTGTGTGTGTGTGTGTTTGTATAGACCGCAAAGATATACACACAAAAAGAAGAGTAAAAAATGGTAAATGCCCTCTGCCAGTGAACCACCCAAAGCGTAGTTGCAGTACAACAGAACCCTGACAGGATCCACCCAGAGCTGAAACAAAGCGGAACTAGAAGACGGAAGAAAAAAAGAGTCCCATAACACCAGTGATCCCAAGAGATCTTAGAGGACCAGGATCCCCCATAGTAGGAACTAGTCAGCATTGTGACAGTAGATGTATAAGAGCAGGTCGGAAATGTAAAAACTGGGCAGGCCCTGGCACTAACATGATCCATGACCACTGGAAATGTAAAGAGACTTTACAACTCTGCATGGCCAACTAGCAGAACAGGTCTGTCTGCTAAAGACCAGCTTCTGTCTGGGTTTTCCACAGAAGGTCAAGACCTGGTCAAGAAGCACCAAGAAACGCCATCCAACTATAGACCAGTAACCTGCCTGCCCACAGCATTGATCTCCTGTCAGGAACACTACCCTGTATGCAGGTTACATGAGCACTGCTCTGAAGGGGATTAGTAACTGCACCAGAGGCTCAAAGCGCCACCTCCTGGCAGACACAGCGAGCAATCCATTAAAGTTGTAAAATCAGACAGACTGGTCTGAACATGGACCGAGTATAAGAAAGAATGCAACTCAGAGCAACACTCCTGACTAATCAAATGCCTATCCCTGTATGAAGTCAATAAGACCCTCATCCAGAACTCGAATACTGCCTAGGTCACCATGTGGTGAATACCATGGAGATTCCGGCCTCACTGCCTGAATAGTCTCAGCCTGATCATCAATAAGAGTGTGTACAGGTACAGATTCAGGAGTGGAAATACCGTCAGCCACGTCCTGTATGCCAAGGTGGAAAGTGACATTCACTTTCTGATCCACTTGACTAGGATCTACAGCAAGGACTTACTAATGTCATTCACTCTGGAGAAGTGTGATCATTGATGAAAATGAAAAGCGATCAGGAGGAACTCAACTTCCATAAAGCCATACAATAGACCTGGAGGACAACTCCAAACACAAGGATACTTGTTTACGTAGGAATCAAAGTTGAAAGGGGTAATGTACCTACATACAGTAAGGCAAGGCCTCAACAACAGGACCAATGCCAAACACATATATACAAGATGCCAAGAACACCAGGAAACTCCTCACAAAGAAACGGGGCACTCCACGTCAGATCCAACATCCAATGGCTGTATGCCTGCTGGAAGGAGGGGAGAGGGGGGCACCATGGCAGGACACCAGTGCTAGATAGCAGAGGTGGAAGACATAAAACGATCCTATAAATGGCTGGTAAAGGGAGGACTGAAGAGTAGCACACAGTCACTAATAATAACTCAGTCACTTGAGCCCTAGATCAAGCACGAAACACTAGGTCAATTAAAGGAGGGTGTTTCACGCCACACAAGACCCCAGGTGCAGACTGCGTAGAAGAGCCTCTGGGATGATATACAACATAAGCAAGGCATTTGGGCTGCAAACAGATCTCAGGAAGGACCACGTTAATCTCAGTCTAGATGAGCCTGGTCCTTAGATGGTCCTTAGAACAGCAAAAACACTGCCCTCCGACACACCCTCAAACTCTCAGACCTCTGGTAGAAGGTTGAGTGTGGAAAAAGTGAAAGCTGAGAAATATCTGAAGAAAATGCCAGTCAAAGACGTAGAAACTGTGGTGTATACTTAAGGTTTCCAGAGAAACAGAACACTGTGTACTTTTGCAACCAACCATAGAATTTTGACCATCTCTATCTCTCATATATAAGTTATATAACTTAAGTTACATATGTCTGTTCCCACTAAGCAAAGGGATTTAGTTTTGGTGTAAACTACCAGTTTGCTATAGGTGCAGTGTTATGGGCTCTGAGGTTTAGAGACAACACAATACACTGTGATGATCATTGCTAAAGCTACTAAGGAAGCTCTTGCTAGTAAAATCCGTTATCGGTGACCCAGGTATGAATTGTTAAGAGTCTTTATTAGTTCATGAATAGGCAATTCACCTTGGAACTTAAAGGTCACTGGAGGTGTTAGAATGTTGATATCCAACTGGAAGGAGGTTTGCAGACACTGTAATTGGTAGACTGTATATGCAGATTTTCCTTAAATTAGTTCATTCTTTACCTTTCATTCTACTACTACAGGAGCGTGTGAGTCTTTCCTTTCCAAGGGACCAATTAACTGCAAGGAGAGGGATAAGACAGAGAAACCCGCCAAGTCATGCTTAGGGCCCCAGGCTTCAGGATACAGACAAATATGATGTCTCTCTCTCACTCTCACTCTCTCCCTCTCCCTCCCTCCATCCCTCCCTCCCTCTTTGGATGATGCCAATCTCTTCAGGAACAGATAGTGGCTGGTCCAACACACAAGTCCATGACCTGTTACTTGCAGGCACAGGATATTATAGGCAGCACTGGCTCACACTGCCAGAGTGTCAGGAGCTGGACGAGGCCTTTCTTCTGGGAGGAGGAAGCCTTCGCCCTGTCCGCCTCCTCACCCAGACGTGGGAAAATGAGCCTATTGTGGTGGGACGTAATGAGTCGGTGAACTTCTCTTCCCTACTCACCCTCGAGGGGAGGCGGGCACGCTTCAGACACCGCCGGTGATGCCAGTGATGTCCAGAGGCAGCGCATTAGCTGCCACTGAAGGTAGGAGGTCAGTCAGTGTGGAACAGGGAGGTGGGGATGAGGAAACCGGTGTGCAGTTAGGAAGAGTGACAAGAAGAGGGACAACAGAACCACAGAGGAACTAAGAAAAAAGGACGCAGCCGTAGGACTGACAAAGGTGAACTGCGCGCACACACACACACACACACACACACACACACACACACGCACACACACACACACACACATTTGCAGCAGTACTTGTATTTTCTACTTATCTTTTCTATTAGGTTGAGTTATCTTGCTTCCATCCTTCTTATTGCTATTATCTGATCACTGAAATAATTAAAAAACTGTATTTCAATGCATTAAATAATTGGCATTTTCATGAGGCTGTAAATATATATGACAACAAAGTAGGTTTATACACTTCAGTGGGGGTGTAATAAAATGGAGCTACTTTAAAACAGCTCAACAGAGTGTCTTCTACTAAAGACAACATAGCCATCTAAACAAATTCTAACCCCAGGACACCAAAAGAGAATTACCTACATATAGCCTAAAGGAGTATTCCTGTTGGGTAGATCACGGTTACTAAAATCACACAACCAAAGCCAAACCATTTACACAAAACTACACAAATAAATTTGAGCATTTATTTAATATGAAAATGTAGGGCTTGATAGTCTCACTTGGGAAGTCACATTTAAATAACAATAATTTAAAGCATTGCTAATCATTACCAACTACTGTACTGTGCAGAAACACTAACAGATCTTTGAATGTAATGCTACTTGTTGAACTGAGCTCATTTTGTTCACCATGCGAAAAAGCTATTTAAGTATCCAACTACATATGACATTGGCCTTCATTTTATTTTACTTAGGAATTGTTTATTAATGCATGACAATGACGAGCAAATCCACGTATAGTTTCGCACACTGTCCAATTTTTAAAATGACCCCACCCCCCCCATGTATGTAGTTATTTGCTTGGATGAGTGCTCAGATAATCACTCTGCATGCGACCTCATGCACATGCGACACACTCCCACTTGTGGGCGGGGACGCGCTACCCAACCGCCCGTGACACCGCAATCCGTTTCGGAACATCCTCGGCATCGACCGCGAACTGCTCGTTTCCCGGCACGCTGGATGTCGTTATCTCCTCCTCGAAGCCCTGGAGATGGATATGAAGTGCTACCTCCACGCCCTTGCCTCTCCTCGCCCCCAGCACCCGCCCTCTGCTCCCGACGTGCCACTCAGATGCTTGCGATAGCGTGTCCTTTGATGATGCGGGTAATTAATTAGCCTGTGCCATGCGCACATGCACAGAGCCTCTTTCCAGTGAGGATGCCGGGAACGCCACGAGAGCCTTTCTGTTGATAAGCTGGGGTTCGCTCTGACAGCTGCTCTCATTTATGTGTCAACATGCTACTTCACAGGCAAGAGATTGCAGAAGAATGTTAATAAAAGCACTCACCTCCCACTTTATTTAAAGCAGTTATTCATTGGAAATGCCTGTCAGCTATACAGTATCATACCACAGCTCACCTGGTGTTGTGCACGGTTAGCGTTGTCCACTTCCCGGCTCTGACGTCACTACTGGCTGGATATTACAGAGTGCCACACCACTTCCGACCTATTCGGTAATTGTACACATATAAAATGCCAGTATATGATGGGTTTACATTATTGGTAGCCAGTAAGTGTAGGTGTCGTTAATAAAGTGGTTGCTGGGTGTGCTCAAAGATAAGTGTGGTTCACCAATACCCAAGGACAGATTTAGCATCCGTGTTTATATAAACTGGGCACATCACTATTGTATTCAGTGCACACAATACACAGCAGGCCCTAGTCCACAGGCTAACAGGAACTCAAACTCGTCTCCATCCTGGACAATTTTGCTGTAATGCCTTTCTTGCCCTTGGGACACCTCCACCACTGTTATCACAAATGTCGTGTGCTTGGGACACCTCCACCACTGTTATCACCAATGTCGTGTGCTTGGGACACCTCCACCACTGTTATCACCAATGTCGTGTGCTTGGGACACCTCCACCACTGTTATCACCAATGTCGTGTGCTTGGGACACCTCCACCACTGTTATCACCAATGTCGTGTGCTTTGGCGATGCCAGAGGTCAAATTCGAAGACGCCGACACAAAGCAAAAGTGGTGAGGCCAGATGATTAAGATGGATGCAGCCCAGAACAAAAGCCATGGGCTGTGAGTGTGTGTGTGTGTGTGTGGGGCACAAGAGGTTTAACCACAGTGGTGGCCACGGACACTCTGCTAACCCCCTAAACTGCTCCAAGAGCCTGAGTTGACCTCTGAGGTGACCTTTTAGGACAGGTCATAAAAGCAGTCAGATGTGGGACTGCCAATACAAGTCATATTATTCTCCGTCTCCTCCACTTCATCCCTCCGTCTCTCCTCCGAGACCTTTGACCCTATCGGGCAGGTATATTGCACATGCCGTCATCTTTTGTGATGGTGAGCGGTACATCTGAAGCCAGCTGGCATCGTGGTGCTTAGCTTCTGATCATCTGTTTGGCCAAGTACTGTAAAGCTGTTCAGCCACAGATGTTTGCTTATTTATTTATTTACCTGATTACATTTGTGTGTGTATGCAAGCTTTTAGTGCTCATAATAGCATAATTTGTAATTCAAATGGGGTCAGACTTTTGATCTGATCAGACACACATCAGGTACTTAAAAAAAAAACCCAAAACAAACAACAAAATAAAAAAAAATATGCTGCCATCTAACCAGAAATAATTGGATTTTTTTCACTTTATTTCTTGCATCCCATTTGTGTTGGCAAGGCAAAATGTACCCATAATAATCCTTAGTACCCTTAGAAACATAACCAAGGTATTGTGCCACATCGTCAAGCAAAGCGGAGAGAGAGAGAGAGACTCGCCTTATTGTCAGAACAGTTCTTATTGCTCCCTATTCTAGGCTGCCAGCAACACGGCAGTATTGACGAAATAGTGGGAAATGCTTAACTGTCCCTGTGTGAGAGCACAGTGTGCGTTCACTGCTCGTGTCCCAGTGCTACATGCTTTTATCAGCTTGATTTTAGGGAATACTGCATAGCCCTAGTTTATATATATATATAGTACTCCATTTCAGTGGATCACTTTGACAACCTAACCATAAATAAAGTTGAACTTGGTTGGCATCTTCTGATGATGTTCTGCTAGGCCTGCACTGAAGATTCTAAGTTCTTCCCTGTTTGAGAGGCTTTTCTCTTTTTTGCCTTCTTGCTTTGCATGAAATGCATGTTCACTGGGCTTCAGGTCAAGTGACTCCCTTCTCCAGTTAAGAACATTCCACACTCCACTTCCTGTCCTACGACAAGACCTGCAGAAGGCTAATGAGCTGTTTCAACAGATCCAGCACCAGGTCAGCACATCGTCCGTCCACCTCCCAGGCCTTTACCCGGTTCGTCCCCCGTTGCGTCCCCAGACGCGCCATCATTATCTTCGTCCAACCCCGTCTGCCCCTGCCTACCCGGGCCTGTCCATCACAGGAGACCTGGTGGAGAGGGACTTGCGGGGACCTTCTGCAGGGAAGATGGCGGGCCCTGGTCTTTTCTTCAATCTACAATGAGTAGTGGAGCAGGGATTGTGTTTGTTTGTGTGCTCCTTTTTTCATTACTGCTATCTACCCTGAGACCTCTAGGCTGTCTATAAAATGCTCACTGATCTCTGCTAGAGCGCAGATGTGCACAACAGAGGGGACACACCCCCCCCTCCCCCCTCCCCTATCACCCGTGACCAGTTTCCAAAGAACTGGATCAAACTGAATGACTTGTATTTAAAATGCTTCATTGTATTATGTTTGGTCTTGTTCTTCCACATATTTAACGATAAATGGTATAATCATTTAAATTGAGATACTCATCATATTTTAGCAAAGTTGACAGATCTCTGAACGGTGCACAGTCACATCACAAATCATTTCATAGCATTACCTTCCTGCTAATCCTTGGTATTATAGCCAATTACCTAGGTTTTGAACCATTTTAATTTAAAATGAATTAGAACCCATGAGAATAGTCAAACGATCTTAAAATGTGAAGTATTCTAGTATTATTCCTGGCCTGGCACAGTACATAACTCATTATTTTAAGTGATCAAGAAAGATCCTCAATGGCACAGAAGCAAAGGGGTATTCTGGGAATCTGGAAATGTGTTGAGTTGTATAAACTATGGACTGGAGTCTTGTCTCTTTAGAAAAGAGCTGCTTCAGGTACCAAATGTGAAAACTGGGCACCAATCCAGGATCTATGACATCACAGACATCTATGACATCGCAGACATCTATGACATCGCAGGATCCTCCAGACAATACCCTTCCCAGTCCACAAGATATTGAAGCAAACCTCTGCACCCTCTCAAGTCTAGCAGCCAGTGTAATTGACCTGGAACTACAGATGTATACATGGAATGAAAACCAATACCAAGGAAGTAGGGTTGTCCCGATCCGATATTTGGATCGGATCGGCCGCCGATATTAGCAAAAAATGCGTAGGCTATCGGTATCGGATCAGCAGACACGAGAAAATGCCGATCCAGAATCCCGATCCAGTTTTTTTAAGTCCGATCCCGGTTTTCCTGCGCACCCATTTAGATAATCCATTCCAGTTTTTGCTAGTGAGAGTAAAATCCGGTCCGCATTTTCCAGCACACCTTCAGCACACGAGCGTAGTTTCTGCCCCAATTTAGCTCCGTGGCATCTCGGACCGCCGTGTAAATTTGAAGTCAGTTGTGTGGGATTATTTTACCTTAAAGGATGACAAAGACGAAGAGGTAGAGTGCAACATATGCCACAGTAAAGTCAAGCGTTGTGGTAAAGCTGTAAGAACTTTTAATACCACCAATCTAATCAAGCATTTAGCGAAATACCACCATAAACAACATGACGAGTTTCTAATGAAAACCGAAGACAAAAAGAAAGGTCCTACACAACTAACACTGGCAGAAACGTTTGAATTGAAGGGAGTGTATAGATGGGGATGGAGCAGCAAAGTGTGGAGTAGAAGGCATTTTGCTTTTAATTAGTTTACGATATGTGCACGGATTTTTTTTTAAGCTTTGGTTTACACTTGTTCAAGAGCACTGATGGATGTTAATGTTAATGTTAATAATAGACTATTTTCCTCTCAGGTTGTGTGTTTTTTTTTAATATAATTTACAATATTATTTGCACTTGTGGCTTTTTAATCCTTGGTTTACTGATGCTATTTCTGTTTGTTATTTAATATTTTGTCTATTTTGAGTTTATTAATTGCTAAATAAACAGGTCAGTTTCTCCTTACCAACCATTGTGTATTATTCAAACACACCTAATTCAGCTGGCTACTTGTTATCAAGAGTAAAACGCTTTTCAACATGAGTTTGACAACAAAGTAAGTTGGCTAAATAACTTTAAACTTTAATACATGCTCGGATAGGCCGGTATCGGCCGCTATCGGTATCGGATCGGAAGTGCAAATAAATATCGGTATCGGATCGGAAGTTCAAAAAGCTGGATCGGGACATCCCTACAAGGAAGTAAGTCTAATTGGTAAGTAACAATGTTTACCTTTATCAGAATCTTATATAAGCCCTTGTACATACGGCTGTTGCACCTTTTGTACTCATACCAGTAACGATGTTTACATTTCTCAGAACTGAACACTGCCTTAAAATCTGCCATTCACTGATTACAACAGACCGTATAAATCCAGGGCCCAACAGGTTTGTGCAGTCTAAAGGTTTCTCAGTAAGGCATGATATTAAAGTGAATTTTTGGCCTTATCAGAGCTCAGAGTGGAGTTATTAAAATATATAGAACATTTCAGCAAAAAATCCATGATACTTATCAGGAATTCTAGCAAATGTATCTGGCTTATTAACAGTAAAAATGTACTGGGAATTACCATAGGTGGCAGATGATTAGTGGGACTCACTGGGCAAGGTCAACCAAGGTTAGTGTAGCTGAATGGTAAGATCCTTCATGCTGTTAGCCAACCGAGGATAAAAAGTCTGAGACTAGAAAATTTATCCAAACAGAGTTGGAAAACAGGTGAGGGTCAAAACCAGAAAAAGAAGATTACCAAACCAAAAGATCTTTAAGAGAAAGTAGTACAGAACAAAGCATAGATTGAAAACAAGAAAGCAGACACCACAGAGTGAAAAGGAAAAGTACAAAAAGGGTCAAAATACAAAGAATGTGTCAAGAAAAAAACAAACAAAACAAATCTATGTATGTTCTAGTAAATGGGCAGTACTTCATTTACTTTCAAGTGAGTGTTAACATGTAGTGATGAGTTCAGTTTTTATAGTGATGGTATAACTACGAACAGGGTGTAAGAGTTCACTATTCCAAATATGATAACAATGGTTTGTGATTGGGCGATGGTAGGCTGAATGTCACATCATTCCCTGGAGAATTCTGGGAGTTGGGAGTGTGGAAATGGATTGGTGTGCTGAGAGGTATGAACTAACGGACCAGAGGGAGTGTGACATAAATATTTAAGTTCTTAGGCCTAGACCATTACGTTTATCATCTGTTTTCTCCCCAGCACTATAAAAGACAAATTCTTATACTAGCTGATAAAGCAGCCAATCAGTGCAAAAATAATTATTTGTACCATTTAATAATTTGTTCGTTTTTGCTTGTTGAAGATAAAAACAAACGAAAGAAGTATTTTCTTCTGCTTACATTTTACTATACATGGCTCCACGTGTTTCCTGTGCATGAACTTTGATGGTCAAATTCAAGGTGTTCCTGGACTGGGAAGCACTTGAGTCAACTAAGTGAGATTATTTCAGAAAATCTCACTGGTGTTCATGAGAATCAGAACCGTGTTCCTTTATGACTGGACCATTAACGAATAATGAACATGATGTCATAAAGAAACATTTGTGCTCCAAGAAACCCTAAAGGCATAACAGTCATGATTACAAAGGTTACGCCACCATTAAAAATAAGGACATGGACCAGAAATGTGGAAAATACATTGTGACTTTCAAACTCAATATTTCAGACCGCGTGGCATCTCTCGAGATCACGAGAGGACAGGCCAGGAATGTTCCGTGCTAAGAAGCTGCTGAGTATGAAACTGGGTATTTCTCTGTACCATATACCATATCTTGAAACCAGGTCACAAACCTTGTCATTTTTTAACCAAGTTGATCGGAACAAAGAAGCAGGCCTGGTTCAGTTGGACCTTACATGTTTCAAAAGCTTAGCTGAGGTCATACATCATATAACCATGTTGAGGTTTATGTTGTTTCAGAGAGACGCTATGATTACACTAATACTGGATGAAGCTTTACACAAGCCATAATCATCTTCAAGCAGCCAAGCTCACATTCCTGATAACAGGAGGCTGAAGAGCAGTCCAAACATGCAGACCATGAGGGAGGTTTTGAAGGGAGAAAAGATCTCACACTTGTTCATTCTCTTTACTACTTAATGCAGAAACAAATCATGTTGTATCGCAATGGCCTCCAGCAATCTCAACCTAAACAAAGAAATGCTTTAAAGATGAACCTTCACAGGCCTTATCCATCCTCAGAACACACTTGAGGTTAAGCATCACCTCAGAGTCTCAAAATAGTGGTTGATATTCACATTACAAAGAACATACTTCTTACAAGTGGCTAAGATTTCTGACTAGATGCAAGTGATCTGACACTAAGTAATCTGTCAGGAAGAACCAGCTCTTTGTGCTGGGTATGCTTATCTTAAAGCAACAGATAGTGATTCTGAAGGTATTATCATGAAGGTGAAAACCAATCTTGGACTACTTAAATAATTATGAGAAGTGAACATTGTGAACTTTGTCAGTTGTGCTTGTGGCCTGACTCATGTAAGAAGAGGATGGGATTGAGTGACTAGCACACAATGCTAGTCAGGAACTCAAAACCTTGCCTGTTCAGAGGACATTACAGCATTAACATGCTGTAGACATGGTCACATGACATCGAAATGGGGGTAATGAAGTGTAACATTCTGGGGACACCTGTATTAAACCAGGTTAATGGAGATGTTAAAAGTTAGTTAAGTGTTGGTTATCCAGTAAGGACTTCGATAAAACATGATGGCGTGTTGAAACCAAATAATACAGATGGAGAGCAGTGCATAAATCATTCACTAAAAGTACAAACTGATGCAGTAATACAAGCATTCTGAAATCCAACACAAATAATCCAGTCCTCAAAAAATTCACACGCACACACACATACATACAAGTGACATTCCATTCCTAATCTATAGGGTTCAATATGATGTTGGTCCACCCTTTGCAGCTAGAACAGCTTAAACTATCCACAAGGTTTAGGAGTGTGTTTTCCAGAAGTGCATTTGTGAGGTCACATACTGATGTTGGAGTAGAAGGCCTGGCTCACAGTCTCTGCTCTAATTCATCCCAAAGGTGTTCTATCGGGTTGAGGTCAGGACTAGTCAAGGTGCAGGCCAAGGTCGTGCACACCAGACTGTGATGTATGGCTTGGATGCAGCTGCTCGACCATGGAAACCCATTCCATGAAGCTCTCTGCACTGTTTTTGAGCTAATCTGAAGGCCACATGAAGTTTTGATGTCTGTAGTGATTGACTCTGCAGGAAGTTGGCGACCTCTTCGCACAATGCACTCCAGCATCTTCTGACCCCACTCCGTTAGTTTACGTGGCCACCACTTCGTGGCTGAGTTGCTGTTGTTCCCAAACACTTCCATTTTCTTATAATACAGCTGACAGTTGACTGTGGAATATTTAGAATTGAGGAAATTTCACGACAGGATTTGTTGCACAGGTGGCATTTTTTATCACAGTTCCATGCTGGAATTCACTGAGCTCCTGAGAGTGACTCATTCTTTCACAAATATTTGTAAAAACAGTCTGCATGCTTAGGTGTTTAATTTTATACACCTCTGGCCATGGAAGTGATTGGAACACCTGATTCCGATCATTTGGATGGGTGAGCGAATACTTTTGGCAATATTGTATGGATGTGTGTGTGTGTATATATATATATATATATATATATATATATATATATATATATATATATATATATATATATATATATATATATATATATAGCTAATCTGAGGGCCACATGAAGTTATATATATAAAAAACTATATATATATATATATATATATATATATATATATATATATATATATATATATATATATATATATATATATAAATCAGTTTAAAGCACAAGCCAATTTATAATTTTGTATGTACCACATTATATTCCAAATGCAAATTTCAAAGTGCTAATTACATGGTATATTTACAGTTGCATTTAACAGTGTGCATTATTTAGGACACAATTCCAATGCTAAGCATGTATTTGCATTTGAATTTCCGTGTACAATGGCTATCAAATTTAAAATGAAAAAGCAAAGTCCTTTTGACATTTCATTTTCATTGTCTTATCGCTACGACTGTTGCGGAATAACAATCACCCATTTCCAATCGCACTTCATCACCGTCGTGCTCCCGCCCTGCTAAAATGAGAATGCAATTGCAAACCTGTTTGCGTTCACATTTCCACTATGAAAGAGGCACTCCTGTCAATCAAACGGTGTGGCTGAGACATGCAGAGGGACTCTTTGCTCTGGGAGCAGGTTTAGGAGTCTGAGGAGAAGAGAGTCTTAACTTGGTTCACTTGTGATCATAGCCAATACAAAGGCATCAACAATAGCAGCTGTTGCTACAGTGACATTTTAACTCTCGCCAACCAAACTTTAGATGACAACATTGATTTCTTATGACCACGGACTGAAGAGGACAGATCATTATAACTGCACACCTGGTGTGGGACAGGAAAGAGGGTCATATTACCCGCCCTAAACCTGTATTTAAAAGCTTAATGTTTTGATATACGGTTAGTGGTTAGGTCCTTATTCCATGTATTGTCACTTAAAGTTGGAACAGATCTACAATTTTAACAAGTGACAAACCATGCATAACAATGCAGGATCCTTAATAGAAATATTATCAATGTTTATTCATCATTGGCCATCGAGGTCCACTGGTAGTTTTCCGTTGAGCTCAGTCCTTCAGTCACTTCATGCAAGGTTGTAATGTCACTAATATTTGTGCTTGTAATGGCTACAGACTGTCGTAGAAAATAAAGCTCTCTGAAAAATTCAGTTACTGCTCACTCAAACAGCAATTATACATCTTAGAAATCTGATAAACTGTCAGTATGTATCTAACGGCACATCTTTAATAAAATAAACGCATTAATATAACAATTCAAAACAATGGATTTTTGGAGCAATTTTTATTACATTTCTTTGTTCTGTGAGGGGGTTTCTCTTATACATGGTCATGCTTATGGTCAGGTTAAAAATCGGGGGTTTTCTCACCTTTGGATCATTAGGTTTGTGGGTGGATACTTGTGAGAGCTCTTTCCTCATGTGCTCATTTGTTTACTACTGTTAGCCATGGGCTTCTGTTGTCTCCTCTTGCTAGTCCCACTCAACACCGTTCCCTGGCTCAAGGACAGTCACCTGGCCTCCTTTAGCGTAATGATCCTCACCTGCTTCCACTCTCACATTAGTTTCCCCATGTCCACAGAGTCCTCCTGTGTCTAGTGCAAGTGAGGATCATTGTTATTACTGCCAGAGCTCCTGTTCTGTATCTGCAGTGTTTCTTCACCCTGTTTTCTTTCTGTTACAAGCATATTTGCCATTAGTTATAAATACTTAATTTAACGAGTTTGTACAAATAGGCCTATTTCCCAATTGTTTTGGTACAGTTAATTAGAATTACAACACTATACTTAAGACTTAGACAGTGAATACTTGTATAACTTCAAGCACACAAAGTTTCCATAATTATTTATGTTCAAATAGTAATAAATTGTACTGAAATGGTTTCAACAAAAATGCAGGATAAATCAAATAATTAATTAGGTGTTTGAAATGGTGTTTTAAGTGTAAAACTGCACTCAATGTTCCTTATTATGAACCATTCATTAAGCGTTCATTGGGGTGTTTCATCAGTTGCCGTACTTTCAACCATCTTTTAACTCTTGCGCTATTGGCTAGATTTATTATTATTATTGTTTTATATTTTCTGTAGAAGACAAATATGACTGGTACAAGATAGATGTCTGTAAGCAGGCAGATGAGAGTACTGTTATCACCTCTCTCAACTCCTACTGGTTATTTATTTTAATTGACAAACACCGAAAATCAGGAAAATGAAGGAGTGTGAAAATATCGTCCTTGTTCTCAGCATTCAACCAAGAGCTGTAATGTGTTCTACAGTAGTCATTTCATTTTTTTTTTTCTTGGAGGAAAAGTAATTTCATAGGATCAAAAGGATTTGCGAGCAAATTAGACTTAACTGACAGAGATAAAAGTGGCGTATGACCTCAACGAAGTGAAATAAAAGTGATGCATGACCTAAATGATGTGAAATAACGTGCAGAGTGACCTTACATTTCTCTATCAGATACCAGGGGTAAAATCTCAGTTTACACTGGAGTTGACGCACAGATGAACAACTTTTCTCTTAAGTGCTGAGTAGAACATGGGAAAGATCCTTAGATAAAGAGATTCAAGACTCAAAAGATTCAATTAACAAATATCAAAAGTGGCGCAGAGATCTGACTCTCAAATCCATGACACTTGCAGAACCCGTTGTGTTCATATCATAATGTATGATTTACACAGTTGTGTGAGACACTAATGCTTATAACAAAATCCAACTATGTCCTGTACAATATCAATACTACACAAATGTAATTACCACAGCGTTCGTCAAAGCCACTTCCAAACCACCTAGCTGTAGTGGGCCAACTTGCTGCAAATTATTTTGCTGGTGCCCTGTGATCAAAGGCAATATTATGCAGATGAGGTACGGTAAGCTGAACACTTGTTGACCATGTGAAGCAAAGAAAAAAACTGTCTATTAGATTTCTTTATATATAGAGTCTGAACACAAGATCTACAGCAAGAAAAATACTATAAGAAAAACATTGACTGCTGAAAATTATGACCTTCCCTTCTCTCCTATGACTCTAGAAGTAGAGTAAAATGTCAAGACCAGTGCATTCTGACAACCACACTCTTTCATCTTGGAATTTGCTGTTGGATTTACCATAATATGAATATTTGTTTCTTTTATTGGAGGTCGGCAATAAAAAAAATCACAAAACCAGATTTGTGACTTGCCAGACCCTCCCACCAAATCCATCACTATTATCGTTAGATCGGGCTCTAAAAATGCCCTTGGCTTTTTAAATATAGCACAACAAATGTAACAGTGAGCCTTAAGGCATTCTTTCCTCACTCAATACCAAAAAAGGATGGTTATCAGATGTCTTTGATTGGACAGCTTCAGTCCAAGTGCAAGACGACCAATAACCAACACTCGGATATGTTTGTTCATTTCCATAAAGAACATGGTGCTCTTGAAGCATGCGCATAAAACTATGATGTAAGGCTGAAACAGGCCTCACGTGAGCCTCCGGGTCATTGTTTCTCTTCAAATCTATTGTGCAAGAGTGGCGAGCCAGTCCAATTACTGAGCTGTTTGTCACCTACGCATCTTGTGACGAATGAGGACCTAAGAGGATTACGATCAGCTCTGTGTGTCTTCAGATGGGTGAGACCTGGGTAAATTGCTTTCTTATTAGTATTCCGATGTGTTGGAACACAACATGGAGGTAGTGTTGAAACATGCTTCATGTTGGCGAAATGTATTAGCGAAACATTCAATGTCACATCATAGCAAAGCCAATGCCCTGTTTAAGATGAATGTCTATTGATTTTCCCTTTTATTCCTTCATTTTTATTGATCTTTGGTCTTATTTTTAAGCCCTTTTTATTGTTCTTGTTTGTCACACGTTCTATACCGTTCCTGCTACATGTCATATCCCAGCAGACACCTAGTCAGACACGAGGCCGTCTGCACGTGCACGCACTTGACTTTATAATACCAGCAGGAGGTGGTGGTTCTTCACGTGAGGTGTGGTAGAACCTGTGAGAGCAGCACGCCTCTTCAGCGGTGGATTACATCTTGGATTTCTGGTCGATGGCAGCCGCCACTCGGTGTAACGAGGTGTTGATTGATGTCTTCTTGGATAGGTTGCATGAAGAAATCCAGACTGAGATTATCTGTTGATATGAGGAAGAAGCCTTGGACAAGATGATCTGGTTTGTGGAGGAGAAGTGCCTCCTCATGCACACCCTGTCCAGTCCGTGGGATGAAAAGTCCCGCGGCTGCCCCGAGACCCAACAAGTGTCCACGTGTGTGCGTGATGTGGGTGGGAGCATGGTGCTGATCACCATGGTGCTGATCACCATGGTGCTGATCACCATGGTGCTGATCACCATGGTGCTGATCACCCTGCACCCCAGTCGTGCATCGTGCAGGTCAAGGTTGCACGTTTGGATCATTCTGCTTCTTCCAGGGTTCTTCAAAGATCCATCTACAAAACCAGCACACTGAGTAGGACTGTGCAGAGAGGCCGAGACAGCCAAACGATCTGGATTTGAATAAGTGGCATGAGGTGTCTCATGAGTTTGTTTCCTGTGAGGATACGCACTGCTGAAATAGACCTAATGTGCTGCTAGTTTACTGTAAGCTAGGTGTTGAGCTTTCATATGCACTGCTGAATAACTAATAAATACATTTTAAATGTATGCATATGACACACTAATGCTTATTTGTAATCTTAGCTAGGTATAGGAATAGAAAAAAGCTTGAGGAGTAAGACTATTGCAAACTAGTATCAATATATGAATTTACAAATTTGGCTTTGAAACATTTTATTTATCTTATTGTCTTATTATCATTATGGATACTGTTATGCTGTAGCTGTGTGAACTCTTAGCTCACCTAATAATATAAAATTATTTTTTAGGTCTTCATCATGGCCAGAACATGCTTTAGATGGTTATTATTTGAAAGTTTCTCAGAGACAAGGGCATTAGGAGCAATGCGTTGTCTTTCTGATCGTTTTTTTTTTCTTTTTCATGCCTGCGGATTTTACACAACAGCGATCGGTTGCGGGCTTCCAACATGCACCATCAGCACTTCTATGACAGCAGCTGTAATTTACGCAAGCACCACGCACACTGCAGCACACGCCGGACACTCGATAACGAGCCTGAACTGCATTAAGCATGCACTCATCTCTTCAGAGACCTTTACCACTCATTTTTTTACCACCACTTTCAGTTTCATTGCTCCAAATTTTATTTTTAGCTCTCCAAAAATGAAATGTTTGGACCTTAGTGACCTCAGCTGGCTATGGCCATGGTAACAACCCTAGGTTTGTTTTTCACAAGTTTTGAGATAATATTAGTGTTGATAAAAGTGCTATTCGACAAATTGAGATAACTGACTGGGGCACCCTGGCCTCATCTCCTCCTGATCGTACAGCTCCAACGTCTGTCTGAAACAGTAGCACAGCTGTTCTTACTTGAACACCAGCTATTGGCCACAATATACATAATAAGTGCACAATATATATAATATATTAGATATATTATACACTGTTAAAAAAATTAACCAACCTAGTTAGGAATCAATTTCACCTGCTGTTGTGCAAATGGTACAGACAACAGGTAGAAATGAGAGGCAATTTGCAAGACACCCCTATAAAGGAGTGATTCTGCAGGTGGTGACCACATACCTTTTCTCTGTTCTCATTCTTTCTGGCTGATGTTTTGGTCACTTTGGCATTTTGTCAGTTCTCTCACCACAGAGGTAGCATGATGCAGTGTCTACAACCCACAGACGTTGCTCAGGTAGTGCACCTCATCCAGGATGGCACATCAATGCCAGCTGTGGCATGAAGGTTTGCTGTGTCTGTCAGCACAGTGTCCAGAGCACGGAACAGATACCAGGAGACAGGCCAGTACACCAGGAGACATGGAGGGGGCCGTAGGAGGGCAACAACCCAGCAGCAGGACCACTAACTCCTCCTTTGTGCAAGAAGAAACAGGAGGAGCTGTGCAAGAGCCATGCAAAATGACCTCTAGCAGGTCACTAATATCCATGTTTCTGCTCAAACTGTCAGAAGCAGACTCCATGAGGGTGGTATGAGGGCCTGACATCTACAAGTGGGGCTTCTGCTTACAGCCCAACACCATGCAGGGCGATTGGCATTTGCCAGAGAACACCAAGATTGGCAGATTCGCCATTGGCGCCCTGTGCTTTTCACGGATGAGAGCAGGTTCACAGTGAGCACATGACAGAATCTGGAGACGTGACAGAGTCTGGAGATGCCGTGGAGAATGTTCTGCTGTTTGCAACATCCTCCAGCATGACCGGTTTGGCAGTGGGTCAGTAATGGTGTGGGGAGGCATTTCTTTGGAGGGCCACACAGACCTTCATGTGCTAGCCAGAGGTTCCCTGACTGCCATTAGGTACCGGGATGGACCCTGGATTCCTTCTGATGCATGAAAATGCTAGGCCTCAAGTGGCTGAAGTGTGTCAGCAGTTCCTGCATGATGAAGGCATTGATGCTATGGACTGGCCTGCCCGTTCCTCAGACCTGATCGAGCACATACACATATATATATATATATATATATATATATATATATATATATATATATATATAGATTTTGCCATCTTATTTACTTTATTACATTATTTTTCTATTTTTAATATAATTTGTTTCCTTCTTACCTTTGCTTTCTTTTAATGTTTATTTTTGCTTCCTTTTAATACAAATATACATGCTATACATGTGCTATACAAATAAAGATTACTATTATACAGTATATACTGTGCATATACACACACACACACACACCAAAAATGGTGTTCTGTTTCAACTCTACACCTCGCGCTGAGCAGATTTAATTTAATTTAATGATTTCCCCAGTTCCCACCATAAACCTTGGGTTGCCCAGGTGCTGACAACACAATCCACTCATTTCATGGCCCAACAATCAGATACTGAAATTATCCTCATACCGTCATGCGCACCGCTTCCTTTGTCCCGTTGACCGCATGTCTACCGAGCCATCTCTCCTACCAACCCTCCTCTCTGTCCACCACCTACACTTCACATGTTGCTGAGGTGCAGATTCAGAGATGTGGGGAAGCACACTGTTGTCTGGAGCAAGACCCGGCCCAACCCTCCCTATGGTACGGTGCCGTCCCCGGAGACAGCTGACAGACCCTGGTCACACATGCTTACAGATATCCCAGCCTCCGAAGGTGAAACCATCATCGTAACCATGGCAGACCCAGATAAGATAGTTCTAAGATGGTTGTCCAAGATAGTTTGCTTCATCCCTTTCCCCTTTGCACTAGGTGCTTGTGACCACAAACCTGCTATTTCAGCATGTTTACCAACAGTCTGGACTGCCAAATGATTTGGTGTCTGTATGAGGGGGTGGTGCAGTTCATTACGTGGGAAACATCACAGTAACCCTCTCGCTGGGACACACCACCCATATTCAATTGGTTAAGCTGAACGTGTGACCTTGGGAACAGACAAATGTCAGTTTACTGTGACAATCACATTACTGTGAGATTCATGCCATTCGAATGCTGGGTCGAAGGCTACAGACAGCCGCTGTACCCCTGGAATGCACCCAACTCGGGACCACCTGTAGTCCAGGGATGGTTTCAGGGAAGCCAGGAAGGACACCCAAACACCCCCACAAACACCAATTACGACTCCAGTTCACAACATGTCTCCACCAGGGTCCTAAGTTATCAAATCCCTCCACAGCTAGTTAACCCATCTGGTTCCTTCCACCCATGCTCCACCTCAGCCTGCTCTAACGATACACAGAAAAATAATACTTTTCCTTCTTGTTGATTTTTGTTTTGTTTCTTGAGTGATCAAAAAACCTGTTCGCTCACCAGCTCATGTCTCACAGCTCTGCTTTGCGTAACGTCACACTACAAATATCTTATTATTTCTAACAACGCTTGTCTACCAACGCATGGAGAGTTTGTTTTCTTTTCCCGATTTAAATCGTATTGTGTTTAAATGATACTGTTTCTCCCAAACAATGTCTGTAAATGTGTGTGCTGCTCTTTATAAGAAGCCGTCCAGGAGCCAGAGACAGAACAATTAAACACGGCAGCATTCCCCGAGATGCAGATAATGAAGCCCCCAACAGTGGCGAAGCTGAGCTGAAACGCCCAGGGCAAAGGAGCAGGGTTTTTGTTTCTCCTTCACATGACAACTGGACTCACTGCATTATTTCAATGTCAGCTGCCATGAAAATAGCAAGAATGACGAGTTGGTTCTTTCAGTGGAGCACATGTGGTCTTGGCCCCGCTCCGTGCATATTCAGCGTGCTTTGGCCTGCCCATCAAACCAGAGTTGTAAGGAGGGTGATGGAGTAACAAGGACATTGTAATTTCACTGTGGAGGTAACTTTTCTGGATGCTGTCTGGTTGACCTTTACCATAAACCTGTTTAGAACTGTGTGACTTAGACACACATAAGCTGCAAGCACAGTATGCAAGTCATATTCTTTCTCCAAAGTAATAATAGTTGAATCCACCCACACGGCCTCTCTCTCTTTCCCTGTCTTTCTTTCTTTCTTTCACTCACTCACTCACTCACTCACTCACTCACTCACTCACTCACTCACTCACTCACTCACTCACTCACTCTGTCCACACTTCTCAAACAAAGTATGTTTTTTTTTTTTTTTGTAAGACCTGGAGCAGTGTCTTAACCCAAAAGGCACTGAGCTCACACGAGTCCGTAATCATCCTGTCAGAGAGAGAGAGAGAGAGAGAGAGAGAGAGAGAGAGAGAGAGAGAGAGAGAGAGAGACTGACTTACCTGACTGACTTATGTCCATCATCTAGAGAACCTCCACATTACAAGTGCGGGGAAGTCGTATCTGCAGTGAAATTACAGCACTGGTGTTCTTACTCCATCACCACCACCGCCCCTCCCTTACAACTCCAGCTGACACTAATTTCCTTTTTTATCATACTCTTCTAGCAACGTTCTCCTCAGATGTGTCTGCTGATCCTTTTACCTCCTTAATATGTACTCCCCCACAAGTAGTTCAACAATGTATCTTGGTTCTGAGCGCCACCTCCTGCTCTTAGTATCCCAACCATTGCACATTTCTCCAGTCCATTTTGTAATACCTGCTCTCTTTCACAACTTCCACTGTGAATGAGCCCTTGTCATCTGGCCAAGAACCGAGGACTTCAAAACTGCGAGGGACATGGCCGACTTGAGAAGCGCTCACTTGACACCTACACCATCTACAAGTACAAACCGGTTATGGCTTCTATCTTTCTAAAATTCTTGAACATTGTGTTTATAATATGGTGTCTTTCACACAAAAGTACTGCAGGATCCTGATTCCAGTCTGGGATTACAGCGGTGCGCTCTGCAGAAATGGCACTTGTAGCTGTTACTGAGAAGCTGCATGCTGCTACATCAGCCAAGCTGTCATTAGTCCTGAGAGTTCTTGATCTCTCTGCAGCCTGAGACTGCAGACCACTTGACTGGCTCCGTGTCTCAGTGTGCATCAGATTTAAAACACAGACACTTGCCTACAAAGCCACAGCCTGGTTGGGTTTTCAGTGTGTGTGTGTGTGTGTGTGTGAGAGAGAATGACGGTATGCCTGCACCCCCAGTGGTGGATGGTGCTCCGTCCTGGGCGTAGTCCTCTCTCCCCTCCTCCCCAGTCCCCCAGGGAGTCGTGGCTTCTGGTGGAGTCTCTGTGGTGCAGTTGCCTGCTGCTCCTCACTGGTGTGCGGAATAGATGTGAAACCTGTGTGTTGATTGTAAAGTGTCCTTGGGTTCTGAGAAATGCGCTATAAAAGTGCAACTTCATTCATTCTGTGAAATTCTATTCTGCACCATGCTGCCTGTGAGCCTCTAGTACTGCTTGACTGGAACCACCATCCCTCAAGACACAAAGACCATCAACACTCTGCTCCATCATGGCACCCAGGTGGTGAAATGAACTTCCGCTGCCTGTCCTGAGTCACTTGACAGTCTTCACATGAAGTCTGTAGACTCACCTCTTCAGTGAGTCACCAAGCACTTAGACATGCACTCAAACAAAAACTTTCTGACTGTACGGTCTTCTGTCTTACTCGAGCCTGGGCTTTAGCCACATAGTATTCTCAACTCTGTTGTCACAGGATATATATTTGATCTAGGGATGCAAATGATTAATCGACTTTCGATTAATTGTCGATTAAGACGTTACTCGATCAAAATGTATTAATCACGATTAATCATTAGAGAGCGCTCCTGTATTAACTTGAACAGAGCGTAAGAACGAGAGGTGAACACGTGTCGCGAAAGACCAGAGTGGAAAACAAAATGAAGCGGGCGAAAAGACGTGCGGTGTGGGACCATTTTGAAGCGTGTTCGGGAAACGAGGCAGAAACTGCGTAATCCAGAAAATCCCAAGGAGGGAAACTTTATTTTCCACGCAACTCAAACAATAGCACTGTTCTCTTCCCCTCCCCTGGCGCGCGCAGGCGCCGCTCTCCCAGTGTCACTTAAAGGGCCAAGTGCCTGTCTGTTAGGGAATTCGCTGCGAGGAGTAGTAGTCGCTACAATTTCAACATTGTTAATTTAGGCAAAGAAGTCAAATGTTCTGTGTGTAATGCGGTATTGAAGTACAACAGTTCCACTAGCTCACTCAATTATCATTTGAACACCATGCATGCAGCTGTCCTGCATATCACCAGGGCACCTGGTCAACCTAAAATCACAGCTACACTGGGAAGGCGAGCGTTTTCGAAGCTCGCTACAAAAAAATACGAGTGAGCTAAAAACAAAGCTATCTACTGCTACTACTGTAGCCCTTACAACAGATTGTTGGACGGCTCTAACAACAGAAAGTTACATTACTGTGACGTGCCACTACACTGACGAGAACTGGCAGCTAAAATCTGCAGTGCTGATTACGACGAACATGTCGGATAGACACACCGCTGACAGTTTAACTGACAAGCTCAATGATGTTGTGGAAACTTGGGCACTCTCCGGTCGCGTTACAGCATGTGTTCACTACAAAGCTAGAAACATTGTCCAAACATGGGCTCAATAATATTCTGTTTGGCTCTCTATTTAATTTCTTCTTTTTTTAAAACATTTTTTTAATGTCTAATGTTTCAAATTGAACTGAGCCAGTCCTTAATTTATTCCTTTTTTAAAATGAAAGAATGTATTTTGTTATACCATAATTTCCTCATGCATAATTACTTGAGCAATATATAATATAATACAATATAATTATCATAATATAATATATACTTTTTGAACAAAGTGTTTTAACTACACTGCTCAAAAAAATAAAGGGAACACTTAAACAACACAATGTAACTCCAAGTCATCCACACTTTGTGTTCAGATAGGAAGCAACACTGATTGTGAATCAATTTCAACTGCTCTTGTGCAAATGGAACAGACAACAGGTAGAAATGAGAGATTTTCAACTGATTTCAAAGATTTTTATTAATTGAGATCTAGGATGTGTTATTTTAGTGTTCCCTTAATTTTTTTGAGCAGTATATTTAGCTGATATTTTTAAAAGCCCTATTGAAACACTGAAATTCAGGTGAAAAACGCCGCTTATCGATTAATCGAAAGTCGATCGATAAGATCAGTCAACTAACGATTAATGAATTAATCGATAATTTGCATCCCTAATTTGATCAAAACTAGAAAGCATTTCTGTATGTCATTCTGGACAAGGGCATCTGCCAAAAGCTACCATGTGCAAGTGGGTTTAATCTGTTTTAATCTTGTAATCTCATTTAGACCAGTGTTAATAAAGCTACTGAATGCCATCAGAGAATCATCACAGCATTATCTTCCATAATGGTACTCTTGTGTGTGAATTTGTATGAAAAGTTGCATGACTGTATACGGTCAGGCAAATAGACCCTGAAGCTCTTTCTTTGAGCCAGTTCATTGGAAAATAATTTCAATTACCTTTTTTCATAAGAATGTATTTATTTGCTTGTTTGCACGGGTCATCCTTGACACCTTGGAGTCGGTGAGGCTCAGCTAACAGCTGGAGGAGATCGCACGCTCGATCAGTAAATAGAAGAGAATCAATGGGCCCAGTCAATACCACACTAGTCACAAAGAAGAAAACACAGCCCAACGCTCAGTCAGCACTGTGCAACCAGACACCAAGCTGGAGCGCACCAACTCCTCGTTTGAGGTTTTGTTGGTTCTGGCTTGTATAAATAATCTGTTTTTTTGAGCCAAAAACCACCATGTGTGAACACAATATGAAATACATGACGGACAAAAGAACTGGATTAAAAACGCAGACACGTGTCTACTGGGAGAAATGAACCTGTTTATCGGGCTGGCCGAAACTCTGCAAAAACAATCAAGTAATCAAATAGTCAGTCAGCTATTGAATGCAGTCATCAGCTGTTAATCACGATGTGATTAAGGGGCCACAGTTGACTGATGTCCCACGTTTCCGCTCTCGTGTTGTTTCTGCTTATGAACCGAGAGTGGCGATCGTCTGTCTTCGCTTCAGGCTGGGGTTTACGACCACAGCACACATCCCTGTTTACCGCCACTTGTGGGTTGGCTGTTATCAGATCTTCGTGGAGTCGGCATCGTTTCTCATTACGTAATGACCTTGAAAGAATCTGTGCTTGAGACATTTTTTGGTACGTGGTGTACTCTCCATGAGTTCGCCATCATCTCTAGCTTTGATGGTACCAATCATTTAAAACAGCCATTTATAATAATGGGCCCAAATGGACTGGCAATGCCCTCTTCCCCTGTACGCTCTCATACAGACATTTGCATATATTGTGCTTACATTAGTGCAATTCCATTACTCACACAGGTAATAGCACTGCACTAATATGTGACCTGTTCCACTGACTAGCATTTCACTTGACATCATTAATACAGGAGCTTATACATTTAAATACTTATTTGTAACCATTCACTGGTATCATATAAGCACATGTAAAAATGTGGGCTCTGGTTTCCATAGCAGTTAAACATGACAAAAACCATGCGTATTATTAAGCTTCTAATTAGATCTGTGTTAAATCCTTAAAGTGAGGGAGCATGTTTTTTTTTTGCATATCCCTAGCTAGAGCATGCAGGTCTTAGCAGTTCTTACAATGAAAGCCACTACCGTCAGAGTAGCTGTGTCCTCTGATGCACTCAAAGCTCTCTGGTTGTCCCTGGCATGGGCCGGAGCCTCCTGGCCGGGCTCTGCATCACCACAGACCTGATCGATAAGGCAACCCGAGCGTGCTGCTTCATCTCGAAGCGGAATGACCGCAAACAAATAACAATCAATCCAGATGCATGTCCCCAAAAATAGACTCGCAGGCCGTGCTCGAGTACAAAGGCCATGTTTGCATCACACAGTATGGGGTGTGCTGTTAGAGGAATAGGACCGTATCCGTTTTTTTCCCCCGACAATTTGTGATATTTCGCTATCGGAAGATCTGTTGGTTAGAAAATGCCCAGGGCAGAAGAATTGCAGCCTGAGGCCAGCATGGACCCTGAGCACCAACTCCAGGTCTTTAAATCAGAAGAGTTCACCCACTTACTGTACTCTAAAGGGGAAGACTTCACACAGATGACCATAAATAATGTACAATAGATGGTTTGTTACAGGGCGCTGTCAAATAGTTGCAGGTAGATGGAAGAGAAGGATCAACATGTTGATTTCTGCACACGTGCGACATGGAGAGGAAGATGATGTGAAAGATTCCCAAATTGAGGAAGGCGTACCTGGGCTGTGATGACTTGGGCCCAAATGTACCCACCCACCCACCCATCATCTCAAACACACATACCAGCTCACTAGATTCCTCCACCTGCCTCCTTCTCTCTGGCTTTGGTTCCTCACTGCTCTCTGAAACACATCAATGCCGTATCGCTCGTTTTATGATCTACGTGTCCAGCCGCGGACCTGTCTGAAGCACTATTCAGTCTCGGGTCTTCTCAATTCCCATGGAATTTTCATGTAAATATGGGCCCGTCACCTGATTATTTAATTTGTTGTTAGACAACTATTGACATGGGTTTAAAACTTAACCCAAATGCAAATAATTAAAATTCACATAGGATTTACTAACCTTAATCTGTATTACTAAGCAGAACTTGGCAAATGTGGCTGTAGAAATTCTACGCCACATCTTAAGAATGAACTCTGAATTCCCACTGGTACATTCTTTCACAGACTTTATGCCACACAGCTGGCCAGTGTCAAAATCACGGGCTGCTTGCAGACTGCCATCACCGTGGAAACTCCGCGGCAATGACGTGAATGAAAGGGCCAGAGCTGGGGAGCGGCATGACCTGACACAGGCAGCATGGGGTCAAGCGCATGCTAATCTCAGCACATGCTAATCTCACTGTGGGCAGCACTGGGGTTATCTTCTAGCTCTGCATGCAAAAAACTCTGTGACACTATGCCTGTCTGTGCATTACTGACTATTTGAGAGTAAGAGTACGCAAGTGTACAGGTGTAGGTCACACTCTTGTTTTCAAGATCATCAACATTATTTGTTGTTGTTTTAGCTTAAGTAACCTGTACTGAGGAGATCTGCACTTCTGCAGTGTACTTCTCTCCAAATCCCTTGCACATGTAGAGCCATTCCTGAATGCAAATATGGTATTAAAAAAAACATTAACACACACACACACACACACCCACCAGTCTGATGGATCACTAGATCAGGGGTGGTGGTGATCCTTGAAAGGGCGTCCAGGACCACGGGCTCCACCCTCTTCCTTCACCGCAGTGTGTGACCCGGCCACACCGGCCCCGGAGTCGGCAAGGGCCGAAAAGTGGGGCGTGATTGGCCACTGACTATTTGCAGTCAGTCATGTGGCTGACATGAAAATCCATAGGGAGTAAGAGTTGCCTCTTCCAGCGGCTGGAATTGACCACCGATCGATGGCGAGGGAAATTGGTCGCCTGAGTTAGAGAAGCAGGAGAGAGAGAGGAGAGAGAGAGAGAGAGAGAGAGAGAGAGAGAGAGAGAGAGAGAGAGAGAGAGAGAGAGAGAGAGAGAGAGAGAGAGAGAGAGTGCCTGTTTGGTGAAGCATTAGCTAAGGATTATGTGTGGCCATACATATATCCTGTCCACAGTCACCTCGCTGCTCCTTCCTGCTAAAGGTTATGTGCTATTTACAATGCTTGTGAGGAACAGGGCTTCGGTCACTGTCAAAAAAAGAGAAAAAAATGTTTTAAAAGTTTAAAGATTTTTCTACTACTTTAGGGACAGTAGCTATCAGCTATCAGCTCATGCCTTCTGTTTTAAAGACAAAGTAGTTAGTGGGTCAGTGAATGTGGCTTAATTGTGTGTGTGTGTGTGTGTGTTTCGCTGCATCACTATGTGCCATGGTGTCAGACAGTGAGACAGGAGAGGTGATACAGCCTGCGTGTTTGTGTAAACCACGGGTCAGGCTGAGATGGACGCACGAGTCTGTTTGGACAGGGGACAGGACACCGGGCTCCTGCCAAGCCTGGAACTCCCAGCACTCAGAAGAATCAATAATAGGCTCCATTTTGTGGTTGAACTGCTCTCTCGGGGCTCATATCAACCAAGTGCTTTGCTATACCAATACATACTACTACATAATACAATTACCACAGCCACAAAACGGTATTTTACTAGTCAGTTTTATTTAGGCTTATATGTTTTTTACTGTGCTTTGCTTGTTAAATTTGACTACGTTCTGTCTGCGTATTCTAAATATATATAGACTGTAAATATCCATAAATAATTAATTACATTAACAATATCATTATTTGCTGAAGTTAAACTTGTTACTGATATTTACTTCAAATTATACCCTTACCTAAACCTTAGCAGCAATAGATATTTTTGAATTTATCAATACTTCCCTTGTTCACTTTTGGCTTTTAAAACAGCAGTCAGAATTTCAAAGTCCATACAGAGTCCGGTATATTATCAGACTTGTGGTCAGACATGCTTAGTAATGTATGGGATCATCAGAACATGGAGATGATGATGATGATGATGATGATCAGAGCAGCTAGGCTGTAGCTTGACTGGGCTAGAGAGTATAGAGCACGTTGACGTTAGCACAAACATTGAGCTCGTTCTGGAATGTTCCATCATCTATCCTCAAACATCCTCAACGAGACACCTGGCCTGTAGCTCTCGCCCAACTTGTCTAACTACAAACCACCTTATTAGACTTCAATAGGCCTTCTAGCTTAAGTTTTGGTTTAAACTTGACTTTTGGTTTGTAGAAAGAACTCTGCTGGGTCATTATACGGAAGACTGGAAACCACCATACTGTAAATATCAAATGAATTAACGTCTAAACCCGTTGCATGCAAAACCTGTAAATAATAGGCAGATTACCACCACAAGCCTCTGACGCCATGAGATGCAAGATGAGCTTTTTGTTGGATTTTGGCTCTCACTCAGAAAGCTTGAATGCTTTTCACCCCTCAAAGAGATCAGGGTTCAAAGCCATCTGACTACGTCTGTAGGAATAAGCAGTCAGTGCTGGGTGAATCAAAGCCCTGCTGGAACGGAGTGGGATCAGAGGGCTCTGCTTGCTTTCTGAAGGAGGAAGGGGGGGGGGGGGGGGGGGTGTTTGGGGAGTGGGCATTGAGGAGACAGACCACAGAAGATGAGGCGACCCCAGCGGGGCTTTGATCCAGCTGCCCTGTTGCCCTCGTGCTGACGGGGGAGTCAGGTGGGGGGTGGGTGGTGTTGGATGGGTGCATGTGCTCATGGCGAAGCATGGAGTTCACTCCCTCTCTGTCATGCCACTTGTGTTTCTCACAAGCTCTCTCTCTCTCTCTCTCTCTCTCTCTCTCTCTCTCTCTCTCTCTCTCTCTCTCTCTCTCTCTCTCACACACACACACACACACACACACACACACACACACACACACACACACACACACACACACACACACAGAATTAATGTTAAAATCATGGACCAAACAGAAATGACCTTGATGCCTCTCGAGGTCTGACAGCTTCATTTCAAGAGAGATCACACGAGATGAGTTCTCTCGGCGGACTCTATAAGGAACTGCAGGTCTATGTAAACACTCTTGGAAAGGAGGTTAACAAATGAACCAATAAATTAAACAGTGATCGCTCGTAAATCATTTTACATGAATCAATTGCCCTGTCAAACCATCCCAGGGGTCCAAAGGGAGAGGGATCGTTTATTAAATGTACATGTGCTCTTTTGCAAAGTTACCTTTACACATGACGGGCTCTGTTGGGATGTAGACTTTGACAGTGCATTACAGTCCCGGCGTGCTTTTACAGAACGTACTGAAACGGCAAAGACGGGATTCAGGCACAGCGAGCCTGCTGCTCGAGCGTTATGATAAAGTGTTGCGCAAAAAGAACGGTGAAAAAAAGGTGACAGCTGGCAGCCAAATGTGACGAGCTTGATACACGGCAAAACCAGCAGCTATAATTCGCGTAGGTCTGATCTTATTTTTATTCTGATTGTCTTGTTCCTGTCAAGGCAGAATCGTGTGTTCTGACGAAACAGCAGCGGAAACGTTCCATCACTGATCCGTTTCCTCCCGCACTGAAACTTGTTGCGTTCAGGACTGAAAGCGTACTACATACAACGTTTGACTGTCAGCGTTTAGGCACGGGCAGCCAATGGGATTTAGTCTCTGAACGGATGCAATGTCATCTTTAACAGGCAAAATACAATGTTTATTAAAACGTAACCTGCTTGAGATGCGATGCAGAGGAGGATCCCGCCGTTCTGGTCTAATGGTGTATGAGAAGCTGGATCACTACAGTGAGCCCACGTCCACTGCTTGACAGCCACTTCCATCTGCATGTCAGTGCAAGGATACATTTCATGCTTCAAGGCGATTTGTGTAACGTGAGGATGTCGATACAATAGCAATACTAAATTGAAAAGCGACGTTAAATGACAAATTAATTACAATGCACAGGCTTCCTCATAATTGAGCTTGATAAATGGTTTAATATCAGGGATTTAACATATAAATGATAAATGGTTTAATATCAGGGGTTTTATGCCACAAATGATCGTTGTTCAGAGAGTGTGATTTGCTCAGGCACTGTCTTATAGAGAAAAGGAAGACGTGAAGGATAACGCGGAACTGACAGTGTTACTTGATGTGCTGCAGTGACACAGACACTGTATGAAGACTGAAAGTGCAAGACGCTAATGGCTTTGATGACCTATCTTTGAGAACTTTTATTATTTTTTTTATTTATTAGGCTATTGTTTTGAAAAAGTTCCTAATGTGTGATGGAGGCATAAAAGTGATGTTTCTGATTAAACAGCTAGAGGCTGGTCCACCATTGTTGTGGTGTTTTGGGTTGCTTGGATCTGCCCTCACCTAACAGGCACGCGGGGCAAATCCTTCTGCTCCCGCTTTGATCAAGATCTGGCCTCCACGTCCATTGGCACACTTCAAAGCACTAGATGAAGGGGTAGTGTGTGATTATAGATTGTAGATGGTCAAGACAGTGGCCTTCAACCAGATCATAACGACACACGGCTCAACACCCAGAGCGTTGCCCATCACGGACATTCAGAGCCTTCCGCTGATCTCAGATCAGTGAAGGGGCATCTCTTGCTAATGATATGGCAAAACACACAGACTGTATTTTTATATTGACTTTTGCAATCGTGAAAACGATCTCTGTTCTTTGGAGAGAGTAATTTGTTCATCAGCCGCGAGATGAATGGGGCTTTAATTTGCTCAACTATTTCATGCTGATTTAAATAGTAAAACAGAAAGAAATAGGGTGTTGTAATGGTTTAACTGCAGCAGGGCAGGACTGCACCTTCCCCGGGTATGTAACAGTCAAAAGTTAACAAAAAAGAAAACGGACATGCTGAATGACATATTTTGGCTTAACTATCCTAATAATGCACTAAATTAATCATTATTGCTTCAAGCAAACATATGAGGTCCTGAAGTTGCTGAACTGGAGTGAAGTTAAATCTCCACTATTCTCTTTTTACATTTCAATTTCCATCCTCTGTGTTTAGCAGATGCTCCTATCCTGTGCCACTCACAAAAGTGCTTCGTCATCTGCTCGGCTGTCTTTGTCATCTACCCATTTTAACTCAAAGTGATTCTGCTCTTGCACATACTAGATGTCTACAGAAGGCTAACCCAACCTTGGACTCAACCAAAGTGGAGGAAAAAAACACGTGTGCTGCTGCAAACGTCACTGCTAAGTTGCATTAAAACCCTCTGAGGTCCACAGGGACTTTTTTCCCCAATTTTACATATTTTCTTAAGCAGACGCTTAAACTTGCTAGCGGAAAATAGCAACTAAAATAAAAGTCTTCAGTTCAGTAATTTGAAGGCACAGAGTATCTGTACAGCGACCCTGATCTGACTGTGTTAGCAGGAAGAAACTAGACAGATTACAGCCCGAGTGCACACTGTACCACCCGACCACGTCTGGGGTCTCAGCGCGACTCACGAAGGGAATGCCATAACTTCACGGTTCAGGAATATTCCCTGGCTCAGATAGGAGCCCTTTTTTTTCTGCACTGGACAGACACTGCATAGCATCTTCAGTTCTGATGCAGGAAAACTGATTTTATGTCTCAACAAGTAATCTTGAAGAAACAGAGATGGGCGATGTGGTTCATGTTATGGTCTGCTTGACTCGTGAATTGTGAAAACAGAAGTCCTGGGCCATTTTGGATTTTCTTGCTATATACAATGATCTACAGGGGTGAAATCAAGCTCAAGAAATATAGCTTCAGGATGAAGAGTGAGGATCTGCGGCAATTTTAGCGTCCTACATGGTTGTCTGCACTTTCTTTTTTTTTTTTACCCGTTTAGGTATTTTTTGTCAGTTCTGACACATCTGTTTTTGTTCTCTTTGCTGATCCTCTTTGCCATCCTGAATTCACTGCCTATAATTCAGTGCAATACAGATGGGTATTGAGCTGTAGTGTGAACAAGTGCTCCGAGCTCTCAACAGTGCTAAAGAGGACCAGAATAAGAACTGAATCCTATTTAAAGTTCACATGCATTAGGGAATTTAAAAAAAAAAGGAAGAGGAATTGAGGTCAGATGTAGTTGCCTTCCCTTTTTTTTACACGTTAATGGAGCCGGGTCTGCTGCCTTTAAAAAAGAACTATGAGAAAATACCCCAACTATACCCCATGAGTAAGCAGCACTGACATTCTGATAATCAGCCACACAGGCCCAGTGTTTAGGTGAAGGGAAGCCTGCATCAACAAGAGGAGAGCAGGAAATCACACAACAGATTAGCGGTAGCTTTATTGGTACCTGAAGCCCACAAACAAAGGTTTAAAACTAATTAAATAAAAAAGTTTAGTGCATCTTTCTGTTTCTCTCTCTGCCATACAGGTTTCCTTAAAAAAATATATTGAGTCACAGTTTGTGGGGGTTTTATTACAATAAATAAATAAATAATTTTTTTTTGTTAATATTCAGATTAATTTACTGGAAGTGACAAAGAAGGAAGGTTTGAAGAAGGCAGAATGTCATGTGAAAGGCCTGGTGTTTGATACTGGGACGATGGCTTCCCCATTCTGTCTCATTGACATAGTGTGGCTCCTATAACCCTTGAAAGCTGTCGCACTGATGTGAGGTCCAAGCAGTGGATAACGACAGTACGTAAAAACCTAAACAAAATACAAACACATAGCGGAAGCACGACGGACCTGTGCAACAGGCCTGCTGAATAACAAGGGCATTATAAGTGATATTATTAAATTGTCCACAAGGCCTCTCAGGTTGTTTATTCATGAATGCACTGGGCTAAATCATATCAAAGCAAGGTTACCATGTCCTGCTGTGGCTCTGGCAGCCGCAAATATATTTCTCTCGTTTAACTCCGGGATGTTTTTTTTTTTTGCAGAAACATAACTCATTTGTGGACAGAGAAAAATGCAATCTTTAAGGAGAGAAATGCTTCCCTTGCCATGCAGGAGAAAGAAACGCAATTTCCTGGAGAGGTTACGAGACCGATGTATAGGGCTGTGTTGCGGCGTGAGGGGAGAGGAGAGGAGACTGACACACCTGCAATGAGGGGATATGCCATCACGTCAGCAATCACCTGTGCCCAGTATAATGGAGTCACACACCGACTGGCAGACATAAATGTAATATGATAGGCATGATGAGTGGCTTGGCTAGGCAAACAACAGACCCAAAGATGTGCAGACTTATTCATTTAGACATTATGTAAAGGCTCAAGTGTCCTTTGAAGAGGTTCTTATACACACATCCTATATTACAGGATGGACAAAGAGTTATAAAGATCATCGAAGGGTAGAGGCAAAATGCCACAGGAAAATAAACATATTAATGTATCCATGATGGCTCAGGGTTTGTTTTTTGCCTACAGGGATAATGCAATGTGCAATGCACTTAGCTGAGCGCGGTCCTATTTTAGGGATTTGGGTAGCTTTGTAGCGCAGTAGGTTTGTCATAGGTGTGGGTTATACAGTACATTAGGCATGTGCTTGTGGATGCGGAGAGGAGAGCGTTTTGAAATCTCAAACAGCAAGCGGCAGACAGCTGCATTGGAAGTGCGGGGCTCTCTTCTCTGTTCTCTCTGTTGTCTTCTTCATCGCCCAATGATGCCGTTGTTCAGTGTTTGATTCCACCAGTGTCACTGAGACTTTACCACGGCATGCCTCCAGCGTATTTCTGTTTGTCGCGCTGGTGTTTTCTCGGGGAGAAAACTGACTGTCTCATTACGCTCACGGTTCCTCTTCTCCCCGTCGCTTTGGAAAATGAGCAAGCGCGATTCTTATAGAAGCTGAATATTCTGACTTCAAAGCCAGCGTGTGCGAGAATGGAGTCTTATACAACAAATATTAATCACTCAAAGACACCCCCCCACCAGCCTTAAGTTAGCAAAATATTACTTTTTGTATAAATTATTTTGAAAATACCATCCTATTACATCATTTCTTATTTCATACATTAAACGTTAAAGCTCTTCCCCAATAGTAATACTACAATAGCTTATTCATTTAGCAGCAGTGTGTGGTTTCATTGAGCAAACCCAGGGGAGCCTGCATGAGAAATTCTTAGATGCCTCCTGTGCAATGATGGCAGAATAATAAACTGCACCACCTGCACCAACCACACCAACCGAACTGACTACGGCAGCTGCAGCGACACCACTGTAGTGGGGCTTGGTCCGATTACCGTGATTTTCTGCATCACACCTGAGCGGCTGGCGACACCGATTTGCATGCATGACAGAGGGCAAGTAATCTGTTTACAAAATGTTTACTGAACATAAAAATTATTCACAGTCGCAGCGTCAAAACACTGTTCCAAATCTTTCTGTGGCTCCCTAACTAAGCAGCCTAAAACAGCTCTGCCCCCTGGAGGAGCGTAACCTCTTTCTGCAGAAGCGAGCCTTTCTCAGCATCGTTTAGCTCAGCTAGCCTCTTGGACATGTCTTGTCCTATTGTTAACTTTTATGTTATATTATATTATATTCATTTGGAATTTTTTGGTATTTTTGTAAGATGTCCAACATTGTTTTGTTTTAGCAAAAATAAATAAATAAAATGTTGCATGGTTTTGATGGGCCAGTGCTTTGGATCAGGGTGTGTGCCACATTTGGACAAGGGTGTGGCACTATGGACATTCCTTGGGACATTTAATGCACAATGTTGTGTAACTCTTCAATGAACTCTCCATTCAACTTATATGTATGTGCTCAATATTTTTATCAGACAAGGCCCTATATGTTTTTTTTTTTTTTACATTTTCTTCTGTATTAGAGGCTCTCAAATGGAACCAAAATAATGGAGATATAAGCCTGGAGGTGAATCAAGACTTTGGCCCAACTGTCTATTTCAGTTAGAGTCCTGAATAATCATTTTGCTATACATACACCTTGAGATAACTACTGTTAAAGTGTACTAGTATAAATGGCTCAAAGATGTCTTAAATTGCGCTGAAAATGGCCTCTGCACAAATTAATATTATATGAACTATCAACACCACCTTCTTGCCTTCAGATTTATAACACGATTCAATTAGTGATACTCAGTTACAGCATTTCTCTATGATTCTTACACACACAATTCTGTAACATCCATACCAACTAAACCAACCCCACCAACTGTACCAACAACAGTAGCACATCGGCCATGCCAACTGTACTAACCACACTGATCACAACATCTACACCAAACACAGGAGCATCACGCAGCCTCTGCGTCCAGGCTTGTGTCTGCATCAGTGTGCCCAAGCACCACAGCCGTATGAATAAAACTCCACTGTTACCTAAACACAACTGCACTGTGCTGAGCTCAGCTGTCTGCAGACACAGCAGGTTCTTCTAGTGTGTACTGGAAGTCAAAACACCGCTCTTGCGCTGGAGCGACTGATGGTCGGCAGTGGGCCTCACAGGCTTGTTGTAGGTCTCCCCGAGGGCTTGTCGCCTGGAGCTTACCCCTTCTGTTTCCCCCTGGAGGACCATGGAGTTAGCTCAGGTTGTGAAAATATGGGTACTGTTCTGCACAGCACAGTATGCTGTAACAGATCCATATTAAATTGGACAGTTGGGGAGGGGGGGTACCCCACAGAGCCAAGGTGAACGTGTGAGAAGCTGTGTACACCTTCTCCGTGGAGGAGTTGCGAAACCCTGACTACCGCCTTCTACCTGCTCCGTGTGCTCCCCTGTGCAACAGGGATCTTTAGATTACATACACCTATACAAACAAACACACAGTGTGGACAGAGTAGCACATAGAATAACACAAACAAAAAATAATACAAATAAGGAAATAAAATGTATGTGCATACACTTCTGTGAATCCTCCATGTGTATAATAATAATAATAATAATAATAATAATAATAATAATATTTCATTTCTATTGTCTCTTTCTCATTCCCAATATAATATAGAAACTCAAAGTGTGTGATTGAGCTCAATGGGGTCATACGTTACTGTGTTTACCTACAACCAACACTGGAAATAGGTAGTTAAACCTTATTAATCTTCACTCCAAATGATCAGGTTTGTTATATCAGGTTTGTGCTAATTATATTGCACAGCCCGGCAAAAGTCATGAGAATGTAGAATACTGACTATAATTTAGGTTTAAGACAGTAAACATGTGCAACAGATTGGATACTTTACAGAGAACTGGTGTCAGCAATATATAAAAATCTAACTAGCTCTATACCTTGGTTAGTAAGCACTTAGGCATCAACATGCAATGCCTAGAGAGTTCAAGTTAGTTCAAGGTAACAGGATTTATTTGCATAATACAAGCCAATTAGGTACCCCTTAGATATATAATTGATTAGATATTATAATGAAGCAATAGACATTATAAATAACAAATGCAGCATACAAAAAAAATTACCGGAAGGTTACCTAATAGATAGAGAGAGGCAGAGAACGAAAGAGGAACACTGAGCAAAAGAGAGGAAGCCAGAGGGAGATATTTCTCCAACCCTAACTCCAGTCCACCAGCTCCACCCCAGCTCTGAGCTCAACTCCAACTCTCCTACAAAAACCCTCTACGCCCCAGGCCCAGACTTCCTTCAAAAAAACAGAGTTTTCCACCATTGGCCAATTAAAATACCACATACTGGTATCACCCCACCATACTACAACAGCCACAGGAAGCCGCGCCTGGTACGACATTGATTTACAGTCCTGAACACCACCCATCACCTGTGCTGCGGTAGAGTCAAAGTGACCTTTGTGAAGTGACCACCCTTACCTCTGTGAGATCACAGATGTGCCCATCAGGGGGGTGGGATGAGAAGAAGACTTCATAGACCACAATTTGGCCTACAGAGTCCAGCAGGTGCTTCAGGACTGCTGGTTTACTTCACACAAAAATAAAAAAAAGAGAGCTTCATCAAAAGATGGCACACTAGTCCCAAATGTTCACGACCACCTCTCAAGAGACTAGGTCTTCTTCACAAGAGTGTTATATAACCATCATAAAATAAACCCACATATGGAGGATAACGTCCATGGAAATCATTTCCAAATGCATGTAGCCCATTTCATTAGCTTGAAATTAAACATTTTCTTGAGTACTGTGACATAATCCTATTGCCTAATATGCCAAGAGGCTTGAAGTCTGGTGTGATCATTCTGATATGCAATGATTGTTTGGTAAAAATATTGCATGTTCATCCATAAATTCTAAGCCATTGTTAAAATTATGGGAAGGCAAGTTGTTTGAGTACTTGGCCCTTTAACGTTTCATGAATTTAGTGTAGATTTTTTTTGCCAGTCATCACTCCATGCCCACACTAAACACAAGCTCTAGCCTCTTTCCAAAGTCAATTAGAGTGCTGATCTCATAAGGTACTTCTGCTCTGTTTCCCCTTTTGTCTAAACACAACTAATTATCCTGTTTTAATATGGACTATGGATGCAAGGATTAATGTGTGTCTCTCACATTTGCTGCCTGATAAAATCATTACTGTTTTATCTTTATTCAGCTATAGGACATTTTGGCAAATCCAGTTTGGAAGATGTTCATAGCACTAACACAGTAAATCAATGGGACTATAGTCATTGTGGTGACAATACAAATAAATTTGAGCACAATACACACTGTGGTTGTGAGATAATTGTCTATAGTTTTGTCAGATTTGGCCAAAGGGAAGCATATAAATTGAACAAAGGCAAGCCAAGAGTAGAACCCTGGGGTACACCACAGGTCATGTGGATCCATTCAGATACATATTTGTGTATTTCAACAAAAGTTCCTGCCTGTGATTTTTTAGCAGGTAGCACAGGGTGAAGAGGTGAAAGAGACTTCACCACAGCAGATAGTCTCCAAGGTCCCGTTCAGCAAAAATGTTTATTGACAAATGTGCTCAGAAAGGGTCGGTGAAAAGAAAAAGTCCTTGGTGAGTTTACAATGGAGTAATACGCAGCCCTCAAGAGTGACTCGGTGTATATATAAGCATATAAAGCAGTCACTCAGTCTCAACATCAAGAAGTTAAAAGGAACAAAGTCTGTTGGCTGCACAGCAACACAGAGCTCTCACGCACATCTCCCATGGTAGAGAAGGACCACCCCCACTACACTTTACCCAGCACTTTTATACCCATAACTCCAATTCTCTAGGGCAGGGGTGTCAAACTCATTTTCACCAAGGGCCACATCAGCATAATCGTTACCCACGGAGGGCCATATGTAACTTATAAATGTACCTACTCCTTAATGTTAAATACCTTTGAATTTATTACTTATTCAGGTTACAAATATTACAAATATATTTGCGTAAATGTAAAAAAAAATGTTTGCTTGTTATTATAACATAAATCCTTTAAATTTATTAGGTTATGAAACCCACATTACTCCATCAATCAACGATCAAACTATCCAAGTGAATAAAGAAAAATTTATCAAATATATCACATTTACTTTGTTCAAAACTTGAAACATCAAATAACGCTCCTTCTGAAAAAGACTGAAGTGCGGCGATTTCTTCAGCCAAAACTAAGCTACCTTTTACTGCCGCTTCATTTGTGAACACATTCTGTTGTGATCGCACTTTGCTTTTTAATTCTTTGAGAATTCGTCGTTTTTCTTGATGGCTAATATTGGCATTAGCTCCGTGTTTGGTAGCAAAATGCTGACGTATATTGTACTCTTTGACAACCGCCACCGCTTCATACACCTTTTTCTCCTTGAAGCGCAAACATCGCTTCCCCATCTTTCTTAAAACGCCCTTCTATCTGCATCGATGTTTCTCTTCCTGATCATTTTGGGATCATTATTTGTATTTGTCAATTTCACTTATTGGGAAAATCGCATCGATATGGAAACACCGCAGTGTCGAGATGCCGTCACTTCGCGGGTAACATAATTGTAGGAAATGTAGTTTTTGCTCACTTTTACTTTTTGCTCACTTATTTTATTTTTTGACAATTTGGCTTTTTAAGCTCTCGTGGGCCACATAAAATGATGCGGCGGGCCACATTTGGCCCGCGGGCCTTGAGTTTGACATCTGTGCTCTAGGGTATGAAAATGTCCCATTATAGCTACGGGGGTTAAAAGTAAAAATGTTAATGACTTGTGCCATTAAGCATATGAAGTTATGTCAGTTAGATCATGCAATCCTTCCTCGTTACAGGTTCCTCTACAGCAGGGGTACTCAACTAAATTTGTCCGCGGTCCAATTTTGGCAGATAGCTGTCACCTGAGGTCCGGGGGGTGGCGAACAAGTTGTTGAGCTGGGGGTGGCGAACGTAACACTCGTGACGGAGTGTTTTTTTCAATAGCCCTGAAATAAATACTCCGGTTAAAAATTAATTCTCCCGTCAAAATGAATAAACATGGTCTTTTTGGGTCCGTATCCAGTTAATCAGGAATGAGATTGGGTCCGGACAGGACTGCGTTCGGGTCCGGATACGGACCGCGGTCCGCCAGTTGCCGACCCCTGCTCTACAGGATGGCCAGGCACATGTACGGTAGCCCTCACTGGGACAGTCAACCTGGTGAGCATGTTACATCATGCCATGTGCAGTCTGGGGTACGTTACATTGTCCTTGTTATGAGACTGTTCCTCGTCCTCATCATACTTCCATCTACATAGGACTCTAAACAAGCCTTCACCCCCATTCTCACGTCTCTCTGAAAGACAGTCAATCAGTAAAGTAAAAAAAAAACAACACAAAAACAAAACAGGATGTTCTCAGAATCTAAATAGAACCTTTGTGCATTATGGACCTATATAGGAATATTCACAGTACTATGGTTGGACTGAAATCCTCTTATCAAAATAGTAAGAATGAAAACCATTTTTTATTCATTTTTTTCCTCCAGTGAATGGTAGGTTAAAAATGATTCTGTATTTAATATAGTTGCAACTGGGTTTTTCTTGGTCAAATGTTCTTGTCTGCAACTTTTAATTCCCTTTAAAAGAGATCAACATTAGCAGAACATTGACGAGAGTTGCATTCGGACCAGTTGCTTAATTGCTTCAGTTAAACTTTCAAATAATTAATCAAATTATTGAAACGTCTGAACTGACACATTCTATCCACACACTATCTCTATCTCTATCTCTATACACTGATGATGACGACATGGCAGCTTCTTTAATGGACATGGAAGGCCTGGCTGATGTTATGGATTTTAGTATTTAAAAAAAAGATGCAAACTCATTGTATTTCTGAGCTGATACCATTTTAAGTGGTTTGTATGTGTGCATAAGTGTGTCAAGGGGAGGGAGGGGGGGCATTTATTAAATTACAGATTTAAGAAAGATGTCTGAATTTGAAGTTTACAGTCGACCGCAACATCAAAGTAATCAAAATTAGTGAAGAAGAAAGAATGGCCGTAAAATTATCAAAACAGGAGGTTCAGGAGGCCTGTAGACAGTTAGTAACAAGATTCTGAAAGTTCCTCTTTTCAGAGGTGCACAGAGACGGTGAAAGGAGGTAGTTTGTTTGAAGCAGACACGTGGCTATGGAAGCTGCTTCCAAAGCCTTGTAACCAGACCCTCCCTGAAAAGAAACTATTGATTTTTTCTTAGCTCATAATAGCAGCACGCGTGGCTGTCCCATCTAAACACATTTTCAAACTTTTTTTTGTGGCCCTTGTGATAGATGAGACTCCAAGGCCATCATCTTTTCCTTCTTTCATCTAGATGTACACACACACACACACACACAGACACACACACACACACACACACACACACACACACACACACATACACACACTCACAGTAAACTACAAGTGCAGTGACTAAATGACAAATTTCAATATTCAGGATTGCCTTTGAATGAAAAAGAAAAACCCATCATAACATGCATCATATCGTGTTTGTGGCATCATATCAACATATTAAACGTGTCATGTTCACTATGAACTAAGGATCGCCAACAATCAACAATACTGTTTGTGCAATTTTTAGGTAATCCTTGAAGTGCTGTAATTAATGACACGATTTCCGGTAGATGAGTCAAATGGATGTACATGACCGATAATCGCATAACCAGATTAAAATTAATCTGCAGAAGATCTATGTAGCATTCATCAATGTATTATCCCTCACATTTATAACAAGGAAAACATGCGCCCTCTCACTCCATTTGCACTCTGTCTTGTTACCTGTCTCTCTCCCTCTGTCTCTCCCACATAACCTTGAAATCCCAACCACGCTGCCCACACTGGAGTCAGACAGAAGGCAGCAGTGTTAACTACAGAGGAAGACAGAGTGCTGTATTCTGGGCAGACAGCGTAGTCATTAAAACACAGCCTCTTCAGCACCGCGGCTCGGGGGTCACCGCACAAATGTTGTACCAGTGTGGACCGTGCATCTACAGCATGTGTTAGAAATGATTAGTCAGTCAGGGCACAGTCAGCGAGACACACACACACACACTCACATGTTCCAGAACACTACGCCCGCAATCCAACGTCAGTAGTCCAAAGTGTCAAGGATATTCAACGGGAAAAAAAAAATCAGGGCCAAGCCACGACGGAAGCCTTGTGTTTTACGTGTTTTTATTTTTGTCAGTTTCATTAGGTCTAATGTGAGATGCTTCAGACTCACTCGAGTTCCTGAGACCAACATGTGAGAAGTGGTTTTAATCTTGGGATTGGGGTGCAAAGCAGGACTTCTTACTTAGCCGGCTGACGTACAAGAAGAATGAAGGTGGTCCACTAGGAGGACACGTAAGATACAGCACATTCTTACTTCACAGTCCTCACTCCCCCCGTCCCATTTCTCCATTGGAAAAGCATGAGTAATTGAAGCTAATTTGCTATTCACATCAAATATCAACCAAACAACAATTATAAAACACCGCTGCCAATTTTGCTCCACAAGACCACCTGGAAATCCTCAGAAGTGTATTGATTCTTTTTAATTATTAAAAGCTAAAAAAGCCCATTTGACGGGGTGATGATCAGAGTGATTGAGGGTGATCCAGCCCTCACTTAACGAGATCTTGATTTCATTTAGCAGGTACACGAGTCCACCGTGCTGGCCTGGAGGGCGGGCTAATGCTTGAGCTGTGCGTTTGCTCATTACTTTAGCTTATTAGCGTGAAAACAGACGGATGCGTTATGAACATCAGTGTTGAGTTTATGCAATATAACTGTGTATGAATTTTAATTAATGAACACTTTATGGAGTCTAATAGCCTAATCGTGTTCACACACCCCCTCCCTCACATGTGATCTCTCAGTTCAGGTTCTTCAAAAACTAGGTCGTCATCAAATGCTTCCAAGTGAAGTGTTCTCTTTAGCAATGTTTTTCCACATTGTTCCAATGCTCCCCGCTCTTTTCCCCGGTTACCAGAGCACTCAGAATCTGCACATCCCACATTCGTATGTATTTGCATAATTGTTGATATACCCTGAGGCGCAGCATTAACATTTATCGTTTTCAAAGCAAACACAAAGCAGTTTGCGAGGACCTGCGCTCGCGCACCCGCGTGCCATGGAATACAGCTTAGAAAAAACAGAGAGAGATGGAGCGCGAGCGCACGAGCGAGCGAGAGAAAGGAAAAGACGAGCGCCGCTACTTGCGCAGCATTGTGACACGGGCGCGAGCCACGCGACATTCCATCGCGTGTTGCCCTCTCCACGCGCCACATTCCAAACATCATAGAGACCGTCCCCCTAGTTGCTTGGCGACCTCATTTCGCGTGCGCAGCGTTCAAAACAAAGCCGCCAAGTGGCCCCTCGTCAAAACAAAGGCTAATAGACCACATACGGCGCGCACCTGCGCCCCCAAGGATGCCTGTTTAAATCACAGGGACGCAGTTAGGAAAGAGCGAGTTGGCCCGGGTGTGCTTTGCAGTGCTAGTAAGCGATTCCCCTCCATTCTGTATGTCTCACCAGTTCATTTTGTATGTTTCACAGGTCCTCAAAGACTTTTCATTCCCATTAAAGCTGGCACAGAAAGCCAGTTGCTCGACACAGTTTGAAAAGCTTCCAAGGACTTTAATTTCCCTTGGCCTTACGGATGAAAAGAAGCTAAATGAAATAAAAGACCGCGTATAGCTATTTATATATGGTCTGCTGTTCAGGCCTATACAAGTTAAGTGGGGAAGGAAGGAATTAAATCATGCACAGTAACGTGTCTATTGCAAGCGCATTACTGTCACGCAGTAACAAAGCTCATGCGGTGAAGCATCGTGATGGTGGTGGCAGCAAAAATGCAAGCCTTGAAATGGAAACCGCTGTGAATTATCTCACGAGCCGAATCCGCCATAACTACGCTGACTTCAGCTGGATTTGAGCGCCGGGTGACTGCATTCGATGTAAAGCTGGCGACAAAGAGACAATGGTCTTTTGCTTGCGTTATGGCATGTATATTGTGAAAGACATCAGTGGTGTCTCTGGAGCTTTGCGAGCAGGAGCCGGCTTGACTACGGCAGTTCCATTCTGCCGGCATTGTTTTGCTTTGTGTAGCTAAATTAGCATCGGAGTCCCCTGCAGCTGTCCTTTTAACACGCTGCTGATGGAGAGGTCCTTTTGCTTCTCAATACATGCTGCAATCTCTTGAAGACAAAAAACAACCCTTAAGATACTGGTGTCAAATAACCAGAAAGAAAAGAGGGAGTGTGAGAGTGCATGTGAGAATGAGAGAGAGAGAGAGAGAGAGAGAGAGAGAGAGAGAGAGAGAGAGAGAGAGAGAGAGAGAGAGAGAGAGAGAGGGGGGGGGGGGGATAGAGGGGGAGGCCTGTAATATTGAAGGCAAAGGTATGAGGGCAGTTGTGCATTAAAGGCTTAACCAATGCACCACTGGCTAAGGCCTTAATTTAAACATGTAGCCCACTCTGGAATGAGGGTGACAGTAGACTGTATCACAAGGACAAGGGCTCATGTGCTGGTGGTCTCCATGGACCCTTGCTCGGCCTAAGTAAACCCATATCACACACACACACACACACACACACACACACACACACACACACACACAACACTGTGCATTACAAACTGGGGAAGCTGCATCATTACTGAAAGGTATTGTTACTCCACCATTAGTAAGTGGTCATTACCTGCACCAAAGCCCCATCAATAATTCCCTTCTGCAGGTCATTTTAATGCCGTGTAAAGTTTTGTTTGCCCACAGTGTCCTCTTTCACAGAGAGGAGAACAGCGAACACACAAAAAGGCAAGGCATGGATTTGTGTTTTTTTTTCTTCTTCTTATGCTTTACACACTTCTTTTCTCTTACTATTCAAATGTGTTTTCACTTGAATGGGGCTGCCTGGACAGTGGGCAGGAGAGAAAGAGAGATAGAAAGCCAAAAAGAAAGAGCCTGAGTGAAAGAATACATTGGTTATTTCCACTAAATATTTATGGCAGTTGTCCATAAGAGTTGGAAGCATATTCCCAAATCTCATGAATTTAAATCCCACCCTCTCCTATGCTGAACTGTCTCTTTTCTGCAAACTATGTTAGCAAACAACCTTTATTAGCCAGGAGAAATGTCATGTTTCTTTGAGAAGCATTAAAACAAAATAAAACAACACCCCCACCCCCCAACTATATTGGTAGTAACTGAAAAGATTAGCACCCATAATGATCATGGTCAGAGTTGAGCCAGAAGCACAGTACTGGGTTGATAAAAAGGAACATTACAGTTAATTTGGAGATAAATTGGTTAATTAGCTTGTAATGGTCAAGGAAAGGTGTTTGCTGTGTTTAATCTCCGCCAGTCCAGCTAACATCGCACATTGCATTACCATTTGTAAAGTTTTGGAGTGAACTTTGCAGTAGGCAGGCCTACAGTGGGTAGCCACATGTGTAATTTACTTTTACACACATACACACAATCGTGCACTCTCGCTCCTCACACACACACACACACAGGCTTAGTTACAGGCTTATGGTTTGTTCTTCCCATGTTGCCTTTTTAGAGATATTCTTAGAATGCAGGGATTCAAGTGTGTACAACATCAGGAGGAAAGATAAATAAAGACCAGGAGGGACCAGAGTGAGTGTTACACAAAGGAGAACAGCCTTTCACTTATACTGGTGGGCAGACAGAAGATCAGATAGAAAGGCACTGGCGTCTGTATTATCTTTAAAAAATAACCAAACAAATCCTCCATAGACTGATAAAAGGTTCAGATCTAACAGGTTATAAATCATAATGTTTCTCATATGGTCACATCAAATCAATTTTACTGGAATGCATGAGTGCTCGCCACACCCTGTCATATCTGCCAGTGCAATCCAGAGAGGAAACGAATATAACCTTAGTGGCTTTCTGTGCTCCATCCAGCAATGGATCGAGCTTTTTTTTACAAGCTTGTTCTAACCTCTGCCTCCTAGGAGGGTCGATAAGAGTCATTTATTCAAATTAATTAAAGATGAAATTAAGTGGAGTGGTACATACTGTGCTTGCACAATGAAAATTTAATTTAAAAATAAAATAAAATAAAAAATGGAATATGGTAGTGGTGATCTCAGTATATCTGGTGGCTCTCATTTACTGGATAGACATTTGTCTCACCAGGTTACCCTGCAAACTAATGTAGATGCCCCGAGGAACCACCACAGTACAGCCAACCCTCAAACATCACATTAATAGGCTAGTACTTAGTACAAACTGGACATGTACTTACCACAAAGAATATATAAACAACGATCAATCTTATTTACAGATTTTTATACACTCATACCTTATTCATCCATACCATGCATAGAAAATGTCCACTTCCATCTTTACTAATTAATAATACAGAAAATACAGAGGAACTACGCCCTCTGGCGACGAACTTCACACATTTCAAGCTAATTGTAAAACATAGCTAGGCTAAGTGGGCTAGCTCGCCGCTAGCTAATATTACTAAACGCTCTTCTAAACTCGTGCCTCACGCCACACAGAAGACGTTTCAAGATATTACACACCCAATGAAAACAAATTAAATACGATTAACCTAACTACAATGACTTCGGCTACCACATTTATTAGGCCCCAGACTGTGCGTTCAGGTAGCCCACCTACACAAAACAGGCTATTACCAGCAATCTTACTGTGTAATCTTAACCTACATATACACGTTCATAATAACTTGTTTTGATCTGCCAGTGATCCTAAAGTTTTGAAACTGACCATAAATACTGCGTAATGATAAAATAAATATTTAAAAAATAAATATTTGTGACATTACTGGGAGACGAACTTACCCACAACAGCTATGTTGGCGCTTACTGAGGGGATTGGACCAAAACCAAACCATTTCGCAAGAATTTCACGAACTACATAAAATAATATACTTTTACAGGGTAAAAAAACGTACAAATAAACTCACAAAAACAATTTAGTAAATGATAAGAACATATCTACCAGCACTAACGCTACACGCGTGGACTTAACTGAGTGCTGCTCCAGGTGGTGTTGGTCATTAGAAACACTGTGGATACTGTGTTAGTCCTTTAACACTGGGGATATTGTGTTAGTCCTTTGATATTGTGTTAGTCCTTTAACACTGTGGATATTGTGTTAGTCCTTTAACACTGTGGATACTGTGTTAGTCCTTTAACACTGTGGATACTGTGTTAGTCCTTTAACACTGTGGATATTGTGTTAGTCCTTTGATATTGTGTTAGTCCTTTAACACTGTGGATATTGTGTTAGTCCTTTAACACTGTGGATACTGTGTTAGTCCTTTAACACTGTGGATATTGTGTTAGTCCTTTGATATTGTGTTAGTCCTTTAACACTGTGGATACTGTGTTAGTCCTTTAACACTGGGGATATTGTGTTAGTCCTTTGATATTGTGTTAGTCCTTTAACACTGTGGATACTGTGTTAGTCCTTTAACACTGGGGATATTGTGTTAGTCCTTTGATATTGTGTTAGTCCTTTAACACTGTGGATACTGTGTTAGTCCTTTAACACTGTGGATAGGCCTATTGTGTTAGTCCTTTGATATTGTGTTAGTCCTTTAACACCGTGGATAGGCCTATTGTGTTAGTCCTTTGATATTGTGTTAGTCCTTTAACACTGTGGATACTGTGTTAGTCCTTTAACACTGTGGATATTGTGTTAGTCCTTTAACACTGGGGATATTGTGTTAGTCCTGTAACACTGGGGATATTGTGTTAGTCCTGTAACACTGTGTGTTTGTACGACTGTTGTCGGTCACTGATATTACACTCGGTGCCTTTGTTGTTTTTAGTAGCCTACACGTTTATGTTCGGTTTCTGTTTTCGTTACTTTCACGTTCCTGCACGTTCTTCACAAAACCATTACTAATCTCTCTCTCTCTCTCTCTCTCTCTCTCTCTCTCTCTCTCTCTCTCTCTCTCTCTCTCTCTCTCTCTCTCTGTCTCTGTCTCTCTCTCTCTCTCTCTCTCTCTCTCTCTCTCTCTCTCTCTCTCTCTCTCTCTCTCTCCCTCTCCCTCTCCCTCTCCCTCTCTGGACTTTTGCCTTTGGATTTGTGCATTGCGAGTTCACATGACGGGGCCTTGCTGTATTCAGATAATCAATAACTTTTAAAAAATGAACGAATGAATGGGAATAGAATGACTAATAGATGATGACTTGCGTCAGTTCAGGTAAATAAGGTCAATATGTTTGAATACGCATATATTGCAGTGTAGATGAGTTATGACCCAATCACAGTGAGCATGGGGAGGACTCAGATAGGGACCCCACATATATGCGTCCATGCCATGTGTGCAGCTGTTTCCCCGTACTGTCATCATTAGACCATGCTTGGCTCTGAATTATGTAATTGCCATAGATATGCCAAAACCGAGCGGGTGTAGCGCGACTGTTTGGCTCCGGCTGTGTTTCATTGCTGTCTCTGGCTGTTCATAATATTTCAGTACTGTGTCCGGCTGTTCATAATGTTTTAGTGCTGTCGCCAGCTGTTCGGTGTTTCAGCGCTGTCTGCAGCTGTTCATGATATTTTATCATTCACGCTGTCCTGTGTAAGATATACAACAAGACAGGTATGGTACTGTATTTATGGGTGTTAGCTTCCATTTTTGCTGTCTTTATTTTTAAATTGCACATCCTATAACAGCACTCATTTTGCTGTCACGCATGTGGACGCATGTTTAATTCTGCAAAAAAAAAAAAAAAAAAGGATTCAGTTCGGGTGGAAACCTGACCAAAAGAATGCAGCGGGGTAATTTCCGCAAGGTTAATCGCATTTGGAAACTGGCTCCCGGCTCTTTATTAAAATTAATACGCTTATTCATATTCAGAAAGGAGGCGAGGTCGGGGGAGGGGGGTTGGCCGTCGCCACTGCCAGGCGCCGCTACTGATGTGGGAAGAAGTGTGACACCTTCTAATGACGTTTAAAGTAAGCGGGCCAGCGCAGCGCCCCTCCTGGGGAAGGCCGCACGTATGCAGGTGAAGGAGGCCGCCTCGCAGCGCACCTTAAGCGAATCACTGCTCACTATAGAGGCATGGCAGCAACGCTCCCCGGTGCAGAGCATGCACAGAGCAGGGCGAGCCTTTCAAAAGAGAGACAAGCCAGACAGTCCCAGTAGGACCTGAACTGTACTTGGGCGTAATTCAGTCTCACAGGTGTCTGCTGGAATCGAGATCCCAGGCTCTTATTTGGTTGGTTGCGCTTGTATTCAGTTCAGCTGGACAAATGATTGCAGAAAGTGGTGGTTCAACTCCATTGGTGTTTATTCCTGCTGAACAATTTTGCTGGCCTTAATACGACAACAAATAGATAACAAAAACAATTGATTCTAGACAATGGTAATTACAGATAAGGCCTTGTCATTTGAACCTAAAACCTATTGCACTTTTATTTGCTACATATTTTATTTGCCATGTGGTTTACTATGTATTAAAGTAGTGGTAAACGTCTGGTGTGGATAAAACCAAGCATGCAATTATTCTTAGCAAGTTTCTTTGCATTTGGTTGAAAATTTGTGCGTTGTGATTGTTAAATCCCGTCCCCCAATTCTACACAGGCTGTATCGGACTGGTAAGGATACTTACAACATGCAAGGGAAAATGGTTTTTTTTAATGTCACAAGTCAGGGACAAAGAAATATAGCTGAGCTCTAATTACAGCACAGTTAGATGTAAGACACTAATGGAGATGTTAATATTTGTGTGACATAAAGGCTTTGAGTGCAGCTGCATCAGCTCTACAGGGGTCCCAGAACAGCAGCAGACCAAGATGTCCTCTCAGCCCCTGTATGAAGAGCCCGTTCAGAAACAGGCGAATGGGACATTAGAACCAAAAAATCGCCCAGACCTAATGCTGTCATTGTTTTGGTCTACATTCGCATTAAAATGAACAGTTGTTGCCCAATAACTAAATATATTAACATAAACTTAATGGATAAAATGGTTTCATATTTATAGTATAGCACGTGGATTCCTGCATGTATGCAAGTTCACTGGATATTAATATTTATGTATCACTGATTATAGCAGTTCAGAAGTAGCTTCACATTTCAAACAGTGTAACTGTATAGCGTAAGACTGCACTGTATAATACGATAGTTCTTAATGTACTGTCAAAAGGAGAATCATTAATCCTAATATATAATCATGTCACTGTATGCATACCAGCAAGACAGCATTCATTTGTTTGTGTCACATCTGGCCCTTCTTTTCATGTTCCATGTGGGTTTTTTTTATTATTAATATTTCAGGTATCACAGCTCGTTGTTTGTAACTCATTATTGTTCTCATATGTGTGTAGTTCCTTGATTATCTGTGTATTTAAACCCTGTATGTCTCACTTGTCATTTGCTGGTTATTTAAAGTAGTCTCTGTGTTTTCTCTGCCTGATATTGTATTGTTAGACTGTCCTTTTGTTTAAGACTTGTTTAACATTGTTTATTCCTATATTGTTCTAGTTTCTATCGTGTTTTTTGTGTGTTTGCTTTATTTCGTTATGCCTATTCGTGTCCATTACATGTTTGTCCTCAAAATATGAACCTGGACTGTGTCAGTGACCCTGAATATGGATTTACCCATAAATCTCGCTCTTTTCATCACACGAGTCCTCCTTGCAATGGCTCCAAAACACCCTCTGTGTTACAGTTAGTGTATGGTAATGCGGTCGTGATGTCTTCACATCAAATACTTCTGTGGCGCTGGGGGGGAGCGAGACACAAGTGGGAATATGGAGTCTCTTTCTTCTCCATGACAGCAAAAGGGAAGAAACAGAAGCGCGGTGGCAAGCTGGCTAAACCAAAACAACAGTACAAACAGCTGGCAGAACAAACTCGCAGCGCAGAGACGCGGTGGAGCAGAAGGAGGTGTTGTGGCGCGGCATACGAGCGGCGCGCGGTGCTAGGAGAGAGCACCCGTGGGCTTTGCGCGAGGAGAGGGAGCGCGCGCGAGGAGCGGACGAACGTGATCAGCAAGCGGGTGACTGTGAACGGTACAAGTGCGACTGGCGCGTGTGGCAGTGGTCGCGTCTCTGAGGCAGCGTGCCTGACGGACCGTGACAACTTCACCAAAGACACCCAAACACTGAAAATGAAAATATTTTAGAATTGTTCTTGCTCTGACTCAGTGGATCTTATTTAGCTATCAGTACAAGGGGGTAGGAGTGAGTTTGATATTGGGGGGTGAGGAGGAGACGGGATAAATGCAGCTATTGTGTATCCAGTGTATCAGTATGTAAATATAGCTTGACGTTGGTTTAGGTATGTGATAACTAACAATAAATATAATAAAGATATTTTTGAATACTTTATTTTGAATATTTACTTCAAAAATGTATTATAATGAACTTTCCTGCTGATACAAAAGATAAACAGAAAATTCAATGTCTATATTTTTCTCTCAAAATTTTAAGACAAAAGCAAAATAACAACAACAAAAAACATACAGTAATTTTTCCATAAACAAACAAATCAACGCTTCTAAAATGGAAGCAAATGAACAAGTGGATGAGGTTGCAAAAGTGCATTCTGTGCAGCTACATTAGGCAACATGACTCTTACAGTTCTGTATTAAATTAGGAGTAGAAAAAACAGCATCTCCACATGCTCTTGTGAGAAGCTTGCTCTCTTCTGAGAGCAGATATTCCCTGCTACAGAAAGGATGTGCTCTGATGGTTTCAAGAATCTGCAGGCAAGATCTCTAGTGTTGGGAAAACGCCCTTAATTTTCCCTCCACCATCTGAGAGGGTTTTCCTTTTTTGGCACTGCTGGGTCTGTAAAATACAACTGAACTTTTTTTTTAATCATCTGGATCTTGTGGTTCTCCGGTGGGCGTCAGACTGAAGGAGGTTTTCCAGGGAGGATTTTTCCCCCTTTGCAAGCAGTGTGGACGCTCTTTTGTCAGTCACACCCATGGATTTCCATTGCGCATTTGAGAGGAAGGACTTTCTGTCCCTTGCATCCTCGTGCCATCGTCTGCTGCCATAAATGTCCTCTGCCAGCTTTCTGAATCTTGGGTAAAGAGCAGCTGATAAACAGCTGGGTTGTGTGTCTCTGCTGAGAGTGTTCGTGCTCCATCTTTTGATAATCCTCTTTTGCTGCAGTGGCCAAAAATGTCTTTTCTTGGTGTGTCTCAGGATGAAGGGTTTACTGCTGTTGTATGGAGCGTTTGACCAGCTGTGGAAGACATGAAACCATTGTGTACAAGTGTCCACTAATGTAAAGGGTAACATGTTCAAAAGGCTGCAACCCTTGTTCTGGCATTTCATGCACCATCCGTTAATCTGGCTGTAAGTCTAAGTAATGTTTGCTCTTGGGACTTACTTCAGGATCAGTGTGGCGGACGTTGGCCAGCACTGTTCCAGGAGTCTCTCCATCTTTTAGTATGTGTGGTTCCAACTTATATCAGCTTCTGTTGTGGTCTGCTCATTTGATGCTGTTTTACCTTCAGTTTGTGTTATTGGCCAGCTGTCTTCTCCTTCTTGTTCCCACAGCTGTGTGGATGCTGGGTTCTTAGAGGGCATTGTTAACTGGAGCATGACCAGTACAGCAGATGGAGGCCAACCCTGTTTTCCTTTCAGCGGTGGCACTGTTGCCACCATATTGGACTCATTGGCCATGAACTACTGCTTTTGTTTTGGTAGGTCGAGATGTCAAGTTTTGCTTCCAACTTCTCCAGTCACATCTTTACATTTCTACCCAGAAGCCTCTCCTAAAGGGGCATGGGTCAAGGGTCATGCACTGTTGAAATGGCACTGAGGTTAACTGTCTGTTAACTGTCTGTGATGGAGCTTTTCACTTCTTTAATGGTCTCTCTTACATTTTAGAGCTGATGCTAAAACCATACAATGTATTCATCACATGAGATTTGGATGTTTAGATTATCGTAACTGTCGTGATTCAATCAAGATTAAATGATCAACAATCTTAATATATCTTCATGAATTCTGTTATCATATAAAACACACATTGCTCTTCTGTGTGTGTGTGTGTGTGTGTGTGTGTGTGTGTGTGTGTGTGTGTGTGTGTGTGTGCGCATGAGTGACTGAGTGTGTGTGAGAGAGTCAAACATTTGTACCTTCAGTAAGGTTGTTTCATATTTCTTTTCCATCAAGTGAGTGAAATGAGTTCTGGGTAGAAGGGTATGCTCAGGGTTGAACTGCCTAATCATGTCCTGAACCCCTTCACCATCAACTATATACAGCAGTCTTATACCCTTGACCAGCCTGGCTGGGAATGATTCAGTGAGGGCAGTTGTTTGCCAGGGAGAACAAGTCTGCTTCAACACACGGTAGTATCACTGCCACAGCTCCTCTTCAAGATGCATTACATATAAAGACATATTTGTCAGGCAAAAGATAACCTGTATAGATATTGCAGTGCACATTGAAACTCATTTGAAATGTTGCCCGTCTATATGTCCAAGTTGATGATGAATGAAAGTGAGTTATTGAGTTTTTTTTTTTTCCAAAAGTCAAGTTCGAACCAGATCAAACAAACCCATAAAATCTTTGATTTAATTCTAATACAGCCCTCGGTGGGCACACGCATGGACAGGAGTTTATAGCAGGAGACATAATTTTTCGCAATTTCCAAAGTTTCAAATTGACCAGTATCTCTTGAACTTGAGCAGTACATTCTCTAGCCCTTAATGTCGTCATGGCAACTTTTCAACATTATAAATTTAGGGCACATTTAAGAAGTACTATATTCTCATACAAAGAAAAAATATCAGTATAGAAGCTGAATGTTTTGGATTAAAAGGTGTTGAAGCTTGCACTCACACTGCGGCTCAGACATTTCATTACTATTACCATGGGAAAAATGTAAATTCCCAGAATTTTCTCTTTTTTTTTGTCACTATACATGTAGATTATTGCAGAAATCTGTGTTGTTACTGTTATTGGCATTCCACTACTGATGTCTAGTATGTTCAGAGAAAATGAGCTTCAAAATGGAAAACATTGCAGCATAATGTGAACATGGCTGGTTTTAACTAGCTAGCTAACTAACATGCTGTTGTCCACTTCACTTTAAATTAATTTCACTTCAATTCACTTCTCTGTTCCCTTTGCTTCTCTTCTCTTAAGTGGCATTATCTACATATGACAGCGTTCCAAGTCAACACGATTACATCACCACTCAACAATAAAATTCATTGCCAACCAGTTTGATCTTCAGCTTTAGTCAGCCATCTTGATTTTTCATTGTCCTTCTAATATATGGTCCAGTGACATGGACCACTGTGAAATGGGCCATGATTCCCATATTGTTCACCAAGGTGGATCCAAATAAAGTTGACTTTGCCCTCTCAGTGTCACTGTGGTATTTCATATTTAATATGCTGGACTAGAGAGCAGAGAGAAGGAAGATGGTTACTATGTGAAAATAGAGTAGGCGTTCCCAAACCTCTTCAGGATTAGAGCTCCTTCTCCACATGCTGAGCAAATCTAATTTTATCCAGTAAAGCAGAGGAATGTGATGTAATTACTGGAAATGTTAACGAAGTGCTCGACTGGATTATGAGAAGATAATGAGACCTAAAAGTCATTATTTAAAGAGTGCGTACCAACAGCAGAAATGAGCTACGTTTCTGTTTGGCTTTTGTGTGAAACCCTGTAGAGATGGCTACTGTTCAGAAGTTAAAGGCCTAGAAGTTGGGGAAATGCACTGCAGCAATTTGCAATGTGCATATAAATGAAACCCACATATAAAATTGTTTCACCATTTGCTGTACATCAAAATGTTTCTATTAGGAGTTGTAATTCATCCTGCGTTTTACTGCATTTCTTTTGATAACCTGCTTTGTTTGAAGCTGTATTCATTTACATTACACATAGGGATTTAAGCAAAACTCAATTCTCAGCTCACTTTTAACTTTTGACAACCCCATAAGTACTTCATTCCTTGTGTATACACATTATTGTATTCATTTTCCAAAGCTGTATTCTTACATAATTACCAGTGTACTTATTATGAAAATGAAAGTCCTTTTACACTCATGACCATTCTGTGTGGATTCCTTTCATAATGTCCTGTGGCATTGGAAATGACAAAAACCGAAGAAAATACATTGTGCGCATTTGAAAAAAAAAAATCCGGATTCTTCCACTTGCACACGTTCCACCTTGTTCAACCCTGTTGCCAGTGAACGCTCGAGGCAGGATGAATGCGCTAGACTTTGCAAGAGAAAAGTAGCAGCAAGAATAGTTGGAAAATGCAAATGCACACAACACAATAAAATCATTAAACACTACCTTTTTCTACCAGTATGACTGGCATCCAAATTTTTCTTGAAAAAGTGTCTGCACGATAAGCCAATTAACTGATTATCTAATTAAGGAACACATTCATAGGAATCATCGCCATTCAGCAGTTTAAACGAGAGCGTATATTTTTGAATTTTCTTTTCTGTGTTGGAGCCCTCGTGACCTTTCTGAAGCTTGGAGCCGAACAGGGGAGCGGCGCACAGTGAGAGGTCTGAGCAAACATGGAAGCACACTTTGTTTGTTTTGACTTCATCTGTGTGCCGCGTTAAATAGGTCAAATTCATCAATTTTTCATTGGGACGCTGTAAAACGGGCAGCTAGGCGATCCCTCCTCCGCTCGTTCATCAAGGCACGATTTGAAAAGTTTAAATTAGTAATGCCATTTTACCATATGTTAATTTTAATCCGCTTTCGATTGGCAATTTATGTGCATGCTAATGGATTGATTCTATTTCATCTCAGCCTCATCAAGTGCGGAGACAGTGGCAGAGAGATCTGGGGGCGTTGCAGGGGGTGGGCACAGGGACCGAACCCACCCACTGTCACCGCCCACTTAATGGCCTTCCAGTCACTCCTGTCTGCATCAGGCTGTGTATAATAGGTATACTACTAACATCTTCATCACTACAGGGCCTACAGGGCTTATTCCAGCTTTTCTTAACCCTTGTTTTCTTAACCCTTGATGCTAATTCACACTTGAAAAAAAACAGCAGTAGTGACCAACCCAGCTTCAGATTTCCCTTCCTGCAGGGCTTAGTTCCTCCCATTAGTCCTGCTAATGCCTTCTCAACCAGCTGATTGGCTCAATGTTTGCTACTGACAAGAATGGATCTAATTTGGTAAGTTAAATCTCCATGAACCTACAACAGAACTTTCCACAAGAGCTTTTATAATTTCGCAGGTTTAACTAGAGACATTTGTAGAACTGGGTTTGAGGTTGTGCATTTGACTGCTGACACTGAATCTCTTTGCGTATAACTTTATTTGAAACAGAGTTAAAGGACATCTGTCTTCTAAGTGATTAAGCTGTGATACACATGCGTCCTTGATTCAGTGCTCCCTAAAATACACCAATAAGAGCAGAAATAGACATGCAGAAATAAACAAATGCATTATACTGCTGTCCATGTTTTCTTCAAACGCCTTCTACCTCATGTTAGCCACTCTGTTTGGGAGTTAATTAGATTTCTCTCTCTCTCTCTCTCTCTCTCTTTCTCTCTCTCTCTCTCTCTCTCTCTCTCTCTCTCTCTCTCTCTCTCTCCCTCTCTCTCTCACCATCTGGGCTTGTTTTTTTTCCCCCAGTCACATAGTGTTCACACACACTTACTCTTTCCCAACAACCTTAGACAGGCAGAGGCATCAGAACCTGAACCTCAACACTCCCCCTTTCCTTCTCTCCCTCTGTCTCTCTCTGTCTGTCAGTGTCTCACTGTCTGCTTCTCACTCTCATAGATAGCGTGTGATACGACTGAAAGCGGCATCCTCACAAACACGAATGTCCAGCTTTGCACTGCCTGACCTTGCGGATTATGTGACATTACCCTGCAGATTAGGCCACATTACTCTGTATTCACGGACATAATTTTGGGGGGGGGGACGGGGGGGACATGTCCCCCCCACTTTTTCAAAAGCCGGCTTTGGTCCCCCCCAGTTTTTACGGTTAAAACCAAATATTTAAATAGCGACGAATCCATGTCCCCCCCACTTTTGAAATCAAAATTACATCCATGTCTGTATTACCCTCCAGATTAGGCCACATTACTCTGTACTGCTGTGCTAAATTGTGCTGAAGTCAAAACACTTTTCCCCGCTGATGTGTAGCTCATGTGTGCTGTTATCTGAAGGACAATGTAAACATTTCAGTGACCTCGGTGAAATTGACTTCATGCTTTAACGTAGCTCCCCAGCGTTCGGGGCCAGGGGTTAAAAGTACCTCAAATGGCCTTTTCAGCAAGGATATAAATGTGACCCTATCCCCTCTGCCAGAACTCTCCAGTCCTTGTAAGGTTTAATGTTCCACTTGTAAGGACCCAGCTGGAACTGGTATAGGTGAGACACCTGGCACCATCTATCTGACTCCTGAAGAGGGAAAAAGCCATTATCAGAGCTATTACTTTGCCCGGTATTTAATAATCCAATTTTGTTTCTCTGTGCTGATGCTCCTACAGTGGCTGTAGTTCAGCTTTTGTGCCTAAGAGTTTCAGATAAGGGAGGAATTGTCGCATTTCTGTGTGCACTGTCAGGTATTGTATATACGCACCACAAGCTGATCTGTGGAACTGGGCCACGCTGCTTGTGGACAGCACGCATGGCACAAGATTTAGAGCCTACAGGATCTACGATGAAATGAACTGCTTTAACTTTGATCACCCGTAATAGTGTGGTAAAGATTACCACACTCCTGTTTTGTGGGGAACTCTGACTGGGTGAGGCTGGCCCACAGATGATATTTACAGGCCCTGCGTTCTCGTGTCAGATTAGTTGCTCCAGATGCAGTATCAAAACACATCGCCATGAATCATCATCCGCTGCTGAGCCATTTTTTCTCCATGTTCTTAATCCAGTCTTCCCCATTTCCATCCCGTGGGGAACAATCTTCAAACTCTCTCTCTCTCTCTCTCTCTCTTTCTCTCTCTCTTTCTCTCTGATCTGGCCTCAGTGGAGACCGAGAACACAGTTTTGGTGTCCTGATGATCACACTCCCTTCAGTGGACTTTCTGAGTCCCTCGGGTGTGAGAATGTGGTGTGTATTATTAGCAAGACGGCTTTGTCAGGAACCGCTGAGTTTGTAGAAGGTGTAAGGCTACAGCAGGTGTCTTGCTGCTTGTTTGTGCTGCTAAATGTGCATCATGTGCATACATGTGTGTGTGTGTGTGTGTGTGTATTCTGCTCAAAAAAATAAAGGGAACACTTATGTAGTGGAGACAGCCAAAAGCATGTTTCTATGACACCCAGAATGGATTCCTTTCCCTGCTGAATGTCTGAATGTTAGAGACTGACCAGCCCAAATCTCTTTGATTGTATGTAAAGATAAACACTTCTTTACCTAGCAACAGACTCTAATGAATCCACATTCACAATGGTTTTTGTCTCCCAAAGCTTAGAATTCTGACCTTATCTGATCTCCTGAGCTTGGGAGAGAGGCCATCTAAGAGTTCTGGACAGAATCAACCTTCTTTTGGAGGACACTGGGACCACAGTCAGGAAGGACCTACACTCATAAAACTCTAAATTCCGGCCTTATCTGATTGCCCAAGGTTTAAACCCAATTTACAACACCTTGGAAGTCCTGTGTTAAAATCCAGAACTGAAGATGCAAATATTTCAGAGATCTTTGTAACTCCAAATCCAAACTGTACATGGAATTGGGACCTAGCCTACTGGAACCAACTCAGCGAACTCCAAACTCGACAACATTTCAACCAAGGAAAGGGTAATTATTCTTGAAACCAGTATTCAGGTTTCCAGCCCTTAAGGACAAAGGACCACAGGAACAAAGGACCATGTGCCTCTGAATTTGAACACTGTGATATGTAATTGATATAAAGATACAACTTATGATCTTTCATGTACATCAGTATTAAGTGATCTTATCCGAATACCTGTTATTGTATAATCACCCCACATTGATGCATATCCATGTATTACTTTGTGTTCCAGTAGATATACCTGTTCTTGTAGTCTTAAACTGTATAGTGAATGCATGCATGCCTATGTATATCCCTGTGTGTTCTGCTGTCTAGACATGCATGCGCATTAATTCTGTGTTAGAGTCATAGAGACCTGTGTATTCCCATATTCATGCGCTGCATTATTCTAGACATGCCAATACACTTGTATTCCGGTGTAATATTTATTTAGATTTATATATAACCAAGTATCAACAGGTAATGTGTATTAGTTTGTATGTTACTCATCAAATGTAATCATTCTCATGTGTGCTTATGTGACCTCACATTCATACCTGTCTGTGCATTATGTGTCATTTATTGTCCAAAAGTGGAAATTAAGAATGGCTCAATGTGTAGGCTGATAGAACCAAACTAATACTTGGAGTATGTACGTCAATTTATTTAGGAATAGGGAATTCCCCTTGTCTTCAAATTGTGCTAATCTGCCTTCTTCTGTTAAGTCATCAACTGGACCTGGAAAGACGCCCCCCCCTTTTTCACTCTCTCTCCCCTGTCCAGGCAGAGGTAATGAATATTCAGTAATCAAGGCCCAATGGTCATTGACATGATGACCAAGAAAGTGCCCTACGCCGACGCCCATAAAAGTTAAAAACCCTTGCTCAAGGAGCCTCGACAGCCTGGCAGTCTTGGAAGGACTTGGAAAAATTCACCAGACTCGCCGAGGCTCAGAGACTCAAACTCGTTGGAAACACGCCAAACCATTGTGACCAACAGTTTGCTGGACTGCAGTTTGCCTTTTTTTAGCTAGGCTGTAATAGTTTAACTTAATGCCGGAGTTGCTGCCACACTCCAGAAATGTTTATAATTTCACCTGTCCTGTATATGTCCCCATGCAGCGATAATTTTCCCTGTTTCATTTCTCCACATGGCTGCCCGCCTGCTTGAGGAATAATGAGATGAGGAGACCAGCGATCCATCCTGGGCCAGCCACCTCCTGCCTAACCGGATGCCTACACCATGATGGACATTATTACATCTTTTTCCTTTTCTTTCTCTTCTTTCTGTATAAATTGTTGTTGTTGTAATGGTGACCGGTGTCGGCCAGAGGAGGATGGGTTCCCCCCCTGAGTCTTGGTTCCTCTCAAGGTTTCTTCCTCATGCAAAAAACTAGGGAGTTTTTCCTTGCCACTGAGTTTTTGGCTTGCTCACTGGAGGCTAGGACTCGGCACTTGTAAAGCTGCTTTGTGACAACAACTGTTGTAAAAAGCGCTATATAAATAAAATTTGATTGATTGATTGAAGTTTAGTTTCATTTTGAGCCAAATCATTCCATATGTATCACGTTGTGGGGAGGGGGCCCTGCCGGTCGCCCCCGTCTATAGCGGCAGCTGTCCTGTTTTAGTCATGTGATGTTCGTCCCTCAGGTGGGCGGGACCCATGATCCGTCTCACCTGAGGGTCGTTTGTTCGTCTATATATGTCTTGTCTTTGTACCACTTGACTGCTGGTTATTATTTCCTTAATTTGGAACTATATCACGGGTTTTTGGTTTGCACACTTTCTATTAAACCATCCTCTTTCCCTGAGACTTGGCGTGATCGCTTCCTTTTTAGTTGCTCACCCTGCCCGTCACAATATGCTATTTTTTATATCAATTGTAATATTAACCTTTCAATAAATTTGGATATTTGTTCATTAATCTGGTCACGGTGGTAAATACATATTTTGGTCGATGGTATTAGGTCACTGCGCAAAATCAGAACTTAACCCTAGTAATGAGACCGATTAAACCATATTCAACCTATCTCCATTATCACAATATTGGTTCCAGAGCAATTAGGATGGTGCCCTGTTCATAATCCATAAATAACCAGGGTATTCTCTACACTTAAACAACACAATGTAACTCCAAGTCAACCTCACTTCTATGAAACCAGCCTGTTCAGTTAGGAAGCAACACTGATTATGAATTAATTTCACCTGCTGTTGTGCAAATGGTACAGACAACAGGTAGAAATGAGAGGCAATTAGCAAGACACCCCCTATAAAGGAGTGATTCTGCAGGTGGTGACCACAGACCTTTTCTCTGTTCTCATTCTTTCTGGCTGATGTTTTGGTCACTTTGGCATTTTGTCAGTTCTCTCATCATAGAGGTAGCATGAAACAAACTCAATAAGGGTGGTATTAGGGCCTGACATCTACAAGTGGGGCTTCTGCTTACAGCCCAACACCATGCAGGGCGATTGGCATTTGCCAGAGAACACCAAGATTGGCAGATTCACCATTGGCGCCCTGTGCTCTTCATGGATGAGAGCAGGTTCACAGTGAGCACATGACAGAGTTTGGAGATGCCGTGGAGAATGTTCTCCCTGCAACATCCTCCAGCATGACCGGTTTGGCAGTGGGTCAGTAATGGTGTGGGGTGGCATTTCTTTGGAGGGCCGCACAGACCTCCATCTGCCATCTGCCATTAGGTACTGGGATGACATCCTCAGACCCATTGTGAGACTATATGCTGGTGCAGTGGGCCCTGGGTTCCTTCTCAGGCATGACAATGCTAGGCCTCATGTGGCTGAAGTGTGTCAGCAGTTCCTGCATGATTAAGGCATTGATGCTATGGACTGGCCTGCCCGTTCCCCAGACCTGTATCTAATCGAGTACATCTGGGACATCATGTCTCGTTCAATCCACCAACGCCACGTTGCACCACAGACTGTCCAGGAGTTGACTGATGCTTTAATCCAGGTCTGGGAGGAGATTCCTCAGGAGAACATCCACCGCCTCATCAGGAGCATGCCCAGGCGTGGTAGGGAGGTCATACAGGCACGTGGAGACCACACATAATACTGAGCCTCATTTTAGTCTTGAGGAATTTCCACTGAAGTTGGAGCAGCCTGTCATTTGATTTTCCACTTTGATTTTGAGTACAATTCCAAATCCAGACCTCCATGGTATAGTAATATTGATTTACATTGATCATTTTAATGTTATTTTGTTCTCAACACATTCCACTATGTAATAAATAAAGAGTTTCAAATAGAATATTTTATTAATTAAGATCTAGGATGTGCTGTATATATATATATATATATATATGTGTGTGTGTGTGTGTGTGTGTGTGTGTGTGTGTTGCCTCATGCGACATAGACTGTTGCATCACCTGATCTCCCCATTACATTATTTCTTCCTGTTTTCTTTTATGTGCATAGCAACTTGTTGAAAAAACAACTTAATTATGAATATAATGACAACGTCTGTATTTAAAAGAACAACGGGTCTATAAAGGGATATGGATGGGTGCTATACCTTCAGACAACTCCATTGTGCAGTGTTTGTGTGTGTGTGTTTGCTGAAAGAAGTAACAATAAATTATGTCTGATTGGAGACTTCAGCTGTACATCATTTGTTCACAAAAGCAATTTAATTCACCCAGAAAAATATATACTTATGTATAATTCCCTGTCTTCAAAACAACCTTAAATAATCCATGTCCCCAAACTCAAAGAAAAATTCAGATTTCTTAAAAGGTTCTTTTATTCAAAATCTCAGTTGTTTCCATCATGTTGGAGATTATTGTATCACAGTCTAGAAAGTGGTATCCCCAGAATGGGGTTAATTTGGAATACATTTCCAAAATTAACTTAAGTTTGTGGTGCATGTTTGTGCCTGTGTTTTTGTGCTTCAGCACGGAAAAAAAAAAAAAACGGGACCCTCACCCCTGCTAAATTCTTACATTTCTCTAATAGTAAAGCTTTGATTCACAGTGGAAAACTGTATCTCCCTTCTGAAAGGCTGATGAGTGATGGGAGGTGTGTCATTTGGAGGTGAGGCAGTTGCACAGAGGAACAAATGCAGAAATGCAGAGGAAACTGAGAGTCCAGTCTGAGCACCAGGGCGGAGAGTCCAGTCTGAGCACCAGGGCGGAGAGTCCAGTCTGACCACCAGAGTGAAGAGTCCAGTCTGACCACCAGGGCTGAGAGTCCAGTCTGACCACCAGGGCCGATAGCACCTTCTGCATCTTGAAATGTCATTTATATCCAGAAATGACAGTGATATCTTTGTACAGCTGCCAGTTTCTGCTCTTCTAGTGTCCTGTCTAAAGCTTCATCTACTGAATGCTAAAGACGGGGTGGCCAGACTCCAGAGATGGTCTTTGATTTAACACATAGGATTCGACTCATCTGCTAATTATCGATCCCTTGGAGGGTAGAGCTGACCGTGGTACAGAAGGCTAAACGTTAAACTATAGTTTGGTGTGGCTCTCCATGACTAAACACTGGGGCTGTGGACATCTGGTTATCGCATCTCAGTAGAAAGTGGCACTGCGTGTCCGTCCCCGCATCCCCAAACGGTCGTTGGTGTCCCGGCAGCTGTGAGAGGTTGTCTCGGGCTCCCAGAGCTCATTACATCGCCTGTCCCATGCTGAGAGGGGAGGCAGCGGGGTCTCCATGGTAGCGACGAGATGTGGTAACCCGAGCAACAGGGGGTAGCAGAGGGCTCCCCCGGAGTTAAGTAGGAGGGGCCGGGCCAAAGGTCTCCAAGGGTAACTGCTGTTAATAGGACCTGCACTTTCTAGAAAGAAGGATGTGTTTTGATTACCGGAGACGGAGACTGTGTGCGGGAACTGTTTGGCCAGCTGACGCTAACAGGGAGGGACGCGGGACAAGGAAAAGGATCAAGAGGAACTAATCAAGTATAGTAGGAATTAACAAGGGCACAGAATAAGATGCAAAAAAGGTGGTGAGACAGGGACTGCGGCCTAAGAGTGTTCAAAGTGTGTGTTTGTGTGTAAGTAACAAATGTCCATGGGTGTGTGTACAGGAGTGATTGATGACACTGAAGTAAGATGTTAGAGGCTGTTTGGGTCAGTCAGCAGTGCTCCTCAAGGCTCTGGTAATGAACAGATAGCCGCACCATCACAGGCATGTTAAAAAAGATGACAGTGGCTTTTCATCAAGGTGACGCACTATTAAAGCCGGCAGAATAACAAGGTCATGCATGAGAACGTCCAGAAGTAAAACGGCTTGTCTTAGATGCACGGCTGAATGGGGCATCTCGTACACATGTGTAAGATCACCTGTTTGTGCACCGAGACAAGAATACGACACAAGCTTCTTAAGCGCAAACACGATAGTGAACATCCAGGTCAAACTATAACACAAAATACCGTCTACTTCTCAGTTAATTAATGAAAGTATTCTCCAATAATGCATAAACAGACTTTTTAAGAATACCTGAGGGCATTGTTTAAGCTGCATGATTCAATGAACGACATTATACTCCACAACATTATTAATTGCTGTAGAATGTGTGTAAAGTACATTAATGTAAAATAACACTAAATATTTAAAATATTTCACTGAATTTCATTAGAAACTCCACCTTTAGGTGGAGTATGACAGTTTCCCTGTTTTTGCAGCATTCAGAATCCCTATTCTATACACTCTATAATATAAAACTCGCAGGTCAGCCCCCATCAAATTCACAGTGGTCTAGTTGACTCTATGATTGCTGTCTTCAGGTTATGCTATGACCTCATCTAGTAAAGGTCACTGCATAAAGAGCACACACTCCCCATCAACAGCTCAATAAAAAATAGAAACAAAAAGAGCTATAAAGGTTTTTCCCAGTCAGAAAGTCTTTTCTATGTATGAGGAATGTAAGCTCCATAGCTCAATTAAACTAAAATAATGAACAAAAGTAAGCTAGATTTATTTATTTGTTTAAAAATAAAATATCTAGCAACATAAACCAAATCAGTGACAGAAGTGTGGCCTACTAAACTCTGACTGATATATAGAATAATAAGGAAAATCTAATGAGAAAATCCAATAAGGATGAAATAAGAGGAATGACTTCCATCACTTCTTAATTATATAAGCAGGGAAACAAACTAATTTGCATGACTTTAAATTCATGAGCAAAACATTTTCTAAATGTTTCTATGTTCCGCCTTACCAGGCTTTAAGCCCCTAAAGGTTTATGACCTAATCATACACCACTTTATTGTACTGCAGTACAAAGGCAATATATTATGTTAGAGCAGTTGAGGTTAGAGTTTTTGTGTGCATCAAATCACTTGTTCAATTAGATAGTAACACCCAACCAAACAAATACACATCAACAACACCAAAACAAATGGCCTTGATTGATTGTGCAAGAAAATCTAGCCTGTATACTCAATCCACAGCCTACGTAAACCTACAAATGATCTAACAGGCTCATTGTATTAGCTGCCAAAATGTGCACTTGAACTAAATTCAAACTTTAGCAGGCGCTCTTGTCCAGACCAAGTATACATGTACAAGGGAGAGAGTTGGAGTTCCCCCAACATCCAGGTGCCTGTACAGAAGAGTCTTAGGGTTAGGGTTAGCATTAGGGTTAGGGTTAGGGTTAGAATTAAGGTTAGGGTTAGGAAGACACAGGTCTTCCTGTGTCTCAAGGAAGTTTAATACCTTAATACCTGTTGTGAGGTGAGAGTTGTGAGGTGAAGGGTGTGAGCTTCTGACGTCTGGGTCTTGAAGGCAAGTTACAAGGTGTTACATTTAATGCAGGTGACAACAGAAAAATTCTAATTATAAATCTGTTGAAACTAGTCTCCATGGCTCCATTATTGCTAACAAAGTTTTGAAAAAGACATTTAACTACAAATAATCATTTAATTGTATGCCATGAGGACATTCAATACAGCTGATGAAATAAAATAAAAATAAAATATCATGAAGTATAAAATGTTACAGTCTTCAAGATCAGTTATAGAATAGAACTGATTTTAATCTGCATTTGTAAGTAATGGCCTTCAGGGCACATTTTCATAGGGGCCTCTTGTCCTCTAAAATGGGTCACAGAGCAGCAGCTAATCCAACATTAATTAGCATTGACCAATGAGTCAAGGCACTTAAGTAAATTATACCTGAAGAATTACTCATTTTTAATCACCCAGAGCTATCTGGTCATGGAGCAGGTTTGGCTGTTATTTTAAAGAAAATCTTAAATGTTTGTCTTTTTTTCTGAGGGAATGCTAATTTTTTAAAAAATATTATATTTTAAAGTATTAATTCAGTATATTTTGATAATAAAATTGAATTGTTAGCGCAAATATACTACTTGCTCCCACATGCATTTCCCCAGTATGGAAAATGTGACTTTATTCTAGTTTATACTTAAAGGAGACACCTATCTCTCATGATTATATTTTACCTGAATCTGCAAATATTTTGAAAAGGGTTTTGATTCTCATTTGCAATTGATTGTGAACCTTTTGGATATATTCATGCAATTATGGCAATCATGCAACTTATTCTTGGGAAAAAGAATAAACTGGCCTTGATTTTATGGATTGTAATTGATTTTAGACAAATTTCAGAATTTTATTTTATCTCAAAAATTGTCGGTGGTTGTAAAATAGCTTTTAGATACACCGGAAACTAATTGTATGCTTGAGAAAGTTCACTCTAGGTTTAGACAGAAAAATAATATGGAAATGGCACAGAAAATATTAAATTCAATTTTAATGAGTGCTTATGTTGGTGAGGTGTCTGCTCTGGTTTTACTCAGTCTCAGTACTGTCTGTTTTCAAAACTACTGATGATGGTGTTTGCTGAATTGGCTGCATCACTCGATTGGAATATTGGAGACAACCTTAGAATGGAGCACCATGTTTATCAAACGTAACATTTTAATGTCTGTTGGAAATAGGATGTCCTTTATGTCCTTTAGCTGTATGGGTAAACAGTACATTTAGAAAAATAGATTAGTGAAGAAATGTAAATGCATAGTAATGCCTAAGGGTGATTATTTAAATGTGCAGGTAGAATAATTGTGGTGGAGGCTACAAAACACAAGTTGGTATACACAGTGTGTCTTCATAACAGCCCCAATTAGTTTAAGCTTATAAACATATTATCTCACTTTTCACTTTTGTGATCCTTCCTCTCTTTCTTTTGTCTTCTGTTTCTTGAGACCACACAGATGACTTGAGTGAAGGCATTGGGTTCAGACAGAGAGAGGAATCAGAAATGGATATATGATTTAAAGTATGATTAAATTGTGTGATGAATTAACTGGGGGACTTTTGGCACCTTTTTCATGTAGATAAACTGGCAAGGTGTTTAGAACTGAAAGAAATATCATGTACGAATCAGAACACAATAAAAGTACATAGACCGGGGGACTGGAAGGTGTGTTAAAAAATTGTAAAGCAAAATAAAAAAAAATAAAAAAAAATCCAGTATGTGATTTCAACCCTGCTGGACTACAGGTGATGGTGTCGTCTGGGGCCAGTGGCTACTGGAGATGTTGGAGATTTGACCAACACACTAGCAAAGCATCAAGTTTTTGTCGATACTGAACTCTATTGTTAATATGTACAAACCAAATGGAAAAGAACTGCAAATTATTCTGAGTGATGTAATATAGTTCAAACAGAAGACTGCAAAAGGTCCATCGATGAGAATGGTGTGCCCAATAGCACGGACCAGTCATCAGCTTATAATAGACTAACGTAATGCATACAGCAAACGTATTGTCCTCGGTGTGACTGGTGGAAGCTAACCACAGTTAAACAGGATGGCAGTGAGTCTGGTACAGCCTTCAACAAAACATTGAAGGCAGCCTTCAACAAAACATTATTTTTGGTAGGGGCAAACGCTGTCTACTAGGAAAAGAACCATGTAGGAAAGAAAGAGAGGGATAATGAAGTGAAGCAAACTCAGCTCTGCGACTCTCGAAGTGCACAGCGAAACAGGCCACCAAGGACCCAGTAAAGGCCACGATCAGGAGCATAGAGGCAGGCAGAAAATGACGGTTATAATTGTGGGAAAGAAGGACATTTCACCAGAGACCGTCCGTAACCATTAACAAAAGGAAGAGGACAAAGACGGCTGAAGTAGATTAATACACCAGGATCACAGATAGGGTTCTTGTGAGAGGCTGCGGGAAAATCGGCAGCCAATGCCTGAAGTCATGGCAACCAACCCAATGGGACTATGGGACTTTAAGGAGGCGTGGAGGAACAGGGGGATGACTGAGGAACAGCAGGATTGTTTGGTAGCAGAAAAAAGTATTTTTACTTATTTAATAGGTACAGAGGAAATCATATTGTTAATAACAAAATATAACCAAGAATGCCCTTGTCTAATGACAATGGTTGAGGCATTTGGATTTCCCCTTTGGAAATTCTTATCCCAACCAACTGAAATTAATCTCAATAATTTTATGTGTAAACACCAATATCTTAGTATCTAATTGCTGACCTGTGAATTTGATAGGTACATATTTAATTTCGTATATTGCAGTTATCTGGAATTATTCATGGTTTTATGTTTACACCTGTAAGGCACTCTTACCCAGGGACTTTTTCCTATTTACAGTGTTGATTGTTGTTATTCATGGGATGTCCTAAAGGAGGAAATCAGGAGAATTGATGAGTTATGCTCCAATAGGCTGGGATACACCGATACACCTTATTATTCTCTCATGGGTCCAGATAGAATCTGTAAGGGGCCACCTGAAGTCTAAGCCTCCAGCCACTAGGGGGAGGCGAAGTGCTGTCAATTAGTGAACAACAAAATCACCAGCAGGTGGTCTGTTTCTAAAAAAAAGGCTTCACCATGCTTGACTTCTTGGTCTTGGCAATGTGCTATGCCTAAGCATTCTGGTAAATGGTCTCTTGAGTGGGAAGCTCCTACAAGAGTTCTGTTTCAGTTTCTTGTTTGTTCTATGAGTGACAGTCTTCTGTCTCTCGTTCTCTCTCTCACTCTCTCTCTCTTTGCTTTCCTGGTTATTTCTCAGGGGAAGTCTTCCTTTCCAATGTTCTCTCTCTGTCCGCCACAACGGTGAGGCCTGACTTTATAGCATTTTGCTGGCTCTTTTTGTGTGGCAAATAGCTTAAGTATGGCACTCTGGTTCAGTCAGGTCCACCCTCAGTTTGTGCAATAGCAACCATTACCTTTAACATCTTGAAACATCTTGCCGCTAACCCATCGGAAGCTTTGGTACTTTGCCCCAGTGCCCCACTAGGGGAAGTTTTCAAGAACCCAGGTTCCCTCCCCCAGAGCTAGACACTCTGTCCCTCTCTCATGTGTATAAAACATTAGTTGCTAAAGAGCTTCTTCTGACCCAACAACATTTATTTCATTAGGGTATCTCTGGGTCTACAGCGCTTGTTTCCATTGCTAAAAGACAAGGAGCAAAGAAACTAAAGTTTAGCTTGGTAGTCATGGAGTAACATTTTCTCCTATTACATCCATCCACAGGTTTCTTGTTGATAAAATTGCAATTGTCAGCAGATCAAAACTTGAAAAGTTTTGTATGGGGATCCAGAAACACCAACCCACACACACACACACATGCACATGCACACGCACACACACACACACACACACACACACACACACACACACACACACACACACACACACACACACCAGGCTTGCCCACTTCACACACACACACACCAGGCTTGCCCACTTCACACACACATAAGAAGACTATAGTTTAATAATAGACATAGATATTCTGATATTTTCAGTTGACATCTTTTCCTAAAATGTTCATGGGCAGACGATGAATTTCATATGGTGTGGTAGGAGGGAACTGCACCCTTGATGGTACCCCTGAAATCTTCACATCATATCACTGATCATTGACTACTAGCCTCTTTGTTAAAAAAGGTAGGTGTCAGGAGTGTTCAAACTGCTCTGGTAGAGAGGGGTACAGTGCTGCCTATTGAAGCCCCTTCTGTTAACAGCCCAATACATGCTGTTGGCAATGCAAGGAGACTTGTGCATTATGATAGGTTGTTTCTCTTTCATTTTCCTCTCCTCTACCGGATGCTTCTTTGTTTTAGTTTATACATTTAGCAAAAAAACACATTTTTCAGCATCATTTTACATCCTGACTCTCAGTATTAGTTTGCTTTTACTTAAGGAAAAAATAAGTGGACAGGGACTGTTGCACCACAAGCTACAAAATCACCAACCGCCTTTACTGAAGCTCTCACAAAGAATTTAGAAGAGTTTTGCCCTGAGCACATTCGTGTCCCTATTTCTAATGTATACTATTTTCTCCCTCGTTGTTTATCAAAAAGGGAGAGCGACGTAGACACAGTGCAATGGCTCTGCTATTGTTTGGTATAACAGTCACGGTTGCGTCAGTGCATAAATTGAAACCGGTTCCACAGGAGGTGAAGTATTTAGGCCGCATCTTATCCCCTGGAGGCAGACGTTAAGAACTGGACAGAACCATTGCTGTTATTTCTTTTCCAAATCCATGGCAACAGGAGATGATCCTGTTGGGCAAGGCTAGCTAGCGTCTGCCACACTTGGATAGCAAATTATGCTCCAATCACTCAACCTTTGTCTGATCTAGCACATGGGAAAATCTGTAAGAACGAGCGATGATGTGACTTGGACCGACGACGTTCATAGGGCTTTTGAACAAGACAGTTTGAAGACAGCTTTTGCAAATGCACACTGTTTTTGTCTGACATATCATGCCTTGGTATTCCTCTTATTTGTATTGGAATGCCAGGGGTTTGTCTGCTGCTTTGACACATACGTGCCAATGTCATTTGGCCAATAGGATCTTACTTTAAATGATCAGACACTGCATTTATACAGTTTCTGAACAAAGCATGAACATTACAGATACTGTGGAAACTGCTTTTTTTTACCCAGCACATACAGCTGAAACCTTTGCCCTTACATACACTTCTATTCTAGCTAGAAATAGCATGTGCACCATTTATACAGATTCCAGATACATGTACGCATGTCATTCATGACCACAAAACCCTCTGGAAAAATGGAGGATTCCTGACATATAGCAGTAAGCTTATTACTCATTTCACACTGATCCGAAACCTGTCGGATGCCGTGTTATTACCTAAAGAGATTACTGGTTGCAAATGCCAAGCACGTGCTGCCTAATGGGATCTCCTATTACTCTCCAGTGCACAAGCTGATAATGCTAAAAATTCTGCTCTCTCTCTCCTGTTCTACAGTTGACTAAGGTTTAACCCCACACTTCAACACTACCTTACCATTGTCTCTGACCTCTTATGATGTCTTTCATTTACAAGTGGTGGTGCCAAGGAGATAGAGGCATGGGAAGCAGGTTGTATTCGAGACCCACCTTGTCCTGCCTAAGACAACGTTCCCTATTCTGGACTTGTGGGTGAGACCATGAGTCAAAATGGTTGATGGTGTAATTAGGTATTTGTTTTCATTTTTTGTATATGCTGAGCAATGTTGTGAAATAAAAACATAATTTGTATGCAAAACATAGGAAAATGATCCGAGTCGGTTCAAGCTGATCGTAAGTGCCACAAGGTTTTTTGGATCATCCAGTGATGGTTTTGTTGAGTAAACCCCCAGTGAGGGTTATAAATACCGCCTGGTAAGAATACACATCTTTGGAGTGCTTTCCTTGTAAAAATGCGGACTCCATGTCAGTGGTTAGACAGGTAGGTTGATGCTGAGTGGGTCAGATGATGAGATGCCCCAGTTTAAGGCTGCACTACTGAGAACTTTCCTTTCTATCATTCACAGGTTCAATCTGCCTCGTAGGAGAACCTCTGCATAACGTTGAAGTGGGAGAGTGGGTCATGGCCAAGGACTCGAGGCGTTTCTGGCACCACCTGCTCCAGGTTGGTCTGTTCCATGTCGTTGCAGCAACAACCGCATCCGTGAAACTACCAGGGAAAAAAGAATCCAAGTCCCAGCAATTCCCAGCATGCACGACGTGGAGATGCATGAGAGATGGAGATGGCTGCATCGGAGGGACAACACAATCGCAAGCAAAATCAGTCTCGACTCGAGAAGAGCTGAAAGGATCAGAAAGATTTGGTTGAGTCTAGATTATCTGAAACACTCGAGGGACTAAACACACATGGCACAACAGACCGTATCCTCAAACTATTGTGTTATATTCCCAGAGCCAGAGGTGTCAATTCCAGGTTCAGAAAGTAAAAGTCCTCACCAGGATTTAGCTCAAGCTTCCTGGATTGTGTTGATTCTACTAATCTTACCTGGATTGCACTAATTAGAAAATCTAGCAAGCTTGAGCAAAATCCTGGTGAGGACTTTTACTTTCTGAACCTGGAATTGGCACCTCTGGCTCTGGGAATGTAAAACCCAGTGGTGTGCAGTAAGGCCCTTCTAACCCTTCAGTGACGAGGTAACAGAGAGGTTCTTGAAAAAAAAATGGACTCCCTAATTTTATTTTTCATTTAAAAAAGTCATAATTTTAAAATATTTTAACATTTTATTTATTTAATTTATTTATATTTTATTATTTATATATTCAATTTATAGATAAATTTAAACCGAAACCATAAACCAGCACAAAATAGTTGATGGACACATGCCTGTTAAGAGAGCAGTGCTAACCAATCAAAACTGTTCATTAGATTGGCTTCAGAGACTTGCTCCTATATATAGCACCTTTCAACATACCCAAGTAAATAAGTAAGTACATTTTATTTATAGAGCACATTTAAAACCAAAGTGCTTTACAAAGTCAAAGAAACACCATACCCTCTGCTCACTACATAAAACATATAACTTACATAAAACAGAATAACAATCCTCCATATGCAGTTCAAACAGTTTAACAACTGCAGAAAGCTAGCTTGTAAAAATATGTTTTTAGTTTTGACTTAAAAACAGTCACAGATTTGGTGTCTAATGTCATGTGGAAGAGTTTTGGTGCAGCAACAGAAAAGGCACAATCCCCTCTCTGCTTGAGGCGAGCCCGTGGAACCATCAAAAGTGACTGTGATACAGACCTTAACGATCCCGAGGGTGTATACATACGAAGCATGTTCTCTATATAAACAGGGGCATATCCGTTCAAAGCTTTTAAAACCCTTAGCGCTACTTTATACTGGATTCTGTAATGCACTGGGAGCCAGTGCAAGGATGCCAAGATAGGAGTAATGTGATCCAAGTTCGCTTTGCAATTAGCACAGTTACACGTTCTGATGTTATTTTGAAGGGTTCTATAATGTAAATCTATTAGCAATATCACAAGAATCTGACCAATCAGATTTATGATTTCCAATAAGGGGTCTGGTCCATAGCTGTCTAATCCCTTCTCAGCATTCTGAAGAAGGGGCTGCTCATTCATTCCTGCACATGCTAGCTTAGCTAGCTAACGTTGAATGCCGATGGCAAATGAGACATATATTGTGGCATACCTATTTGTAAAGGTTGAATTGAAAACCCTTCAATGAAAGACTCACAATAACTCAGCAAGGTCAGCCAATTCCTCCTATAAAGCTTTGTCAGAATGGCAGAAGATACGTACAGATTTTGTGTAAAAGAGGTATGACTGGCTAACAGCTACTGCACATTGCCATTTCCTGGCCAAGGAGCAGGTCATGAACTCTATCTTCAAACAGGCCTAACCAGAGTTTGGTGTTTGCTAAAATTTTTTGTCATGCCATGCTGTATCTATATGAAATGAAAAGATGAATACACCGTGCTCTTTCATGGTACGGTGACTAGAGATCTTGCAATCAAAACAAATCACAAGAGTAAATGTGTGGAAAGTGATATTTTTCTCCTGAACCTGGACCACTAATATTAGTAGCCACACAAAGCACTTGAGAGACCACAGATGGAGGAACCACAGGTGGAAAGACCACAGGTGGAAAGACCACAGGTGGAAAGACCACAGGTGGAAAGACCACAGGTGGATACCCTTGGACCCATTTCTACATGGATGGACAGTTGATATGATCATCTACAGCAGCACTGTTCCTGTGTCATATTAAAATAAAGGTTATGCTGAGATTGTTCAATAATCCAACAGCTGAGCTGCAGATATCATGCTAAAAAGTGAAAGAGAAATGTTGCTTCTGTTTTTGCACCACGGAGCAAAGCTTTCAAGAAACCAGGCCAGGTTCATCAGCGCTGCGGGACCTGTTTAACGAACTTTCGCCTTTGCCGGAGGATCACTGGAAATGTGTGGAACAGTGTCTGCTCGAAGATGTCCATGTTGGCCGACCTCAGCGAGAGCGGCCTCTGCACCCCGCCCCCCCGGCACAGAGGTGAATTTGGCAGAGGTGGAGAATAATAGCTTGTGCCCACATTGCTGCTCGAATACCAGGGACTATGTTGGCTGATGATTTTGGTGTGTTGTACATATTGCTTATTCTGGATCTGCTGCTTATAAATATCTGTGGCCTCACATGTACAGTTCCTGTCCTGTGCTCTCTCTCTCTCTCTCTCTCTCTCTTTCATTCTCTCACTCTTTCTATCTTTTACAGGCTGTGGAGCTCAAAGCTCGGGGCCTCTCAGCAGGTTTGCGATCAGTGTGCTCTGTGATAGATTGGATAGGGGCATATTTCTGTCAGGTTCCCATTCTTATGGAGATAAGGCTGCTAATAAATCCCCCACTATGACCCAACAGACATCAGCTGCTCTGTTCTTTTAAAGCAGAGTGTTGACTGGATTTACACACAGCCTGCTACCTCACTGCCTGAGGTCCTTAGCATGTGCTACTGTGGTCCCTCCACACTGTTGAAGTTTGATATGAAGGTGTGTGTGTGTGTGTGTGTGTGTGTGTGTGTGTGTGTGTGTGTGTAACAGAAAGGCTTTAACTACCGTTATTGTGTTTTTTTCCCCCAGCAATAATATATTGCTATATAGCTATATAGTATATTTTTGTTAATGCTCACAGGCTTAGCAAAATTGTAATTCTGTTAAAACATTACAGTAACTTTCAATTGAATTATAGGACACACACGCACACACACACACACACAAACACACACACACACACACACACACACACACACACACACACACACACACACACACACACACAGACAGGTAGACAGAGAAACAAAGAGACTTTTTAAAGACAGATTCTGAACCATCCAACCTTGTTTCCTTCACAATCTCCTCCCACTGTGCATAACAAATGAGGAAAAGGGGAATTACGTTATTGGCAAGCTGTCATGACAAATTGATTTACACAATTAAAGCTGAGACAATGGACGAAACCCATCAGCTTGGCTGCTTCTCTGCCTAAATGGGGCCATTTTTGCTTTCCTTCACAGATCAGAGGCAGGGACTCATTAGGAGTCAACAGCAACACACACAAACATGAACACACACACATACACACACACATACACACACATGGAAGGAGAGAGAGTGAGAAACAGAAGAGAAAACAGAGGGAGACTGTTTGGCACAGAGTTGGTGAAAGCACGTGGCCTAGTGGTGCTCCCTGGTCCCGTTGAGAAGTTGTGGCTGATGCCACGTTCAGACATTTGCTGCAGCAACGTTCTCCCTGTGGCACGCAAAAATGCTTCACCGGTCCTGCGTGGAACGACGCTAGATCTCTGCCCCGCCCACTCGGTCTTCAACGGCTGCTGATGACGACCCTTCGGCCTAACGCAGTCGTCTTCCTCAGAGGAATCTGAATTTAATTTGCAGCTCTGCCTTCAGTTCTTTTTCCTTGGCGCCATTAGGGAGTTTTTTAACACAAACATGAATGAGCGTCAGACGTTCACATGGAATGCACCACCTTTACAGCGCATATTAATAATAAGATACTTGATTACATTCTCATTCTAATCCCTTTTTCAAAAACACTGACATATGGAATTGTAGGCATATATCTATATTTTTAAATGAAGAAAGCTATTTTTACTTCAACAGAATGAGACCAAGGGCTACTTACTTGCAGTTCAGGTAACATCTATAGCCTTTAGTAATGCAAATTAGTAATGCCCATTCAAGTACTCAAAAACTCCGGTGCAATTCTGGCTTTGAAACAATGTTTTAAAAGATGTGTAACATGTAATGATGAATTAGTTTTACGAATGAGAGATAAGAGTTTAGAAAATTAAGAGTTAAGAAAACGGCATTGTAAGCATTCTGATTCCATACGTCCAGGTCATAGCCCTACTAAAAGCCATACTAATTAGCCACTGTGACCTATTTAATTAAGAAGTTCTTTTCAGAACTGAAAATTATTGATTTTCATCGCTGAATGCCCAACTATCTCCCGTGAGAGCATTTTCACAGCTCTTGTGGAGGGGCTAGACTCCATTTTGACAGGTTTGAGACATACGACTGCCTCTGAGCACCTCATCTCCCTCAGATAGAGAACTAAAATAATTACAAATGTGTGAGGTACAGATAAGGCCTGAACGTGTTTTACTAAGATAATTGTATACATGATGAATGTATCTAAGGACAAATAAATGTAATCTTTTGCAAATATCTGGTGGAAGTGGCGAATAGTTAAAAAAGGGATAAGCCCTCATACTTTTAAAGTACCCTGAGATAAGAGATAATTCTGATGCATTAGTCACTAGCGTAGACTAGCCCACAAAAGCCACTTCTAATCAAAAACAAATTCCATACCAACCAAGTAGTCATTTATTCTTCTTAGCAGTGTGTCACATTCTATTTCTTCCTCTATAATTTCTCTGCATTCTCTTAATGTCCATTTGCAGACGGTGAAGCCATGGTTGCTCTTCCAATATGTGAGACAGAACAATGAATGCACTGTAAGTTTAATTGTCCAATAATCGCGTGTGTGTGTGTGTGTCTGTAAAGCATGTGTGGAATGCCAAAGGTCCCAACAAAATGACAGAAATTCAATACGGTTTACTTTTTATTTGCCGAAAATTGTTACGGTACCTTCTACACCATAATTTATACTGCAGAAATGGAAAAGAAAAACTGTAAAAACAATGTTGTGAAATCACTGTATAAGCAGGGGAGGGGGATTTGTGTACAGAAACAAAGTGTAGTGTGAAAGACTCATCTCAACAGACACTGCCTTGACGAACATACCATGTGGCAGGACTAAATTCTGCTGACACCTTGATATGAACCACAAACTAATAAGATACTAATACTAATAAAAAAACACAATAAAGTATGTTTACTGCATACCGAATTACCATGGCATAAATCATGTGAGAAAAAGACTTTTAATTTCTACATTTAAATTCTACCATTTTTAGCCCTCCTGGTATGCCGTATGCAGACACAAAGGCCACGGCTGTTTACTCGAAGGCTGCACGGCTGAAATAAAGTGGACCACTTCAGAAATAGGCTTACCAGGTAGGACGTGTCAGAGAGCGAAAGAGCAAATGCGAGAGAAATTCCATTAGGTTGTCATTTTGGGTTTGGCTCGGCGATGCCCGCCTTTGACAGATACGAATGGAGTCAACCTCCCTCTGAATCTCCAGTGAGGCATCTCCGAGGCCCACTAAAAACCGACGAGTCACACACGTGCCACTCACCATTGCAATTTCAGCCGCTGAAGGAGGGGAACACCTAAACAGAATGTCAGTTCATTATTTCGATATGAGATGAGATTGGCGTGGAGATTTGGGAACACCTGCTTACCTAAAACGGGCTTTGTGTTATTGATTCCTCCACGCACTGCAGATGCTTTGCAGCAATGCTGTAGCTCTTATGCCCCACTGATCTCTCATTTAGCAGCCGGGGTTTCGTAGCGCAGTTCTCAATAACGATGACACACTGCCTGCGCAGACGATTGTCATTCAGTTAAGAACCATGCGGTGAAAAGGCTTGCATTCCAGATACAAATCAGGGTTTTGCCAAACACACGTTGTTTAAATTAGATTCTCCATTGAACATTCCTTTCCATTGGAAACTATTGGAGTGGGTTTAAGCTTGATTATAATTCTCCCCAAATAACTTAATCTTAGGAATGGTGCACAAGACAGTTATACAACCCAAAAGTGAGTGAAAGTGAGTCACTGAACCATAGTGAACATCTGGTTCACAGGGAGATGTCTCAAGCTATGTCAGCTTGTGTTAGGGCCAATATGGGCCAATTATCTTGCACTCATCAGTAAAGTTATAGGCTACATAACAATTAATCTAACAGCATTTCCAGGATGAAATTAGTTTTCCCTTGCCGCATTCATTTTGCTGGGACAAGAAAATCCATCACTCTATTCAATAACGTAGGCTTGAGTTCTAATCAAAGGAAATGTGTTTCTTCAAGGAACCGCACGTTCTATTATTACAAACAATAGCGAGGCCGTGTGCATGGATCCGGGTCCATATCCCCGATGACATGCAGCGGTTCTGTCTTCTGCTGCAGGCGTCACTGGAAAATCACCTGTGTCTCTGTCATTTTACCGTTTTCAAAAAGTGTGATAAAATGTGTTTTGTAGGTGCTAGATGTTTTTTTAAAGGGAATCGTGTTGTTGACATGCGGGTCAGTTAAAGGTTAGACGAAATGAAATGTAAAAGCTAGTGACAAGCCGAGCGTGTAGACGTGTGCAAAACACAGACCTAGATCTTGGAAGAGCAGAGTATCTTCTCAAAGGAGGCTACACTCTTCCTGCCGCATACACGGTATCGGTACAAGTCCCACAGCCACATCTTTGCACATTATTCATCCAAACATCAGCATATAAAATATGCTTGCTATGTATGAACTCTTACGATGGAAATTCATTATTATTAATCTATTCATCTATTAATCTCCCTGCCTATTCATTTAAATCCAACACTGGACTGTTAGCCTCCTTATACCTTACACTGTTACGAGTTTTAATCCTCATAAACTCCAAAAAACATTTTATTTTCTTGGACTATGTCATCAGAGTGTACGATGTATGACATAAGTTATATCATCCTTTACCGTATTGAACTGGACAGTTGTAACATACATAAGCGCATTTTGTACATGCAAATGTTTATGAATACAGCTTAAGCATAAAATGATATGCTTTACTGGGTTTATCGGATAGGGACCCACATTTTAATTCCTGCTATATATATATTACGGAATTCAACCTCAGCACTTACCAAATGTTGCTGTCACTACTGATGTCCTCAAAATAAAGCATAGTTCTCAGAAGGTGTGATGAGGCATACTGTTGTCAAACCCTCATTTGGGACACTGCCTCCAAGTGTAGGGCAGAAGAATGTCGTCCCTCACCTGATGGAGACAGAACATCAGGGTCCCCGTGGCCCTCCGACCATAGACAGCGTGGACGTGTGGTCTGCGCCTCAGAGACCAAGACAGACTGAATAAACTTCTAAAAATGACACAGAACCTTTGATACTCAAGTACTCAATTGGGACAAAGCTGTCAGGAAGATGAATTCCTGCTGTGGAGAAGGGCTTTCATTAATGTTCCACAGTCTTGCTGCCAGCTGTTTAAAGATGACACCAAGTTAAGAGCGAAATGGTACTCTGTGGCACTCTACCGAGCGATTAAGCCTTTTTTTTTCCCCGCAGAGCCTCAGGAACCGAAGCGTTTTTGTGCTGACGAAGGCACACATAGGTTTCACATTGTCTGCCACCCCCAAGTCCTGTGGACAGCCCAAACATGAGTGCACAAGGACATTCCACATCGTGTGGGTCCACTGGTCTGTTCTCCATCGTGTGGGTCCACTGGTCTGTTTTCCATCGTGTGGGTCCACTGGTCTGTTCTCCATCGTGTGGGTCCACTGGTCTGTTCTCCATCGTGTGGGTCCACTGGTCTGTTCTCCATCGTGTGGGTCTACTGGTCTGTTCTCCATCGTGTGGGTCTACTGGTCTGTTCTCCATCGTGTGGGTCCACTGGTCTGTTCTCCATCGTGTGGGTCTACTGGTCTGTTCTCCATCGTGTAGGTCCACTGGTCTGTTCTGCTAGCTTTTTAACCCGTAGCCCCAGGTTCCCTCACACGATGATTTTAGACTTGAGGGTCGTTCTGTCCCTGTCTGCTTTGAAAATGAAACATGGTAAACTCTAAAGCACAATATAATCAGTCAGTCAAATAATAAAACTGCCCAAGGGGAAATTTCATTATCATGCCCAGTTTACATTAACCGCATCAACCACCCACAGTACAATTCTCTCTCTCTCTCACACACACACACACACACACACACACACACACACACACACACACACACACACACACACACACACACGGGTAGATTCAACAAAAGCTGGAAAAAAGGTCTTAAAATACAGACCTATAAAAAAACATGCACATATTGATGAGGCACTAGTATGCATGAATTGCAGTTTAACAGCTGCGACAAATGTGCATTCAACAATTTGTTGTAATCCATCTCGTCTTGAACAGGAGTGTGAAGGCTTTGGACAAAATATGAGATGGGTTCACCCGTGTTAGTCTGTGCGCCCCCATGTGGTCCTGTAGTGGAACTGCGGCCTGGGCGGGTCGATACAGGTTATTGTAACACCTGAGAGGAAAGGTGTAAAGGCTGTGGACCCCTCCCCCCTCCCAGCCCCTCATTTTTCACATTTTGTTTTGGCTTTGATCAAGTCTGCCCATTCACTGTTCCCTTCGTCTACGTTTGTCTTTGCTTTTCTCCACCGTTTCTCATTATTTGCCTAGATGTTTATTGTTGTTATTTATTATTTACAGTCCTCTTGGCATTTTCCTCCTCCCCTTGTTGTGGCCTTGGTCATCAATTCATTTTTGTTTGGAAATACAAGAGCTCTCTCTTGGGGGTGGTGATGGTGGTTGTTATTGTTGTTGTTGTATATCATCTGAGGATTTTTTTTCCCAGTGTTGGGCTGGATAGCCTGTTCATATATTTGTTTGGTATTGTACCTTAAATTTCTTTCTTACTTTTAGATACAGGTGGAGATTTCTTCTCCATAGGGGCTATATGTCCGTGTGCTTGATTTTGTGCTACATCGGCAAGAATTTGTGCCCCAGTACGTTAAGCCTCTAAAAACTAGTGAGGTTTAGTTAGCTTACCTGGCTAGGGAAGTGGGAACTGTAATCTCTCAAAAACACTGGTGACACTTGATGATGGTGGTGATAATGATGATATGATGATGACGCTTGAGAAGATACTGGTCTGTCCTGTGACATTATATCATATGTTAGTTCTGGAGTTTTGCGGTATTAATATTTTGTAGTATAAAAGTGTTGCTAGTATTGCTGCAGTGATGCCCTGAGGCTTGTTTGACTATAGCAGGAGTTTGAGAGTATGGCTGTGTAGCAATGATGACATGGTGTACACTAGTAGTTTGCTCTGGCTTTCGTAATTAATAGACCCTGTAGTAAACTTAGTTGCTGGAGGCTTGACCTCTTTGGTGAAAGGTTGTTTTTGCTGACTTTTGTATATGAGGTTAGGATGTTTTATTAGCGGTGAACAGAGTGCACTTATTCTAGAGGGTAATCGTGAATCTAGACGTTGATGTCTCATTACTAATGTGTAGAGTGTGTGGATAATACATTTGCGGTATCATTATTCCCAGTATGATCTCACTGGTGAGGGCACTTGTATTCATCATCTAGTTCTAGTTATAGAAGCTTCAGTGTTTCTTATGTAGTGTTTGGAGTTCTAAGTACAGATACATTTAAATGCCCATTTTGAATGCTTATAAATTACTTCCTGGAGGACTTTTGCCAGTGTTTTGTGCTTCCAGGATATGTGTGTGTATCCTAAAGTGCTTTGAATTTGATTTTTAAAGCTCTTAATAGCCTAGCTCGGTCTTATATTATTGAGCTGGTGTCCCTTTCAACCATGCAGCAAGCCTCGATGTCTTCTCAGAACGTGTGATCTATTCTGAGGGCACACCTGAATCTTGAAGCAGACCATGCTGTCTGCCCTCCAAGAATGTGGAAGAGTTTACCATCTTCTAACTGGGAGATTGTGGTTGTTCTTTGTTCTTGTATGTGTGAAAAACTCTGGAAACATCAAGCTCAATCAATCAATCAAATTTTATTTATATAGCGCTTTTTACAACAGTTGTTGTCACAAAGCAGCTTTACAAGTGCCGAGTCCTAGCCCCCAGTGAGCAAGCCAAAGGCGACAGTGGCAAGGAAAAACTCCCTAGTTTTTTTGCATGAGGAAGAAACCTTGAGAGGAACCAAGACTCAGGGGGGGAACCCATCCTCCTCTGGCCGACACCGGTCACCATGACAACAACAACAATATAGACAGAATGTAGACAGAATGTAAAAGATGCAATAATGTCCATTTAGACCGAAAAAGATGTAATAATGTCCATCATGGTGTAGGCATCCGGTTAGGCAGGAGGTGGCCGGCCAGGATGGATCGCTTGTCTCTCCTCATCTCATTATTCCTCAAGCAGGCGGGCAGCCATGTGGAGAAATGAAACAGGGAAAATTAGCTCTGTATGAGGACATATACGGGACAGGTAAAATTATAAACATTTCTGGAGTGTGGCAGCAACTCCGGCACTAAGTTAAATTATTACAGCCTAGCTAAAAAAAGGCAGAACCAGAAGGTAACATAGGCTTGGGGGCATTCTGAGACAATGGCATCCGTCCACTGCACTGTCAACAAACTTGAGTGACCACGAGCAGTGACAGGATGACAGCACCAGCACCCCAGTCTACCATAAAACCCTTCGTCTATGAACCCCTGGATCTGTACCTTTATCTAAGGGGGATATTAATTATCAAACGCTAGACTAAATAAGTGGGTTTTCAACCTAGATTTAAAGATTGTGACTGTGTCAGAGTCCCGGACACATTTAGGAAGATTATTCCAAAGCTGGGGGGCCTTATAAGAAAAGGCTCTTCCCCCTGCTGTTACCTTGTTAATTTGTGGAACTAATAACAGACCAGCACCCTGTGATCTTAGTTGACGTGGGGGTTCATAGTAGGAAATAAGTTCCTGGAGGTATTCAGGAGCAAGCCCGTGTAGTGCTTTGTATGCTAATAATAGAATTTTAAAATCAATACGAAATTTAACTGGGAGCCAATGCAGGGCTGATAGGACTGGTCTAATATGCTGAAATTTTCTAGTTCTGGTCAGAACTCTAGCTGCGGCATTTTGAACTACTTGAAGTTTATTTAGATTCTTATTTGAACATCCTGACAGTAGTGAATTGCAGTAGTCTAGTCTAGAGCTAACAAAGGCGTGCACCAATTTTTCTGCATCATCCTGTGATAATGCATTTCTTAATTTGGCAATGTTGCGGAGATGTAGAAAAGCTATCCTAGTAGTATTATCTATATATTTATCAAATGATAGATCGGAGTCGAGTATGACGCCTAGGTTTTTGGCTACTGTGCCAGGTGTAATGGGACAGTCTGCAAGATTAAGCATTAAATTAGGAATTTTCTGTCTTGCGGCCTTAGGGCCCACAAGGAGAACTTCTGTTTTGTCCTCATTTAATTGTAGGAAGTTTAGAGACATCCAGCATTTAATATCTCTTACACAGGCCTCAATTTTTCCTAAACTGAGTTTGTCATCGGGTTTGGCTGATATGTAAAGTTGAGTGTCATCCGCATAGCAGTGAAAATTGACACCATGTTTGTTTATAACTGTGCCCAATGGTAGCATATATAATGTAAATAATAGTGGTCCTAAGATGGAGCCTTGCGGGACCCCATATTTAACCATTGTACGTTTGGATGAAATATTATTGAGCTCTACAAACTGATAGCGATTTGTTAAGTAAGACTGAAACCATGAAAGGGCTGTGCCTGAGACTCCAACCCAGCGTTCTAACCTTTCTAGCAAGATCCTATGATCAATTGTGTCGAAAGCTGCACTAAGATCAAGAAGCACTAACAGTGATACATAGCCTTGATCTGATGCAAGGAGGAGATCATTTGTTACTTTAACTAATGCTGTTTCAGTACTGATGCTGATGATTTTACTACCAAAAAAAAAACAAACCTCAGCCATTGACTGACATTTTTAGAATTCTTATGGGACATGCCCTGAGTGGTTAATCAACCTATCGGTTTTAGTAAAGAGGAATATGTCTTTGTGGCTGTCTGTGAAGAGTTAAAAGGGAGCCTTCCCTGTGATTTTTTAGTTAGAATATTGAACAATTTCAGTCGGTTCTTGTAAATGTCATCGCTGACTGTAAACTTATTACGCCTGCCTTTTTTATTGCACTTTCTTGCAATCTCATTAATTTTAACGACATATTAATGCAGCCATCACATCTTGAGATAAAATGTTTAAGTAGGCAGAGGAGAAGAGGTCTGTGAAAATTGCCAAAGAAGCATCATTATATTAGATGCTTATATTTATTGAGGATTTTCTTATTAGTATTGGTACAGCAATGCACATCCACAGTAGTGCCCAGTAGTGACCAATACTTCTGATATACGAAATATTAGACATCTTTATATCTAAATCGCATCGTATAATCACAAGTGAGGTATGCCCATGTTTTGTATACAACCTGTAACATGCTAAGATAAAAGAAGATGAGTGAAACTGTAAAATCATTAAAATAACCTAAATGTTCATCCAGGTGAAGGCAGGTTTCATGGCAAAGACATTCAAATGTGATTTCCTCAAAAGATCTTTGCATACGACCTAATGTTCTGTGAAAGAGACAGGCCACACCACCTTCTCACTTATTAATTAGAGCACCATTGAGAAATTGTGTGGGAGATGCTTCATTGAGTGCAAAGTTATTATTAGCAAGTCGTATTTCTGTTAAGAAAATCAAATCTAGTTCGTGATTTTTAATTAACTATCCAACTATAAAACGCTTATTAGTTGAAGACCTTATGTTTGAATTCTGCAGCTTTTGGGCCAGTGGGTGTCTGTCCTGAGAATCATACTCACTGGTCATTGCATACAGCGAGGTTATTAATTTGGCATATTGCACGGTTTCCAGCTCATCAGATCTGTCTGATATCTCTCCCTGAGTGCAAGAGAAGAGGTTGTGGGTTATGTAGTCCTTTGTAAGCAGAAATCGAGAAGTTCATTAATTTCCTGTGTTAACAATCGATCTGTTTGGTTGATTGAGTGCTATTTCAGTGGACAATCCCGTGGTTTGTGTGCAAGACATCTTGATTGTTGAGAAGCAGATTTGCTGTCAGTCAGGGCCCTATTGAGTTGGGAATACGAGGGTCCTCCCTAAACATTCCACCACGCTCCCTGGAGATATATGTGTAAAGGGAGGCCAGTTGTTTATGGTGGCCGAATCCCAGTTTAGATAAGATACCCTGAGATGATTGCTCGTGTAGGACAGTAAAAGAAACAAAGAATATCCAGTAGATCATTGAAGTCATGCGTTTGGTGTTTCTAACTGCTAATCCAGAATGCCAGCATACACCATAGTTCTGTCCACAGTGGGACAGTCTTGTAAAGTCAAAAAAGGTTTTTAAGCATAATATCACATATTTACATTCATTTACATGTTTTTTAGAAATCTGCTTGTTACATTTCTAATGATTGCATAATTGATTACATTTTGGGACATGGGTGGAACTGATCAAAAGCTGGTTGTTGTTGCAGTGAGGTTTATTATCAGGGGACACAGTGTGTGGTCAGCACTGTGGATGTGTTCCTCTCTGGTCATGTGGCAGTGGTCACTATTTTGGGGCACATTAACTAGTTGTTGTTGATGAACCATGTCTGAGAAGGCTGCATGAGTAAGACCAAGTGCTCAAGCTAAACAGAAAGTGAAAGCATGTCAGACATTCTCAGGAGGGTTAAAGAGAGAACATTATGTTGCGTTTACGGTGATGAAGGTTTCTTAATGCTGTTTTGTTCCTCCCCCATCACATTTCATGTTCTGGTGCTAGCAGCTCTGGCAGCAAAGGCTGGGTTTGGCTTCGGCACAGCTCACGGCTCGTACATGAACTAACAGTAATGTAATTGTTCCAAGGAACTGTTATTAGCGCAGCTACAGGTGAACTCAGCACATGAGAGTGTAGAATCAGTAGAGCTACTGCTTCTCAACATCATCCCTCACAAAATGCAGTGTTGAAATCCTCTCTTGTAGTTTGGCAGTTTTTATTTTTGTGTGTGAAAGTCGATTGCAGTCCAGACAGGCTGTCGATGGAGTCACCGAATGAACTTAACGAACTTAAGATCGCATTACAATTAACGTAGCTTCACAATTACAACGTTGCTTTACAGCATTACAATTAACGTAGCCTCTTCGTACACCGGTGAGAAGAGGCCACCAACTGCTCCCATTCACAGTGATGAAAGATGATGCGGTCATTGCTATGAGTTAATTTCAGTAGTTTAAAGTAGTATTAATTATACTAATTGATATTAATTATAAGCCAGTGTCCTCATTACACACACGAAGGACACTACCTTAATTTATAAAGGTACTTTGTGTTTAGGCTTGTTGCGAAGTCTCTTGTGCCTTAGCTGATATTCTGAGCCGCTTCTCCACTATGATATTTGCTGTTCAGCTTTTGGACTGTTTGCCATCTCTGCTGTTTGCCTGCCTGTGAGCGTCCTGATTGGCCCCTGGTTTTAATTTATTCTGCAATAAATGTTATAACACCATCACCTGCAGGTGCTTCCTGTCATTGGTAGGCTTTTTTACATAAATGAGACAGAGTGGCTACTGTGTCATCCAGCTAAGGTCGCTGAGATGGGAGATGCGTGTCCCATTGATGGTCAAGGCTGTTTGTAATTTCCCAGTGCCTACCCACTGTCGCAAGTTACGTAAGTTGTTGCGCTCACCACCGTTACAGTAAGTGGTTTGGTATGGCTGGGTTTTACAAGCAGTCGCAACCACTTTGGTAGTCGGGTGTTTATCTGCGGGCCTGTGAATGTGCCGAGGGAGTCGTGGTTTATCTGCACTCCTGGCTGTCCACATTTACTCCACATCCTCATCCAGTCCTACTCTGGTGTGTGCTGTCCATAAACCACTGGTTTTTATAGACTGGACGAAGAGCCATTGTGGGAGAGGTGGAGTCTGCTCCTTCAGCCCCTCCAACTCCAGTTACTGGTGTTTGTGTGCCAGCCTGGCCCTGCTGTGGGGGTGCAGTCGAGGAGATGGTGATGCTGCTAATTACACCTCAGATGGAAGGTATAAAAAGATGTAGTTCCTCCTTCTGTGTATGCTCTCTCTTTCTCCCCCCTTCCTCCCTCTCTCTCCCTCCCTCCCTCCTTCTCTTTCTCTCTCTATCTCCCTCCCACTCCCCCTCTCTCTCTCTTTCTCTCTCTCTCAGTACCCCCATTTTCTCCTCCTCCATCTGCTCTTCTCTTCATCCTCATTTGTGTTTGCTTTTCTCTGTTGTGTTTTTTTTATTATGATTATTTTTTACTATGCTGGACATTTATTGTTTTTCATAAATTTCATTATTATTTAACAATCTCCTGCATTGGCATTCCCTTTAATGTTGCAGTTTGGGTAAACGATCTGGCCGTAACACCCCATAACACCCTGAGCTTTGCTTGATCATAAAAAAAGCAAAAACTAAAAGACCTCATAGGAATTCTAACTTTTCTGGACCATGTACAACTCCCTTACAAATATTTCTGTTCTAGTTAAATCAACAAATCATTTGTCTCTGTGTGAAGGTACTATAAAATGTTTCCAAAACATTTCACCCAAAGTATATATTATAAAAAAACTGTACTTGTTCCTTGCAAACAAATGTCTGTAAAGGATGTTTAATCTAGATTATACTCTTCTTAAACAGTTGAGCTTAGTATGTTACAAAATATCTGTTTGATGTGTTTCTTCTCATAGTTTTTTTCCAACCAAAGTTCTGCCCACCACTGCCTGTCTGCTGAACACCTGTGTCATTTTTTATGTTCTAAACCTTCTCTTTTATCAGCTATGTCCATATTACTGCTTCTTGGATTTGTTTATATCACAAGTATTTTTTTGGACTTTCTTGGATTTCAGGAACACACTAGTACTGTGCAATATTTCCTATGACCAGGAACGAATCAAACAAAATAAAACAACCAGGGCTGTTTTTTAAAAATCCCTTTTAACTTCCATAATATTGTGGTTCGTTAAACACAGTAAGTATGTGGTTATGTCAGCCAATCACTAACACACAAGTTATATCTGATTAGAAAACACAGCTTCACTATTACAGCAATGGTCTTTTCAGCTGCCCTGACATTAGTGACAAGAACATGGTGTATAACTTATGGCAAAAGTTAGGAGTCCACTGTCCTTTGTACCACTTCTGTGTCCTTTAAAGTTAGTATTTACTCTTCCAGTCCTCTTTGTTTTCGTCTTCTGGAGCTGTAGGTCGCCCCAATATAAACAGTACTCATCACTTGGTACAAAAAGCAGTCCGGTCAAGGTCTTGGCATATGTTAAATTACACTTCACCTGAAAAACATGGTGTGAACAAACACTCCCGCTTTCTTCCAGGAATCGAGTTTCAATCACAGGTCTTGTGGAGCAAATGTGCACCATTTGCTCCTGACCCATGAATCTCCCCTGTCAGTCCAGCCGGGAGGAGCCAGCACTTCCTCCATCGCACTAGGCTCAGCTTTGGCAGGACTGCAGTGGGCACGCTCACTTATGACGGTGCCCCATCATTTACTCTCACCTCTCCACATGGGCCATTAACCTTGCCGTACAAACCTGCAAACCCACCATTAATTCACACTGTGGAAAAGAAAATGGCCAATGCCCAACTGAACCCGAAGAAAACTTAATTGTTCCAAAAGGAGAATTGCATGCCAAAGTAAAGCACCTCCCTTTCGGTCTCTTCTAACTGGGCACAGAGGACAGCTCAAAGTCCGGTGCAGACGCAGGCGGTTAAACCGTGTGGACCTGTTGGCCCGCTCTGCCAGCTCTTTTAATTACTCGCCTCAGGTTTCTGGACATGATTTGTAGACAGGAAGTTGTCACTGTGCCTAGAAATTGCACAATATGAAAGCAAAACAACATGAGGAAAGTCTGAGAGAAATAAGCGCTTTTGTGTACTTGGGGCAAAGGAGATATAAGAGGAGCAAAAAGGTTTCAGCGTGAGACTGTCAGGGTGATGTCAGTATGTCTCGAGAGCCGAGAGTCACTTAGACGGAGAGATGACACAAGCGCAAATCAGCAGTGACCTACAACGTGTTGACCTGAGAAAATGAGAATACTTAAAAGGCCATCTTAAAAGAAATCCAGTAGATCTTGTTCTTTGGGAAAAATCACTGGGAAAAATCCATCGCTTCAAGTGAAGCTTTTCTTTTCTTTTCTTCTTTGATCCTTGATGGGTGAGAATGAGGTCAGACACCGAGCGGTTTTCGGACCAATGACAATGCGGCCGGTTTGCTCTCATGTCCTTCAGTTGAGCTTGCCTGTGTAATTTACTGAAGAATAAGGCATGTGGCAAAGATGGTAAGTCACGTTCGCAAAGTGTAATCCAAGATCATTGTGAATTAGAATGGAAACTTCTTTAACTCTCAGTCTTTTGTGTTTCACCTCTACAATAAATGTCCAAATGTGTTAACAAGTATCACTAGTAAATCATACTAGCGTGTAGTGTGTTGTGTGAATGTCCACAAGTGAACTCCAACAAGAAACACCTTTCTGCTAATGTGATTTATTTTACAGGCCTTCACTAGCATCTCAGGCAATCTTTAAACTTCATTTGGAGTTTGTAGCTTTTTGCATTGGTTTCAAAAAGAATATCGATCAGATTATTATTATTAACGGAACAGTAACAACAGTAACAACAAGTAACAACATGAATTACAAGGATAGTTCATAACCAATTTCACTGATTGACACTTCATCTCCTACAATACTGTGGTTTATAAAGCAAATGGCAAGGACACGACAATTCAATGAAGAAACAGAAGAACCCAGGGCCTGGGTAGGTCTGCTTCACTTCTAGCTGTTCACTAACATTCTCTCTTGTCTGTTTAAATGCTGCAGTATTAGCAGGCTCAACACGACTGGTTTGGTTCATTATTTAAGCCCAAATTAGGAGACTGTTGCCCTTTCAGCCTCTCCGGAGTCCTGGAGGTTTCTGTTTACTCTCCATTGCCCTCAGTGCCCATGCTTGCACAAAGAAAATGAATCTACCCATCGCTTGGCTTATACGGCATAAGGGGATAAGAGAGCCATGGGTAGAGTAAAATAAAGGAGAAAGCACGGAGCGGATCCCGCTGCAGTAGCATGCGGGTTTCGCCGTCACCTCCTTGTTCTTATCGTCAGGCGCATCGTGTGTTTCCCATCCAGGAGGCCTGGCATGGCCAGAGAGGGGAGCTAATTAAGTGGAACGCGTGGCGGCAACATTAAATGTTTTAACATCGGAAAACACAGGAGCCGCTGTGGTTTGGCCGGGTTCAAGCTCCTGAACAGGAGGCCATGCTTGTACATGGGTTATTCAGCTGGAAAGTAGAAGATGTGGATGTCTGGATCAGCTCTGGGCTGCTTAACACTAGAGCTCCTGAGAATTCAGGATTCTGAGGACATCACCCCTCCTTCTTCTCCTTCTTGCCAGCAATTAGCAAAGCCAAACATCACCCTTTATTATGTTAATTCACAGAGCAAGACTGAGGCAGCAGCCTCACCCAGAAAGTCTCTGATCACAGAGATCACAGATCACAAACAAGCAGAAACACAAATGCTTCTATCAAATGCTTCTAACACAAATATAGATAGATAGATAGATAGATAGATAGATAGATAGATAGATAGATAGATAGATAGATAGATAGATAGATAGATAGAGGTAGTACAAGAAATGTACAAAGAGCAAGATTCAAGCCTGCTGTTTAGATCACAAACAAGCAGAAACACAAATGCTTCTATCAAATGCTTCTAACACAAATATAGATAGATAGATAGATAGATAGATAGATAGATAGATAGATGTAGTATAAGAAATGTACAAAGAGCAAGATTCAAGCCTGCTGTTTAGATCACAAACAAGCAGAAACACAAATGCTTCTATCAAATGCTTCTAACACAAATATAGATAGATAGATAGATAGATAGAGAGCACATGAATTTGTTTTCCTGTCTTTTCCTCTCCTTTTCCAGCCTGCTGTTTAGATCACAACATTTATCAGTGATGCAGTGATGCAACGCGACCATGCTAATTTTCGCTAGCAATGATATGGGATTTCCTATATAACATTAGCATCAAGCTAATTGCGCCATATAATTTCTTAGCTTTTCAAACGCGAATTCAAACGCGGAAACAGAAAGTGTTTGATTACAACAAATATTATATAGTATAGTATATGAAATATACAAAGAGCAAGATTCAAACATTTTTATTTATTTTTATTGTTTGACGGGACTCATTAGAGAAACTGTCGTCTCTACGTGCGATTGAATTGTAACTTTTGAAACACGAGTCTACAAATTTTCTGCCGTTTGTTGTAGTATCGGTAACATACAGTCTGCTTGTAACTTCAACTTTTTCGTGAAGTATCACGTTTGGTGTTTTGGTCATATGAGCTTGGGGGTGAGCCAGCTTGTGCTTTGGCAGGCGTATGAGCTGGGGGTGAGCCGCTTCCACCGCATTACCAAGACAATGGGCGTTAATCCCTTCACAGCAGGGGAGTGGGCTACATGGACCCTACCAAGCCCTGTGAAATTTTTCGCTTCTCTAGGAGCTCTAGTGTTAACCAATCCCTACAGTCCAGAGTTTGAGTGACAGCCCAAGATCCCGGGGGCCGGGCTGACAAGACGCATCATTATGGAAACAGTCCAGAGTGTGGCAGCTTCCCTCATTCTTTACCTCTTCTCCACCTCTTTCTCCCCATTATTCTCACTCACTCGGTCAGGATTCATTCTTCTCTCTGTCATCACTCGCTAGCTTCATCCATCTCTGTAATCACTCACTCGCTTCATCCCTCTCTAACTCATCACTCACTCGCTTCATCCCTCTTTAAGTCATCATTCACTTGGTCAGGATTCATTCTTCTCTCTCAGTCTTCACTCACTAGCTTCATCCCTCTCTAAGTCATCACTCACTCGCTTCATCCCGCTCCAAGTCATCACTCACTAGCTTCATCCCTCTCTAAGTCATCACTCACTCGCTTCATCCCGCTCTAAGTCATCACTCACTAGCTTCATCCCTCTCTCAGTCATCACTCGCTATCTTCATCCTAAGTCATCACTCACTAGCTTCATCCCTCTCTAAGTCATCACTCACTCGCTTCATCCCTCTCTCAGTCATCACTCGCTATCTTCATCCTAAGTCATCACTCACTAGCTTCATCCCTCTCTAAGTCATCACTCACTCGCTTCATCCCTTTCGAAGTCATCACTCACTCGCTTCATCCCTCTCTAAGTCATCACTCACTAGCTTCATCCCTCTCTAAGTCATCACTCACTCGCTTCATCCCTCTCTCAGTCATCACTCGCTATCTTCATCCTAAGTCATCACTCACTAGCTTCATCCCTCTCTAAGTCATCACTCACTAGCTTCATCCCTCTCTAAGTCATCATTCACTCGCTTCATCCCTCTCTCAGTCATCACTCACTAGCTTCATCCCTCACTCAGTCATCTGTTTGTCCATCTGCAGGCCAGTCAGTGTGTCTGCCTAGTTTACCTGCTTTCACCTGCACCCTCTCTCTTCCAATCACACACACACACACACACACACACACACACACACACACACACACACACACACACACAGCCCTATGCCACTGTTTCTGCTGTATTAACAGACTTGTAACGGCAGGGATCAGTACCGAACGCTTTAGCTGTCATGACTGTCAGATAAATCGTGCCAGGTCATCCTGCCCCTTGCCAGCCCAGAGAGACTCAAAGTCTGTTTGCCATCAGAGCTGAATGCTTCAAATGTCCATGGATCAAACTCTTCCTCACCAGCATTTTCAAAACTGCGTGAAATATCATCTATTATGGATGAGTTTTAATTCATAAATTCCTCTGGCTGATCAATGTGGTAGACGTATAAACTCCACCAGTGGCTGAGAAACCTTGGAGGGGGCTTTGAAGTGCAGCTGCGCAGCGAAGTTAGCGGAGTTGTCCGTTATACAAAGCTCGTCTGCATTTTCCCAAGTGCATCTGTGTGGGATCAACCTGTGGCAAAATGCTCCATTAAATAAACACTCAGCCTACTATATAAGATTTGAAGTTCTGTAGCCCAAACTGATTTGCATTGGAATCACAGAAAGGCCTCCAGGCGAAGTCGAGTGAAACACATGCTGAATCGATGTTACTTGTCAGCGAACATGCGGCAGTGTGGAAGAATTCTAAACACATCGGCCCACCATTTACAGTGCAGTTGAAATAGTGCAGAGTCATCACTGTAACTACCATCAGAGGTACAGCATAATTGCGAAAATCTCTTGAACCATCAAGCTTTCGATGTGTCGGTATTAGACATTCCCATACCTGGTTAAATGGCTCACCTGTGTCTCATCATGAATGAATAAGTCCTCATGGATATGATGTATATGTCCTGTTGATGGTCTCCCTCAGGTTGCAGGGAAGTGAAATTGTGTTGCTGAATCAGACCTACGGTTCTGTCATATTCAGGGTCTTTAGGGCTTTCGGGGGTGATGGTGGGTGAGGGGGGAGGGGGAGGGTTCTGTTGGCGGACAGACACACATAACTGTCCCCTTGAAGGACGCACAAGATTGGAAAGCTTTTGGGATGGATGACGTTGTCAAGAGAAGACCGAGTCATCCCCCAGCCTGCGGGACTACGCTGAATGATAAATACAGTGGGCGGTGCCGCACAGAGGGACTGAGGTCTTCGGGGCTGACGGAGACTGAGGCGAGGGCTTCTCTGTCTCTAAACGCAGACTATAATAGAAGCCATGGATCAGGCACTGCCTCTTAGCCAACAGTCCGACTTCCATCAGATCCCCTTTACCCACATTCCCACATGGGGTAAGAGCTACGGGCGTGAAAATACCCCCTTGAACCCTTGACCTGGTGGGTGTGGGCGGCCCAGGAATGGAGTGGTGTGGTGTAGTGGAATTGCTGAAGCCTGCTAATTTCAACCCTGGGAGAGCTGTCGCCCCGTTACCTCTCTGGCTGTAGTTAGATCAGTGAAAAAAGTGTCTGGGTAAAAGCTTTTCACACTACAAGGGGTGGGGGAGGTGTTCTTAAATGGCTTGATGGTTTTATCACTTTTGATGGGTCGGGAGAGCCATCTTCGGCTACTGCTGTATCTGCAGAGTCTGTGAGTCTTTCAATTAACCCCAGTCCTGTTCCTATTGAACCTGCAGGACTTATTTGATCTTACACAAATTTATAGCCTTATTAAACCGATGAGGTTGTGAACGCACGACCTGCCCTAAAAGACTTTCTCCTACCCTTTAGCCAAAGACAGCAGCCATCATCAAATACATATGAGAGCTTGAGAAAAATGGTACTGCCTTTTCCACAACCGTTTTTAAAAACCTTATACAGACAAACCTCAATTTGCACTTTTAGCGTAACCCCACCCCTATGCTTCAAAGAGGTGCGAAACCTACCAGTGCATCCTTCTGAACCGCTGAACTAACTCGGCTAAGAGTCCAAACTTCCGCTTTTTACAAGTGCCCGGCCCCGTGAAAGTCCAAACGGTCGATATATTGCTGAGTGACAGGAGAGCGATCCTAAGCAATAATGAAAACCTGACCCGTGTATTTATATGTGAACCACTCAAAGCCAAATGTGTCAAAAGAAGGTTACTTATGCTGAAGAATAAATAAATAGGCACAAATACTTTTTTCCCTTTTAAGTTAGTGTTAAGGGTTCAATGTACTATTGCACCCTACAAAAAATGCTCCCAGACCTAGTGGGTGTAGTGGGGACTCTGTTTACTTCTATGGACTGTATATCTCATAAAACGGGGTTAATCGAAATCTTTATCGAGGTTGCCCTTTAGGAAACATCTTTCATGGTTTGTTATTTGGTTGAGGAAGGAACATGATTACAGGGAATTCGCCATATATTACCTAAAGAGCCTCTGCTTCAAACACGTATGGAATACAATGTACATATCTTCACCATCCCTTCACCAACCCAAGTCCCTTGACAGTACTGTCTGTTTTTATAGCTGCCATTGGCTATTAAACTAATAGTATTAGCCCTCCAAGCTATATCAAGACATGTCATATCTGCTTTTATAGCCAGACATAAGTGGCAACAGTTTTTTTCTTACCCCCTGAGTTCAATATCTACATGCTTTATTTCACCATTATTCTTGTTTAATGCCGTGAGATGACAGACGGGTGTAGCGTGTATTGTTCAACAGGGGTGATCTGCTTTAGGACAGCGTGACGATGACCGTGTTCAGCTGGATGAAACACGTCTTCTTACACCGGAACTGCATTCATCTGAGATCTCGTGCTGCATATGGAAATAGTTGATCCTGCTCTAATTACATGGGCTCCAGCTATCAATTGCCTTATTAATATTTAATTTCCAGACCCTTGTAAGCCAGAATAGCCCTTTCATCTGTTTTGTTTTTTTAAAGCTTACATTTGCAACATCCTGTTAGTATTTTTAACAGGAGGCGATAGATTTCGACTGTGTGTTACAACATTTTGAGACAGGCCAGTGATTTACTCCTTCTAAGATTTTTGTCATAGGCAGCTTCTGATATGCCATGTGCTGCCTGTTATGATAGTAAGTAAAAACGACCTCGTGGCATTATCAGTGTAATAACTGAGTTTGTGGAATATCGAATGTGCATATAGCTTCAAGGCTGCCCCTTTAAGGTTATCAACAGAGTTAAGATTAATCTACTGAAAGAAGAGGAAAGAATAATGCTCTTTAATCTCACCCAGTCTAAATCTAAGTCTAAAACTACACCACGGCATCTTAGCAGAGATGAAAGGTGAAACACTTAACCGTAAATTGGTAACTTTCATAATAGATTCGATGAAGATATTTCTTAGTGGAATTAGTTGTCCCCTTCTTGCAGAGATATCAGCAGACATTTACCGGAACAGTTCATTTTCACATCTCTAGGCTATACAGGTAACAAACAGTATTATTTAGGTGTTGTTTTTGAGCAGAGTAGTAGTAGGTTAGTTTTTTGTACGCTTTGCGGAAATGAAATGTGGCTAATAAATCACCTCAGGAAATGTAGTGGTGCTAATGCTACTAGTGCCATCCTTCAAACCAGGACAGTGCTAAAGAAAAGTACACTGCAACATTTTTGGACAGCAGGACTTTAAACCCCTGCTTTCGACCCCATTTTGTGTAAAAATCAATCAATCAATCAAAGTTTATTTGTATAGCGCTTTTAACAACTCAAGTTGTCGCAAAGCAGCTTTACAGGGTTTACAAGGTTAACAATACTATGGGTCCAGAACCCTAATGAGCAAGCCAAAGGCGACAGTGGCGAGGAAAAACTCCCTATGATGATGGTGATAAAAACCACTCACCTTTGCTAAATACACACACATACATCACTCACTGGATTGTAAATATGTTTGAATGCATTATATTAAAAACAAAACTGGAAATTACAAAGAAAATAAATGAATACATTTTCAGAAACAAGAACAAACTTGTTTTATAAATGAACCAGCCTGTTAAAAATTTAATTCAAACAAAAAAAGATCTGCGAAACTGCAAAAAAAAAAAAAAAAAGAATTCAGTCTAATACAAAATGTCCATTTTCCTGCTACTGTTAATTGGGCTAAAGTGCTAAAGATATTCTGTAAGAGGTACAAACAAGCAGTACAATTTTTGCTTGAAATAATTCAGCAGGATTTCTAATCAATTTCTTCATAACATATTTGTCTTAATATGTTTTATCTTTTGTTTTTAGCCAATTTTGTGTCGCATTATCACTTATACTATTTTGGCTGGTTTTTCAGACCCAGATTAAGCCTTGTGTCATGGTGTGTCTTCCCTCTCGCAGGAGGGACCCGCCCACAAACTCACCCACTTATTAGTTATTGCACACACCTGTTCCTCGTTTACCCTGTTTAGCTCTCTGTGGTGTTTAAGGCCACGTTTGTGTGCCGTCGGCACTGCTTGTTGCCAGTTGTCCTGCGTTCGTAGCCATCACCTGTCACTGTTCTCAATAGCCATCGCTCATGTGTTTATTCAATTCGCTGAGCTGTTACCGCTCTAGTCGAGCCATTATAGAGAATAAAGATCCTCTCGACTTTCACACTGGCCCTGTAAAGTTTGCATTCACCAGTTTGTTCGAAGAAGTAAAAGTACACCAATACAAGATTTCTCCACATATAGGGCATACTCACCCCAATGGACACGGTTCACTTCCACAGCCCGGTTCGTTTGGCAAGTGTGATTGCGCCGAACCGTGCTCAGGCAAGGTACGGGTGGCCTGCTTGAAGAGATGGGACTGCGGCCAGTACGCATCCAGTGTGAGCGCAATCTGCACCCAAGCGCAGAACTGAATTGTGACGTCAGTGATACGACGGCTCCAAATGAGCCACATTAGCGATAGAAACACGGGGAGCGGAGAATCGTGCAGCATGGTACAAGGAGAGTCTAGAGTGAGTACGCCTATAGACACTGAAGCAGCCATCATTGTTCTTTGTTTGTTTTTCTCAGAGCAACTATTTTAATAATAATTCAAGAAGGTGGCTACATTTAATCTAAGGCAGAAACAAAGCTCCTTCAGCTTTAGTTTGTAGTATTTGCAGATAAATCAGGCCTACAGCACTAAACCGGGCCAAAGTCACTGCCTTCAAAGAAGCAACAATTTCATGTTATTCTGCTTCTGCATATGTTGCTAGCTATATTTTGAAATATTTGTATTTGTTTGGAGTAGCTATTTGCAAAACCTTTAACCTTTATAAGCATGCTTTTATTGCTAACAGCAGTTTAGTTTTGTCTTTGTCTGCACTGGTACCTGGGCTCTTTATATAAACAGTCTCATGAATCCTCCCTCCCTCTCTCCTTCCCCCAATGTCTCTAAAACTGCCAGTTTTTGATAATTAATAAGAAGTCATCTCTTTAATGCCAGTGGGAGAAGAAAAAAAAAAGATACAGTTGCATTGATTCAGCCGTCTAAATCATGAATATTGATCTGTCCTCCCAGACTGCATCTGAATACAGAGCATAACTTCCCTCTGCGGGGCTGGGACATCGCGATGGAAAAAAAAAAAAATGGCAACGCTTATCCACCCGTCCTTTGAAAGTCAGTCCTCCGTAGCTGACCTACTACGACAGTCAATGATCCGCAATAGCCTTTACCTTGTAGCTGAGAGGGAAGGAAATCAACAGTAGCCTATCGGTTCTCGTCTAGTCTAGTCTTTCGAACAAAAGAATGCGTTCCTTTCGGCCCCAATATGGAATGTATAAAGAGGCGAGGAAAAGAAATCATTATTGGTGTATTCCAGGTTGCCGTGGCTGCCAGGGTAGTGATTTATGCTCGAGGGCATGCACATTAAAGTTTCTGATAATCGATTTCCACTGTGGCTGCTCAGCGCAGCCATCGAATCAATCTGGTTTAATCAGCTATGTGATCTGAATTAAAGTTTGTGTGTTTATGCATTAGTGGCATTAGACATGCAACCCTTATAATGGGGGTGTCCTATTATTTTTGTGGATGTGTACATTATTTGTGGGTGTGTGTGTGTGCGTGCGCGCTCCCATTGATGTCTGAGTAAACTTATGAAAGTTTGGTTCAGTAATTGTTGTTCTTCAATAGATTCTTACCACAGTAACAGCCAGATCATAAAAGTAAAGCCTCTTACCAAGTGCATCATAAGATCATCAAGTACTCCAGGCTAGTGTGTGAGATAGCAGTACCCAGACCATACAGACTGCATTTCTACCAGGTGGTGGAATGACCTTCCATTGCCTGACGGGAGTTTCCCTGGCTGTTCCCAGCTGTTCAAGAGGCGTGTGAAAGATCTCGGAGCGTTCTGAGGCTTGATTGGTGCAGTGCGGTGTTTCCTCTGTTTCTACGAATGTGCTCTTCTGGAATGAGATTGGTGATGTCAGTCCTGGGATCCTGGAGTCATTCCTCCAGCTTAGGGGTCGTAACTCCAACCCCAAGGAGTCCTTAACTTGTATCACTACTGCTACAACGAGGTGTTAACCTTCACGTCCCTGGTGTTTACTTTTCATATTTCTTTCTATGAATGGTTCTGGCCTGGTTCTGGTTATGGCCTGGTGGTTAGGGATCTGGTCTTGTGACCGGAGGGTCATGGGTTCGATTCTCAGACCTGAGGCCATGACTGAGGTGCCCCTGAGCAAAGCCCTTAACCCTCAATTGCTCACTTGTATAAAAAATAAATGAGATAAAAATGTAAGTTGCTCTGGATAAGGGCGTCTGCCAAATGCCACAAATGTAATGTAAATGGTTCTATCACTTGTTATAATATTTACAACACATCACAAAATGTTTTACACAGAGACAACAAAGCACTTTTGGAAGTTGCGCAGGACAAGACTGTCTGCTCAATGCTGTAATAGCAAATGTAAATGTAAGACTCTCACATACCCTTACTGAACAACCCTGGCACCCCTGACTGAAAGGGTCACCACCAGGTCCATCCCAAGCACCGGGAAACAGCCATGCTCCTAAACCACCAAAACTTTACAAAGAAGCATAGATGTGCTCAGACTGTGTTTAGTCACTCAATGTGATTCCACTTTGCTTTAATGGCAAAAAATAATTCCAGTTAAGACAAGATCAAAAGGTAGATGCACAGTCCTGGAATAATACATGAATTTAGTCATAGTTGCAAATGATATAAACAAACGAGAGGATGGACTTATAATGTCATTGTTTTATTGACACTGCGGTAACCACAGCATTGGCAGCGTCCTGCAAATCTGTGCAACGTCACGGCATGTGGACAAGTTTTTCCCGCCATGGCTCTCCGCCTCGGCCAATGGGAATTCTGTTTCCCTCTCTTCCTGTTGCCGTGGTACCGCTTTCACCTTAGCCAGGATGAAGCCAGAGCTAAGCACACACGAACGCAGGCCAAAACCCACTTGGATCATAATACATCAAGCCGCTTGTTTCGAGAGCGCTGAGATATTCATCGAGGTGTGAGCTATGGTGGCAGAAAAGTTTTAGCATGGCTCAGGGAGAAAGGCGAGGCTGAGATTAATGGCCTTGGGCCAGAGAGCGTCGTCTCCAGCCCACGCTCACCGCCCAAGTAAACAAAATGTGCTGAACGAGCGTCGTAGCGCATCAGCGAGGGAGTGGAGCTGGTGTCGTCCATCACATACACTGCAAACTGTCTAGACTTTCAAATAATTGCTAATACAGCCACAAAAAATCATGTGCATTATAATTTGGTCATAATGGCATTATAATGCTCTTCTTGCCTCGGTGTAAGCTGAGAACAAACAGAACAGACTCATTGTTTAGCTATCCGAACGTTTCATTATAAGGCGGTGTGTTATTAAGTCCCGAAAGCAACTCCCTGTCAGTGCCCTTTATAAAGCCCTGCTAGCATGACCCTGTCTTTATGGGCAAGGTTAAGCAGCAGAGTCAGGAACATGTGTGCCAATTAACCAAAGGAGAAATGACAGCTGCTAAGCCAGCACGAGTTGAGAGAAAGGCCAATCCTCAAGTAGGGAGGGTTGGAGGAGGGCTTTCCCACCGCCTGCCTGCTGAAGATGGAGGTGAGGAGGTGCCCGGCTAAATGTGTCGCGCTGAGGCTTTTAATTGCTGCTTTCACCTTCCCGTGTAGAGACATGCTGAGGCAACGTGCCTCAACTCCGCTTCCTCTCAGTAACCTCAGCCGACGACCTCCGTTCTCCCCACGCTACCCCAGTCGCCACCGGGGGAAGCTCCTGCCCCGGGTCACGACCTTCGGCCCTCCAACCTCTCGGCTTGACCCTGCCCCCACCGGCCGCTTAATTGCTGTCGTGTCATTTACTCGCGGGAAAAGGCGCCTGGCGACGAAGGAACTGCTCGGCGAACGGAAGGAGTGTTTGGTTCCACCACGATAACCGCTCTCCTAGCCATCCAGCTGATTAAAGAATAATGAGCTATGCATGCAGTATGTGCACGAGGTTGCACGTGGGGGTTTGGTTATGCGCATCGCAGGAGCTCCTGCTCAAGTGTGTGGGCCAGACGCAGGAGGCAACACCAGCTCCCAAACACAGGGAGGCAACTGTGCATCGGGAGATCAGAGAGCAGTCTAGAATACAGCCGTTGATCACTTTTTCAAGAAAGCCAAGATGCTTTGGCCTTGATTCCCAATGCACTGAGGCATGGAAACCCTCAAAGAGCTCAAAGGAGAATCCAGAATCAGCTAGAACTTCAGAGCAAGATGATTCGCTTCTTTTTCATCTGGAGAGCAAGCATGGCCATGGCTACAGTAACCGTGGGTGTAATTGCCTGCGTTCTCTAGATCAGAGCATCACCCAGATCTGCTGGAAAAGGCATCAGCCCATGTCTGTCTTGAGGGTCTTTGAGCAATTCAAATCAGTTTTATTGGGTGCCAGAATGTAAATGAGAACACTGGGAAATATTGCATTATTGTTTTTGCCAAAATACACAGACTTTGCATGCCAAACATTTGCACTCTTGGCTTTGTTAGCAAACGTGCAATGTTAAACATTAGATAGCATTCTCAGTGGTAGCAATTTCTCAATGCTAAATGCACAGTACAGCCATGCTGGATTGCGACTAGCCTGATTGTTCTCGACTTGATTCTGCAAATGAAATGGCTGGAGTTCTGTGAATCTCTGTAAAGACTAGAAATAATCACAATATATGCTCCTGTAATGCAGTGAAATGGAATGGAGATATTTATCTAAATTGAGAAAGATGTAAGAATCACCAGTTGAGCTTAGAACTCTCATGGAATGCTCTTCACAACAGTCGCCCACGCGACACAGCCCTGCCGGCTGTATGTCGTTGATGTTGTCATCGTCCCAGCGTTTGACGTGTCACCGTACTTTTGTGTACACTCCCCTCACTTGTTGCCATGCCCTCCCCTTGTTAGCTGGTTATGTGTTGCGCACATCCCTTGTTCTTTGTCTCCTTAATGAGTGTATATAAACCTCTGTGTTTTCTTCCGTTTTGCAAGTCCTTGTCCTGACGATGTTGATGTCGTGACTTGCACAGTGCGCGTGTATTTCCGTGCATTGTTTGCTCTTTGTCTGCTGTTGCTGGGTTTCACTTTCGGCTTCTGCTCCATGACTTGTGCATCCGTCTTCCCGACGCTCACAGCGTCACAGCTCTGACACACAGAGAGCGGGAGGCGGGGGTGGCCCCGGTCTTTAAAGTATCACATCATTTTTATCACTTCCAAAGATCTCATTTCTCATTGCGCGTGAAAATAAACAATGCAGAATTATGAAAAGAAATGCTGTGTTTTTCTCGGCTCAAAATCATTTGATTTGCCGTTTTTCTTTTATCGTTCATTTCAATGGGGCACAAAGAATGCAATTTACAGTTTGTTCTGAAACTAATTTGCCTGCCCGTGACTCATGAATAGCACACCATCAGATGGTTTATGATGAACAATAAGCGTGAGATTAATTCAGTCAGACTGGAGGATAACAATGGCGCCAAGCAGAGGGAAATGCGTTAGATTGAGAGCAGGTGTCTCAGAGAACATGTCTAATTGTCCACAGTAAAAATTGTCAGTGATGAATGAAGCACAGAATTAATCTTAAAGAGTCCAGTTAACAACACACACAGGCAAACGCTGTGGGAAACCCAGCACCGCCGATCTTTCTGATGGTTCTGTCGTTTAACGTAGCTACATTCATCGTGGACCTCTTCCCTCTGATCATGGCGCTATGCATCAAAACGATATGTGACATGATACCAATAAATTTTTTCTGTGCCATTTGGGACCCGGCGGTTAAGCAGATCATGATATTTTCCTATTAAATGTCAGGGGGGCTTTCAGTGATTCAAATGTCAGACTAAAGGAGCAGTTGGGGTGTGTATCCTCCCCAAATGACTTACTCACATGATGGAAAATGCACTCACGCCACGGAAGAAGGAAGGCGTGAACCAGAAACACTGCAGTAATAAACATGAGACATGAGGTAAAATAGAAAACGAAAAAAGCAGCATGCTAACTGTTCAACACAAGTCACGTGCGCCCCTGTTCTAAAAAGGCAACTATGGAACGTGTGCACGCCAAATCCATAATGGCTCAGTTATGCAGTGAATGCAAACAAATCTACAGCAGCCGCTCTCTCTTAACAATAAACGCTGACGTGCAGGGCACGTGGGAAACGAGGAAAGGCTTGCATGAGACAGGGCAGGTTGTGAAGCAATCAAACGCATGCCAACAGCTACACATGTTCCCATTGATTAAATCATATGCAGTGGCTGCTCAGTAAACTGTGCTGTGGTGGATCACAGTGGAATAGTTGAAGTAGTTAAACAGATGTTTCAGTTACCTTTATGCTGTCGGTGACATACATCCAATTTCATGTTCTGTTTGTACAATTTTCAGTGGTATGTAACTCTCATGTGTAATTTACATGTGCATAATTAGTAATATTTTCACTTACTGTTTTTTTTTTCTAGAAAATAACATGCCATCTACCGTTGTCAAGCCTACGGGTGGTAAAGCCACTAGCATTTCATTTAAATTGTTTCTTTTGCCATCATTTTAGAGTGTTACTACGCCTCAGTGTAAGAACAGCTTTTACACATTTTTTTATGACACTTTGCCTTAGGAACAGAAGTGCTAGTTACTGCACTGTTACTGTGACCAGGTTGACAATCTTTAACAGATTAATACAATGCAAATCAAACGTTGAGCCACTAAACCACCATCCATGATTTTCTTCCCTCTGTGATACTGTAACTTTCCACTGAGTTTGCAGAGCTGGCAAGAAAATCTTGCAGAAAGTCTCAATTCTCTTATCAGGTTTGAGTACTAAATTAATGGCAATACCGATAAACTGGCATGATTTAATTTTTCAGACCCAGCCACTTCCACTGGGTTGACACACGTGCCCAAATGAAATGAGGCACCAGCCGGTCAGCGGTCTCCAGGCAGGGTAGCAGGTCCAGTGAGGACCCTGCGTCCATTGTCGTTTTGTCATTTTTTTAAAGAAGCTACATACTGGAATTCCACCTCCTCTACCAAGGCAAAGCAATATCATCTTCACGCGTCCAGTAAGGCTGCAAGATGTCATTCCGAGCAAGGCGGAGCACCCCGGAGCACCCCGATGCAGCCAATCGGATTCTGTAGAACGACTGTGTCACGTCTGATTCCTCCTCCCTCCTGTCAGTCATGTCTTTGTTTTGTTCTCCATGTGTTCCCTTGTCATACCCCCTGTCGTTTGTAAACCCCTCCTTGTAACTTGTTTGGTTCTTGGTTTTGTCTGTGTATTTAAGTCCTGTGTTTGATCCTGTTCATTATCAGTCATTGTGTAAGTGTGTTTCTGTGTTATTCTGTTAGTTGTGTTAATAAATCCCTTTAATATCTGCACCTGCATCCAGCGTCCAACAGCCCATTGTTACAGACTGATCGCAACCTGACGCCAGCAGATTAAACAAGTGCCATTGTCCGGCTTGGTGGGGATGACAAATGTGCAGCCAACGTCCAGAAGTCTACTGTGGATCACCCATCCTCACCTGAGACTGTATGAAGCACTGTAGTTGAGGAGAGAAGCATCTACCGTGGGTAAACCACAAATAAATACAAATTTTTACAATAACATTTAAAACAAACTGATTTCATTTCAGATGTTGTATGTTGTAATGAGTTTGCCATACTTGAAAAACACATACTTGGAGAAAGTAGCACCCGTGTACATTTGTGTAGATATTCAGAGCTAAATCTATTTTGTTCACAGAACTTTGCATTATGTAAGATGTTAAAGGTGAGTGGGAGTTGGTGGGGGAGGGGGGTTTCACTTTCATGTTTTCTGTGGTGTCACACAGTCTGAAGTAACTCAGACTCCCATCTCCTTACCAAACTGACACAAAGCTAAAGGGAACAGAGAGGGAGCCGGTCTAAATGGAAAGGCAATGCATGTGTGCATTATGTTCACGAATGATGAATGACTTGCTTATATGCAGCTGCAAATGGACAAGGGTAATGGACTCCTCGTGCGACCCCTGACCCCTTAACAGACTGACCGAAACATCCCAGAGTTGCTACGCGCGTCGCACGTTTTCTGTACACGTCTGAACCGTCCGCCTTTCTCACGTGTGATGCATTCACAAGTGTTTTAAAATGCAGGCGGCACCTGTTCCATTACATAGGCATTTAGAAATCCGTAATCAAAAGTGCAGATATGAAATTACCACGAGGAAATTATGTAATACTTCATGGAGACAATGAAATCAAAAGGGTACCAAAAGAGGAGGGTAATATGACCAGAATTAGTTTCTGATATGTTTCAGTAATTTGGAAGGAAAACAGCCAACGCAGTGCACAATTTGCAAATGTGACTCATTATACATGGAATGAATAAATAATGGATGTGGGAATGCCTGATTGGCTGCCTTGTATCACTCTTCACCCTTCCATTGGAACACCTGATTGGCTGCCTACAAACACTCTTCAGCTTTCCATTTTGCCACTCGGATGGAGGGTGTGTACTGTGAACAGCCTCCCTCTTCCAGACATATGCTCCCAAAGTGCATGGGACACAATAAATCAGTGTACAAATTTAATGTGTTACTGTGATACAAATAACCTACTAACTGGTTGCGTGTTGATGCAGGGGTTCGCACAGCACGTGCGGTCGTGCAGAACTGGCCTCTACGGCTCTATTTTCTTTTTAAATGCAAAGGGCTACAGCTGGGTGGAGCAGCTTGTATCTTCTTAATAACATTTAGTTCACGCTCTGACGCCTTTCAGACTTGTTCTCTGCTGCTTGGCATTTGATCCCCAATGAACAGCAAGAGCAAACAGGTGAGGGACCCATAAGCACGTTGCTGCAAGCTGGATTTCATTGTGTCTCTTGGGCCCCCTGGAATCCCCACATCTCTGACTCAGTTAAACATCCAAAAATTTCAAACAGCAGTACCACACAGACATATTATAATTGATTGAGACAAAATATATGGATATAAAAGCAGCAAAAAAGGAAAAGGAATTTAGGGTAATAAACACCAGGGTTTTGGTGTCTACAGCTACTGAAGCACTGGTGGAAAAAAACAAACCACTTACCTCATCAGCTAATTTGTCATAATAAAACTGCATTAAGACACAAGTTTGCTTTGAACTTGGGATTTCATCATTGCTACAAAAAAGCAAGGAACCGCCATGCATAATGCATGAAGCGTTTCTCCAACTCTCGAGCATTTTTGTTGTATCTTAGCCAGCTCTACACACACACACACACACACACACACACGTATGAGAGTGGGGGTCTTCTGCGGTGGGTTGCATGTCGGCCCAACGTAATGGTGGGCACTCGACTCCTGATTTCCCTCGAGGTACGAGAGCTATCGTATCACTTCCCAGTGCCTTTCAGGGCCGCGTCGATTCAGCGTAGTTCCGATCGCGCCACTGGTGCGCCACAGGTTTAGAGCAAAGAGCGCGGCCGACTACCTGCGCAGGTTGTGTCGTGAGTGCCGTCAGACGTACCATGTGCTTACAGGAGCTAATGGTCTCATTTTTTCCATTTAGCGTTTCCTCCTCCTATTTTAATGCTTCACAAGTACTGGGGCTCAAAGCAAAGCTTCATCAGGCTAATGGGGCTTGTGCGTGTCCTCTAATCTCCATCGCCTCTTACGTTTGGACCAGGCCTGTCTTAATGAGCAAAAGAGAAAGTAAACTGTGAAAGCACTGCAGACGTGTGCAGGTCCAAAGCGGTATACATGTATACATGTGACTCCGTATGCCGTATGAAGACAAGGAATTATTTAATTATGATCAGATTATTAAAGAGGGTCATGGGAGGACCAATAACAGGGAGACTCTGTCTGAAACCAATCTGAATATTGACCACGGATGAATTTCATCATTTGCTTGTTTTTAGTACACCATTTAGCTTGTTTAGCAGTGGCTCCTAATTGCGACAAACACAGTGTGTACGCTAATTAAACGTTAAAGGTCAAAACAATCTGTCACGTGCGGCTACGCCCCCTCTCCTAGCTGTCACTCTGGGTTCCCTCATGTCCGTGTTCCCTGCCTGTTTGTCCCGCCCTGCTCGTTTGTCGCGTTTATTCCTTGTTTGTTGCCACGCCCCAGTGTCATTGCCATCACCTGTCCCTCGTTAAATGTCATGTATAAAGTCCCAGTATTTCCCCAGTCCAGTATCCGTGATTTTGTCTACTTAGTGTCTTGTGCTTTGTTCTATCCTGTTCTTTGTGAGTATTGTTTCTGCTGCAAGTATTCCTGCCTGTTCCGTGTTTCCCCGTCGTGTTGGTTTATCTGCCCGAGTATGTCTGTTCGTATTTCATGTCTGGACTGCCTGCCTGTTATGACCCATGCCTGTGTTTTCGACTCTGCTTATGGTATTCCCCGTAATAAATCTCGCTCATCTCAGCGATTGTGTCTGTCTCCTCGCTCCGTGGCGCGTGCCACGTTACATAATCACGGATCTAACGAGGACACAGCGAGAGAGCGAGACTCCGGTGAGTTTAGTCGCTGTAACGAGTTGTTGGCTGCTTCCGTGCAGTTTAACTCTCATGTGTTACAGCGCGAACGAGCCGGAGACAGGAATACCCCTGGCGCTGTGGGAACAAGGAAGTCTCGTCGCAGACCGAAGAAAGCGCAGTCTCTCACTACTGGCTTTCGCGGCGAGACTCCTTTTGAGCGCTGTGAGTCTGCCCTGCTTGACGAACGCCACAGGGGTGAGCAACCTGTGGTACAAGCAGCGGGCAGACGGAGGGAATGCACAGACGAGCTTTGGCTTAACCCTCGGTCGGCTCTCAATGGCTGCTGCGAGCTCCCGACGCCTCAGAGGAGGCGGAGCCATCGCAGAGAGAGCCACCGAGGGGCGTGTGTGTCTGTGTGTTCTTCCAGGCTCAACCCGGACCCTGAGGAGGAGGACCTAACCCCGCTGATTCTGCCGGCTACTCCACACGACACCCCCAAGTATTTTTTGGGGGGGAGTACGAGCCACGTCGGCTTGGCGGACACGCCCCCCGATGACGTCAGTATGGTGGCTCCGCCCCCCGATGACGTCGGCTTAGTGGCTCCGCCCCCCGAGGACGTCGGCTTGGCGGCTCCGCCCCCCGAGGACGTCGGCTTGGCGGCTCCGCCCCCCGAGGACGTCGGCTCGGCGGCTCCGCCCCCCGAGGACGTCGGCTCGGCGTACACGCCCCCCGAGGACGTCGGCTCGGCGTACACGCCCCCTGAGGACGTCGGCTCGGCGTACACGCCCCCCGAGGACGTCGGCTCGGCGTACACGCCCCCCGACCGCATCTCCTCACCCCAGGTTCCAGTTCCCGCTGCCCGTAGGCAGTCCGTGCCGGTTTCTGTCCCCGCAGCCCGTAGGCAGTTCATGCCTGTTCCTGTCCCCGCTGCCCATCAGCAGTCCACGCCGGTTCCTGTCCCCGCGACCCAGGAGAGGTCGTCCACGCCGGTTCCTGTCCCCGCGACCCAGGAGAGGTCGTCCACGCCGGCTCCTGTCCCCGCGACCCAGGAGAGGTCGTCCACGCCGGCTCCTGTCCCCGCGACCCAGGAGAGGTCGTCCACGCCGGCTCCTGTCCCCGCGACCCAGGAGAGGTCGTCCACGCCGGCTCCTGTCCCCGCGACCCAGGAGAGGTCGTCCACGCCGGCTCCTGTCCCCGCGACCCAGGAGAGGTCGTCCACGCCGGCTCCTGTCCCCGCGACCCAGGAGAGGTCGTCCACGCCGGCTCCTGTCCCCGCTGCCCGCCAGCGGACCCTGCCTGTTCCCGCTGCCCGCCAGCGGACCCTGCCTGTTCCCGCTGCCCGCCAGCGGACCCTGCCTGTTCCCGCTGCCCGTCTGCCGGCTCCTGTGCCCGCTGCCTGCCGCCCGGCCGCGCCTGTGCCCGCTGCCCGCCGCCCGGCCGCGCCTGTGTCCCCAGAGACTGTGCTGCCCTCTATTGGGCCTGGACTCTTTGTGCCCCCTGCTCTGCCATGTGCCCCTGTCTCTTTGCCCATGTTCCCCAGTCCTGTCCCTGGTTTTGTTTTGGTTCCTGTCCCTGTGGTTGTGTCTGTCAAGATCTGTGTTCCTGTTCCCGTGTCTGTTTCCTGTGGTGTCGTCTCTGTCCCTGTCCCAATGTCTGTTCCCCAAGTCATCACCCACCTTGTGCCTGTGCCCGTATCCGTTGTTCATGGTGTCTTTGCCTCTGTGTTTGCCTCCGCCTTGTCCCCTGGCCCCACTCCCGTGTCTGTCCCCGGTCCTGTACTGTCCAGCCCTGCTCCTTGCCCTGTCCGGTCTCCCTGTGCCCCGTGTACCGCCATGCCCCAGCCCGGCTCCTGGCCCGTCTCTGGTCCCCCTGTCCCTGCCGTGCCCCGGTCTCCGTGCCCTGCTTTCCCCTGGTCTGTTCCTCCGGTCCGTCCCGTGTCTGCTGTCCCTGTCCCTCGCCGTGTTCCGTGGTTCCCTGTCTTGTCCTAGTCTGGTTCCCTGTCCTGTCTGCCCTTGCGTGCCCCGGAGTGGCACGCTTTGAGGGGGGGTTCTGTCACGTGCGGCTACGCCCCCTCTCCTAGCTGTCACTCTGGGTTCCCTCATGTCCGTGTTCCCTGCCTGTTTGTCCCGCCCTGCTCGTTTGTCGCGTTTATTCCTTGTTTGTTGCCACGCCCCAGTGTCATTGCCATCACCTGTCCCTCGTTAAATGTCATGTATAAAGTCCCAGTATTTCCCCAGTCCAGTATCCGTGATTTTGTCTACTTAGTGTCTTGTGCTTTGTTCTATCCTGTTCTTTGTGAGTATTGTTTCTGCTGCAAGTATTCCTGCCTGTTCCGTGTTTCCCCGTCGTGTTGGTTTATCTGCCCGAGTATGTCTGTTCGTATTTCATGTCTGGACTGCCTGCCTGTTATGACCCATGCCTGTGTTTTCGACTCTGCTTATGGTATTCCCCGTAATAAATCTCGCTCATCTCAGCGATTGTGTCCGTCTCCTCGCTCCGTGGCGCGTGCCACGTTACACAATCGTAAAAAGCTCTTCCTGCCTCTCACCGTTGGTCTACCTCACGCTGCCAGCAACTGAATTTGTTAATAGCGTGAAGTTCTTGCAACTCTAGCTAGCCATGAGCATTCCGTGTGGAGGTCACCGTCTCGATGCATCGGAGGACGCAACTGTAATTCCATCATTTTACCTATTTGCACACTTTACATTCCCTGCGCAGAGGGCGATTCGGAGATAATCAGAAACAAGATTACAGGAAGTCGACTCGTAGTAACAAGGACGGCGACGGCCTGATTTTGATCCTAACAGTATCAGGCACAGGCCCCGTTGCTTTGATACGTAGCCGAGGTCATTCCAGTTATTTTGTTGAACTTAAACTCTGAGAAGAAGCCACTGTGTGAGTCACGACAGGGACCAATCCCCTGGGGTGATGCTTATTAAAACCGACCCCGTGTGCCTGTGATGGCTGCTCCGGACTACTTACATCACCATTTTAATAAAGCTGCCATGCTCTGATTTGTATAAAAGACCGAGAGGTCCTCCTTCCTACATTTACACCTCCCAATGAATTAGAGGGGTCAAGTGAGTTCATCAGTTGTCTGTTGCATGTGTAGGACTATATGTGTCTGTGTGTTTTGTGTGTGTTTTGTGTGTGTGTGTTTCTATTTGTCTACCAAGGGGGCAGAAATCAATTTGACAGTTTGAATCTGTTTGCACAGGACCTCCTGTTGTGTATGGCCTCTAAGTAAATAAACGGGAATGCAAAGCATTATTTCCATGGATATCTTCTTCTCTTTGGCTGTTCCTTTGTCGTGCCATCGTTCGGAGTATCGCTGCTCATCAATCAATAGGATTCTATGGGCATGAAGTAAAAGTGCCTCATGAAAAGGAAGAGGTTGGAGATGAGGGGTGTGAAATGATGGGCAGACTATGTGTGAAGCCGATTGGATAAACCACCCCCTCTGAAGGGCTTTTCTGACGAACCCTGCATGCTGGCATCCACAGATTTTGTGGGACTTGAGAAGATATACATATAATGTCATTGAACACGCTTGGATCTGCATACACAACTGGTTAAAGGCCCATGTCTGAAACATGTCCTGTTTCTATGTATTACTCATTATTCCCCATTATTCTCTCTCTTTCTTGGACTGGAACAAAGTTTCAGTGCACACACTTATTTAATTGGTGTGCAATAACTGGAAACGTACAGATAAATATTCTTGATTCTGCAGGTACGTGACCTGCTGTAATGTAGACGGACAACAAAGTAGCAAGCTAGTATGAAGGAAATTGTTTCCGTTGCTTGGCAACAGTGCATCCCCAGTCCAGTTGCAGAACTATTTGTGCTGTTGGTGTCAAAAAAAAAAAAAAATCATTATACAAACAAACAAATCATAATCTCTCCTCACTTATCACTGTTACCTAATCAATGGTACTTGTAGATCTGTTGTACATAAGGAATATGAAACATGAAGGATAATTACTGCATATATATATATATATATACTCAATAACATATTTGTCAGATGTTTCACATGTAGGTTATGGCTCACAGAAGCTGAGAGGAGTGAGATTTTTGCAGTGTAACAGCCAGAAATCTGCATATCTTCCAGACCTGAGTGAAATGACTGTGTTATTATGTTGGGTGACTCTGATTCACAGAAGTGGAGTACATTAGCTTGAGTCTGATTTGATTGAATCATTCATAGAAAGTCCTATTGTTGATTTCCCTGGTTGACAGTAATTATCATGATACTTTGTGAGCAGCTCAAACATTCGTTCTGACAAGCACTAACAAATGCAGAAGTGTTTTGTGTAACTGTGTTATAGCTGTTCGCTACAAGTCGACACTGATGATACGTCTGTAATGTCACAGTAGATCAGATCCAATGCATCTTAATTGTCTGGTGTGGAAGTTTGAAATTTGGGTCATAATACTGAACGACCCAACCCTCTGCCCCCTTCTTAGAATAAACCAGAAGAGCAGCAGTGCACAACTTGAACCTGACCTGTGGTATAGAAACGTGGAAAGATTACAGTCATGGACCTGTGCTGAGCTCTGTGTGGCAGAAATCATTGACATAAACTCAGCATGGCACAAGGATCTAGGGTAACTGACCAAGAACAGATGTAATGGGTTTTGACAGTAGAAGCATATGGCAGAATTATAGTAGCTGTTCTTTTCCCCTTATTATTGACCGTTAGTAAATAATATTTCAAGAGAATATAAATCTCTACTTTGACATTTTAAAGCCAGTGCTGTTCAGGTCATTTTTTTAATTTTTAAATTTTTTTTATTTTATGATTTCACTATATGAGTGCCTTATGAATTCAGGGGATACTTTTGTGAGCCAAAATGCAATTTCATCCATGTTTATGAAGAGCGTCACCTTGCTGTTAATCATCGAGAATGGCTTTTCTGAATCGGAGTTTTATTTTTCTGACATTTGGTTGCAAAAATAAAATATTAGATTTAATGTTCAGGCTAATATTTTGCACCTCCTGCAAACGAAATAATCTGGCATTTTGATCGAAACGACACCAAGGTCAACGTGAGCAAGGACATGTATGTTGTAATATCAGCATTACATCACAGCAATCAAAACGCTCGATTTCCTAAATCAAATGGCAAACCTTACTGTGCGGAGACATCTGTAATCAGAGGCAATGTGAATATTATTTTGACCTTCAATTGCAATTAGAGACCTAATTATGGAATGTGAACCAGAGCAAGGGCAGGGAAAAGGGCATTTTAATTTGACAGGTCTGAGCCTTGCAGCTTGGTCAAGCTGAAGACATCTACCAAGAGTTACCTTGTAAGGGTAATGGTACACTTACAACTGCTCTTCTTCAGCTGCTCCCCATATGATCAGAGGTGAAGCATCTTCATCTTACCGGAAGCTTCTGCTAGCTTATACCCTCCCTGGCCTGTGTCATGTTCTGCCATAATACAGATTAATTACTCAGTTCTTGCAGTGACTCAACAGCATCTTGCCACAAAAATTCAATTACGGAGTGCCTTAGCCATCACGCCACTGAATACCCAACACTGTCATTATTCCATAATCAGCCCGTCGACATATTGCAAATGGAGAATAATAAAAGACAATAATGACCTTGAGAAACAGCGAGAGAGGGAGACACGGTGAGGGAGAAAGGGAAGCAGAGAGAGAGGGAAGGAGAGAGAGAGGGAAGGAGAGAAAAGGAGAGGCTGATGCTAGAGTGTAGTTATGTTAATGAAGGCATTATTATTGTTTTGTGTGGGGAAACAGATGGATTGAAATGGCTTTAACATCAAAGGATGCAGCGTGAGCCAAGGCTGTGCTACAGTGAGCACAAACCCAGCAAGGTCAGGGGGGAGAAAATGTCACGCAAATACTGACTTTCTGGTGGATTAGAGGAGAGGATATTGCTGCATGGAGAAAGAGACCTTTTTATTCTTTATTCTTTATTCCAGCCTGAAGGCCATGTATAATACATCAGACCTTCAGGACTGAGATTTCTACTGGACCAAACAATCTCGACTGATGCATATTTCTAATGAAACAGGGGATGTCTGAGTTATTTTGGATGTTTTACAGAAGCAGTTTTACATAATCCTAGTGGGTGAAATGGTGCAACAACTCAACAGGTGGAATCTGGAAGTACTGGAGGTGAGCTAGGCTTTTGTTCTAAAATAGCTAATGCTTACCTGGCCCAAGAGCTCCTGGCCCAAGAGCTCCATAAGACTATACTTGCTAACAATAACAGTTCATATGTTTGCGAAGCCCCATAGGTAACAATGGGACAACCTTAGTACTGTCTCAAACTTTTAATAGTTTCTTGAATAACCCCAAAACCCAACGAACCCCACTGGAATGTATTTTACTTCACAAACCAGAACAGATCGAGTTCCCAAACGAAATGGTCACTTATATGTATCCCTGCAAGGTGCAGAGGTACTCTTTAACCTATATTCTCATTAATTAATTACAACTGCCTCCCCATTCCAGGATTAAAACTTAATTAATCATGCATTCCCAAGGTGTTGAGAGGAGGCAACAACCAGGTTACAATCAGGAAATGGCAAAGCCATAGAGAAATCTCGTATTCATTTTGCCTTACCAATTAATATGTAGTTCACTTCAAACACATTAGGTCTGCAAAATGTGATAGAATTGCAATGGTATTAAAACCCTTATGCAAAATACCAGCCTGAGAGCTAATGAATATTCATATCCTTCCTTCTGAGGGATAAAAGTCCCTCTGTAACACTAAGACTGGAAATTTAAATAAATCATGCTTAGGTTTAAATGCATGAAAGTACAATTAATTGCCACAAAATGTTGCTGTGGTGCAGGTTAATGTCAACCGGGTAAAAAAAAGAAATCAGTAAAAGGATCCTAATCTGCTCCGTCCAATCACAGGCCATCTTGTCTGTACTGGTACGGGTGCTTTTATATAGGTACTCTACAAAGGACAGGCTAATTAAAGGTTTGTGTACCATCAGACCCAATTAAGCTTTCTTCAATATACGGACATCCCCAGATAAAGCTTGCTGTAAACCTCATACCTCTTCAAGTCTATGTGCGGCTGAACTAAGCAGTCATATATTTTAAACTGTAGCAGCTGATAGCAAAGTGGCCATAGAGGACACCACTCCTTCCAAACACGCTGATGCCACTCAGTCTCCCTGGCCATGCCCCCTGCTCCTGCCTTCACAGTGAGGCCCTGTAGAAAGATGAGCCTGCATTGGATGCAATATCAGTCCTCATGTACCGCTTGCCCAGTGACTGGCAGTATACTGCCAGAAGCTTTGTCTGTTTATGTGTAGCCATTCATTGTGGTGTTTGTAAATGGAGGCCTGGTGGCGACATGACAGGCTGACAATCATTCATTTGTTCCTGATGAATTATTGCTATTAAAACCCTACACAAATTATTCCTTACAAATAGATGGCCTGTAAAATGTTGCTCCTGGCAGAATTTAGTGACTGCTCGCTTTTAAAAGGCTTTGAAATAATTGTGGAGTTTGTAGCTCATCAGAAGAAGCAAAGTAGTGAGTGGTCCATTAAATTAATGGGTACACAAATGTCATATATCCACAAAACGGAAGCAAATGCGCCATGACTGTGTTCTGAACAAACGTGATCCATTGCTTAATGGGAGAAATCTGCAAGGGTACAAAGCCACCCTGTTCCATCCTACTGGCATGCCATGGGACATAGGAATTAACTATTTATCCTGACATGGGAAGATATGTTTAGAAACCATTAAAAGGCTATTTGGAAAATAAATAAAAATTGTAACGTTCCTGTAAAAAGAAAGGAAAAAGAGCAAACTCAGAACCTATTTCTATTTCAGAAATATGCTGAAGTTTTGTGAAAACCAAACCCTGTTGGCTTTTAAGCAGTTAGACATGACAAGTCTAGTTTTGTGTAATATCTAGAACCCTATAACTCCCCCACCATCACCCTGTCTGTGGGTGTAATTTCTGTGTCAGTCCTGTCTACTGCTTTGTCAAGCTTGACTTTAAGGTCACAGCTGTAGCAGTGAGCACTATCATCACTCTGGATTTTGATTGTGATTTCTCAATATATACTATGGTAAACCGCCGGTAATATCTTTCATGACAAGATGACTGACAAAACAATAACGATGCCCACGTTAGCATATCAGTTAGTATGCCAATTTCTGCTCACGTTCCTTTTCTGGCCTGACTATGGATCAGCGCATCGAACTTAGCATTCATCGTACGCTCTTGTTCACCGCTCCAGGTTTCAGCAGCTGCGGGGTGAGGCGAATCGTCTTCTGTTCGTTTCGTGTGGACAGGCTTGTCGATTCTTTTTGTTTACTCAACACAGTCATGGCTGAAGGCAACAGCATTAGGAAAAGCCCTTTCGAGTCAGCACCCCAGCGTGCAGAGGTATAACGGCAGAGTAGAGGCTGAGAGTGCTGCCGCCAATAATCCCCCTAAACCGTGATACCCTTTAGCTTCATTTTAATATACCTGGCAACACACGACCTGTTTGTCAGTAAGCAAGATCTCCACAACTTGCCGTGGGTGTGTGTGTGTGTGTGTGTGTGTGTGTGTGTGTGGGGGGGGGGGGGGGGGGGGGTGCATTGCAGGCTTAACATCCCAGATCTCCTTGTTCAGTTAAACCAAAGCAAGCTGGTCATTTTGCTGTGTTTCCCTGGCGACAGCGTGGGGAGAGCGCATCTTTAAGGCCACATCACAAGCCTGGCATGCTCTTCCCTCCCGACCAATGACAGGGCAGCGTTTGCAAATATGGACTTCATGGCCAAACAGCTGAATTCATTATTGCCGTCCATTTTACAGGCGGCACAGCTGAAAAACAACTTGTCCAGATGGTTTAACAGCGAGCACTGACACCAAGCCAATCTGATAATATGTTCCAAAAGATTCTCCCTCCATGTAGTATCAAACAAGTTTAATTGATCGTTTTATTTATTTATTTTTATTTTCAGCTTTAATCTTGTGCCATTTCCAGGTCTTTCCTCAGAAAAAGGGTTTTCTAAGACACAGATTTCTTATCTGTGTCAAACTGGGCTGTGCTAAATAAATTCCAACATAATGATTAGTCTATTCATGTGCTGATTGCATTGCTATGGTCAGCTGCAAAACAGTAATCAGTAGGTCTAAAACGTCATTTAATTTGTTTTGCCTAAATTGATATGTGATGCAATATAAAATACACACACAAAAAAGACGTAATGAATAGTAATTGTCAGTACGGTGCTCTGAAGAGAAAATGTAGGACTATACACCCCAAATTAAAATAATTTCTTCTTCTGTCAGAGCGACAGTCAAACAGGCTGTAGTGCAGTAATTTGGCCTGACCAATGTCTTTGTTGAATAGGATGCATTTTAGTTGCTACCAACACCCAGTGTCACAGATCATCTCTGGAATAAGAAACACACACACAGACACTTAGCAAAGGTTTAATAGTGCCAAAATACTGAGGCAGATAATTTAATATTTCCATTCCAACTGGCAGCTCAGAGCAGCGTATATGTCATTGATTAAATCTACTCCTCTAAATAGCAAACCTGATTGAAAGGAACCCAGCAGAACAGAACTGGAGAGCAGAGGGACGGGTTCTGTGCTCTATTGCCCAGGAACACGTCCTGTCATTGGTCTGCACTAAATGTTTGTTTCAGCGCCCACCAATGGCGGGGTCGGTGTGTGTCCCGGCATAGCTCCCTTCATCTACAGTGCACTGCTAATCCTTAGTGCCATGTTCAGAACGCTTCTCCCAAGTGATTCCCTGCCAACCCACTGATTCCAGCGGGCATTGCCAACATTAAAAAAACAGCTTCTTTCAAGGTGAATGCACTTTGTAATAATCAACAGGTCTCTCTCTCTCTCTCTCTCCCTCCATTTCATTCTGTGTCCTCTGTAATTATCAAAGTGGAAATACAGTATGTGCTCAGGGATGGAGTTTATTATTATGGGGCAAACTAACTTAAACTTGAACTGAAACTGAATTAAAATAATTTTTTGTTTGGTTTAAATAGAGAAAGTTGACATGTCGTAGCCCTGATCAAAATGAGACTTTCTAGGGGGTTTAGTATATGGTTTTTTAACTGCCTCAACCAGATTACCTACAACTTGACTGAAATGCATGTAGTCAAAGGATTACTGTGTGTAAAACTCAGTGTATATGACTCTAAATGGATATTAGCAAATGTGACAGAGCAAATTCTATTGCATAACTCATGAGTCATAAGTAATTCATGAGAATATAAGTAACTAACTTTATAAAAGTTCCTTAATGCTGAAAGAGCTTGCTTTGTCAGAGGTACAGTATGAGGTAACACTATGAACATAATACACAATCCTTTAGATATTGTAATGAACCGATACATGTTACAAATGACAGGAATGTAGGATATAAAATAAGACCTGAATGTTACCTAATAGTTCGGTGGAGAGAGATATGGAGAAAAGAAGAAGAGAAGGAAAGGAAGAGAAAGAGAGGGAAACCAGAGGGAAAGATTTCTCCAACCCTAACTCCAGTCCACCAGCTCCACACCAGCTCTGAGCTCAACTCCAACTCTCCTTCAAAAACCCTTTACGCCCCAAGCTCAGACTTCCTGTTGACAAAAAACATAATTTTCCACCATTGGCCAATCAGAATTAACCACATACTGATGTCCCACCACCATAGTACAACAGCCACAGGAACTCACGCCTGGTGTGACATTGATTTACAGTTCTGGATAACAACTGACCATTGACCTTTGTGATGTGACCACCTTTACCTCCGTGAGACCACAGATGTGCACATCAGCGGGGGTTGGATAAGACATCTTAGGTCCTTAGCTTCTAAAGCAGAAAGGCTTTGAACAGATTCTCATATTATATGCATCTTGTAATACATTAGGGAAAAAAACAAACAGGTTTCAATTACAGCTAATTGTTCCACACACTGAGGCTCTATTGTTACCTGTTAGATGATGCAACACATAAGCATTTCTGTAGTTTATTATCTACCACAAGCAAAGGGAAGGGGGGCATTTGCTATTGGCAAGAAAAAAACGTAATTAGAAAAGCAATCAATTCACACACTGTCCTTTGTTTGTTGCAGGACCTTTCAGACAGACCTGCGAGCATCGATCTGTCCCGCAGACGAGACAGACTGGCCGTTGTGCCGACGGCAGGACCCTGATGAACGAGGATTACATGCGCGTGCATAAAGTGCCCTGCAAATGTCAACTGTACTGAGCAATGGCAGGAGGGAGCATGGGGTGGAGTAACAGCAGGAGGGAGCGTGGGGTGGAGTAACGGTAGGAGGAAGCATGGAATGGAGTAACGGCAGGAGGAAGCATGGGCTGGAGTAATGGCAGGAGGAAGCGTGGGGTGGAGTAAGGGCAGGAGGGAGCATGAGGTGGAGTAACGGCAGGAGGGAGTGTGGGGTGGAGTAACAGCAGGAGGAGGCGTGGGGTGGAGTAACGGCAGGAGGGAGCGTGGGGTGGAGTAACGGCAGAAGGGAGCGTGGGGTGGAGTAACGGCAGGAGGAAGCATGGGGTGGAGTAACGGCAGGAGGGAGTGTGGGGTGGAGTAACAGCAGGAGGGAGCGTGGGGTGGAGTAACAGCAGGAGGGACCGTGGGGTGGAGTAACGGCAGGAGGGAGCATGGGGTGGAGTAACGGCAGGAGGGAGCATGGGGTGGAGTAACGGCAGGAGGGAGCATGGGGTGGAGTAACAGCAGGAGGGAGCGTGGGGTGGAGTAACGGCAGGAGGGAGCGTGGGGTGGAGTAACGGCAGGAGGGAGCGTGGGGTGGAGTAACGGCAGAAGGGAGCGTGGGGTGGAGTAACGGCAGGAGGAAGCGTGGGGTGGAGTAACGGCAGGAGGGAGCGTGGGGTGGAGTAACGGCAGGAGGGAGCATGGGCTGGAGTAACGGCAGGAGGAAGCGTGGGGTGGAGTAAGGGCAGGAGGGAGCGTGAGGTGGAGTATCGGCAGAAGGGAGCGTGAGGTGGAGTATTGGCAGAAGGGAGCGTGGGGTGGAGTAACAGCAGGAGGGAGCGTGGGGTGGAGTATCGGCAGAAGGGAGCGTGAGGTGGAGTATTGGCAGAAGGGAGCGTGGGGTGGAGTAACAGCAGGAGGGAGCGTGGGCTGGAGTAACGGCAGGAGGGACCGTGGGGTGGAGTAACGGCAGGAGGAAGCGTGGGGTGGAGTAAGGGCAGGAGGGAGCGTGAGGTGGAGCTGCAGGAGGGAGCGTGGGGTGGAGTAACGGCTGGAGGGAGCGTGGGGTGGAGTAATGGCAGGAGGGAGCGTGGGGTGGAGTAATGGCAGGAGGGAGCGTGGGGTGGAGTAACGGCAGGAGGGAGCGTGGGGTGGAGAGCTGCACCACATTTATATGATGGAGAAATAGGGGGGGAGCCACCTCATTTGATCTGAGTCTTTGATTGCACTTTTTGAATAGTTGGCATAGCCTCATATGTACACACACACATGCACGCACGCACGCACACACACACACACACACACACACACACACACACACACGTGTGTGTTATGCAAGTGTGCATAATCCGAGCGGTCCATGCGCCGGGCGGGAGCGTGACGTGGTTAGAAGTGGCGTGGCAGCAGCAGTGCTGAATCCTAATTGTTTTGAAGGGTATAGAAATGAGCCGTTGCCATGGCAACGAGCATCAGTCGGAAGGTGGAGGTTTGGGGTGTATGTGCATGTGTGTGTGTGTGTGTGTGTTGTGTGTGTGTGTTTTTGTTGGGGGGGGGGGGGGGGGGGCTGGTCTCTGTCGGCCAATTGCTGTGATCAGAATTTTGAGTTCCTTGTAGCATAAATGTCTGCTATTTCTCACATTTAGACAGGAGAATCAAAACAGAGAGCTGGCCAATTGCAAATTTGTCTGTTATGTGCACATACATTTGTATTAAAGGATATGCATGTTATATATATATATATATATATATATATATATATATATATATATATATATATATATATATATATAATCTGCAGTGAAGCGTTACTAAACATATGCCTGTGCAGTGGTTAAGAATAAATAAGAATGACAACGTGTGTAAAAATAGGTTTGGACAGTAACAGGTGTGAATCTCTGACATCATGCTGCATCCCTAATATAAATATATTTAGTCTTAGTTAATAGTTCTAGTTTATGTAGCTAACATAGTTAACACACATAGAAACAGAGGGTCTCTGGTGTATAACTATCCTCCAAATTTTCCTCTGTGGTCAGTTTCTGAATATTGGTGGGATATTTTTGGATGGCAGGTATAGTTTCAGCCCAGCAGAGACAAGTAAACACTGCTGTGTGTGATATGCTCACACCAGCTCAGCTGCCACATCCCAGAGATACGGCTGTGTGAGGATGCTCTGCCCTCCAGATAGTGTGTGGTCAGAATGAGGCAGCATATGGTGTCAAAGGTGGCAGGCAAATTACGCAAGTCAAAGGATGCCATTTACAGTCTGTTCACCTATTAAAGTAGCTCATGTATGATCAGAGAAGATGCCTCTTAGCACCATAACTCCAAGCTTTACGACTAAATGGCATATCAACGATCGACTTAACAGACCACCATAAGCTTGGTCTGCATCGACAGAGTAAAATTTCACTCCTTATGGTGTATCATACAAAAACAAATAGGCAATCCGCTCATCAGGACTTAAACTTCACACTAGTGCTTGTTTTAAAGTTGCTTATGTTCGTGTTGACACACGGACCCTCCCTCGACTCGGAGGCTCGGAGTTCATTCACACAGAAGAGCCTCAGATCCCCTCGGTTCGCACATGTATTTTTCAGAATAGACCACCTACTGCGTGGCTTCGTCTGACGCTTCCGACGTCTCCGCAGGGGGTCCCCGACCTGGGGCTCCCCGACCTGGGGCTCCCCGACCTGGGGCTCCCCGACCTGGGGCTCCGGCAGGACAGGCGGGTGCCTCTGCAAAGCCACAGGATGAATACAGATCAGCAAATGAGCGAAGTGGAGCCGTGGTTCCCTGTATGCGTGTAAGGAGAAAGACGCCCTTTCTGCTCTCTTGCCCACCAGGAGTGAATCCCCATATCTGGGTTCGAGCACCCAGATCCTCTTGCCGACGTCCATCGACCTTGGATTAACGCCTGCCACAGATCTACGCCCAATACCCCCACATTCAGCCTCTCTTGAGTGGCCCATTGATTGTGACGTGGCGTTATCAGTTAAATACATTTGGCAGCTTGACTTTCTGAAGGGCTGAAAAGTTACGGCTAAGTTGTGCGCCTTGGAGGAAAATCGCTTGAGCACAAACTAGCGTGACATCTTGATATCTTTTTTCGTCTTTTTTTTGTGTTCCAATGCAGTGTTTTTGCATCACATTCAGACTTCCACTGTATCTTCACTATAGCACTGTGAACCAGCACTCAATGCTGACTGGGAGTTTAATTAAGGTATAGATTATCCCGTGCATATTAATAAGGGGGGGGGGGGGGTGTACTGCTTAGTAATTAAAACAGTGTCTCTGAGTGGTGCAACAGAAAACGTTCGGGTGTTCGCTGGTGCGAGCTGAGATGATGTCATAGGCATCCGCGGGCCCCAAGGGTGTAGACTGGCACGGCTGTCTGGGTGGGAGGGGCCAAATTATTCTGCCCTGTCAATCTCTGCAGCGCCAGCCAAGCACGGATGTCTGTGCGTTTGTGCTTGTTGACGAGGGCAGTTAACGCCTCTGACTGCCCCGGGGCCGTCGCAGACGGCTGTTTGTAAGGACGTGGCACTAGGTATCGCACGTGCTTGGTGGCTGTTGCATGCCAGAGTTAGCTCACTAGCTGGTGGGTTGGGACCTGGCATAACAACTAAATTGAAAAATTAGAATGCACAGTCTGCACATTTAACCTTTGACAGTAAGGACCCCAGGAAACAGCTGCTGTGCAGCAGCTGGCTACTTCACCTTAACGCAAGGATAACTAGAGCAATTCAAAATTTTAATTTGTTTCATTAAGAAAATGCTCCAAAAGTACTTTAAACCACGCTCCTGGAGCCTTATGAAAAGATTTAAACCTTCACTTCACACTGCTGTCCTGTCCTCCAGCTGCACGCCTGTACAGTCTTCAAGGGCCCACGCGAGAACAAAAAGAGAGACTATTTATTGTTTTTGACTTGGTAATGACATCGGCTCCTTTGAAAGGGCCTTGCCTACTGGCCCAGGTTGGATTTATTGCCTTCAAGCACAATTCCATTGATGTGCTGATTAGAACTTTTTAACTTAAAAGCCAGATATGCTCATTTCTTCGTCTCTTTCAGCTTCTCGTCTCGTTTAATTGACGTGTCCTCAATCAGAACCTGAGGGCAATTGAGGCTGTCTTTCTTTTTAAACCGTCCCTCACTGTAGCGGCGGCCATTACAGGGAGCCTTCGCCCTTTGCTCTTATTTTTACTGTTTGCGAGCCTTTTTGTTTCTCTGCTCCACGGGTGGGTAATTGACCTCGGCTCTGAAACGCCTTTGACGCGCGGCGCGATTCTGTCGCTCCAGCTTTCTCAAGCGAGTGCCATTAGGACCTTGTGCAAAGCTCACGCTGACAGGAGTCAAAGTGGAGGACTTCTCTGTCTCCGAGTCGTGCACCGTCCAATCACGCGCCCGCACGCACACACACAGGTAATTAGGCAAACAAGGCAGCGTCGTGGGGGCAGAGAGGCGGTCATGCCGCAAGTCATTCATGGCGTGTTTTGCTCTCTCCCCCATGGCCGTCCTGCTGAGGACTTGCTTATTGAAAATCACAAGCCTAATGCAAACCTCCATTGACCATTATCATGCACAATTGATTCAATCAGGGAACGCACATTAGGCGAACAGCGATGGTGCTCTCGGCGCACACTCACAGCCAATAATCCTGTTTTAAAGAGGCAGAGCGGCCAAGAGGTGGGCATACGGTGGTGAACCGGGGCTCTCCAGGGGATATGAATAATCTAAACATAAACGGCACTGAAGCAGGGTAAAGGAGACAGCAGGAACCCAGACAAGAGCCCATGTGCCTCGGCACAGTGGACAGACTCCTTGAAATCCGTGGGATGTAAGGAGAAAACAATTGCTCCTGCAATCAGTGGTGAAGGAGCAGGCCCCAATCATGTAAAGTGAGCATGCTTATTCTCACAGAGGATAAGAAATGGCCACGCACAGCGCTGCTTAAAGGGAGAGTGGGTCTGAGGGTCGTGACACTGGAGAGGAGGGGTCACCTCCCGCCACACATGCAGGTGAACAAGGGGTCGTGCTGCGCTGGCATGAAAGCCCACTTAAAGACTTCCACACACCAAGGCACTGAGCAGTGCAGCTCACAGAGCAAGATACAGTGTACGCGTATAAAAACGTCAGTAGCCACAGGGCATTTATTGGAGAGAGAGAGAGAGAGAGAGAGAGAGAGAGAGAGAGAGGCTTCAGCTGCAGACTGGGCATTCTGCAGAGACAACACACAAGGCGCTACACACCTCTTGAACGCACAGGGCACTAAACACCCTCTAAACATAAGGGCAACAGGTCACATGTGAGGCAGAGGCGTGAGAGACAGCAAGAGAAAGAGACAGTGACCGAAGGGGGAGGGGGGAGAGAGAGCTGTCAGATCGACAGTCAGACAGGCAGACACTTCAGTGCAGACGAATTCATCAAAAACAAAAGGAAAGCAAAGTCTGATCATTCTCATGACTCAGCTTGAGGTCTGATTCTGTCACTGTCTGATTACAAGCAGCCTCTCCATCGTTTTAACAGCGGCAGAAAAGCCACAGGCCGGGTCCTCAAGGAGAGTGCATTATCATTCTTTAGGAGTTGCTTTCCAATGTCATGGACAATTTATCATTACCGTAGGACTCACCAAGCTCTTTGGTGCATGCGATGATTCATCGTAAGGGGCTGAAACCCACCCTATCCACCCCCACACCACCCCCATCCCACCCCACCTCCTCCAAGCCAGAGATACAGGGGACTGCACGCTGCTGTTTCTCCAGTGAGCAGCCGACGACTTGCTCCTATGTCACTTATCCAAATCTCCACATGTTTGCGGTGTGTCTTTCCTCATTGTTGCAGACTACCCATTGAAATATGGCTCTGTCCAAAGCTCCATTGTTAGGGATTAATGAAATGTTTAGCATTGATCCAGTAATAGGACGTGGGATAGCACGGGTTATTATTGAAAACCTCCCGGTGGCCGCCAATTGATCTCAGCAGTAATGGGGAGAAAATTAGAGTTTTATTGCTGATCACAGGGAACGACGCACCACCGCATGCAGTTCAGATCTCGTGATATAAAGCACAAAGATAAAGTGTAACCGCATAAAAACACATTATTACACATTGGCAAATGGAACCTTGGTGCATGAAATGGTAAGATTAGCGGTAGTGATAATAACCATTTAAATACAGCAGGCACCACATGCAGGGCGAAGGCAGAACTATATGACATTATAGTGCACGTTTACGCTATACACAATTGAAAATGCAGAAATAAGTTTTGTTTAAGGCATGGTTTGAATGTACATGCCACTAAAGTGATAACATAATGTAATTAAAAAAAGAAATAAAGAGTATAGTCTAATTATGGATACACACAGAGTACAGCACACTGTACAGTCTGACTGAGGAACCACAGAGTACAGTCTGATTAAGGAAATGTACAGACAATGTAAAGAAAAGAAAGAAACAAAGAGTATAGTCTGGTTATGGAAACATACGGTATAGTCTGATTAAGTAAACATACAGAACACAGTCTAATTAAGAAAGATATTTATAGTATAGTCTAGATAAGGAAGTGTAACCAGGTTCTGTCGACCACGCGAGACAATGAAGAGTCAGGTGTCAAAAGGTTTACAATTTATTCAAAACCAGGCTCTTAGGAGAAGGAAGGAGGAGTCAGAGGTTGCCACCCACCACTGGGACCTTAAATAAATCCAAGAAAACACACCAGATCAATCGAGATAAAGTTCCAAGTGCAATATTATTCCAGGCTCACAAATGGCACCACTACAAACACCGCACACGAAATTCATACATGGCACTCCATATTAGTAGCTACCCACACATCAAATGTCCCACCAAGGCCCAGTGGTAGGCGTACACACAATGGCTACAGCCTGCAGTCCCCAATACTGGTCAAGTTAACATTAACATTAAAGTAATTAAAAATACACCATTACTTTATTGATCTTAAGCTAGAGCTAATTTTAAAAAAGGAAGGCCACCACAAACCGCCGAGAAGCAAGGACTACAACTACGGGACCTCGGGCTGAGCCACTTGGGGAAGGCCGAAGGTGTGCAGAGTTCCAGCACAGGTCGGCCGCCCTGGCGTGGACAATCAAACAGAACTAACACAAGTAAACAAATAAACACACACAAACTAAACTAATAAAGGAGACCAGAGCTTAAGCCTGTTCTGGCCTGATGCTGGCACTCAAAGGCCGCACCAATCACAAACATACATAAATTGCTAAAATTAACAAAACAACCAACTGCACACCATCCACCTTACCCACTGCTGACACGAAGGAGACCAAAAAAAAAAACTCCCTGGGGCCCTCCACAGGCCCAGCTTTTAAAGGGTCCTCTTCCTCTCCCCATGAACCCAGCATTTCACCGCAGCAAATCCCACAGCTCCCCCTTTGTCCTGGCCCCATTATTGCACCCTGACTCCCAACCCGTCCATTCAGTTACATCCCCCACCACCTTTTCACAGCACATCCTCGTGCTGCCGGTCAGTTGTCCCCTTGCCCATAACGCTGGGGTGGGATCCCCCTCGAACTGCGCTGAGACCTCCGCAGCTCCTCAGACCCCACAGCCACAGACTCTTCCACTGGTGATGCAGTGGACGGACCTGCACGTTGCCAAGGGGGCAACCATCGGGTTGGTGGGGGCATCCACATGAATGACTGTCTCCTTGGCTCAGGTTTGCCACGTTCTTCCTGCGCTAGGGCTTGTAGTGACAAAGGACAAGGACGAAGCAACCGCCTATGCAAAACTTTCTCCTTCCCTTCCCCCCGTTCAGGCTTGACCACATACACAGGAACATCAGGATTAGGTTGTTTTACCACTACATAGGGTACATTATGCCAATAGTTTGCAAGTTTACTCTGCCCTTTGGGACCCACATTACGCAACAGCACCCTTTCTCCCATCATTAATGGACCCAGCCCCCCTTGGGCATCATGTTGCCTCTTTTGCTTCTGTGCTGCCCCTGCATTCAACTCACCTGCTCTTTTATAAGCAAAGTACAGGCGCTCATGGTGTTTCTGGACCCACTCTCCAACTGTGCTTGATTCTTCCAACGGACCCCCCAGAAGAACGTCTACTGGTGCACGTGCATGTCTTCCAAACATGAGATACGAGGGGGTGTAACCTGTAGAGGTATGCACCGTGTTGTTATAAGCATGGATCATTTCTGGTAAGTAATCTGCCCACCTGCTCTTCTTTTCCTCCACCAGACTACGCAACATTCCCAGCAGGGTGCGGTTGAATCTTTCTGTGAGGCCATTACCCTCTGGGTGGTATGGGGTAGTGTGACTCTTTTTGCAGCCATACAAGTCGCAAAGTTGTTTCACCACAGCCGCTTCAAAGTTTGGTCCTTGATCAGCATGGAATCGGGCGGGACATCCAAAATACTGGATCACCTGTTGCCACATCACCCTCACTGTTGTTTTTGCGGTCTGGTCCTGAGTTGCAGCAGCCCAAGCGAACTTTGTGAAATGATCAGTAAGGACCATGATGTTTTCCAATCCGCCTACTGAGGCTTCTAGGGACAGGAAGTCCATGGTAATCAGCTCTAAAGGGTAAGAGGCTGTAATGGGTGTCAAACTAACTGTTGAGTTAGTGGGCTTTTTTCTTAACACACACTGAGGACACTCTAAACACCACCTCTGGGTGTCTGCAAACATATTGGGCCAGTAGTACCTGGTTTGAAGTGTCTTACATATCTTATCTGCAGCAAAATGTCCCATATGCTCATGGCAGCTAGTGAAGACTTCTTGCTGTTGACTCTGGGGTAAGATGAGCTGGAAATGGAGGGCATTCGTTTTTGAGTCCTGGACTCGCCTGTAGAGTACCCCCTCTCGCAGCTGTAGACGGGGCATTTCCTTCAACAGGCGCAGCACTTGGGGACTCTCTAACTGTCGTTTGGCTGCCCGCTATGGCTGTTTGGTCTGCAAAAAAAACAGAACTCGTGAGATTGTTGGGTCCTTTTGTTGTCCCTCGGCCCACCTGTCAGCAGACCAGCCTTCTCCAATCCATGAAGCTTTTGCTAGCTCGAGGGTGGACTCTGCCTCACGCACCCCCAACAAGCATGCCTGGACCACCTCCACAGTCACATCTTGGAAGCCTGGAACCTCCACCCCATCCTGTTCCTCTGATGCCTTTGGGGTTCCAAGGGGGTAACGAGAGAGCACATCAGCATTGACATTAGACTTTCCGGAGCGATGTTTCACCTGGAACTTATAGCTTGCTAGTCGCGCCACCCAGCGCTGCTCCACCGCACCTAACCGAGCTGTGGAAAGATGGGCCAGAGGATTATTGTCTGTATAAACTACAAAGTCTGAACCGAGCAAGTATTCATGAAATTTTTCTGTAATGGCCCATTTCAGTGCTAGTAGTTCCAGTTTAAAAGAACTGTAATTGGCATCATTACGCTCAGCACCTTGCAGGCCTCTACTTGCATAGGCAATAACTTTTTCTTGGCCCTCTTGGACCTGTGAGAGTACTGCACCCAGGCCTTGGTGGCTAGCATCTGTATAAAGGAGAAAAGGCAAACTGAAATCAGCAAAGGACAGGATTGGGGCCTGGGTCAAGGCTTGCTTTAGACCTAAGAAGGCCAAATCACATTCTTCTGTCCAATGCCAAGCAGGCCCTGGCACTCTGGGTTTGGTCTTCCTTGCTGGGTACCCGCCTAAAAGTCGGTGGAGAGGGCCTGCTGTTTGGGAAAACCCCTTGACGAATCGGCGGTAATACCCTGCAAGGCCAAGGAACGCTCGTAGCTCAGTTGGTGTAACTGGCACTTTCCACTGCTGGACTGCTGACACTTTACCCGGATCTGGGGCTATTCCATTTGCAGACACGATGTGGCCGAGGTACTGGACACTATCACGGAGAAGTTTACACTTGTCAGGTTTCAGCTTCAGGCCCTGGGCAGAGAGGCGGGAGAACACACAATCAAGACGATCAAGATGAGTATCAAAATCAGCCGCAAAAACAATAATATCATCTAAATAGATTAACAGTGATTGGTAATTATGTTCTCCCAAGCAACTCTCCATAAGGCGCTGAAATGTAGCAGGTGCATTACATAATCCAAAGGGCATCCTTTGGAATTCAAAAAGCCCCATGGGAGTGGTAAAGGCTGTTTTTTCTTGGTCTTTGTCATCCACTTTGACCTGCCAATAGCCAGACGCCAGATCCAATGTAGAATACCAGCTGGCCTTCTTCAAACTGGCTAGAGCTTCTTCTACTCGGGGTAAGGGATAAGAGTCCTTCCTAGTAACTTGGTTCAGTTGCCTATAATCCACGCAGAATCGGATGGAACCATCTTTCTTGCGAACCAAGACTATGGGTGATGACCATGGGCTTGAGCTTGGCTTGATGACATCAGCTTCCAGCATGCGCTTGATCAAGGCCCTGACCTCAGCGTACAAGTTTGGTGGGATCTGACGATACCTTTGCCTGATGGGAGCTGCATCTCCCGTAGGAATTCTGTGAGAGATGGTATCTGTACAGCCGTAATCCTCCTCATGCTGAGAAAAAACAGCTCTATGTTTGTTGAGCAAGGTGGCCAATTTGCTCTTCTGTTCTGCTGACAGAGCAACTCCTTCAAGGTCGAATGGTGGTAAGGCATCCATGTCCGTCTTGCTACTCGAGTGTAGGGTTGGTTCAGCACCACTTGACATCTGAGCCTCCACACTGTCACCTCTCACAATTTCAAATGCAGGTTCATCATCAAAAACTTCACAAGAGTCCAACAAAGATATTTTGCCTAATTTTTGATAGGGGTAAATGACTAGAGGGCCATTGCTGATGTTACGCACTCGTACCTGTGTCCGTCCGCCCCCAACCGTCACCAGGGCCCGAGCTACCAGGAGTCCATCTTGCGTGGGCAGTGGCTCCATCAAGGCTTCATACCCTCGACCTCCTGGTCCGCCCCTGGCTCGACAGTTCAGTAGCAGCTCCCGGTTACCAGGTATAGCCACAGGACGATGGCTGGCAAGACGGACATATCCGACAAAGCCATCCGGGGTGACGAATCCTTGCTCCTTCTGGCAAACGTGCATGGCCTCCTGCCACAGGGTCTTGCCAGGATCATTTAGTTTTGGTGGAATCTTCACTTTGCAAGGTGCTGTGTTCTTGAATAAAACTTGCCATACTTGTTTAATCGCATTCATTCCTACAAGACCTGATACTTTTAAACAGCTGTCTTTTACTACGATCACCCCCACGTTCGACAATGTCACCCCAGCAATGTCCATCTGAACTTCTACGTACCCCAGGTAGGGAATCTCCTTACCATTCGCCGCCTTCAACTTCAGCCAGGAAGCTGGATCTTTCAGGTGCTGGCCGTCTTGGCCAAAGTGTCTCTGTAGCCACTCTTGGCGCACCATGGACACCTGGGAGCCAGTATCTAGTAGGCAGGAGATTTCAATGCCATCCATAAAGACTTGGATCATGGGGCAGTGCCCTACAAGGCCAATAGGGGGCACGGGTGTTTGCAGATCACATGCTTGGGTCACTGTGGGGGAAGGATCATTTGCTGTTTGGCCCACTGTTAGATCCACAACAGTGGGGCAAGCTAGTTTAAAGGGGCAGGGGGGTTTTGTTCGGGGCACTGGCGTGCAATGTGGCCTGGGGTTCGGCATTGGTAACAAATAGGCCGTCCCTGTTCGTCATACTCATTGGGCCTGGACTGGACCCTCATTTTCTGTTGCCTAGGGCCTGGTGAAAAACTACGGGATCTTTGTGGCACAAAGGAGGGAGTAGGTATCTGAATTGGCTGTGACTCAAGCTTCGCCTTGCGGAACTCCTCCCTTATTCCCTGCAGGAGAGATTGGGACAGGTTATTCACTTGAGTCTCTACCTCTTTCACCAGTTCTGACTTAAGTTCAGTTTTAAGTTTTTGTAAGTCATCTTCCCAAGGCTTCTTATATGTAGTTGCTTTCACCGCTCCACAACATACTTGCTCATTTTCCTCCAGGTCTGCCCGTAATATAGCTTCCTTCTGCACCTCTGCAAACTTAAGATTGTTATTCAATGTTACCTTCATTCTTAGCTCTCTCTTCAGGCCGTCATCACAGAGCCCTGCAACAAACTGATAACGCATTAGTATCTCCGGGTTCAAGATATTTTGTGCATCATGGATCATCATCTTCTGCCAGGACTCCTGTAGGCGGAGGGCAAAAGCCCTCACACTTTCTTCAGCCTGCTGCCTACAGTTGAAGAACAGCGAGCGTGAACCAGAAGCAGGGACAGCACTAGAATACAAACTTGCCAACTTTGTGAATACTTTAGCAACAGTATCTTTCTCATCAGCAGACAAAATGGCCACTTCTCTCTTCGCTTCCCCCTCCAAACAACTTAATACCCAGTCTAACTGATTTTCAGCGGGGACGCCATACATTCTAAACCACATTTCAATGTCATTTTTCCACTGTTTAAATGTACCTTCATTTGTCCCTTTACCCCCAGAAAATTTAGCACAAGGCATCATAAATGGGAAAAAGGTAGGCACTGAAAAAGACCTTGGTCTCCCCCCTCCTTCATTTTCACTCTGAGACATCTTCAATCGCCTTACAATTAAGTTGGTCGCTGCCGAACTACGCCAAAAATGTAACCAGGTTCTGTCGACCACGCGAGACAATGAAGAGTCAGGTGTCAAAAGGTTTACAATTTATTCAAAACCAGGCTCTTAGGAGAAGGAAGGAGGAGTCAGAGGTTGCCACCCACCACTGGGACCTTAAATAAATCCAAGAAAACACACCAGATCAATCGAGATAAAGTTCCAAGTGCAATATTATTCCAGGCTCACAAATGGCACCACTACAAACACCGCACACGGAATTCATACATGGCACTCCATATTAGTAGCTACCCACACATCAAATGTCCCACCAAGGCCCAGTGGTAGGCGTACACAAAATGGCTACAGCCTGCAGTCCCCAATACTGGTCAAGTTAACATTAACATTAAAGTAATTAAAAATACACCATTACTTTATTGATCTTAAGCTAGAGCTAATTTTAAAAAAGGAAGGCCACCACAAACCGCCGAGAAGCAAGGACTACAACTACGGGACCTCGGGCTGAGCCACTTGGGGAAGGCCGAAGGTGTGCAGAGTTCCAGCACAGGTCGGCCGCCCTGGCGTGGACAATCAAACAGAACTAACACAAGTAAACAAATAAACACACACAAACTAAACTAATAAAGGAGACCAGAGCTTAAGCCTGTTCTGGCCTGATGCTGGCACTCAAAGGCCGCACCAATCACAAACATACATAAATTGCTAAAATTAACAAAACAACCAACTGCACACCATCCACCTTACCCACTGCTGACACGAAGGAGACCAAAAAAAAACTCCCTGGGGCCCTCCACAGGCCCAGCTTTTAAAGGGTCCTCTTCCTCTCCCCATGAACCCAGCATTTCACCGCAGCAAATCCCACAGCTCCCCCTTTGTCCTGGCCCCATTATTGCACCCTGACTCCCAACCCGTCCATTCAGTTACAGAAGTACACATAGTATAGTGTAATTAGCACAGTGCTAATTGCTTGACCACATCTAAGCCCACCTTGTGTTGGAGACACAGCTTCCAAGTGACATTTACTCCAAACTCCATATTCCCATTCGACAGTGGAAGAATGATAGAAGAGACCCTTCTCTACGGCTCCCATTGGTGGTGTTATTCAGACTTAGACAAATGTCTAATATATGCTAATGACATATGTAAATCTGAAGATTCTGTATCAAGTAAAATATCACACATCACTTTGGATATGAATATTCAGTGTACTGGGGTGGTCACGCTCAGAGGTTCAGCACGCTACACTGAACCATGAAGAAAATGAGAGTGGCATCAGGAAGCGAAACACGGCTGAGTGAAACTTTAGCAGCTGCATCTATCAAACAATAATAATGAAATCTGCTACAGTTTAGTATGTTGTTGTAAAAATGCATATTATTATATTGATTATTCTTTTAATTAAGAATAATCAATGTACATAAGCTTGAAGTGATTTATTTTATTTTAAAAAATAAGAAAATTCTCAAAATAGAGTGTACTTAAACTCCAGTTCAAACTCTCATACCACTGATCATTAGTGGGAGGAGGGGAGAATTGTTATACCCAGTTTGCATTCATAGCAGACAGGATTCTCAGGAAAAGGATTTATGTTCAAGTCATTAAAAACATGTATTTAAAGCAGCAACAAGTGATTTTTACCATCAAAAAGTAGAAAACAATATTTAGAAAATATTTTATTATGTTTTAAATATAAAATGCAGTTTGTGATATGAAGAATCAAAGTGCTTTGTAGTGCTTATCTTAACTAGTTTGTGTTCCACAGAGTGGGTACCCCACATGGAGGCGGCCATGTTAACATACATTTAGTACAGACTCTCTGAAACATCCAAGCCACCATGTGTTTTGTAATATGTAGAAGAACCATTGGAAAAATCACTTATAGCTCGCTCCTTTACCAAAAGCTGCAGGTGTGGTATATGAACAATATTCATATACCAGAATTTCAGGATATTATAGCAAAGAGTATGAACCAGAATCACCCGGTCGTCTGTGTCACTCCTCCTGTTAGCAATCTGTGCAGCTGAAGGACAGGCTACAAAACCTCGAGGCCACTGTGGGTAGAACTGACGTACGTCCTCTCGGAGAGCGCAAAGTGACACGTCTTACTCACACCCCCCCCCCCCCCCCACATCCGACTATCAAATCAAGCATCTCACCTTCGAGAATCACAACACTGACTCTTTGACAGCTCTTTAGAGATGCATGCGAGACACTTAAGTTTCACGTTTGTGCTCAGCACTTGCTACTAAGTAAACAAGGAATAAATGTTTTTTATTATTATTATTTATCTACACATTTATTTATGAAATACCTAAATAGTTATGAGCTAAAGTCATTTAGATTATTCCATTAAAATGTGCCCAGCTGAAATGTCAATAGCTGGCTCATTTAACTGGCCACTTGAGTTGTGGCAGCTGACCAACAGCTTGTGAAAGATCCTGCGTAGATGTCTTCAGCTGAGTAGGCTCGTAAAAGTGCTGTATTTATTTTTAATCCCACTTACATGGATTATAATGTCACAGTTTGTTGCATGAGTAAGCGCTCTGAAGGCCTAATGTGCATGCTTTAAGTTATTGTTTTTATATACGTAAGATATGCAGGATAGGCTATATGGCAAAGTAATATATTCAAAGTAGTGCTCTTCTTGTATTCAGTGTTTTTAAACTTTTGAACTGTGACCCATACCTAATCCCAAGGTCACGGTCAGACAACAGGCCTTTCAAAGTGCTTGCCTCAAGAGGTTGGCGTAGTAACCAGATTGTTTTATTAACAATCTATTAACTATAGAGTGCCTCTATGCCAAAATGGTTAATCCAACCACCCATAGTGCCTTAGGCAAGGCAGGAATGATCAAAGTCAGAAAAAGTGAAACAACGTTCCTCTGCTCTCCTGCCACTGAGGCAGGACACAGCACTCAGCAGATGCCGCTGTGGGACGAATATATCTTCTAACGGGGCACAAATTATTTCCGCGAACATTTGTCATGGAAACGATTGACCAAATCTGTCCATTTGCACATTAAATGCATCCATGGAACTGGCTACATCAACTTGCAATTAGCGTGGCCGCTGACACGTTGTATTTCTTTAGCATCACCGCACATTTTACTTAACGGCTGCATGAGATCAATACACATTCTCTTAGGCTCTTTGGCTTCACACACAACTCACTAGACTAGGCACCACTAAAAGCTTTGCTAACCATAGATCGAGTGACCTAGAAAAGAACGCTGCCTTTTAACATAGAAGCGACAGGAATTTTTTTAATTATTATTATTTTCTTTTAGTACATTTAATTATATTCTCTGTGAAGGGTGGGATAGAGGTTCTAAACTGGGGATGTTCTAACCCAGGATCTGAAGAACGGAACCCAGGGTCTGAAGGACAGAACCCAGGGTTCTAAAGGACAGAACCCAGGGTCTAAAGGACAGAATTCATGGTCTGAATCCAGCAGGCATCTATGCGGGGAGAACCGTGAGGTCACAGAGAGGCTAGGCCTTGTGCGTATTGTGCGTGTCATAATGCAGTAACGTTTAAAAAGAATTGTCACAATGAGCACAGTGGCCATCTGGGGCAGGGGGTGCGTATTAGAGACGCACATACACCTCGCTGAGATGGGAAACAGCAGTCGGGGCTCATATGTCACCGTGCATAACGGCGCCAGCGCGGCCATACATAACTCCCCGCTGTCACTTCCCATTTGATCCGTCACGGGACACGTTACAAGTGCCTCTGTGGCGTCATTGCCCATTACAAGGGACGACGGGGGTGGGGGGTCAGGCAGACGGCGATGACATATTACACAAACCAGCAGGGGGAGCAGACAAACGAGCCACTGTGTCTTTCATTTTTCAGTGCCGCCCGCTCGGGTCCTTAAGCTGAAACCGAGTGGAAAATGAACTGCGGTGTGATTGGAGGAGTGGGGTAGGCACACTTCACATCCACCCCAGCTTGGCAGGAAGCCATGACGGATGGCTTTCTGTTGTTCGCTGTCGGTCTGACAGGACGGAGGAACAGAATGATGAGCACTGGAAACGAACCATGAGATGGTTTAAGTTCAAAAGGTTGGAAAGTTAGAGGATGCTGAAAATGGCTTTCTAGCCGTTGCTTAGAGAAGGTCCAAGACACAAGCAGTCCAGTATGTCCTGAAGGCGAATATGCTGGGGGTTTAGGGATGTAAACAGTCCAGTATGTCCTGAAGGTGAATATGCTGGGGGTTTAGGGATGTAAATTTTTTGTGATTGTGTGTATATTTGTGATCTGTAAAGCCATGTCAAAGATGAATTTCTTCAGACAGACAATAAAGACTTAAATAAAGATCTTAAATAGTCCAGTATGTAACTACTACAATGTAAAAAGTACATATACAGACAACCTTTGCCTTATCATAGGTTGAAGAGCAGCAGGTTGTTGAAGGCGATGGAAGAAAGAGTGTACAGGGTTTATTAGCTTCGTTTCAGTGTGGTCACTATACTGTCAGATGATAAGTTAACAGATAATAACTGGTGAATTACTTACTGTATAGGTATTTAGCAGTCTGACAACATGTGAAAAGTCATTAATTGCTTAGGCTGTGGTGTGTGTGTGTGTGTGTGTGTGTGTGTGTGTGTGTGTGTGTGTGTGTGTGTGTGTGTGTGTGTGTGTGTGTGTGTCATATACATGGCTAACAGGCATGTCCACATGTGTGTGTAACATTAAGCATGAGAGAATTCTCTCGAAAACAACAAACTGAAGACACATAGTAGCAGTTAGAAAAGAGGCCAAAGAAAAACAAAGAACTAAAGTAAGAAGAAAAGTAACACAAATGGCCGCCAAAGCAGATAAACAGGATGCCGAACAAAAGCCAGCGGCGTGCATCTGAGAGGGAGATAAAAGCTACTGTCTGAGTCAGGCCTGGCCATACCGTGTGAGCCGAACCGCTGAGCGGATCTAAGCCTTCACTGGAGCTGCCTCAGCATCACCTCTGCCTGCCCGAACCCTGCTGTGGTGTGCGTGTGTGGTGTGTGTGTGTGGTGTGTGTGATGCATGCGGCAGCTCAAGGGCCCAGGACAGCTGCCCCCAGCCGGCCAGAGTGAGGTCGGCATTTCTCTGCGTCTCAAATACTCCGTAGGACCTGCATACAGCTTGAGGAAAACAATACAAAGTGGGTCGGCGGTGGGTCTGCAGGTCGGCGGTGGGTCTCCAGGTCGGCGGTGGGTCTGCAGGTCGGCGGTGGGTCTGCAGGTCGGCGGTGGGTCTGCAGGGGCGCATGGGTTCGGAGGCCCGAAGAAGAGCCTCACTTGCTTCTTGCTGCCATCTAGCACAGGAGAGTGTGAAGTGCAGTAGACGTTACAGCCTGTTCTGTTCTGGAGCACCATAGACCTGCCCACCGAACGTGCTCTGTAAGACGGCCTCGTGGTCATAAACAGCAGGAGCATAATAATAGAGGGAGAAGCACATAACCTCCTTTAAGAACATTACAACTGGCAACTGAAAAAAGGGTCCTAAAATCATGGATGGGTAGTAGAAGATTGATGACTGAAATATTGCAGTCAGACCAGTACATTTTTCCAAAGGGGTTACTTCACAACAGCCCATTTGACAAGAAGACTGAATTATTGAAAACGTCTCTGAGTTCTTTTTCAAAAAAAAAAATTGTGAATGATCTTAAGAACAAAGGAATAAGTGAAGACTTATGAAAGAGTTCCCCTGTCTGGAGACATTGAGTGAATTCTGCAGAAAGTGATGCTTGATATTCTGGGTAATGAGTACGTTTTCTACAGCCTCTCCCTCCTAAACAACTGCTCTACTCTGCAGGTCGGACACCAATGCTACGAAAGCAGTTTCAACTCAAAACTGACTCAAAGCATGCGTTAATGCAACCATTGAATACAGACTTAAGACTTAAGAATTCATCGGTTCAGAAAATCCAGAAAATAATCCCATGTGCTATGATAAATCCGGTTTAAAGCATCTGATTTTGATTTCAGCTCTCTGAAGTCCTGTATCTTGATTAACTACAACATCCCTGTAAAATGATGTGATGAGTCTGGCTGTGTTCTCCATGGGCAACAGGGTAGAACAGTCGAGTCATGGCATTAAATTCCCACTAGTCACGATTCTGCTATTATTTGATTTGCTTGAAGAAAATTAATGAATTTAGGTTTGAAAATGGGAATTTTCCTGTGAATCTGATGTAGACTGATGGCTAATTTGTTATTATTTCTTTACCACCAGAGTGAATTAATTTGACTTCTTACAACCGAAAACTATCTGTGAAAACAAACGCACTTCCCAGTGTCTCTCAAATAATGCTAATGGAAACTCAGATTAAAAACATAGCTCATTCCTACAGGGGGAAGAAAAGTCACATTTGACTCAGGAACTCATTTTAAAGTCTGCCGTCCTGTGTCTTAATGTTCCTTCAACGTAACCCAGTGCCCCCGGAGATCCACGCTGACTGGCGGATTTTCACAAGGTTAAGAACGCTGTGAACTTTGAAACAGCCCAGGTCCCCTGATCCCCCCAACCCCACTCCCCAAATTGGCTACAAAATGTAACTCCAGCTATTGCAACCTGACCCCCTCCCCCCCGTCCCTCTATGTGATAAAGTCTGCATTAAGCTCTAGTCGGCCCAGAACACCCACTTCAGCGATCGAGAGGCATTCCGGGAGCACATTCACGGGAGGAGAGCGGAGTATTAAGAGGGTTGGATGAAGGGGTCAGGAATGCCAGCAGCCTGGTGGATTAAAGTGAAGCAGGCTAGATGTGCAGTGGCGTCATATCCACTCCCTGCAGCGTCGAGACCCTGGAGATGGGACAGGATGGACTAGCAGAGACCTCCCCGTTAGTCTCACACTCCTCCTCTGAATGATACAGGAGCAACATAAGGCGGGTTTGCCAGTGGGTGGCGTAAGTCAGGTGTGATTTTTGAACAGCGATGCAGCAGTCCCCCTCCACCTGCACCACCATACTATGCTCTGTCAGTCAGGTGCCTTTGATCTCATCTTCCTGGACAGACGGGATAGAAATGATCTCTCCGAAACCAGCGGTGCACCTGAACACTTTCTTCCATCTCCCTGGAGGAGTGTGTGGGGAAGGGCAGGTGGTCGACACTTTTCCCCTTGCATGCATGGAGAACTCTCATGTGGCCGGTTATCATGCGAGCATGCAAACGTTGCTGCAGGTGAATACTGTTCCTATTCACTGGTCCAAAGCAGCTTGCTTTCCTCTGTAATTTTACATTCCCTATGCTTTGAAGTACCATGAACTGCTTACATGATGCTTGCCCTAAAATACCCACACTGAAAAGTAACTTATTGAATACCTTGAAGGTATATTCCAAAATGTCAGTTTGGGGCTACATTCACCATAACATTTGTTTACTATGTATTATCTGTGTACTCATGCACAATCACAGTATTCAACAACTTACAGAATCTCCTCAAGGGCTGACTGCAGAAGGAGACATGTGCATGTGCGTCATGTCGCTACACACTTTGGGACTGAATACGTCTCAGACCTTCGTTCACAGTGATGTCTGGCCCTGCGCCACTCACGCCGGTGGCTAATGGCACCTCTCGGCTCTGTTGGGGACGTATTTGTTGTCTGCTGATACAAGCTAAATGTTTTACCCATCGCCAATTCCCCATTCTCGGTGTCCCTCAGATAATCGCAATTCTTCAACACATTCAACACCCCCCCCCTCCCTCCCCAACTGTTCGAGATCTGACCCAAGCATACATATGCTGTGCTTTATCTTCTACTCAAGACACTGGCAAATTAGATGCAGATAAAACTTTATTGAATGCTCCACCCCCACCCCCATTTTTTTTTCTCGCATAGCTAATTCAAATAGCACGCAAAAGCACAAATGTGCCCCCAGCTCAACTCCCACATCAGAGTAAGGGGTTAGCATTCGCTAGCCTGCTACTCATCATCGCGACAGTTTTATTTCCTTACACGTATTAAGCTGAATATGGTAGAGGAACAGGAAAGGCTGTTAATAAAACAACCCCAGAACTACACATCTTGCAATTCTGCTGAATTGGGTGAATTATCCCACTGTTCTCATCCATTTTATGTCACAGAGAGAGTGTGGAGCAATGTGATGGTAATCTCAGATGATGATGGAAAACTTATGAACTTCCGCATGAGACCCAGACGAGGATATTCGAGGACATATAAACCACCACCATCTGCTGGTTTCCCTTCTTTCAAACGCCCACCTAAACATCTCATAAACTTGTGAGCTGGGTAAGAGGAGTGGGAGTAGGGCATGTCCCTGGGGCAGCTCAGTACACTTACAGAGTGGGCTGAGTCACAAATGTATAAAACAAAGATGGCTTCCTCTAACAAAAGCCAGGGAACATGTCCACTTGAAAGTCAACAGTGCTTGACTAGCTGAGCTTTACCCAGACTACACGTAAGGTCCTAGCACAGCAGGTGCCCTAGATTTACCCAAAGAGATTTACCCAAAGAGATTTACCCAACGCTTACCAAATGACTTGAGAACCCTGCATAGAAAGATGCAAGACTCGAGAAGAAAAAAGGACTTACTTGTCACTAGTATTATAGTTATGAAAGAATATTCCAAGAAATAAAACCGAAAAGACAAATAAAATAAAATAAAGCCTGAAAAAGTTCCTATCAGAAAACTGAAAGTATCCAAATGCTTTCAAACAATTTCTACTTGGAATATATATAATGTGATGGAGCTTTTTGTAACTGTTGACAGTGCACTAACCTTTACTTTGAAGGTCTTCAGTTTGAAGTCTTCCTTATACTGTTTCCTCTGAACACTTGTACAGGAAACCATCCGAACAGGTGTTGCATTTTGATATTGAATTGATGATGGGAAAAACACTACACGGACCTTTTGAGAAACCTATTTACAAACCTAAAAGCCCTCCTACAATAAAATCAACACAATTATTTTTTGGTTTCAAAAATATCTGCAATGGGTTTTCCTTTGTAGGCTTAATCATAGGTTTGGCATTTTCGTTCAGAAGTGCACTGAGTGCGGTTGGCCATTCTCTTATATTCATTGTAATGGAACAGCAAAAACAATTTGGGTCAAAATGACTCATGCAGCCAATCAGCAATGAAAGAAACGCGCACAGTGCTGTTGCATGCGTGTTGGTGTTTCGGCATTCGAATCGAGGGAGTATTTTCAGCTCGGTGACAATAAATTGCCACCAGACCATCTAAAGCGATGTTCATCAACGAGATGGAAGTTTCTGATATGTCTTGGTATGCACGCGGCAGGCCGGAGACACCCGACCCGAGCCGTCGTGAGACTGCCGTGTCACCACGGGTATGCGGTGGATGCGTCGCCTGAGTGTCTGGAAGCATCACTTCAGTGTTTGGGTGTTTGCATTAGAGGCTGTTTGATCACTAGCACTTGGCAAGTTTTAATGAGACAGTCGTGTTGGGAAAGGATGGCATGGCCTTTACGTTCGTTTAATAAAAAACAAAAAAATTAAAAAAACAAACAAAACGAAAGACCTGCAGATCCCGGGGAGCTATAATTATGAGGTCTTTGTTAGTGCAAATTACTCTTTATTTCTTTTTTTCACAGCTTCACCTGAGTAGGAATGATTGAATTAACTATCTTTGTAGTGCAAATAGTCTCTTGTTGGCACTGAGGCAAAACATCATTAATTATGATTCAATGGGTAATGCTAATCGACCAATGGATAATGACCTCCTTCTAAGGGTCAAGATAGACATTGTTATCATGGGCTTGTCTGGCTTACAACTGCCCAGTGCAGGATGGAACAATATGAAGTTCCACTCTGCAGAATTCAACTCAGAGAGATTAGAAATCTGTTACGAGACCAGATAACCACTGGCCCTCTTCAAACGATTGATCCACCTGTTCCAGCTCTCACATCAACTCTGAAAACTCAATATCCCAGGGATTTGTTACAACGGGTGGAGAGTGATGGATTGTGGATGGGATGGGCTGCCTTTGTATCATTATTTAAACTAGTCCGACAGCAAAATATAGAATTAGTCAGGAGTTGGAGGGGAAAGCGCAGCTGGTGTCTTGCATCATCTCCTTATCCTGATATCTGCATTCAGCTTCCTGCAGGCGGGACTGGGCAGGGATTGTTAAATTGGAGAGATAATTAACACATTGCAGAGATTAAGAGATTACAGAGATGCATGCAGTGTTGCAACACATGTCAAGCTTTGGGTTCACCCTGCTGTAAAGCACAGCTTAATTCTGCAAGGGGGCTTCTTGATGTAGAGATGTGTGTTTTCTATCAGGAACTTGCGGCAACCACCTGCCCTCATGAATAAACAATCCTGTTGCAGCCAGCAGGGAGCCCCTAATCACCCCCCCCCCCCCCCCCACCCCCCCCCCCCCCAAAGGGGAGGCACATCTATGATGCATGGCCTAAACCCCGCCCTCCGCAGGAAGCAGGAAGAAGATGGAGGCATGGCCCTTGGACAAAGATCTGCTCTCAGCTGGGATTCATTAGTCCCAGCCCCAGAAAGAGGAGAGATAACACGAGAGGGTAGGGAGGAGAAGAATGAACAGATAGGGGAGGAGAGAGAGAGAGAGAGAGAGAGAGAGAGAGAGAGGGGAGCGTACGATGAAGTCCTTTCCTCACCCAAAACTGTACACAACACTGATAATTGTGTTTATCGCTATAGTGAATCTTCACTATGGCGAAGATTACTTTTCTTCCCTGTATGTGGTTGTACTTACCACAAAAACTTCATCAGGGGAAGACCAACCTACGGTATTCTTGAGAACGCTACAGCGCGGCTGCACTGAGCTATGGAGCAGGGTGAGCTTCAGGGTGTTTTCCCACAATGCAAATATCAAACTGAAGAGGGTTGAATGATTCATTCATCCCATGAAATGGGAGGCAAAACCAAAGTGACACAATATCAGTGACTATATGCAAACTAGAGGAGGGGCAGTGATGGCTGCCTCCTTACGCTGCTCCTGGAGACGCATTTGATGAATAAAACATAGAAAGCAATCTGGATAACCATAAACTTTGTTCAAGCTCTGATGGGAATTTGTCAACAGTTCACATGGCTTAGAAAGCAAACACATCATTATACAAAAGAGAAAAGATAAAGCATGAAACAAATACAAAGGTCCCATGGTCTGCCGCTTGGATTTTGGGAAAAGTTGGAAAATGAAATCAGTGACTTAGTGTTTGCTTAATTTACATTTAACTGCTGGCCCATCTTAATTTCCATCTAACATGTAATATGAAATCTAACATGAAAAAGCTCCTCAAAAAAATTATCTTCTTATTCATTAAATGCAAAAGGTCTACTTTACCTTTTAGTGCAATGAAAAAAGTAGAAGTCTAAATTAAATACAGACAATATAATTTAATACAGCCATGATTTATGTTATTATATTACTTTTTTTTATTATGCTTTTAGGGTCTATTTTTCATTCTGATTAAGGAATCTTTTTTCTCAAGGTTATCACTGAAATACTCCATGTGCAAAGGAAATTACTTAATTATCAATCACATATAATTCCTGGAGACCACCCTTTAGTGGTTTGGCAGCTGAACAGTTATCTGTTATCCAGTGCAGAAAAATGCAGTGCACAAGAATCCAGGGCAGTTGTACTTTCCAATCATAACCTTTCAAAACTCAGATATTACTTCAACTCTCTTAATGAAAATAAAGAGAAGTTACCAGATGGCGGCAGAATGCCCCGAGCAGTCTGTGTTTTGGAGACTTCAGTATTGGCAGGTCGTACACTGTAATGAAGAGTAATGGTTTGGGGTTTTTTGAATTGATTTTGGTGGCGAGTGGACGTTTAATTGAGGTGGACAGCACACGGTTGCCAATTTCCTCAGGCGTGAGTATGCGCCAAACTGACTAGGCTAACTGCTGAGGGGAAGCACGCGGATATCTACAGCAAAGGCAAGCAAAAAAAAAGAAAGAAAAAGGAAAGAAAAGAAAGAAGAGAGAAGGGGTTACTTGGAGTCATGGAGGCACTCTGTGGTTTAGAGTTATATCGCTCTGGAAGGAGTTTTAGGGCAGATACAGAAACAAAAGGTGCTGAGAAAAAAAGACGACATCATCAGAAACGTGGAGTAATCCTGCATTATGGGAAATGGGGCAGTACTTCATTTCCTCAAATCTCTTACCTGTCCCATGGGGCAGGGGAAGAGGGGGGGGGGGTAGAGTGTGGTTCATGTACTTTCTTATGTGTGAGGTTTTCTTACAGTTTAACTCCAGGTTTTGCAAACTTTAGATGTAGAAGCTAGGCCATGGGAGTTATAGGGTACAGAGGGAGCTGTAGCACCCCCAGCAGATGATAGACCTGCATTTCCACAACTACATTTTAAATCTCCACAGCTCCACGACACATAAGCCAGCATAGCCCAGCTTGTACCACATCAGGGCCTGTTGAGTCCTATGACAGAGCTGGTGTTGTCATGGGGGGCGGTACTACAGGGTGGTGGGGGAGGTGCCACAGGGTGAGCCTGATTCCTTCTGCAGTGCTAAAGTTTGCACTCCTGTAAAGTACAGCCAAATATCAGGCAAAAGGATCAGTGTCCCAGCAAAGCAGGCAAGTGTCGGGGCATTTTGCCATGAAAATGTGTGAATACCAACACACACAGACACACACACAACTGGCAATATTTAGTGACTGATTAGCTTAGTGAGAATAACAGCAGAGCAGCAGTTTCTGGATCAGAACTGGTTCAAGTGCACTTCACATTAAGTGCTGTGTGAAGCACATTATATGGACTACCGGTTTGATTCTTCACAGGCTTAGCGGCCACTGTCATTTTTATGGGATCTGTCCCAGTCCAAGTGAAATGCATTGTATAACATAGGGGAATAGGAGCAAGCAGAAACACTGGTACATCAATTTGATCAAACCATTTTGAGTTTAAAAATGCTGCATGATACCGTTCACTGACAGAAGAGTTTGTTACTTGTGTGCATGCGTAGGAAAGAGAGAGTTTCAATGCTCCGGCACTGTCAGAATTAATCTGACAAAAGCAGATAAATAAATAAATCTTCTATGACAGTCCAGACACATGCCGCTTACAAGAGCCAGCGACGGCCATAATACATCAAAGAGCCATTAATCGTCGGACTGACACAGAGGAACATTGAGTGTGTTGAGGAAAGGATGGTGATGGTGCGTCCTCATTTATTTAGGAATGAGTGCATTGCAGTGAGTGCCAAAGCTTCACCACGCACAGACATCCTCTCGATGAAAAGGCATTTGCCCAGGAAGCTCGTCTCACTTGGTCTCGAATTTGGCTCAGCTTTACTAAGAACGAATGCCTCGAGGAGAAAAGGTTGTGCTTGACAGGAGGAGACACTGCTGGCGCTTAAACTGCAGTTCACAATGGAGCACGCTCCATGACTCCGAACGCAAAACCAAAATGAACGACATTTCTCCCCCGAGTTGTGAAATATGCATCACATCATTACTACGTCTAATCTTCACTGAATACAAGGGTTAGATTGATTGACACATATACAGTATATGTACACAGAAAAAAATGAGCGTCACTGTGACAACAATATCCGAACTGTGGTTTCTTAGGTCACAATGCCCCTTCTTCTGAAAATAACATCATTGTGTACACATATAAAAGCAAAATAAGTAGCAGTATGTACTGCGAAAGACAGTGAGGTGCCAGACTGACAGCAAAATGCAAATGACATGCAAATTAATCCAGAGAACTGGATTAGTATAATCCAAGATATAACAGTGACCACAGGCCAGAGATACAGTTTAATATAATCGAAGACAGAATAGTGACCATAAACCAGAACATATACCAGAGATGGTAATCCAGACAGTACAGTACAATTAGTTATAATCCAAAATAGGCAGTCATGGCCTGGCGGTTAGGGAACTGTGTGTGTGTGTGTGTGTGTGTGTGTGTGTGTGTGTGTGTGTGTGTGTTCTGACTCCACAGATGGGTTAAAAGCGGAGGACAAATTTCGATTGGGGTGTAAAAATCACAATTGACAAAATATGGCACATTTACATAAAATGGGATGATGGTTTAAAAGAATCACTAAAATATCTATAAGCTGTAATGGCCAAATTCATGGGGGTAGGAAGGACTGCTTCAAGGAGTTCATGCCTAGGGCACGAAGCTGCTTGCCAGTCTGCTGTGGCAACAGTGATGGCTCCTGTAGTGTTTCCCAGATGGAAGAAGAGAGAATAGTGTGTGGATGGAGTGAGAAGTGTCCTTAATGATGCTTTTCACACTCTATAGGCAGTGTTTCTGATGAACGTTCTCAACGGATGGCGACCATGCACCAGTGATGTGTCTGGCACTTTTCGTCACCTGCTGAAGGTCCTTCCAGCTGGAGACTGAGTGATTGCTGCACTGCACCGAGATGCAGTTGCTTAGTGAGCTGTCAGTGATACATTGGTAAAGGTTCACAACTATCTGTGTAGACAGATGAGCTTCAGTCTACATAAGAAGGGTAGGAGTTGGTATGCCGTCTTGATCAGGGTGGAGGTGTTTAGGGCACGGGTGAGATCCTCACAGAGGTGGACATCCAGGAATTTCAACGTACAGTAGTGTGTAGATGGCGTCTCTTGGTCTGCTGAATGTCCACAGTAAGCTCCTTGGTCTTGTGAGTGTTGAAGGCTGAGTTATCAGCGTACCACATTGCAAGATGCTGGACCTACTCTCCATAGACCACCTCATAACTTGATTATGAGTTTGCAGATGAGCAATTTTGCCATGAACAGGTATGCAGCCGTGAGTGAAAAAAAGACTACAGGGCAACCCTAAGGTGAGCACACAGCCCTTTGTCATGCCGGTATTCAGTACAAGTGGAGTAGGACTGGCTCACATGACTGTGGTCACATGACTGTGTCCATGTGGGTCACGTGGGTGGACTGAAGTTCCAAAGTGATGTCATCATCCTTTATGGATCTGTTGGAGCAGTAGGCAAACTGATAAGTATCCAGTAGTGTGATAGGAGTGTAGACAGGAGAAGACCAGTCATTCGAAACACTTGGCAATGATCGGGATGACAGCACGGGGGTATAATGGCAGAAGAATGTTCCTGAACCAGTGCAATGATTGCTGCCTTTAAGCATTTGGGAACCCCTGCTTGGGTAAGGGGTGGTTTGAAACCGTCCATGAAAAGCCCCAGCCAGCTGATCAGCACAGACTGTAAACACCAGGCCTGAATGGCCATCGGAGCCAGCATCTTCCTGTGTGTTCACTCTACTCAGGATGGAGGACAGAGCTCTGATGGAGAGAGTGAGAGGGAAGTTGTGTGGGAACTGTCTTCTGTGTGTCACCCTGGACAAACGTCGAGCTCCTCGGGGAGGGAGGGCTTGATGATTTAAGGTGTTCTGCTGTTTGCTTTTAATTTAGAAAGTTGTTTGTGGTGGTTTGGATCCCGTACAACATGAATTGCAGGTCAATTTGTAGTCATCTTTGACTCTCCTGCTCCACTTCTCAGATTGACCCTGTATGAGGTGTAGACCTCCTGGTCTTCAGATGTAAGAGCAGCATCTCATCAACATTTTTGATCATCCAATGCTTTTGATTAGGGAATATTTCAGTTCCTTTAATGATGTTGACACATCTGCTGATGTGGGCCAGAACGGAGATGGTGTAGGTATGTTGGTGTTAATATCTGTGTTGGAATCCAGGATGTCCTTTGAAGCAAACGTAGTAAAAAGTCACATTTTTACAGTCTTCACTGAATTGAAAGATGGATATGTAGGCTTTAATATCATTAGTGTAAACACAGTACATCAGTGTACACATTAGTGTAAACATAGTACACTATGTAAACATCCAGGGTGTTGTTTCCTCTCATGGGGTCTGACGACATTTGGTAAGTACAATTGTTAATTTATAAAAATCAGGAGGAAAATCATTGGCAAGATAAAAATCATGGTCTACAGTAAATGCTTTAACTGACCATAGTTTGTACTTTGTTAATAGAGGCATTTCTTCATGGCTGAGTTAACATTAGCATCCAGGTGAACAGAGACAGTTCCAGTGAATTCATGTGGCTGGGATAAAGAGGCTACATTTAAATTTGCAGAAGTTAATGTCCATAGAACAGTGAGTCTTGATCACAGCAAAGTCTGTGTTGTTGAAAAATGCAAATCCCCCCTTCTTTTCTTTGACTGGAGTCCACAGCGGTTTGGTCAGTCCTGAATATATTATGGCCCTGTGCTCGCCTTGTTAGCACTGTTTCCAAGAAAATGAGCACATTACAGTATAGCAGCATTTTCTATCTAATCCAAAGATGCAGTTCAGCTAGCTTGTTTTTATGTTGGCAAGGAAGACGCAAGGATGTGCTAACGTCCCCTTGTTATCTCTATCTTCAAGCACTTCCTGTTGGACTCCTAATCATGCTGACGCTTGGTCCTTTAGCTATCTCTGGTGCTGACTGAGGTAACTCAAATGCTGTACTGTTGAGTAAAATCTTGACTGAGGGAACTCAAATGCTGTACTGTTGAGTACAATCTTGAAGTATGACTGTATGTTTAATGGCCATCATGAGGTTGTAAGATAGAAAATCACTAGGATGTAAAATCCACAGAGATTTGATGGAAAAATATGACAAGGTGCTTAGTTTACCACATGAAAACATAAGAGAAAGTTGGTGCAGGAATCTCAGGAAGCTAATCCCTTCTCCTCTAAAACACATTAGACTCCTCCTCCCCACTGGTTACCAGGCCCCACCCCTTATAAAAGAGCAGTTTTCCACACATGGTCAAATTGATCCTCCCTTAGTGGCAAAGGTCATTTATCACACTTTAAAAATAATTTGCTTTCAGCAGTTAAAGAACGCATCCATAATTTCTGTTGGCTTAGGCATTGCTTGATATTCTCACAGCCTCTTGTACTGAGCTAGGTATGTTTCCAATTATGAGAAAGGCTCTCCAGAGACAGACAAAGTCCTCCAATCCATGCTTCATGCCCTCTTCGACCAGCGCAGCGCATAACCCCCACATAACGTACAGATATCTGGCTGACGGGCAGAAAAGCAGCCGAATTCACACAAGTGAGCCTTGTCCCTGCGTGTTTCGTCTCTACGGGAAATAACTAGTCCAATTACAAACCAATGCAATTCTTTTTAACGTCTTCTCCACGTACAGTTTATCATCAGAGGATGGATTGCTCCAGTTATGAAATCGGTGGCTTCCATCTCCTCCCCTGCCAGTACTGCTGTAATGTGTCATGCTGTCACAGCTGTGCAGAGAGGAACGAGGGAACAGAGAGATCCGATGTGCTGAAGAACCATTAATTATGCAATAATACAACAACCTCTGTGGACTTTTAACATGGCGTTGGGTTGGGCGATAAGGTGTTCGTTTAGTCCCCTGATTTAAAGTGAGAATTAGTATGTGTATGTATGCGTGTGAGAGAGACATGTGTCTTTCTGATCCCAGAATGTGCTGGATGCAGCTTACCTCACGACAAACTACGTTTAATTTAAATTTATTAGGGAATTCAATTTATTGTTGAGTTTGAATAGAAGAGAAACAGAGGCCTCAGCTACTTTCAGTTAAGTCGCATGCCACTACATCAGGCTGATAAAGCATTGTCTTAATTGCTGGTTTTAGCTGAACAGGAGGTGAAATAAAGGAAGGTTTAACTAAAAGGCAAGAAGACATAGAACCAGTGTGTTTCATTTTGTTAGCCTGCAGTCAAGAAACAAGAGAGGGAGTATGTGGATAACAGAAGGGCAGAGGGAGAGAGAGATGGAACGAGAGAAAGAGAGATGAGGGAGGGGGAAGAAGAAAAGAAATTAACTGCAGAAATAAAATGACCCGATAAGAACTGATAACTGAGCAAGATGAGAGGAAAAGAAATGCATTTCTTATGAAGTACAGCAGTGTCTGTCATATTAGTTTTCTCACATTTGAGATAAATTCATTCCGCAACAAAAACATAAAAGGCGATATTTTCTTGCCGTGAAATGTTGCTTGACCATGTTTATTCAGTAGGGCTATAATTACATTTGTATCTGCTTTCAGGTCCTGCTCTGTAAGCAGTAGCGTGGTACTCTTGAGTACTCTGCAATTTTGTGTTTGTGAAGTCGTTCCTTCCTGACTCGTGACAGTCCAGAAGATTCGCTCGTATAGTCGTCAACCGCTTGTCCTCCCGCCAGACCATCAAAACCTTCTATGATCAAGAGACATCATGCTGTAAAAGTCCCAAAACCAATTAACATGGACGAGTCACCTTGCCCTTGGCAACAACATGCTGCAGGAACATCAAAAGGGCTTCCAAATATACCCCTCACACTTCTGTTGATTGATGATGGACAGTTCAAGTTGCCGGAATCGCAGGGCCCTCACCTTCTTTCTAAAATGGTCCAACTCAGCAAATTCTAATTGCGCCTGCCGCACCGCTTCATCAAGCCACTACGCCACTGCGTTAATTAAGGTCATTAGGGGAAAAAGAAAAAAATGAAAAAGCAGCATGCTCGTGAAGCTACTGTAGTATATTGTGACCTGCATTAATACCCCATATCCACAGTATAGGATGTGCTGTGGTCCTGTGGAGCAACAGTTAATCACAAACGATAGAGGTGTTGTAACAGAGAGAGAGAGAGAGAGAGAGAGAGAGAGAGAGAGAGAGAGAGAGAGTTGTTTAGTGTACCTCACTGCTGTGTCTTGCTAGGGTCTGTCATAAAGAACACAGCTGATGAAGGACCTCTGTCCAAAACATCCTGTTTCTCTGGAAACTTTGTGTACTTTACTACAATTTTTAATTACCCAGTAAATAAAAAGGCTGGCGAGATAGATTTTCCAGACATTTTGTGGGACTGCATGATACACTGAGAGCTCTCTGTGTTGACCACCTGTCCTGGTGACATGGAGCACTTCAAACCCTAGCTCATGGAGCACTTCAAACCAGCCACTAATTCTTTTTGGAAATGTCAGAGAAAACCTGCAAAGCAAAGCTTCCATATCTACAGAAGCGCAAATAGCACTTAGAACAAACCAGAAACAAAGTAGAGATAGACATCTTGTGGCATGTGTTGACCAGTGAGGCTGTGAAAGTGGATAATACACTACCTATCATGAACAAGGGAGACAACAAATCATGTACTGAATGTATTCAATGCATGCCGCTTATCAAAAAACAGAGGTGTATAATCCAGGTTCAGAAAGTAAAAGTCCTCACCAGGATTTTGCTCAGGCTTCCTGGATTGCATTGATTCCACTAATTTTACCTGGAATGCACTAATTAGAAAATCTAGCAAGCTTGAGCAAAATGCTGGTGAGGACTTTTACTTTCTGAACCTGGATTATACACCGCTGTCAAAAAAACATCATTATTTTAAAATGTTTGAGGCTCATGCTACTGCTAAATCTGTTAGCACAAGATAAATACATCTCAGAATAGACAAATACGTCACAGAGCCAAAGCAGCGATGCAAGGGTTGTGAGTTAGACGGATCTGAAAAAGTTGAAAGCATCTGAAAGAGAGGCTTTTGATTTGATCTGACTCTTTGGGATGCTATTGATTTGAGCAGGATGGCTGGAACAGCCAGAATACAGATGAAAGCAGTGGGAGCCCAAATCATAGTTGTACATGCCATGCAAAAGTACATCGGAGATGTAAAGTAAAGGCACGAAAAATTCCCAGTTGCACAGATATTCAGAAAATTGAGTGAATGGCATCAGTACTGGTGAGGTTGTTGACTTTTGCTAAATTTCCTGCCTATAGGTTTACTCCTCACATGGATAATGGGATCAAAAATGTGCCCATCCTCCAAAGAAAAATAAAAGCACTGGGTCACATTCAACACGAATCTGAAAGTGTGGTCCTCGTGCCATAGTACTGGACACATGTCTGCAAGATTCAAGTTGAATATGTACCAAAACAAATATTTTGCTGCATGATGTCCAAAGAGGATCTGGATGTGCCACCAATCACTAACAACAGGTAAAGTTCCACCTGAAAGGTCCTCCGCCTGGTTCACCAGTCTCGTTGACACATAGAAGAGGAATGGAATGATACATGTGTGTAGACGTGAAAAACATTCGCCTGTAGATGTGAACTAAACCAAGCAGTGCTCCATCAGCAGTTCTCCATCCCAACAACTGTAGATGGGTTGTGTAGGCCAGCAGAAAAAGGCAATCGTTTCTCATTTGGACTAGAAGGATTGCTACCGGCAGGTGAAACATGACAACCTTCGTCATTTTGCACATTCCACTCTCCCTGGAAGAAGTACATATTCAGTCACCTTTTGGATCGCAGTAGCTGCCCCATAGCAACGGCATGATGGGATTGTGGGTAAAGGGATGAAGTGAGCTGAGAAAGTATCAAATTAAGTCCAGACAAGATCCAACACAAGGTGAGTGTAGTCTGGAAGCAGATGAGAAGGTATGGTTCAAGCGATAGCTGACATGGCGACACAGACATTGAATCATCTCCTTGGTATGACCAAATACCAGTTCGTTCCAGATTCTACACAAAGACATGGGATGGCAGTGGCATCACAAGCATGATGAGGCATTGAAAAGCCTCAAGAAAGCATTGATGAATTCCCCCTTGCTTGGGTACCTTGATCTTCACCCTGCCAATGCAGGCGCATCCAGAGACGACAGGAGGAACAATCGATCACGACATCCAGGGATGGACCCAACGCAGAAGAAACACACAGAGAGATGGACAGATATGCACAGAAAGAGAAGGAGCTTCTAGCAATTGTTCTCAGTCCAAAAGTTTCATCGATGCCTGTAATGGAGTTATGGTACAGAAAAATAATAAGCCTTTGGATTCTTATTCTATCTCTATATCTTTTACACACCTGGCAGAGAATTGCTGCAATGCTCTGACGCGAGTTACCATCAGTCCTCAGTCGCTGAAGATCTCTGTGATAAGAAGTCATTTATGGATGTGACTGACCCTGTGAGTGAGGATAAACTCAAAGAAGCAACAGAAAATGACAGCACACTGCAAAAGCTAGAAGACATTCAGAAGAATGGTTAGCCAAAGCATATAAAGACTAGCATACCTCAGCATGTTCAGGTCCATCAGACACCCTGTTGCAATGAAAAATGTCTTATTGACTGGAGATAGAATAATCATCCCTGATGCAATGAGACTACATAGGCTGCAAAACCCCCACACCATTCATGAGGATATGCAGTGACCAATGGCACACATCTGAACACTGGCCTAGAATGACCAGACAAATCGAGCAGATGGTGAAGTCATGCCAGGAATTTTAGGCAAGAAACCAGAACGACCCTGTGGACTTCACATGAAATCCCGGAGCTTCCCCACTGGAAATAATTTTTAAACCAAAGGTCAGTCACTCTTGATGTTAACAACCTGAACAAGTATTTTTACTTAGCAACTAAACAGAGATAAATTGATGCACATGGTGGTCAGCAAAATGAAGGCATTGTTTTCCAGATAAGCATACCAACCAAAAGAGAGTATGTAACCATGTTCTGTTCTGCAATCGCAAAATGCAGCAGTCTAAGACAGTATGAGGAACATGTCCCCATAAAATGAGACATAAAACCAACCCATTCCAGCCCATAAAATCCACAAGCCAATGGGCTAGCAGGAAGAATAGGGCAACTCCACCACTGGCAAACAGACAGTTGTATCCATGTTTTCAAAAAGAGTTGACACAATATCATAAGGGAACAGGTATTTGTGGGTATTTGAGGTACTCTTATTTTGCTGGCAAAACAGCAACCAAACCCAACAGCTAATTATCTCAATAGCTGTCAACTGTCTCAGAAGTCAGATGTCGAAGAGGTCCTGAATATTTAAAATGGCCTCTGAACTCGACATTTTTTTTGCCATTCGGCATCCCTTACGTCCTCATATCCTTGACAGAAAGTTTAAACTTTCAAGCATCTTTCCTATTTTCAGAAGCGTCTGTTCCTTGTTTGAAATATGGCATTCATACTCAGGGACACCATTTCTCTCCCAATATAAAATTTTCTGCCGTTTCCGTGACTGACATACCTGCAATTCAGGTACCCAGCTATCTGTCTTTTTTGTAAAATGGTCAGATGTGTTCCTGTTTCACACAACTACAGAAACCCAATAATTATTATATATTGGTATTATAAATAGAAAGATGAATGCAACTGAAAAGGTAGAAATGTGCTTTTGCAGGTGTTATTTCAAAGCCACACCACAACATACAATTAGTCTTTTATGCACTGTTTTCATTTCTTTGTTTACCTTACATAAGCCTAAGATTACATGCAATTAAAGGGTTACATTAAGTCCAGCACCATTTAAACTTTAATTGCTTGCTAGAATTCATTGGTTTATCAAGTCCTGGTGCAAGGACACTTTTCATTGCAATTTAAAAGAATATTAATCAAATGACAGGGGGTTAATTATGGCCAATTACTTAATTGATTTATTATTTTAGGAGGGGCGTGCAATAGGGAGTCATGCGGGTGGATTCTGACATTGTCCTTGCAGTCAGAACCAAGTTCAATTGACAGCTAATTAATATGGAGGTAGATTGATGGCACTGGACCCGTGACGGCGAGGTGAGCTGAACTGAAACGGCACCCTGTAAGTCAGCTGCACACGGGCCATATGAAAAGCGCAGATGCACAGAAACAGATCAGATTCTCCTTTTTGTCTCGATTTTCCGACCCCGCTGCTGACTGTCGTTGTATGCGAGCGTCACCTCAGGCCAAAGTGCTCAAGCAAGCGCATCGCATTACGTGGCGGTAGGGTCGCGGTTGGGTCCAGCTGAACACGTAGCGCCTGGCTGTCAAACTCTGTGAAAGCGGGCTCAGATGACGGAGAGTTATGGGAGCTCGTGAACCAGTTCTCCAGTCTACGTTTGCTAATGCTTCTGGAGCACTTAATATACAAGGGGATGGAGGCTTCAGCTGACAGATGAAAGCATACAATGTAGGATGCCCTCAACAATGATTCCAGATGCTGTTTCCTTAGGCTTACAAATAACATAGCAAAGAAAGAGCTGCGTTAAGCCTAGCCTATGAAGGACCAATAGCAGGGCTGCTAGCACTAACTGCACCTTTTTTCATAACAGGATAATGCAAGCGAAGATGAATAATTGTCCGCGGAGCTGCAGAGATGCCAGGATATGATTCTATAAATTCTGGGGCTGCAATAGAATGGCCATTTGTTATGGGCCAAATCTATCTAAAAGGAATCACTACTATCTGAACAATGCCCCCATGTTTCTGTGCCAAGCCTAAAAAGTTAGGCTTTCTGCAAATCCTAAACATCTCAACAATATTGATTCACATAACCTTGAATTAAGCCTGACGTTCTGCAGTTTAAACATCCACACCCGTACACCCTTACATACTGTAGGTATGGGTATAATACTACAGGATTTGATGCAACTGGCTGGCTTCAACGTGATATGAATGTGATTTTTTAACAGCCAGGATAGAGCTTAGGGGGAATTAATAAGGTAAAATTTTCTAACACATAATCCATGTTTGTTTGTTTTTTCACCTCAAAGCTCAAGTCGTGTTGCATCTAGCGACGTTGTGATTAATCATGCAAGTGGTTTGACAACTTTCTTAGAAGTAAGGCACAGCAGTTTAGTGCAGGCTCCTGTTTCTGAGCAAACTTGGTAAAAGATCAAAAGCAAAAGTGTAAGGAGCCCAAGAGAGATTGACACACTACTTATTTACTTTGATGGGCAGGGAGTGCGAACGAAAAAGGAAACGATCACGCCAAGTCTCAGGGAAAAAGGAGGGTTTAATGATAACGTGCGCAAACCAAAGACCCGTGACATGATCCAAATTAAGGTTACAATAACCAGCAGTCAACTGGTACAAAGACAAGACGTATATAGACGGACAAACGACCCTTGGGTGGTGGCCTGATGATAAGCCCTGCCCACCTGAAGGACAAACACAATGCAACAATAACAGGACAACTGCCACTGTGGACAAGGGCGACCCCGCATCGTGACATTTACCACATTCTAATAGTAAATCGCACTATTTTTACGGAATTTGAAGACATCGCACATTGTCATATTGTGCAGGCAAAAGGGACAGGGAAAAATCACATTTTATCCTCTGCTAGTAAAAGAGGAAGAAAATTATATCAAGGATTTATATTAGAAAATAAAATAAAAAAAAATGCTGGTCTGCAAGGCCAATGACATCCATTATTCTAGTCAGAGTGTGTATGTGACAAATAAAAAACACTTTCAGTTCAAGAGCTGTTTGCTTTCACTGAGCTGTAGGGAAGAAGTACTATAACTCTGTCATACTGTAACTCAGTCATAATGTAGCTCTGCCATACTGTAACTCAGTCATAATGTAGCTCTGCCATACTGTAACTCAGTCATACCGTAGCTCTGTCAAACTGTAACTCAGTCATATCGTAGCTCTGTCATACATAACCGAGAAGAATCCCCAGGCTGGCACATATCACTGCATGCCCAAACCTTCATTATAAACATTTACTCTGAATATTTTATTAGTCTTCGGTTCATGCATGATGTCCCTGTGTCTGAGAAGTGAACACCTTTAGTAATTATTAGAGATACTGTAACTTCCCTTTGGCAGCCATGATGGATTGGGATGTGCGTTTTCTGGGCAATTGTCCTTTGTGGTACATGTAATTAAGTGAGAAATATAATGTGTTGAATTAATTATGATCAGTGGCACTAATTTCAACAGACAGATTAACAGCGTTGTTTTTATGTCCTCATATTTCACTTTTTATGAAAGCTGAAGTGTTTAAAGTACTAGAAAACCACAATATCCTAAAATTCAGAGCCCAGCTAATGGGGCCATATGCAGGGAGGTAAGTAATTTGACTGGGAATAGCATCGGTAATTGTTTTCAGTGTCATGACATTTTTAATGACTTTTTATACAGAAAATATGGAACCTTCATCATAGACATAAACCTAAAAACTTAGATTATGATTTCCAAATAACAATCATTTAAACTTGATTAACAAAAATTGTTATTATGATTTAGGCTACAGCTAGTCTTTGCTGTTCCTCTATTGATATGTTGTCCATAATTAAAACTTATTTTAGCTGTGCAAGTGAGAGTAGGCTGTAGGCATAGACCAGGCACTGATCTCCTGCTGTGCAGTTAGGTGAACTTGTATATCCCCAGCGGTCTCCCAAGCTGGGCTAGAATCCCATAATTCCTACTTTAGTTTGTTGGGACAAAAAAAGATAAGAATTGAGACTCTCTCTGTTGTTTTTTTCTTCTGTGATGCTGTAATATGTTTTATTTAAGCAATTGTAATGGCAGACATAAAGAAATAAACTTTAGTGTTTCATTCAGTCATTAAATTCCAGAAACAAATTTTAAATCAACTTAAACATGTTCTTTAGTTTGTTGTGTCTCATTGAATGCCTCTTCCTGGCAGTCATCTGAGCACCTGCAGAAACAGTCTCGTATAACCTGTTAATTAAGAAGCACTAACACCGGCTGCCATCAAAATGACCAAACACTAGCCACAACACCTCGGTGCTCTCGTCTGCCTCCACCAACACGCCCCTAACGACTCTGCAGCTACAGTTAATTAAGCAGATAATAACTCCTGCCCCCTAATGCCACATTCAACATTTCTCTTGGTTTGGGCCACAGGCCTGCCTCTACAGCGCCCATAGCTTTAATGGAGTTACCCATGCTGATTCATACCTGTCAATGATACATGACCTTTCAGTGAAAACTACCTGCTGGCCACCTTAAACGCATTACCATGCAGCTTTGAGGAAATCCCCTAGATCCATGCCTTATACATTAGTTTTAGCATAAATAAATGTCACTTCTTTTGGTTGTGTGTCATATTCCTCTGCACCAGAGAGAGCCGTTTTGACTTCCCAGTAGACTCTCATTAGATAATCCCAGCATATTTCCTGCATATTTCCAGCGTAGTCCCTTGACACCGCTGCACTTCTGTTTTTTTAATTTAGATGTCATAATTAACTACATGACTCCTTGTTCTTTCCAATAGCGCTGGGACAGCACTGCAATTCCTTTTATGTTCCCAAGCAGTTCGGATTAAAGACCAGCACCTTGAAAAGTCAGTCATTTGTCTCTGGGCGTCTGTCGCCACGCATGTTTCAGAAGTTAAGTTCATTTCAAGCTGGCAGTTCATGTACAAGCGTCCGAGCAGTAAAACGAAAGGTGGTTTCGCTCTCTTACTCTCAAGGTGCAAAGATGGTGAACAGTCAGAAAGTGTATCGGAAAACCAGAAGTGACATGCCAATGTTACACAAGAGAGGAGCCAGTGATATATTGTACATGAAACACAGTGTCAGAGGCAAGATAAAAGAGGGTGTGTAATCATAATAGGGTTAGTGTCATCTCTAGTGACCTTGACCAAGTCTAAGCACTGGAATAAATTGAGTTCTGTAACATACGTTGTTGGAGTAATTCCATCAAGCCAGAGAGCAACAGAAAAGACTAAGCTTTGCTTTATTGAGATATATATATATCCCATTTTTCACCTTTTCACCTTTTTTAACACCAACTTTATTTATATATATATATATATATAAATGGGGAAAAGGTGGAAAAAAAGGTGAATAGACCTACTTAGTAATGCGGCCTCGCCACCGGAGGGCGATAGCAGGTGCTGAAATGGGAGGGGTGATGATACGGACACGGGCGTGATGGCTTATGGCAAAAAGGCTACAGATGCAGAATTACAAAAGCTCCTGTGCCAGAAGGAAACTGCAGCTGAAAAGAACAGACATGCCTCATCAGAGCACCTGAACAAGGGATTGTGGGAGAAGAGTGGGGCTACTGGGCTACTGACCTTAGTTATAGTGTACAAGACATATGAGACCATATGAGTCTTTAGCTATATACTTTTACTGTGTTAATTATATTCATTTGTACTTATCTGTACTTATTCACCTTGGAATTATGTGCTAAAAGGGAGGCACCATTTGTAGACCATTAGTACACCGTGAATAGGACATTAGTACATATGAGCTAGAAATGTCCAACATGACAACTTTTGTGATATTGCCTAATATCCACGGTTCCATCTTCAACCCCAACATTTTACTGCATACATATTTCGCAACACCGATGCAGTACTTTCAGTTGAACTGTTATAAATCTTTTCCAGATAGGCCAGTACTTTAGGTATTACAGGAGAGTTCAGGCCCATGTACGAAATACTGACAATTCTGGATGTTTGTGGGGAAACGACAGGTGTACAAAGGAATTCTTTATACAGAGTCATATATAAAATCCTTTTTATGAAGATTCCAGCTTGAGCCCGTTATGCTAAATAGGATCTAAGCAGAGAGTCTCATTCATGCTTCATTTAGGATGGTGGACTAACAGTATAACAAATTACCGCACAATTAATAGTGAGTCATTATTCAAGATGTGATGGACCACTGAGATGGCATGAAGGTGCCCGGAGCACGTGGGTGTGCCCGGGGAACCGGTCCGGAAGCAGCTTCTCGCGGCTTTTCCCATTCCTCCAAGTGGTTCAGGCACTGCTATCTGACAATGGCAGAGAAAAACAAGTGCCTCATTTGCAAAGGTCAATACTTGTTGAAAACCAAGGAGAAAGGCAGCAATATAAATAAAAAAATGTTTATGTTGTCAGTGTTTGCCAGATGCTCTTATCCACAGTGAGGTACATATTTATCAGTAAGACAATATATGTGCTTTCTGAGAGCCAAGCCCAGTGAGCTGGGTGTTTCTAACGCCTGGCTCTCTCAGGTGAGCGAGAGGAAGGCATAAAAACTTTATTGAGATTTAGGCAGTGCCTACTACCTTTTCTCCCACTGCCACACCCACACGCGTAAGCACTGAATGATGGAAAAGGGGTCAGGACACACTAATGAGAATCTGCTTCAACAATATTTTGACATCACAGACAAGAGCACACCGTTTAGTTTCACCCCTGTTGTGTTACTTCAGAATTTCACACAATTTCATGGCTGTCACAGTGTTCTGAATGACAAGTTGAAAATGACAAGCCAAAAATGGATTCTGTCATCAGGAACGAGAACATATACAAAAAGACAGCTTGTGCCTCATTTCAGGCACCTCTAGCTAAAAATGTGTCATTGTGTCAGGGGAGAGAGTAAGACCACTTATCAGTCCAAAACAAATGCTCTGCCCTAGAAAAGTAGGGGTTTGACTGCTACGTTTGCAAGATGAAAACATTTATGCATCACTATTACTAGTTTGGATATGTGCCACTTACATACCATTTTGACTCCAAGGGTCTGATGACTCAATCAGAGACACTATTCTGGAAGTAGAAATCCTTTCTAAATGAAGTCTATTTTTTAGCAAAGGATAATAGTACATATAAGCACAATAGCCACTTTAAAGACATATATGTTGTAGGTGTACAGTCGGTGATCTCTTACATACTCTGACCCAACAGGTCTCCTGATCGGTGGTCAGTTTCTTAGCAAGCAGCTCATGTTTAAATAGTGAATAAATAATGAAAATCTGTAAATCTGTAATTCAGTTTTAAATGAAAAAATACACCATGCATCTTGATCTCTCTCTCTCTCTCTCTCTCTCTCTCTCTTTCTTCCGGATATTGTTTTTTGGGGTTACAGTCCATAGTTTTCTGATTACCACGGGAACCACCTTCCACATCTTTTCTAACTCTTCTCTCAGCCCATGGTATTTCTTGAGCCTTTTTGTGTTCAAGATGCTGCTATCACTTGGGATTGCCACATCTATCAGTGCGGCCCTCTTCTGGTGTTTGTCCATCACTACTATGTCCGGTTGGAAAGCCATTACCATTTTGTCTGTTTCTGGAAGTCCCACAGGATCTTAGCTCAATCATTCTCCACCATCTTTGGGCTGTATCCCAATATGACCTTGGATCATTGAGCCCATAGTCAGCACTAATGTTTCATCACTTGGTTATGATGCTCCACCTATGATCTGCCTGCTAGCATCTTGCATCCCACTGTTATGTGCTGGATTGTCTCAGTGGCATCTTTGCACAGCCTGCATCAGGGGTCCTGCCTGGTGTGGTAAATCGCAGCCTCTATTGATCTTGTATTGAAAGATTGTTTTGTGCTGCCACCATTAGTGCCTCCATGCTGTCATTCAAGCCAGCCTTTTCCAGCCAGTGGTTGGATTTCTCCATATTAGCCATGCCCATTATTTCCCTGTAGTACATACTACGCAGGGGTTTGCCATCCCATCATGGTTCCTGCTCCTCCTCATTCTCACCCACCTCAGCTTTATGCTGCCTGAGGTGCTCACTAAGCACTTCATCACTTAAGTCCATTTTCCAGATGAATGGGTCCTGGTGTTTCAGCCTGGTTAGTGGCTTTGATTCTCATTATTCACTGACCCCTCTTTCCATTTAGTGTACGGAGCACTAGATTAGATAGCACTAGATGCATTTTCGTATGTGGGTACAAGTCCAGCTTAGTAACAACGTTGAGCCACCGATTGTCCTTACAGAAGCACCAGCTGTTATCTTTGTTTAACATGGACCATGAGTGCTGCCCAGGAGTTGTTCATGGTCTGGTGCTGCCCCGGGGTAATTCATGGTCCTGTTCTGCCCAAGAGTTGTTCCTGCAGCTGCCATCTTTTGTATTGTTTTGCTCTGCACTCCTTTAGAGCTTGTGTCCTCCCCAATATAAAAAATTGGTCAAGTTGGCTTAATTTGGACCGTCAACACTTCCTAGCCATCAGTGTTGCCCTTCTTTTGTGTGGTCATAGCGCTGATGCCAACATGCTAGTGTCACTGATTCTCATCTTCGCCATCTGTGGCATCTTCCTTTGTGGCATGGAAGGTGGATGAATGCCGTGTCCGCTGCCACACTCCACGACAGCACTGAAGTCAAGCTCCTCCCTGCCATTTCCTCTCATGGGGCACCAAATGGATTCTACTGATAAGCCTCGCAGCGCTGTTCTCTTTGCTATGTCGTCACTGGCTGGTCTCGTCCAGCAGGGGGCAGGCATAATGATTGCTATCCCTTCCTCCAAGCTCTGTCTTCTTCTACACCCGCTTTTGAGTTCGTAGCTTTCTTCTAGCTCAGTGGTGGCATCAAGGAACAGCTCATTATTGCAATGCAAAGTCTTTAAAAAAACACGAACATAAAACATGCAGAAAATGAATTCAATAAACACTATATATATATATATATATATATATATATATATATATATATATATATATATATATATATATATATATATGAGAGAGAGGGAATGAGAGAGAGAGAGAGAGAGAGAGAGAGAGAGGAGTGGTGAAAGATTAAAAAATTGTGAAGTTCAAGACATTTCAGGAACATGATGTTTTGGACAGAGGTCCTTCATCAGCTCTATGTGTGTGTGTGTGTGTGTGTGTGTGTGTGTGTATAAAAGGCTGTATACTAAGTATTTGATACTTTATTTGCAATGTTTTTTTTTTCCAGAGCCTTTTTTAATGGCCCCTCTGCTATATTAGATATGCAGGTCACATTCAGCACCAGGGAGAAAAGTTATAAGAAAAGGAGCCCGGAACAGTAAATTGCATGCTCAAACATGACAGGCATTTAAATTTCTAGAAGGTGATGGGTCTTTTATGCAGGCTTCAAAGACCTCTGAAATGTCTATTACCTTCGTTGAATCTTCAGGGGAACTGTCCGATGGGTTGTGCAGGTTCCTTTCTCTAGGCACAGGCAAACATGCATGAAGCCAGCTGCAGATGTGATTTTAAGACGTTTACTGTCTGATTTAGGAGGACAGATATCGTGTGTTGGACTTCTGACCATGTGCAATGACTGGATGCTCAAATGTTCAAATGACAGGCATGTTCCAGAATACAGCAAATGTAACTTTCCAGTTTGCCAGCGTTTATTTATTGATCATTTGCTGTTTTTATTCACCTGCTGGAGCACCGGTGAATTTCATAAGCCAGTGAACCTGGACACATTTGCTAAAAGGCCTTCTGTTTCGCAAGCTGTCCCTGGCTACGGCATCACACCGCTGTCACCCGACCTTCCTGTCAGTAGAAAAACAAACACTTGTCACCATGCCAACAGGGGCAGCTCATCGCTTGGAGAGGATATGCATCCCGACAGCTCCCAGCTCTGGTGGTATTTCCGAGCATAAGCTGTGAGGCCAAACCATGCTCCGTATATGAGGGTAGTCAGTAAAGCCCCTCTTGAATGTCAGGGCTAAGGTGAGTACTCAGGGTGCAGATTACCAGTCTGTGGGATATAGGACTCATTTGCTCTGTATTTCATAAGAGGGATTCTTAGTAATGACTGGTCAATGAAATATTGCCCAACCTAAAATAAAACTAGTTTGCTTAAACATGAGTTGACTACAGTAAATCCCAGTCAGGAAAAAAACACTCTAATTCTAAATCTAACAAGACTTTACATTAATGGTTCTTTTACATTTCAATAACGCCATTTACATAAAAGCCTTGCAAAAAGTCCCCCATAGTTATAATACATAGTAATCATAGCTCTGTTCAAGCTGTCTCATATCATGCACATATAAGGAGATAATAATATGAATACCCCCACTTGCATGCTTTGCTATATGCTGACACCACGATTAAGAAGCTGAGGTTAAGGTCAAAGCAAAACAGCCCGCATGAGTTGCTAACGAGGTAATCAGGTCTGGCATCTGCCCATGTGCCTACAGCAGAAACCTAAACAGGCCAGAGGGGGCGCTGGCTGAACCCCTGTGAGTGTACTCATTAAGGTAACCGGAACAGTCTGTCCCTCGTCCTCCCCTTAATGTGCATACCTATCGTGCACAGTGGCTGTGGTGGTGACAGGTCAGTACCTCAGGCAGCACGTTTCCCCATAATCATTCAACCAGAGGACTCGGTGGGTATTTTTGGCTCTGAACCTCTCTCACTCGATCACATTGCTGTGGACCTCTCTAAAGAGCAGAATAACTCTCAGTGGCGAACTGGTGAACTTCCAGCCTCATGGACTGGATTGACCAACCCCCTCCAAGGTTTGTAGATTTTAATTTGAGATTGGTCTGAAATATACAGTTTCTTCCAACCTTAGTCTGATTGGTTTTGAAGTGTTCAAACTGTGCTGATATTCATGGTAATTATGTTGTTGTTTTTTTTCGATTTATTTGGAGTGTCTGAGACATCACTACACATGCACCAGATATAGTGCATGTTATCTCAACATATTCAACAAGCTGTTATAGTCATGCTGTTGACAAAATTCTGCAAGTGAACTTCAACTGGATTCGATCTTGGTTGAAGTCCACAGGATTATGGCCAGACTCCGGCGCGGGAAGTCGGTATAAAAGACCTTGTGGGGCTAAAGCCTTCCTTGTCTTTCAGCTAATAAAAACATCAGAACAACATGTCATATGTTTGCCATCCAAATCATTTTATCTGTTATTAAGAAGCGCTTTTGCAGACCTAAGAACAATAGCACCACCTAAAGTCATGAGGAAAAATGAACTAATTTGCTCAAACCCCAAGCTCCTGTTTCACGTGTCGTATCTGGCAAGTGTTTGGTGTTTTTCAACCCACAGTGTTCTGCACTACCTTTCCGCTGTTTACATTCAGCACTCTTTGACACTGATATTTGAAAGCAACACACTGACTATACAAATACAGCGCAGTAAGTACCTTTGAAACACACAGGCATGTTATAACAGTTATTATGATGCATTATTACAGATATTATTATGTGACATTAGTACAATGTAATTGCAGTAATATCATTGCATGTTATTACTATGCCATTACTACAATTTTATTAACTATTATGTGCAGGCCTCTTATTATGTTTTTTGGGGGGGGGGGGGGGGGGGGGGGGTTGGTGGTACATCATATTTTCATGCATCGATGGCGGGGTGGGGTGTTTGGGGGGGAGGGGCTTTGTGCTTGGGGGGCAGAGAGGAAATCTGGGACCCCCTAGCACCAGCCCTGGGTCAGAGCTTCCTGCCTCGGTGCCACCTGTTAATGGTAAATTTAATTGTAACTAATATGAAAGGTACACCATACAGCTAGATGTATGTGGACACTTGACCGTCACCCAATGGTCTTGTGGACATCCCATTCCAAAGCCAGTGGCAATAACTATGAAGTTGCCCCTCTTCTTTGATGTTATCCTCTGTAATTCTGTGAAGGCTTTCACAGATGTCCATGGGAACGTCCATGGGAATTTGTGAGATGAGGGGCCGATGTTGAGAACACCTGGTGTTGTGCACAGGACCACAAGCACGCTGAAACTGTAAAGAGCCTTTGCCAAATTGCTGCCTCAAACATGCTACCACTAAGTACTAAGGATACTAGCAATGGAAAGAACACCTGTGGAGTTCATGAGACATGATCATTGTGCCATCTTTGCCCACCAGAGGGTGGCATAGAACTACCTCGTAGTAATCAGAGGCAATAAGCCACACCTGTCATCCAGCCTACTTAAGAGCAGCTCACATATTCCCAGATGCTTAGTCTTTGTTCAGAGTTCTGTCAAAAGACAAAGCCAGTAATCCAGGTAGAGACCTCAAGGGTTGTCTCTTGGGTCTCCTTTATTCCTCATCTTGAGTTCTCTCCATCCTTCCCTGTTTGGGAAAACTGTTTGTGGGGGGGGGGGGGGGGGGGGGGGGGGGTAGTTCAAGATTTTCTTCTCCTCTCCCTGTTCAAGCATTTCAGCCGTTTTCCCCCTGACTTAGTTGTTTAACTTTTTTTGTGGTGCCTTGTTGGCATGCTGGTAGCATACTGGCCTGGTTGCTCTAATAGATGGAGATTGATTCCCCATCCTGGGTGTTTTGGGCTTCTTCTTTTGGGAGGCTATTCTAATGATTCCACAGGCCTAGAGGGCATTAGCTGCCTGGAGGGCCTGTTGGTTTTTGTTTCCTTTTTGGTTTATCAAGCCGCTTTTAGCTGAGTTCAAATCTAGCTATGACTGAGTCAACCCAGTACAGATAGGAATGATGCTCCTGGTTTTCATGTTCAAGATCATGAAGGTGGGAGGTGGGAGGTGTCCTTATGGCCAGATACAGCACTGGATAAAACAACCAAGCCATTTATTATGAGTTTGATGCATCTTGTCCTAATGAAACTGTGGTGATAGATGACCAAATGGTAGGAGAAATGTCATTATACATTAGTGAAAGGTTAAAGAACTAGCTGTGTCAGCAGAGCCAGTGTGAATGCCAAAGCCAAAGAACAGAAATGACAGGACATGACAACGCTAACAGTATAACGTAATCAAGAAAAAGCTCTGGAACTTTAAAGAAAATAGTGATCATTCACATAAATGCATTTGTTTGTCAAGACCAAGCCAGCAAACGACTCCCCTCAGTGCCGACCATTCAGAGCGAAGAGAACGGTTAATTGGCCTCCTCCTGGTCAGCTGGGATTCATTTCAATTAACATGCAAAACAGCTGTTAATTTAGTGACACGATGAAGCATCTCCTGCCTAACAGTGCATAACGGGGGCCAGACAAGTAGATAAGCCTTCTCTTTAAGAGGGAGAATCAAAGCGAATTCAGAAACAATGATGAGTACATTTGTTTTTTCTTTCCCTCCCTGTTTTTTTCAGAAAAGCACAGTTTGTCACACATTCGACATGGAGGATAATTCTTTGCCGCAGTGCAAAGGCTGTCTGATTCTAAAAGTCTGCTGGCGGGTTGGGAGCATTGCCAGAAGGATCAATGGCTACAACAATCTGCAGTTCATGCATTGTAGGACCATTCTGTCTTCCTGTTAGCAGACGATATGAGAGAACCTTGTGTAAGCTAATCACTGGCATATAAATAAGAACCCTGAACACGCTTTGCATATAGCAAAATCAAATCATGGTGAATCCTTGAACAGGGATAGAAGATGAATACATTATTCAATAATTGCACATTTTCTTTTTGATATTGAACGATGTGCCTTAGAATATGTTAGCCAATCTCAAAATATCCAAATAAAGTTCTGTTTTTGCTCAGAGAAGAATGTATTGTAGAGTCAAATATATAATATTTATTATATAAGTAACCTAACACCTACAGTTGTGATCAAATTTATTCAACCCCCACTGAAATAAAGTGTTTTGGCCAGTTTGACATTGATTTTGATCATTTCAGTCATCTTATTTACAATTATATCAAAGAGGCACTTATAAATTAGACAAACATAACATAATATTTATGATGGAATAACCACAAATGTCTTTACTGTGCTCACATCATTATCAGTTTTATTCAACCCCCTAGTGACATAATTTTTTAGTACTTAGTACAACATCCTTTTCCAGTTATGACAGCTTTCAAGCGTGAAGCATAGCTTGACACAAGTGTCTTGCAGCGACCTATGGGTATCTTAGCCCATTCTTCATGGGCAAAAGCCTCCAGTTCAGTCACATTCTTAGGCTTGCGCACTGCAACTGCCTTCTTTAGGTCCCACCAGAGGTTCTCAATTGGATTTAAGTCTGGTAATTGCGATGGCCACTCTAGAATGTTCCAGCCTTTCATGTTCAACCATGCTCTAGTGGACTTGGATGTGTGCTTCGGATCATTGTCCTGTTGGAAGGTCCAACGTCTCCCAAGCCACAGGTTTGTGACTGACTCCATCACATTTTCCTCCAAGATCTCCTGGTACTGAAGGGAATTCATGGTACCCTGCACACGTTGAAGCTTTCCTGTACCATTAGAAGCAAAACAGCCCCAAAGCATAATTGACCCCCCGCCATGCTTCACAGTAGGCAAGGTGTTCTTTTGTTCATAAGCCTGGTTCTTCCTTCTCCAAACATAGCGCTGGTTCATTGGCCCAAACAGTTCTAATTTAGTTTCATCTGACCACAGTACACTGTTCCAAAACCTTTGTGGCTTGTCCACATGACTTTTGGCATACTGCAGTCGACTTTTCTTGTTCTTTGGAGTCAGCAAGGGGGTGCGTCTGGGCGTTCTGGCATGGAGGTCTTCGTTATGCAGTGCGCGCCTTATTGTCTGAGCTGAAACTTCAGTGCCCACATCTGACAGGTCTTTTTTCAGTTCCTTAGCAGTCACGCTTGGATTTTTCTCCACATTACGCTTCAGGTAGCGCACAGCAGTCGCGGTCAGGATCTTCTTTCTGCCATGACCAGGTAACGTTTCCACTGTGCCCTTTAACTTGAACTTGCGAATGATACTTCCGATAGTGTCTCTTGGAATATTTAACAACTTCGCAATCTTTTTATATCCATTGCCATTCTTGTGAAGAGCAATAACCTCTTCTCTTGTCTTCTGGGACCATTCTCTTGCCTTCACCATGCTTGGAAACACACCAGTAGATGTCTAGAAGGAGCTGAGTATCACAGTCCTTTTAAATCTGCCTAATTGGTGCTGGTGCTTATCATGCTTGATTGCTGCTCGTTGACATCCACAGATGTTTTCAATACCTGATGGAAAACACTGGAATGAACCTCTGTTCTTAGGAGTGGTAGTCGTAAAGGGGTTGAATAATTGTGTCAATGAAGAAATCACAAAAAGGCCATTTAATACTTTATGACAAAAAAAATTGATGCTATCTTAGTTGCATTTAGTTCTTTAACAAGTCCTTGTAAGATTTCATTATGAACACAATTACAAATGTGCACTGAATTCCATAAAACCCTTTGCAGCATTGGGGGTTGAATAAATTTGATCACAACTGTAAATAGTGTATTTGTAACCACAACAATGCATTCATTGGCTACAGAAGACTAACTTTGGGCTAACCTTAGTCTTGATCTTAATTTTGGTCAAGATTGGTTCACTGCATAGAATTTGTGTCTGTGTCCAAGATTGTTTCAGAGTGCTCCAGAAACCCAGTGAAGCATCAGGTTGAAGACCAAGTCTTCCTTACCCGTTTTCTGAAAATTTAGATGGGGTTTAGCTTGTTATTCTTCTTTAATTAAAGGTTAGGAGTCCTATCCATCTGCTGTCGAACAGCATCATTAACCCTCTGATAAGAACATCCATGACACACTGATCGCCATGTCATCTTGTTTCTGGGTGTAGAGGTTGTGCTGAAATTTAAATGCGGTTCTGATGGCTTCTGTGTCGGTTAGGGAGGAGGGCTGTGGGACACTGATGGAATCGACACAAGCTTCACTTATATTCCTCAAGAGAATGAAGCATGCCACACCCAAAGGAGCACCCAGCGGCTGAATCTGAAGCGGGCTCGAACGGCAGCATGGCTGCACTTCTCAGTGTTTGTAGCATTGCTGAGGAGCATAATGGAAGAGAAACTGGAGTTCAAATAGACTACCAGCACCAAGATGCAGGTGTAGCCTATTTTATAACCTGAGTTGCTTCTCCACCCTGCAGATGATGTTTGACCATGCCCCCGCTACCACAGTAATCCTCTAAGCTCCTTTGACATAAATTTCCCAAATAACACCATATTCCTTTCATCGCTGCTTTCACTGAGTCATTGTCACCTTGACAGGAGGGTCCCACTCATGGGACAGGTTGTTTCAGAAAATAACATCCAGCCAAGAACGTATGATGGTCGTGTGAGTGCTCCATAATGACACACTGTGCTCAAAGCTCCACGTACGAAAAATTATAATTAAATGCTAATAAGAGACTTTTGAAATGTCAACAATGTTAAAATTATGTTTTAAATAAGTCCGTCAATCAACATCTCAATTCAATTCACAACATAAGTAATAACCTGGTCCAGAAAATGCAGATATTTGTTATGCATGCAGAACCAGTAAGAAGAAATGTCCTATATATTTCCTACCTTTGAGGTTTCTTTCTCATCTTTACATCTGTAGTAGTGGTCTGAGGCTCATGGGCACTAATCTGGTCAGTATTCCTTCCCCCCATGTAATACCGTCAATGTGTTGTATCGACAGTTTTTCAACCTCATGAAAATAGGGTCCTAGAAGCTGTTTCCAGCACTAAACAGAAACCAGGTCAGAGACACTGAATTCATTTATTCTCTCAACCTTGTTCTAAAATAAAAATCTAGTAAACAGTAGCAAAACACAAAAGTAGAGAAGAAAATGTTAGAAAGTAGAAACGTAAAGAAACCAGAGCATAAGCTGCTTTAATTGAAAAACATCATCACTTCCTTTGCCAGCTCATACTAAGGATATAAAGTCTGTGGTAGCTCTCTCACTTTCTAATGACTTTCTACCTTTTCATCTTAGAATTACATCAGACATGAAAAATTAGGATATTTCCATGGACTTCTTCAACATTTATAGAACACCAAGGACACGGAGTGTCAGACATCCAAATCGAATCAAAGACTTTTTCTGAATGAAATTAAATAAGAAGGTTGGGTCAAAACACAAGCACAATGTTACTTTCAAGCTTTTACAAAATACACTTGGAAAACATCACTGGTTGATGTTTTCTTTTAATCTTATACTCAGAGACTGAGAAATGCTCTTGGCAAGGCTAAAATAAGCCCTTGATCCTTGTGATCACAGGATGGTAAATAATTGCCTGTAAATCAGGGTCCTTCCTAGGAAATGTCTAGAATCAAAGAAGGGTTTATAGAGACCACTTTATTAAATTAGGAGCTTTAAGGGACCCTCTGCAAGGGCAAACAGATTATGTCAGTGTGGCCAGATCTTGTGAGAGAAACAAGCAACCAGGTATATTGAAAGCATTTGTGTGTGTATGTATAGACTTCTAAATATCCTGTATATATGAATGTATTTTGCTTTTCATAATCGAAAAGTACTGTAAACTATTATATATATTTTTATACTCTAAAGACACTGAACAAAAAATGCATATAATCAGAGGTGTCAATTCCAGGTTCAGAAAGTAAAAATCCTCACCACGCTTTTGCTCAAGCTTGCTAGATTTTCTAATTATTGCAATCCAGGTAAAATTAGTACCAGGTCTGAATTCTTCTTTCTTCTTTCAGATCACAGCAGTGCACATGGGCAACGTTCAAATCACAAAACACATTGTTTAGTTCAGATTTTTATTTATTTTTTTGCTCTGATCTTGATCCGCATCATTTGATTTGGCACAGTTTTTACACCGGATGCCCTTCCTGACGCAACCCTCCCTATTTATCCGGGCTTGGGACCGGCACTAAAATACACTGGTGGGTTCACCCTAGTGGCTAGGTTAAATGGAATGAAAACTTGTGAAAATGGACAGGACTTCCAGGCAAGAGGAGAGGTAGACCTAAGAGGAGGTTTATGGATGCAGTGGTAGAGGATATGAGAGGGGCTGGTGTGTCAGTGGAGGACACTCAGGACAGGACCAGATGGAGGAGTTTGATCCGCTGAGGCGACCCCTAAACGGGAATTGCCGAAAGAAGAAGAAGAAGCTCTGATCTTGCCGGTCGACATTAATAATAATTGCAAGAGCTACTTGTCTGAAGTGTGAATGGATCTCTCCTCCAAAATGGAGAAAAAAAACCATCACTAACAGCAAAAAGCGCAGTGAGATGACTCGTGGTATTAAAATGTCCAGTGTAGATGTGCTGGTAGCTTATGTATTTCATTGCATTTTGCTCTAGAGCACTGCTGATGGTTAATGCTAACGGTTTCAGCGAACAGTTTCACCTAACGGTTTCTGCTAACAGTTACAGCTATCTGGTATAGCTAACGGTTACTGCTAATGGTTTCAGCTAACAGTTTCAGCTAACAGTTTAACAGCGGTTTCAGCTAATGGTTACTACTCACGATTTCAGCTAACGGTTTCAGCCAACGGTTAGTCAGCTGGACATGATCAAGTTGAGAAGGCAAAAACAGCCCAGCCATCTTTAGCTGCCTCACCACAGCTATTTCACCCATTGCCTTTGTTCTCTGCTGTTTTAATGACAAATACAAAGACTACATGAAAATGCAATCTGCTGGTTGCCGCAAGAGGACGTGCGGATGCTAGCTCCTACCTGAGGCTCACCATATACTGTAGAACAACCTTTTGTCCACAAATACGGACTTGTGCTAATGGGCCGCCCAATGGAGGATGGGTTCCCTTTTGAGTCTTGGTCCTCCCGAGGTTTCTTACTAATCCCCGCCATCATAGGGAGTTTTTCCTTGCCGCTGTTGCCTTTTGCTTGCTCATTAGGGATCTGGATCCATACGACTGTAAAGCTGCTTTGTGACATGTGTTGTAAAAAGCTCTATAGCTATAAATAAATTTGACTTTGACTTTGACTTTGATTCTCATTCATATTGCATGGACACAAATCAGGTATGAATCTGATATAGAACCACATATGAAAATGACTCAATTCTGATTTGAAAAAATCTGATTTGTGTGTTCACACAGCATTGACAAAATCGGATTAAAGTCACTTCAGGGTGGTAATATGAATATATCTTGCATCCAGCATGACAAAATCATGCAAAAAGACTTTTCAATGAGTCCATCAGACTCAGGAATGCAATGTATGGTCCAGTACATTAAGTTGGTAGTGATGGGGTGATGAGGGAAAACATCATATTCCAGTATTCCTTGTCCGTTATAATATAGCTAACAAAATTTGTACACATCATTCTACACATCATTATATCAGTTTACACTTCAAAGTTTTAATGATTGTTTTTGTTTTCTTTTTGTTTAATTTTTTTTTTTTTTATTAAATAAAATATTGTGGTGAAAGTGTTGATGAGTAGCATTTTTTGTACCGCTTCAAACTGTACCGGGAAACTGAACAAATACAAGTTAAATTAAACAAAAGGTAAAATAGAAAATGGCTAAAACAAAGATCATTTCAACAGCACTATGAGCTCAAAGACCCACGTAGAGCTGCACTGCACACAGATTGCCAGGTAACTTCCTCATGCCAACTGTATCCAGGGAATTGAACTCCGCGTTATGTAGGGTGGCCATATTTTCACAAAAGAGATATGTGGGGAGTGTATGCATGTGTGAGAGTGTGTACTTTTAACAAATGTTCATAACCAATAATAATTGGCCCGATAAATCATTCCTTTCCCTTCAGCTTTATTCCTTTCCCTCATAATACTATATATTTTAAAATTATATATAGGCCTGTATATAAAGTTATATACAGGTCTAAAAGATAATGTAATCAGAGGGGAGGTGTTTAAAGAGTCTACATCATAATATTTTATCACGTACTATACACGGACAAAATAGGCGTCACAAAAATACAAACTCAACCCTCAGAGTATCACTATCGGCTCTGTGTTTGCGTATTTTTAGAACGTGTTATACAAAGACAGAAAAAGATCAAAAGACGGTTGACATCATGTACCACATGCTTCTGATAAGATTCTACACACACATTGAGAGGCATTCTGACCAATGGTTTCATGTAGGGCATGTACATGATTAACCAATTGTGGCATGTGAGAAGGCGGGACCTACAGAGCAGCTGCATAGTGTATGGCCACTGTGGAGTACAAATGTCAATGTGACAGGAGGTCCTGGACATTTTAGGTATTCCAGAAATCCCAGACTAGCTTGTATTTAAACCAACTGAGAGTATTGTGGCTATGTCATCTGAGAACTGTGATTCTTGTCTACATTTCTTTGAAAACAAATACATCTAACATCTACAGCTCTCTAGCAGCCCCTACAGGTCAGGTTTGCACTTCCTCCTCAGTTTTTCTCTTTCATAACTATTCAACTATTTCTTAACTATTTCACATCCTACTTCTCATCTTTTAATATAATATATACACACACCAGCCACTTTATTAGGTACACCTTTATTAGGTTGGACCCCCTTTTGCCTTCAGAACTGCCTTAATCCTTTGTGGCATAGATTCAACAAGATACTGGAAACATTCTTCAGAGTCTGGTCCATGTTGACATGATAGCATCACGCAATTGCTGCAGATTTGACTGCTGCACATCCATGATGCGAATCTCCCGTTCCACCACATCCCAAACATGCTCTATTGGATTGAGATCTGGTGAGTGTGGAGGCCATTTGAGAACAGTGAACTCATTGTTGTGTTCAAGAAACCAGTCTCAGATGATTCGCGCTTTATGACATGGTGTTCAAGAAACCAGTTTCAGATGATTCGCTCTTTAGGACATGGCGCATTATCCTGCTGGAAGTAGCCATCAGAAGATGGGTACATTGTGGTCAAAAAGGCATGGACATGGTGAGCAAAAATACTCACGTAGGCTGTGGCGTTGACACCATGCTCAATTGGTACTAATGGGCCCAAAGTGTGCCAGAAAAATATCCCCCACACCATTGCATCACTACCACCAGTCTGAACCGTTGATATAAGGCAGAATGGATCCATGCTTTCATGTTGTTGACGCCAAATTCTGACCTTACTATCCAAATGTCGCAGCAAAAATCGAGACTCATCAGACTAGACAATGTTTTTCCAATCTTCTATTGACCAATTTTGGTGAGCCTGTGTGAATTGTAGCCTCAGTTTCCTGTTCTTAGCTGACAGGAGTGGCACATGGTGTGGTCTTCTGCTGCTGTAACCCATTTGCCTCAAGGTTTGACATGTTGTGTGTTCAGTTGTGTGCTTTTCTGCATGCCTCGGTTATAACAGTTATTTAAGTTACTTTTGCCGATCTATCAGCTCGAACCAGTCTGGCCATTCTCCTCTGACCTCTGGCATGAACAAGGCATTTGGGCCCACAGAACTGCTGCTCACTGGATATTTTCTCTTTTTCGGACCATTCTCTGTAAACCCTCAAGATGGTTGTGCGTGAAAATTCAAGTAGATCAGCTGTTTCTGGTACCAACAACCATGTCACGTCCAAAATTACCTTCCACATTCTGATACTCGATTTGAACTGCAGCAGTTCGTCTTGGCCATGTCTACATGCCTATATGCATTGAGTTGCTGCCATGTGATTCGACATTTGCGTTATTGAGCAGTTGAACAGGTGTACCTATTACAGTAAAGTGGCCAGTTAGTGTGTTTTAATATGATTTAATATACTATGTTTCTCAAACCACTACCTTTTCTATTGACCTTATCCTTTCAGCTCTTGTTAAAGCTTACTTCTCCTAGTGACACACTCACTACACTCAGTAACTAGTCACTTCTCCTTCGTCATGTTTCATCTGTTTTTAAGATTGCAAGTGGCCTAAAAATGGCATAGACCCTTGTAATTTCACTATCATTCTATCTCTCATCTTCTATTTTACTAAATTTCTTGAAGTTGTTGCTTCCCAGTTCCAAGTTCACCTAGGAAACAAAAGGTTATTTGAATCCTTTCAGTTGTGGTTTCATCCTTACGATGGTACTAAAAGTGTCCTCATTAAACTTACTAAAGACCTTCTCTTATCTGTGTATACTGGTGTCCTCTCCGTTCTTCATTTAAGTACTACATTTGACATGGTGTCTCATTCTATTTTTCAGTCTGTGCTCTTTGTGAGCTGGGTTTCAATGGTCTTCCTCTTAGCTAGTTTACCTCATACATCTCAGATAAGAAACAGTTCCTTATATGGTCAGGTCAAACCTCTCATTCATCTGTTCTTTCTCAGGGGGTTCCTCAAAGTTCTACTCTTGGACCCCTCGTATTAAATCAAATTCTTGTTGCTCTATTCTGCTTTTTACTTTTTTTTTTCCTTATTCATCCTTGATCATGTGATATTTTACAAGAACCTGAATTTCCGTTTATATGTGGATAACACTCCAATCTACTCTAAGGACGAAACCCATTAATGTCTCACACAGCTGAGATTTTGTCTATCGGAAATCAAATGCTGGATAAAAGAATTTTCCCATGTTTAACAGTGACAGTACTGAGCTCATTCTCATTGCCTCTAAATAAACTCTTAAGAACTGATTTGTGGCTCTTTTCACTGATAACTGTTTCTCCTCGAACCTTATTTGTAATCTAGGTGTGATCCTTGATTCAAAAGCTCATGTTAATGCTGTTTTAAAAACTTTTTAGACCATCTCTCTTAGTCTACTGCTGAGTCTATTATTAATGCCTTCATATCTAGTCACTTTGATTACTGCATTTCTTCTCCCTGGTATTAACTCCTCATTACTTTACAAACTTCAAATGCTTCATGATTCTAATGCCCATCTTCTAACTCACACGCTCATTTCAGCACATCACACACAGGTTTACAGTCAAATGTCATAATCATTTCAAACTTCTCCTCACATTCAAGACTCTTAACAATCTTGCTCCCTCTTATCTCACAGCTCAACTGTGTCCCCAGGTTCATCTGTTCTAACATCTAACTTCCATTCTCCTGGTGATCAAATCTTCTCCAGAATTCTTCCCCATCTATGGGATTCCTCTCACCCCAAGTCGAACAATCCAGATCCTGTTCAATATTTAATCCAACCTCAAAGCTCAAATTTGTTCTCTTGCATACAGCCTGCTGTATGTTCCTGTAATCTTTTCCTGTTCCTGTAATCTGTTCCCGTTCCTGTAATCTGTTCCTTTCATTTGTGCACCATCTTCTCTATTTGATGTGTTGCTCTATTTCTGCTCTTGATATGTATCAATGCTGTTTTTATACTGCCTTATGCTTTTACTGGGTTTAGTTTTTTCTTAGTTGGCACATTTTGTAAAAAGTGCTCTTATTATTATTATTATTATTATTATTATTATTATCCATCACCAGTGTAACGCCTGCTGCGTCAAGGAGTGATAGGGCGCACACAAATGCTGAGAAGAGCAAGATTTATTGAACAGCAGGGTCATAAAGGCAGGCATTGGTCAAATCCGACAGGGAGTCCAACACAGAAACATAACCAATAGTAACAGACATATTCATACACACAAGCACAAACCGTAATCTCACATAGAAAACAGGCTATAGTGAAAACAATTATCCGCAATACAAACAAGCAAGGTGTATAATACACAAAAAAAACATACAAATATGAAACACCTGAATACACTAACCTACACGGAGGATCTATGAACGCACATGGCTACACAAACAAAACATACATGACTGACAGCTGGGGGAGGGGCTAACGGTGACAACCAGACACCCCCACTGGCCGATGTTTTATCCAGTAAATAGTGCCCAGCCTTCTCAGCACCAGTTATGTCATCCCAAATCTTCTAAACCTGTGACACTTCACACTTGCTGTCTCCCTAACAGCAACTTACATGGCAGTGCGAAAATTACATTAGAGGTGCAGACATTATTAATTTAAAAGGTTGGGGGGGGGTCTGGGACCTAAAAATAACCAACTGCTAAATTATCACTCTGAGATAGTGCTGGCACCATATCCATTATTGGTCCGGCAATCCCAGAAATGAGTCAGGATAATTCACACTGATGAACTGCATGAAAATGGCTATAGAAAATAACAAGGAGTTTGGATGAATGAATGGTTCTTTCAGAAGGAGCATAACTGAATTGATCTCCTCAACAGTTACTCAGAAAAAAGGGTTTTCAAAAGACGAGATGACAAAGGGAAGTGAGGAGGGTCATTTCTTTGAGATCTTTGTGTGTAACCTTTTTGATGACTTCATACGTTTTAATTTCTTTCTACTCATGTCAACATATGTTTATACTGGAAGTGTGTGTGTGTGTATGTGTGTGTGTGTGTGTGTGTGTGTGTGTGTTCAAGGACTATAAGATTATTTCTAAAGAAGTATGAACCAACCTAAACAACCTGAATGTCAGATAACCTGGTGGGACGTGTGTACACAATGTGTGGTGAAACATCAGTAATGTTAGTTAGCAGTAAGGGGTGTGTCAAAAAGGGGTGTGTCACAAAAACATGTGACATCATGTGGCTATGGTGCAATGGTACATGCATTCATACCGAACCATCACATATTGACCTGTTCGGTGCCAATAAGCAATTGTCTATTTTCTGTAGTATAAATGTATACTATGAAATATGCTATTGATAATTCATATTGAAAATTATCCTGACAATAGCCTCTGGTTGTCATGTTGTGGGGGGGGGGGGCCCTGCCGGTCGCCCCCGTTTACAGTGGCAGATGTCTTGTTTTTGGTCACGTGATGTTCATCCCCCCCGTGATCCGTCTCACCTGAGGGTCGTTTGTTTGTCTATATATGTCTTGTCTTTGTACCAGTTGACTGCTGGTTATTATTTCCTTCATTTGGAACAATGCACAGGTTTTTGGTTTGCACACTTTCAATTAAACCATCCTCTTTCCCTGAGACTTGGCGTGATCGCTTCCTTTTTAGTTGCTCACCCCGTCCGTCACACTGGTAGGAAATTTAGATAATAGGCTTTAAAGCTATAGGTAGAGTCTGTTAAGAAAACACTATTTAACTCACCAAATATTGGTTTACAGATCATTATCTAGCAATGGTTAGTGGATTTTTTTTAAAGCAATGAGTAATACAAGTGAGCACTTGCTTTCTAGTACATTTATATGAAAGTTTATATGTATGCCTTATCCCTCTCTGCATTAGCATCCACCATGGTTTCTTGTCGTGGCTGCATTGCATGGTGGGATGCAGTATAGAAGGTAGCTACCAGATTGTGTACTGGAATATTTTGCGGATGTTGTACATCTTCTGGGGATCTTTTGTCTACTGGAAAAATTCATTTTGGTCGTATACTGCATACTGGATACCGATTTGGGGTCCAATCAGTACGCAAGTAATATGTAGTAGTATGTAGTAGGCTGTAGTAGTATGTAGCACATTGTAGTAGGCTATAGTAGTATGTAGTAGGCTGTTTCAAACAGAGCTCCAGCCTCTTCTGTTTTTTCCCCAACCATACTGAATTTGTACCGAACCATGGGCTCCATACCGTGGTGAGAACTGAACTGTTATATTTGTATACCATTACACCCCTAGATGACATCTACTTTCATTATGTTGCTCTTTTTTAACTGTCTCTTTCTCTTTTTTTTTAGATTATTATGATCCTTATCGTAATTTTTCCTAAAGTTACAATATGTCAAAAGGCCTGCATTGATTAAAAGTTTCATTTGCAACCTCTTATCTTGGTCCGGGTCGCGGGGGCAGTAGTCTAAGCAAAGAGGCCCAGGTTTCTCTCTCCCCAGCCACCTCTAGCTCTCCTGGGGGAATACAGAGGTGTTCCCAGGACAGCCAAGAGATATAATCTCTCCAGCGTGTCCTGGGTCTTCCCTGGGGTCTCCTCCCAGTTAAAAGTTCCAAGGATATCTTAATGAGTCAACTGATCAATCAGTAAAATAATTGTTTGGGGGGTTGGGATGGGCTTTATTAACATACATTGTTTATATCAAACATAAATCTCTGAGTAGCTGAAGCCCTGGGTGTCTAAATACCATATGTCTAAATAATAAAAAAAAACACTGCAACATTCATGGCACACTCATACTCTAACACTAAGCAATTTAACAGCTGTTGGTATATAGAAAGTGCAGTTGGTATTCCGCTGTGAAGTTGTAACGAAAAGTGAAGATCAGTAATGTGTGTGTGTGTGTGTGTGAGAGAGAGAGAGAGAGAGAGTGTGTGCATGTGTGTGTCTATATAGACAGACTGTGGGATGTGGCACAAGCCTGCAGCATCAATCCTGCCCACATGGAGAGCAAGTGGAACATCGATTCCGGCAGGAGGCCGAGGTTCCTCTGGGCCCCGCCCCTCCCCTGACATGGGGCGGGGCATATCGATCCAATCCCCCCCAAGGAGCACTTGAGCAGATAATGTGCTTGCCATCCAAGATCTGGCAGCCAAGTATGAACAACAGTGGGATTCTGAGCAGAACAAAGACAACCGGACTGAGCAGGGCTCCTGGGACTTCACTGATGGGTTACTTGGACCAAATCCATTCCTAATATGGCCACTTGGGAGTAATCATGAGACAGCAAGGTATCTGACTGACAGATAAGCAGAGCCGGAGTGGTTAATCGGGAGATTCGGGTGGATTCCCGATGGGCCGGCTCATGTCAATCTCTAGTTTGGGCCGATTGGGAGGGAAAAATAATTTTGGGCCAAATTTGGGCATGAAACTCCCGGACTGAAAAAGGAGCCCACTCCGGCCCTGCAGATAAGCACACCAGTCGCTTCGGTAACTATGAATTTCAACCTAATGACCCAATTATATTATTAAAATACTGTTTAATTAACTGAATGATAAGTGTGCATGTGGATAAACATTGTGTAAGCTGCTATATGATAAAATATTATAAAAAAAAAAAAAAAACAATCCATTGCATCCTGTTGTTTTTTGAAGTTCCATTCAGCTACTTCAGTCCTTACTTCAGAGGTCAGGGCTTACCCCCAGGAATTATCCTTTCCAGTATTAGAGAAAGCTAATTTTGTTGTAATTTAGACCAAATTGTACTGACTCATGTTTAAGGAAGGAAACCAGTATATCTATCTGGACCAAGAGAAATTGATCAGGCGAGTGCCAGGGTGATTGACAGCTGTCGGGAAAATGGAATACATTTGCAGGAGATCCATCACCATCAGTCAGGCGTAGACATGTCACATAAGTTATAGCGTCCCACAAGACCCCACTTGTAGTCATTGTCCTGACCCCTATGAATCACAGGCACCCATAAATCTATGTATGTGAGGGCCTATTTTATATCACCCTCATGATCATGAAAGCATATCTTCCGTACTTGTGTGAGCTTCCGGAACAGTCTATACACAAGGAAGAATTATCGGGAGGCATGAAAATGTCGTTTTGTTTTTTTTCTGCCCTCCAATCCATTTAAGTAAGTGTGTGGGTGTAAAGTGTCTTCTGAGGAGTTTCGACCTTTTTAGCTTGGATCTTCTCATGCCAATTAGGGCCCCTCTTTGCATAGGAGTAACGTTGTAGATGAATACCTCTCATGTAATTATAGATGTAAGTAATTATGGTTAATTAAATATAATGATAAGCAATTACAGAAGTTTATGTAGGTAGAGTCGAGGCAAAAGGATTTTTTAAAGGATATATTAACCACCCACAGTAGCTAATGCTCCACAGTCCTACCAAAAGCAGTCCTGTGCATAGGTCATGATCATTAGCGATCCTGCTAAACACGTCTGGGCAGATCCTGCTTGGTCCATGAAGCACACGCATGTCTCCGGCGGTCGAGGCAGGCCCTTTCACGTGCCTGGCCCAATTAAGGAGCACGGGGCAGCCCACGGAGCGTCTGCAACCCGAGACGAGGACCCGCGAGCGGGATGCCGGAGACGCCATCCTCCCTTTCCAAAACGCGGCCCTCCGATGCCTTCAGCGACATCCAAATGTCAGCTATTCACAGGCTCGTAAAGGCAGGGGCAAGTTAAATGTCAAGTGATGCCTTTTTCGACTAATTGCCTTCCGGTGCCTCTCCGGACAGAATCGTCGTGGTGGACGATGGAGCGGCAGCCAGCAGGGCGGACGGCTCATTAGCAGGAGCAACTTTGGGTCTCGCATGTTGCATGTTGGTTTAAGACTAGAGGTGGTGGAAAAAGATAGTGAGACGGAAGATCGGACAGAACCGCTGTGGAGGTTTTATGGAGAATTTTAGAGATTTTTGTTGTACCTACTGAGAAAACAGATTCATGTGGAGCAAATGTACTGCAATGTGAATTTAATGACCTGTATATATTGCCTGATCAATCATGGGGAATGTGGGAGAGTTCTACTCTGAAAACTGCACATGGTTAAAAGGTACTCAAGAGGGACAGGTGCTTGTGCGTGTCCTCAACTGTTACCTTTTCATTTTTCATTTTCATTACTGATCACAGTGTCATACTATTTCTAATAACTTTAAAAATTCTACTCTACAGTCCAAGTTCAAAAACCATGCAGACACAGTACTCTGAGCTTTGCTCTTCCACTCTACTAAGACTGCATTTATAGCGCGAGCCCCCTGAATCATGAGAAGCTGAGTCATCGCAGGCGACAAATGGCGTCGCTATGAGTAAGTCACACGTACCGCAAAACAAAATGTGCTGTGTCATTGTTGAAATGTCGGCGTCAGTCACCCACACGCTCACAGAATGCTGAGGCTTAATGCCCGGCTTAAGTCTTTCCTACCAGATAAATGTATTTTATTCCTATTAATCTGTTAGCTACTGCTGTTGTCGTGTCAGCAGGTTTGGAATGTTTTCGTGCACCCGAACGGATGCGATCGGCCCACGACTGAAACCGGCCCGTGGACAAACGCGCGCACGCGGAGGATGCTGCCGAGAGCTGTTAGCGTTCAGATCACGTGCGCAACAGTCGGATCTGCACACTGCCACGGAACCCGCGGGGAAGAGAGCTAATTAGCCTGAGTCAGAGCACCGGGACGGCGGCCTTTCTCCTCTTCTCTGCTAAGTCGCAGCACGTTAAACTTTGAGGGCATGGAACATTGATTTATTATTTTTGTTATTTGCTGGCGCGCATGTGACTTCTCCTGTCAGGGCTTATTGATATGGCTTGACGTCATTGTGTTGGTGCGTTGCATTTATTGTGCCGCAACTTGAGAAATGTGGCAAATTCAAAACAGCCTCTTATATCCTATGTCTGTTCAGACAGAGAATGGAGAATGAAGTGATGGAGACACAATGGACAAGACAGGACCTTGACCTCTGTGTGTGTGTGTGTGTGTGTGTGTGTGTGTGTGTGTGTGTGTGGTACACTTGTGTACTTAAAAGCAGAATAGGCTATGCTTCAGGCTCGTTGCAGATGCAGTCAGTATCAAACTCTTGCCCAGCGAGGGCACTTGGAAGTGTACACTCTGTAATTGCCCTTTCACACTACAATCAAACACTTCTTAAATAGGCACTGGTGCCGAATCTCCTGCAGCATGTATGCTGTGGCACCATAATCACAGCCACCATAGTTACAGGTCATGGGTCATTTTACAAGGCCCTTTTGAAATTGTGCATACTGTGGATATATAGATGGATAGATGGATATTCTTTATAGATTCTCAGCCAAAATTGTGGTGTTCCAGTACTGGGCATTCGTTTCACTAAAAACACACTATACTCCTTCACACTACACTTTTTCACATTTACATGCAAAAACTTGGTGCAGGACAATGACCAGAATCAGGCAGTCACATTATACACTGTAGTGTTGTGTGTATTATAGATTATATTGTTGATTGTATTATATTGGTGCTATAGGGCTTGGCTAGTACTACTGGTGGGCAGTCTGGGAAAACACCAGTTGAAAATATTGGAAAAAAACGAATATTAACATTAAGCTCATTGGCGGTATCCACTTTCTCCGCTTTCTTGCCACCAGTAATGGTTTTTCTTCCAGTCCACACCTCCTCCCCACATGTTATGCTGCAGCTTGAACTCCAGCGCCCCCTGTTGGCCTCATTTCCTTTACACACTTCTTTAGCTCTGACTGCAGCCTCCCCCCTTTTGAGCTCCTCCTCATGTCCTGAGCCAAATGCCCCATTCTTTTCACTGAGCAGGTCTTCCAGGTCTTTGTGATGCATTGGTTGTTGTTGGGGAGCACAGTTCTACATCTGCCAAGTGGTGGCAGAGGTCTGGACTTTATGTCTCCTAGACACTGGCGTATAACAACTCCAGTGTCTTGTCTTATTTTCCTTTGTGGCAGCTCACATACTCTGATAGGTCTGCACAATATGGGGTCAGCAAATTTTGTTTTTATATATTTTGTGTGTGTGTGTGTGTGTTTGTGTGTGTGTGTGTGTGTGTGTGTGTGTGTGTGTCTGTTTAAACTAAGTTGAATATTTTTTATTAAATATAGGAAGATGCTAAATTATTTCCAATGGATGCTTTATATTTGTAATGCTATTTACTTAGAGCTTGCTAACCTGCAACTAATAGCAGGCAATTGTATAATGCATTGTTCAACACCTAATGTACAGTGTATCAATCTAAACTATAAAAATTGTTTTGAGTATATATTGGTTTATTACTGTTAAAGTAGCCTGTGTTCTCAGTGGTCTACTATGTTGCTAATTTATGGTTTAATTTAGGAAAGTTGTTAGCAGAGACTGGATACATTACAGGGGATTGGTGTTAGCAATTAGTAAAACTATAGCTGGTTTTAAAAGACATTATATTTAATGCATTATATTTATTTACTATTTAGGCATTTGCCATGTGAAATGCTGTCTATAGAGCTTAGTGCCATACAAGCTAAATCTAATCCAGGGTTTATTAGCATAACATAAGCCAATCAGTTACACATTGCAATTGAATATATATTGTAATTAGGTTATACAAATGATATCGTAAAAATAACAGAAAAGAGAAATTTCTCCTAACCTAACTCTTCAGTTCACCAGCTCTACCAATGATTCAGTCTGAGGTCCAATCCCACTCTAACCCCAAAGTTCAGAATTCCTTCACCAGATAAGACCAGCAAGGCCATTAAGATGAGAGATTGCCCACTACTGATCACGTGAGCATATTCTTCCACTTATATAAAACTCACACCGTTATGCCAAAGCGACCACTGTGATTTTTATCACATTTATCTCAGTAACAATACTAGTAACAATACTACATAATACTACACAGGACAGTCTGGCCTGCACTTCCCTACTCTACAATCTCGTGCCCTTTGGGAAGCAATATATTAGCTGGTTAAACTGTTCTGAACACCCTAATAGTCTTTTCAAAGCCATTTAATTCTCCTTGCAAAAATATATTGTAAGATTTTAAAATAGCCATGCACGCATAATATTCACAGGCCATTAAATCTGTCAAATAAACATGTGCACAATAAAGGGGAATCTTTCTCTTCATTCAGTCCTCCGACGGGACCCAACCATTCCCTCCATTACACTGGGAAGGAATGCTGCAAAAGTGCCTCCATCTCCAAGGCTCCACCAGAGCAAGCGTTCTACAGACGGCCGAGACTCGGGCAAAGCCGCTTCATTTGCAAGAAACAAATCAATCCCTCTGGCCCTCAAGTACTGCTGAACGTCTGTGTGTGTCAAACATGACCTGGCTGACCCCACTCTGCCCACATTCGGTTTTTATTGAAAGCGTGCACTCTCAAAAGCTTGTACGAATGGGCATGAAACCATTATGGCGACTACAAAGGACGCTGTACAATTCGTGCTGTCCAAAAAGAGATGCCGCAGTCACCAAGTTCAGACGTAATCAGCAATTACTAAATGCTGGAAATGGTGCCAAAGCAGTCTAGAAAAAAAATCACCAAGAGTTTTTGTTTTGTAATAACTTGGGTCCCACAAGCAGGATCTCTTTATAGTCTAATGAGCAGTCTGGGATGTACAAACTGCTGGTCTTGCAAACGTTTACTTTGGTGACAGAGTTAGATCTAGGCTTCCAGCTTTTCATTCTCTTTTGATTAAAATCAAGAACTTTGTTTTTTTTCCTCACTCATGCTGTCAAACTCCCTTTTCTGCCCCCTGTTGGGGGGCGTGAAGGTGGCAGGGTGTTTGTGTGTGCTCCTGGGCTTTTTATTCTTCAACGAAGGTTCTTTCAAAAAAGTCCATTCCGCCTGATGTGGGCCTGACGGCTCCAGACAGCCGAGACAAAAAAGGCAAAGAAATGGTAGAAATGGTAAAGAAACAGGACAACAGAGTGAAGGTGTTGTGTAAAAGGGCCATGCCTGTTGCAGCCATTACCAGGCACCTCTAATGCACCTTACGTGCAGCAATGTTGAGTTTTTTCTCTTCTGCTGGCTTCAACAGCTGGGCCAGGCAGGCACACTAGCTCAGGAGGTCTGTTACCAGTGGACAACGCACAGAGGGGGGGGGGAGAAAAAGATTTATCCCAGCTGCACTCGCATGCTAACATTTTTGTATTGTCAGACAATTTTAGTAGCAGTTATCATCACCTTCTACAGGTTCTGACAACGCAGCAACAAGCATGCAAGAGTGGGGCACATCTCCCCTGGACAAATGGCCTGTGTGTGTGTGTGTGTGTGTGTGTGTGTGGTGGGGTGGATGTATGGTGTGCACGGGGGGGGGGGGGGGGGGGGGGGGGGGGTGAATGCGAGAGGATGGAGGTACAGCAGGATTTGTAGCAAAGGGTTGCGTTGGGTGGAGCGTGCCTGCGGTGGGTGGAGGCTGACGTGGGAAGCTGGTGGAGACTCGTACAGGGCCTGAGAAAGAAAGAGAGATAGAGAGAGGGAGAGAAAGAAAGACATCTTCTTCTCCACATCTCCTCTCTAGCTCTTCCCGGCTGTTCCCCATTGGCCTGTGGATGCTTCCATGCCTGGAGCAAAGGTGGCACGGAGTGACACGGAGAGCCTGCGTGCGTGCGTGCGTGCGTGCGTGCGTGCGTGCCTGCGTGCGTGCGTGGGCGACGGGAGACAGGCCTGCTTTCATCATCCCTCCCCTGCACTGTCCCCCGTAAGGCGGAGGGAGGAATCAGGGGGACGAGGGGTGGGGGGTGCAGATCGATACGGATGAGAGATGGGGACAGTGCAGAGAACACATCTCGGAGGAGAGCTTCAGGGTGGAGGCGGAGGTGGTGTCTGTGATGCTGACACTGCCCACTGTGCACTACACATGTGGCTGCAGTGAGCCTAGTTTGGAGCAGAAAGATTTGACAGTTCTGCTGTTTTCTCTCTGTCCTTTGGTCATTACGACTCACAGCTTGGAGTGGTACAGTGAGTTTACCTGATGCAATTTCTCAGCCAGAACCAGTCACTGTGGCACATTCCACTAGAAAATACTAGAGGTTTTTTCTTATTTCAAGAGTCTCACCTGACTGGAATAGTTTTGGAATATTATCTTCTGAAAGAAAATGGCGGTTTATAAGAGTATACATGACACCCTTAGTAGCCTCAAGATTTTTTACAACCTCTAAAAAAATTGCCTTGTCCAGTTGCTTGATTTTAGCATGTCTCAGAGGCTATTAAAGCAGACCTGGCACAGTCAAGTAGATGCCAGTGCTGGAGAGGGCCACTGGTCCTCGTTTGCCTTCCAAGCACTTCACGAACAAGTCACAGTGCAAGAGCTGTTTGTATTTGACACCACAAACTGTCAAGTCCAACACAAAGTGTTTAATGAATCAGAAGAATGTCGTACAAAATGTCCAAATCACAGGCACAATCTGGCCACGTCAGGCACATGCTCCATCAGAGAGGGGCACCTGTACCCCCTTTCACGCCATCTGATGGCATCAAATGCGACTGTCCCCTTCCCTACCCCCATGGGAGTACTTCGGTGTCTGTCTGATTAACGGAGTCTCAGATACACCACCGCTGGCGTGAAGGTCCCGGACAAGCCTCTCAGATGAACGATGGCTGTTCCTGATTACTGCGAGACAGATCTCGGATGTGTTGGGCAGGTCATGACCAATCATAGCCCTCACTTCCAAGACATCCAAGCAGCAAGGAGGAGTTGTCGACATCAGGTGCCTATGAAACTACCAACTATATTCCTAATTAGCTTCATGATTATTCTTGCAATCTCCACATTTTCAAGCCATTGGATAAAATATGAAATTCCTCCAATTACCATCTGGCCTAGTATTTCAAAAGTCAAAAGTCTTAAAAACTAGCCAAAGCGTACACTGGCAAACCTCTTTCAAATGTCAGTTGGACGACACAAAAGTTCAATTCCGTGCTTGACTAGGACATCACCTAGAACGATCACCTACTGTCTCCATGATACGGGTGTACTTTAGAATATGACAGCGTCAATGTGTACACACGAAGATGTATTCATGTGGTTGAATAGCAGAGGGAGAGGCGTTCAGCCTGAGCGTGTCGTGATTGCATGGCAGGGAGAGAGAGGCCTTTGGTAGGGGCTGGCTGGGTCGGGGAGCACTGGTCTGTGTGACTTCTCCCCTCTTCAGTCTTCTGACGGTGTCTTTGTATTGCTTCTCACCTTCTGGTATTGAGGGTAGACAGAAAATCCAAATGAAAAGGAGCAAAAGAAAGAAAGAAAGAGAAAAATCACGCTTGCTGTACTAGAAAGAGATTTTCAGCACCGTGGACAGCTCCCATATGACCAGCATGGACAGAATAGGGTTGTGAGATGGAGTGTGTGTGTGTGTGTGTGTGTGTGTGTGTGTGTGTGTGTGTGTGTGAGTGTGTGTGTGTGTGTGTGTGTGTGTGTGTGTGTGTGTGTGTGTGTGTGTGTGTGTGTGTGTGTGTGTGTGTGTGTGAGTCTTTGTGCCTCCAGTATTCTCAGCACCCCTCCATCGACACACTCCAGCAAAACACTGAATTCCAGTTTTAATCTCTTTCTCTACTTTCTTTTTGCCTGTGCTTCTCTCTCCTGGCACACAGCCACACACAGACTCTACATTTTCCACTGCACTTTGCTCTCCTGCTAAGATGGATTTGTTTGCTCCTCTTGCAGCTGACAGCCCTTTTTTGCCTCAAAATAAATTTCCAATGAACTTAATTTTCTTCCGGCAAGTCCTAAACTCACTTTAGAAGTGAATAACGTGGGCCAGCCAAAGTGTGGCAGTAATGACGCTAGCATCTCGCACACTTCCACTGCAAGGCCAACAAGCTCAGTCTGGATGCACGAGCACTAGGGGAAAGGCCAGCGGAGCTATTGCACATTGTTTGTTCTCCTTGGACGGCTGCTGATAGAAGCGGCCTACCCAAACGCGAAAGTATTACATTCGGTCTTCTTTTGTTATCTTCCATCAAAGCACACAGACGTTCCCAATCCCGGCGTCCATCCATCTGGAGTAATCAAAAACAGCTGTGTTTCTCCTCTGGACAAAGCTGCTTCTTTAACTAGTAGTTAACACGGCTAAATGGATATTATGAGACTAAACACTAGCATGTGAACGGTGAGCTGTTCATTAGTAATGGAAGATTAGTAAACCAAATCTATATTAGTCGTGATTAATACTAAAGAAACCTGTGGTACAAGACATTTTTGCATTGTTTATTTGGTTATTAATGATGTTCATCTTACAGCTTGTGGAAAGCAGCTTAGAGTCCCTGCCACACATGCTATTAAGTCTTCAATGTACGGTGACATCAGTGACCAATGCAAATCAACTTGGCCATTAATGCTGATTGTAGATCTACCTTTAAATACAGACTACAACTTCAGTCATGTGGCTGAAAAATTCAAGGAAATGCTTACTTCAGAATAAGGGCCCTGACAGAATGTTTATTACTCTTCTTTAGGCACATACTCTGGAGTAGAGTCCTACTGATGCATTTTCCCTCCAGAGTAACAACATCTCACCTTGGAGCTTGGGGAACCTTGATGCTCCATCCAAGCTGCTGTTTTTGTCTCCTAAAATACTCCAGGGTGACGGATCCCACTAAAACTCATATCAAGTAGGCTGAGACAGGTGGTGTGTGTGTGTGTGTGTTTGTGTGTGTGTGTGTGATTCAGAGAGGTGTAAGTAATTAACAGAAGAGTGCAGCTTTGATTATATGCAAGGTCGGGACAGAAGGCCTTGGGACCCTTTGTTCAGAACTCTTTCCTCCTGCGCTGTGAGGTGTGTTAACTTGCATGCATTCAACAAACTCCATTTCTACCAGGAACAGGGCTAACACTGAACAGTCAGCCTGCACCGGTCTGTGTTTTGGAGTTTAAGAGAAGCCAAACACACAAACACACACAGACACGCACAAACCACCCATCTGGCAAACATGCCTACCCTCAAGAGCAGGACACACACACATGCAAAATAAAGAACCAAATCACATGCTTAAAATCATAACACTAATCAAATCCTCTGAGAGATGCATAAAATATGTAATCACTTAGAGAAACCTGTCACGGTACCCAGGAGGAGGGACACGCCCACTCATTCACACACACAAGGCACCTGCCCCGTTCCCAATCACGCGATTACTAATCCCCTGCACCTGTCCCTAGTTTGTTCTCCCTCTGTTTACGCCCCCCCCCCAGGTTCTCTCCCCCAAACATACTGCCTGCTGAGGTACTACAAGACCTTCTGCTATTTTTGCTTATTGAATTTCTTTGTTTTTGTTATTTTTGTTCGCATGTGCGCTCGATACGTTGCTATGGAGAACGAAAACCCTCCGCAACCACGCACGTCTTTCGTTTCCTCGCTGACATCATCACAATGATCATGACCCTGTCTTTAAAGCGAGGATAAAAACATAACATCTGGCACAGTGAAATAAAAATGGATTCACAACTATTTTCAGAAATGAAAAGAAAAAAGTGTTCATTAGTGTTCATTAGGAGAACTGTAAAAGCATCGGGTCCACTGTGGAACCATCATGGAGATACAGCTCGCACCAACAAACCCTGCTGATGTGTTCCATGTACGCTTCGTCCTTTCAAACATCTTCTTTTGTTACGACCTCGTCGAGACGGGGTATATGAAAGGTACAGCTAGACAACATGTTCTATTGTAAAACTGTGTTATTACTAATGTTTGTTCTTCCCAATCCCCCAAAATTAACACAACTGGCGCAACAAACTCAGGAATGACCCCGTCCAAAATAACAAACACAACCCACACAAAAGAAATGACAAACACACGCAGCTAATCCTTTGCAGAGAGAATAAACACATAGAAGCACTCTCCCCCTAACACAAAAAAAACAGAGGTGAAACCACACCCTACAAACACCCTACCACCAGAATCTACCAACCAAAACTAAAGCTACATACAAAATATACATCAGCCAAGCAAAGGTGAGAAGTAAGATCATGGTTTCTTGAGCATCAGACAGGCTAAGCCAACCAGCAAGCCATAAAACCACCAAGACATCCATCCTCAACTACTCTTCATCAAAATCCCCCTCCATCTCTGGAAGGAGCTTATATCCAGTGTACTGGCTGGCCTGAATTCCTGAGAGGAAAGAAGTGGAGTCATGATAGGAATAGGAAAAATCACAGGATCAAGGAATGGGAATAATGACAAAAGGAAAACCCGGCATCGGTTCCAGATCCGGAACGGGCACACAAAGGGACAACACTGTTAGGGTGACCAAACGCCCGTATTTCCCGGGACATGTCCGTATTTCACGTCCTGTCCTGGGCGTCCTGGGATATTTTTTTAAACTGTGGAAATGTCCTGGTTTTTAAATTACGTTAATCGGGCCATTAATTCTACAGGCACTAGGACCCTGAGCACGGCGCTGTATGACACGGAATCCCTGAGCCTCATCATACTCAACTGGCGGAGAACCAACTTACGTTCGCCACCCCCATCCCCCCCCCCGGCCGGCAACTTACGTTCGCCACCCCCCACCCCCCCCCCCCCCAACCCCCGCTCGACAACTTACGTTCGCCACCCCCCCCCGTTCGACAACTTACACACAGTGTCCTGGTTTTCCCAAACAAAAATATGGTCACCCTAGACAACACACACATAAAGACGTAATACTATCAAGATTTCTAAATACAGGCATGAACAGGAATAGAAAATTTAGAGTGACTAATATACAATATATTTGCATCCTCCAGAGGTAACTTGGTAATGAACAATAATATTTGACTTGGCAAACGGTACTGGTGTGTTCCAAATGCTATTCATGAATCCTCATCATTTATAAGCTCCCTTTTGGAAGGAGCCAAGCTAATCCATAGTGTACACTACATTTTTATGAATAATATGATGTCAAAAAAGGAAAATGATGGGTTTGACAGCTGATTCAAATGTTGAAGATGGTTTCCTGTGGATGATCTAGGCCTTTCTGTCCATCCGTCTGTCTGTCTGACTCAGTCCAAATGAAACATCAGTGAACGCTGATAGTCCATGACCTGAAAATGTTACACGAGTCTATCCATATCTCAAGCCAGCCTTGCGATTATGTAGAAAAAGAGCTAACATAGGACCAGTCTTCTCCCCAGCTCAGTCTCAGCAGTACACTAAAACAGAACACTGGCCAAGACAGTCATAACTTGGCCACTTACACAGTCTTTTGCTTGGCATTCATTCCTTTATTCGTTTATTTATTTAATAATGTAAGAGCTTGATGTTATGACCAATAGCTAGCTATTAGCAATGATGATTATCCCCTGTGAGCAAACTGTACGCTCGAGATGGGGCTTGATTATGGCACTGGCATTTCCATGTCACAGACCGCTGTGATGGATAAGGCTTTAGGTCAGTATAAGCTTGATGGGTTTCTGGCAAGCAGTGGTAATCAGATCTGGAGTGCTACCTATATTGTGCGGATAGATTTCACACTGCTGGCCGGACTTCACGGGGCCGGTGTGAACACGCGGAGTCATTAGCTGGACAATAGCTCGGCCTTCCCTCAGTCAGAGGGCAGCGTCTGCCAGCAAGACCTAATCTGTCTCTGCTCGCTTCTGGATAGGTGAGCAGTGAGTGAGTTTCGACAACGACGGCGATTTAGCCCCGAACACGCATCGTAAGGGACGAGATGTGTGTAAACTCCCTGCGCACGACCACTAACCTCCACATGGAAAACTCCCAGTGGGAAGCCACACTCCAGCCCAGACACCATCACTCTCCATCATACACTAATGCAGCCCACACAACACAGACGGGGTGGGGGGGGGGGTTGAGAGACAGCACACTGGTGACCGGTGACAGCCTCAACATGCTGCTGATCAGCATGTGTGTAAACACACACACACACACACACACACACACACACACACACACACACACACACACACACACACACACACACACACTCCCTTGTCTGCATTGCACCATTACTTATGAGGGCTAACAGTCCTGTTCCACACCTCTTTCCCCTGCAAACACACACTCATTTCTCCACAGCTTCCCAGAGGAAGCACTCAGCAATACATAAAATGTATATCGACGTGTGTGTGTGTGTGTGTGTGTGTGTGAGAGAGAGAGAGAGAGAGAGAGAGAGAGAGAGAGAGAGAGAGAGAGAGAGAGAGATAAGTACACACTGGGGAAAGAATCTCTTTTGCCATACTGTCAGTAACATAAAAGCCAACTCACAATGGTCCTGAAGTCAGAAACTGACCACTTGTTGAACAACTGGAGGTTGGCTAGCACAAATTATGCACAGAAACAGAAGGCTAGAGTCTCTGTACACCCACATAGTGTCCTTGTGAATGTATATATAGACCTGGGTGGGATACATGCTGTATATTCCTATTACCTGCACTGGGGACGGGGACAGAGGGAGAAGGCCGGGAATGCTAGTGAACACCAAACACTGAACACTACATGTCCAAACACTAAACACTCTACATGTCCAAATGCTGAAAACTCTACATGTCCAAACACTGAATACTATATGTCCAAACACTAAACACTCTACATGTCTAAACACTGAACACTCTACATGTCTAAACACTGAACACTCTACATGTCCAAATGCTGAAAACTCTACATGTCCAAACACTGAACACTCTACATGTCTAAACGCTAATCACTCTACATGTCCAAACACTGAACACTCTACATGTCTAAACACTGAACACTCTACATGTGTAACTATGGGTAAATACTTCACACATGCTGGAGGCAGTAAATTCGCCAAAAAGTACAAAACATGGAGCAGTCAGGGTCTTTGTTTCCGAAACTGTCCTGCTAGCATCGGTGAAATCAATTACTTCAGTGTATCTGTTTGTATGTGTTTGCTTTTGTGTGTGTGTTTGTGTGTGTGTGTGTGTGTGTGTGTGTGTGTGTGTGTGTGTGTGTGTGTGCCAAAACGAGCATTAACCATCTGTGTTTCTTTAAGGGGTTTGTTTGCTCTACTTTGATTGAAGCTTCTGAAAATAAGGCATACAAGCTTGCATTAGACATAATTGAACACTAATTTGTCACTCCATTCATTGTTGCAAGGACTCCGGCACCTAATTAACGGCATACCCACTCTGATCAAGTAATGAAGTAATCTGAATGCAAATCTGGCCTTGTAATTGGCTGGGGGAGGAGTATAAATTAACAAAGGCGGGCTAAGCCACTAAAGCTGATCTTTTCATCAGCTCTAAATACACTTAGACAGAGAGTTAGCAACTGGTAGCTGGCCAGCAAGATGTTATAGGGTGTGATTTAACCTGTAAATGACTGAACAGTAACCCGGAGCCTGCAAAGTTAGGATCATGTTATTGGTAAAAGCACTCAAAAACATATATATGAGGTTTTTTTGTAAATAAAATACTTTAAAAATAACAATTGTCCAGTTGGTTGGATTATCTATGCAAACTAATGCAAAGACAAAAATCAAGTATCATATAAAGCATGCTGTTGGAAGACAGACTAAAGGATAATTTATTGGCAACCAATATATGTTGGTCACAAAGAGAAATAATGCCACTTATCATGGACAATGATGCAAAAGAACTGGTTCAACATATAACATATTTAAAACTTTTTAAATGAGCTTGATTAAAAACTTATTAAAACTGAATTGGATTGGTGGGCTGGGAACAGGATCTTGTGAGGTGGGAATGCAGTTTGAGCTGACGTGGTTGGCTTATTGTCTTGATTCATTTTGATTTGACCAGAAACAGCCCTGTCAGCACAGCCGGACAGCAGGTGCATGTATGGCGCAAACAGCTACGTGTAAAGACACAAATTGATCACATCTGCAACTTTATGCTATAAAAATGTACCACAGAGTACATGGGAGTGTATTCATGCATAATGTGTGAATATAATCCATATTATATTACATGAGAGATACTTGGTCTATAATCCTAATTTAATCTTTAATCTAAAGGCATAAAGTTATTCATGGCATACATTTGTAATTTAGCTGCATTTCTAATGTCGGCTGTTTTGAAGAACAGTCACAAAGAAGAGCCCCATGCCAGAGGTTGCCCTCCTGCCTTTGTGTGAGTGTGTGAGCTCCAGAGAGGTGCAGCTCTAGTCTCATACAGCAGCCGTCTTAAAAGGTTTCACCTGCTAACGGCCTTGTGCTCCCCAGCCTGAGGGGCTGTGTTTGGGGGCAATGACCGAGCCCTTTGTGGTCTGTGAAGTGAAAGCCTTAAGACAGACTGCCAGGCAAGGGCCAAAGTTGCAGGCAAGAAACATGAGCCAAGGGTCCACGAGAACCACACAACACAGGCTAAACAGTGCTGTCTTAACACTGTATAGGCGAACCTCTGTTTACCAGTCATGTCTGCACAGGACAGGGTAGCAGTGTCCTGAAACAAGGCTGGCTCTAGGTGTTTCACCAACACCCCTAAAAGAAACTCCACTGTGGAAAGTCTTTATTTGGAATCTTTTGTGAAGTATTTGTTTTCCTCTTTGCCCTTTCAAGAATGAAAGATCAACCTCATTTGAATTCTGTGCGTTTATTTATTTATTTACACTTCTCAAAAAAAAAACTGGCTTTCTGTCAAATTTGTAATTAAAACAATTTTACAGCAGGTTGCTTTTTACACGCCTGCGAAAATGCAGGCGGTGTGCAAACGTTCAGCCATTTCCAGGGTGACATTTACAAAACGTAATGGAGAGAGATTCTTATCGGTCATATCTCAGAGCTACTGAGACCACACGGTGCAGCAGGCACGTATAAGGGGAAGGCTCCGAGCATTTTAATGCTATGATCCAGTTTTATCCTCCGATGGGCTTTAGTGAGGAAATGAGAACTGTTCAACACATAAAAGATCTGCGGTGCAACGCCAGCATTTTTGATTAGGCATGCTAGCAGGATCTGAGCACTATAGTGAACATGTGTGTCAGGTGGTATATTGGACGCATGTTCTCCTGCTTTTTCCCATTGACTTCTGTGTATCTGGTATGTATACCTGCATGAACATTTGCAGTGTGGTTGAAGTAAATTCGCAACCTGTATACGACACCCACTGCAAGCAGCCTGTGCCTCTTATGTTCCTTGTCTGTTCAGAGAGAATGAAGAGACAGTGGATGAGAAAGTACTTTGACCTGTGTGTGTGTGTGTGTGTGTGTGTGTGTGTGTGTGTGTGTGTGTGTGTGTGTGTGTGTAAAAGTCATGATGACCCTGTGGTCTCACATCACAGCAAGAAAATGCCTCATTCAATACTAATGGGCCATTTAATAAGGAGTTAAAATATTTGTCTTCCCTGAGGGTGGCTGTGCATTTGTATTCATGCATTTATGACATTCCACGTTAATCACTGATCAGGAATATCAACACATCTACTACTCCATCTACTCTCAAGGACGTTGTTTGTTTTTTTATTGCTTCCAGATTTGTTACCAGATTATTATTGCACTTTTTCATGTTAAACACTCCAAAGCTGAATCATAGAAAAGCAAGCTTCTCCTATATCTAAATCATTAGCTATAAACTAGAGTTTCCAACCTTTACCATGAGGTGTGAATTACTGCTATCACTAGCATTACAGATTAAGTGATTTGCTGGTTAGTTAGGTGGAACTGATATGTTACAGAGCCTTAAATACATAATAGGCTTTAACGTCTCAACAATTTATGCGTCTCATATGAAGCTTTGTTCTTGAGAGTAATAAAAAAGTCCCAAACAAAGTCCAAATTAAAGAGTAATCAAAGTACAAGAACAGCACCTGGAGCTGTTTACCAAGCTACACATGCATCAGACAGACCTGAAGCCTAGACTTTACACTGTGCTGAGATCAGCACATCAGCAGGGCTACACTGGCCTGAGATCAGCACATCAGCGGGGCTACACTGGCCTGAGATCAGCACCTCAGTGGGGCTACACTAGCCTGAGATCAGCACCTCAGCGGGGCTACACTGCCATCCATATGGGACACTCATGCAAAGTGAGGCACTGACAAAATGCCGATCATGAGGGACCCTACCTGCTCTCCAGCCGCTGCAGGAGAACTGGCAGACGTAGCAGCCTTTGTTACTCCCAGGCTGTAAGGTCATTAATCACTACACTTCACATTTAAATTAGAACAAACACACTGATGCTCTCCTCCATTGTTGCAACATGTCTATTTGTTTTAATACTGTTGTATATCAAGTTGTATATGTAAAGTACTGTTATTGCAGTGTCATTGTTATTGTTGTTAGCTTAGAATCGTTGATGCTGCACCTTATATATCGTGGTTATGTACCTGGCTGTTGCTATTGGAAAAGCAGGTCTGAGTCACTCCAGAGCTCTCCAAGGTGCTGATCCACCACCGCCTGGTTTAAGTGACCAGCACCGTTGCTGTGACGTGAACCAGCACATGCACACACAGGGCAGAGCAGCTGAATCATAAACACCAAAAGGCTCTGAGAGATAGAGAGAGGGGGGGGGGGGGCATGGCTGTAGAAATCCTGCCATTTCTTTTTTTTCTAAATATTGCTCGTCTCTCTCTCCCTCTCTCTCTTGGTCTCTCTCTTTACCTACACAGAGAGCTGAAGGAGAAACAGACAGTCAGCCTCCCTAATGTGTAGCAAGCCTCTCCTTTTGTTCTACTCTCCTTTATGTCCCAGTCCAAATCCTTATAGGACATGAACCCTCCTAGACGTACAGCTCTTTCCCACCTTCCTACATAAACTCCCCCATCTTCACTGAAAAAAAAACACGTCCAATAATGTACATTAGAGGAGGAACATTGGTTTGAATTATCCTGTTTCTCTGGAAACCTTGTGTGCTACAGTACATGGGAGTATCTCGTTGGATTTTGGCACTGAGCGTAGATGCTCCCAGATGATGAGGTGCAGTGGAGATGAGGCTAACCAGATGGCATCTGCTTCAACTGCCAGAGAAGAGCCTTGGTTTCACTGGAGGGCCTTCCATGAGTTTTTTGTTGTGACAAAAGGCTGAAGTTATGAAAGTGTGCACGGCCATCTTTATGTTTCAGTGAAACCACTGTAAAACCACAATAAAATTGTTCAGGCGAAGACGGATAGAAAGGAAGAAAATGAAGGAAAGAAAGAAAGAGGGCAGAGATTCAATTCACGTTTGCATCCATTTATATCCGCGTACATGCACGAGCGGCAGAGGAGTAGCGCCACCCAGTGGCGGTCAAGTGTAAGAGGCGAGAGGCTCCCTAAGAAACAGTACCGTGTGGACATACAGACCACTCCACTTTATACAGCAGCGTAATTGAATTCCTGTTGAATTCCAACACACTATGCTGAATTATATACTGCTTAGGTAATGGTGTGAATCAAAGCATATTTCACAAGCACTTTCAAAGCTTTATGAAAGCTGTGCTTAAAAATCAGTGTTATTCCACCAAATATTGATTTGATCTTGCTAATATTGATCTTGCTAAGTTTAAACATTAGTATTGAGTGTGTATAAATGTGCATGGCCTTGTTTTCTTTGAATTATCTGAGGTTTCATATCTTTTCTAGCATTCTAAATATCTTAACCGGAAAAAAACTGCCAGTACAGAATAAAACAATAATGTTAATTGTACTCAATCATTTACCTATAAATAGTAAAACCAGAGAAACAAATCATTTTGCATCCGTCTCTGTAAGGAGCGTTAATAGATTGAAGGCAAAAAAGTCTACACCATGCAACTAGAGTTCACCTACAGTTAAAATCCTGCATGAACTGTTTACTTAAATGTTTATTTTATCAAACAAATTACATTCTCTCTAACTACTGTCATCTGCAAATACTGTAAATTATTAGTTTGAAAGTAGCCTATGCAGTGCTTTTAAAAAAAAAATAATGCCATATCCTGGACATGTTTTGCTCTTTAAGATAAAAACAAGAATTTAAACATCAGAGAGGACAGGAGTAACCTCTGAGAAACCCCCACTTTCCTTTCTTAACCTGTGAGATTCCCCCTCTCTCCGACATCAGAAGAGCTTTCAGGATGGTTCTGTTCACCCAGCAACACGAGCATGATGAAGGATGTGTCACTGAAGCATTTTGTACTCTGTCTCCTACTCCACGTCTTAATGGCGGGTAAATCTTTCTCTCTCTCTCTCTCTCTTTTCTCATCCTCTCTCGTTTATTTTCCTTCCCGCTGCTACCTGCTGTTCCCATCTTCCAAACACATTTTCTACTTTTTTACTGACTAAAAAAATCACAAAATGATCAGAACCGCCGAGCTCTAAGAACGAGTCATTTCAGCAAAGGTACCCGGCACCAAAAAACAAGATCTAAAATGTGCTTCCAATTACGGGAGCAGCAGACGGTGCTGTGTGGTTGGGAATGGATCGCTTTGCGCATTGTTAATTCACAGTCCACAAATTGGGCCGTCCCACACTCCAAACCTACGCGGTCGTACTTCGCCTCTTTTCAAACGTTATAGCCCCGTTTGGGATTTTGAGGAAGTGAACATGTGGCGGGAGATCGCACTGACTTCGAGGTGCTGCGTCTTCCTTCGCACTTTTCCATTGGCGTGCGGAACTGCACTTCTTCTAAACTTTACCTGTGCCAGTCAATCAGAACTCTTGGGGAAATTGGAGAATAGGATGGTCTTCTTGGCTTCTTTGGAGCCATGCGGGAAATAATGAGATGATTGTGGGAGGCGGGGGAGAATAGTCATTAAACCGCACCTGTTACATAGTACCGCAGCAAATGGCAGTAGCGGTAGAGAACATGACCAATCACTAATGCAATAAGGGTAACGCGCTGTGCCTTACATGCAGTAGCACACTGGCCTTGCCACAGTCACAGCAGCACCGCCCTCTGTGAATGAAGAAGCCTGCAGAGCACGGAGGCACCGGGCTGTGAACACGCGCCGATTACCGTAGAAAGCAGAGCGCGAGAGAGGAGTGCAATAACATGAGCTTTGGTGAATTATGCTAGCGTGGGAACCTTCTCGCGCGCAGAACGGTCTACTGGTCGTTTTTCACGGACTCTTTAAAGACATACTTTGGAGTTTAAGTGCACATAAAAGTATATTTCATGGCTTTTTTTGATGATCTCACTGCGTTAATAGCATTATATCAGATAGCTTAGATGCTAGTCATTGTTGTTCAGTGATGAGGAATGATCACAGGTCCTGGATCAGTATGCAGCTCAAACCTCCTCGGCCTCTAAGCTAAGATAGCTCCCTTTTGTGGCTGCTTGGCTAAATAATATAAACTGGGCATTTTTTATTATGAACTCCTTGTAGAACATCACTTTTATGACCACACCAGTATGCCCAAATCCCACCTATCTGCTAACACATATTACACCTCATTTAGATTCCATAAATTGGCAGACACAAGCGTGTATAAATATTGGACATGCAGGTTTCCCTTGCATGATGAGACGGAAGGGAAAATGTAATTTATGAATCCCTTTTATTAGAATTTGTTCTTTAAGAGCTCTATCTGCTGTTTAGGCCTCAAAGCAATTTCTTCTCATTTACAGAGCTCACAAGTGACTTTAATTTAATCAGATTTGTAGTTTTTTTTCTCCATGAAGCCTGTCTTAAAGTCCATTGGGTTAGACATTTTAGTCCCAGTGTTCTCTGCTTCTCCATAAAGGCACAGGCAATGAAATTGCACAACCATTTACTGCACACTTGTTCCAAGGCTGTGTTTAAATCAATTACATCACCATCTCATGCCAGCGAAAAAGACATGTGTGTAGTACATTGTGTCTGTGGATATACAAAAATGATTCATTCTTGTGCGTGGCATCTGCACATAGAGAAAGCCTTTAACACAGACAACAGAAAAGAACACTGAAAATTACCTTGGACAATAATAAAACATGGTTGTGCATAAAATAAAATACAAATGCTGTTTTTCCGTCCAATTTACATGATTTAAAGGTGTAATTTTTTTTGTACAAGGGTGTCTGCATCTAGCACAATGACATTTGACATTGTAGATGGCTAATCTACTTGGGTGAGTTTCAAACACAGCCGGAAACTCTAGAGTCCTGCAAATCGCTTTGTGTTCCAGTTGGTGTAGGCCAGTGTTGAAGATGCCTGCAGGTTGAGTTCTGTCTGATAGGTGACGTGTCACAGCTTTATCCTGCAGTCAGACCTTTTGGGTACCAGAGCTGCCCACGTAGGCAGCAGCGCCGGATGGTGGCGAAGGCAAGATCACTGCAGTAGCCAAACAGGCACGTGAGTACAGCTGGAGAAAACGCTGTGGATTCTCAGCAAGGGCACAGACAAATGACAGAAAAACCATGGCCTTCATTACGCTGGCAAATTGCAGGCGTATTACTTAGTTTTTAATCTTGAAGCATATAATTCAGCAACTGCTGGGAATGATGCGGTCAATACACTGAGACTAATATGAAAGGCGTGTGGTAAGGGAAGAGCGGCTGGGTCTTTAGAGGCGTGGGCGTGGCCAGTGGCCAGTGGGCTCCTCCACCCTGAAACAGTAGAGCAGCTGTGTGGTCAACTTGGCCCAAAGCCAGGAGTTGGTAACACTCGGGCCACTCCCATCACCAGCCTTCTGCCACCCACACCAGGCCTTCACAAAAAGTGAAATTTGTCCTCCTGCAAAACGAAACTCACAACAACACAGAGTGCAAAGGAATTCCTCAAACTGCAGCATACGAAAAGGGAAATTGCATGTTTTGTTTAAGGCTCTGTTAAGAAAATAAAAGGAAAAATGTTGATGGTTCGATTAGAGTGGTGTCAAAACTGTGCGTCTGGACCTGTAACTGCTGGAACAAACAGACGAGGCAGGTGCGTTGAAGAGAGATTAGTGTTGCGTTGCACCAACAGGACAGTCTGTCTTTCAAGAAGGTGCAGACTCCCCCACCACCATCCTGATCCCCTCCAGCTTCTCTTTGTACACTGGCAAGGAAATCGCTAAAAAGAGAGAGAGCAGGTTTTCCCCTGCCTAAGCTGTCATGGCGAGAAGCAAGGCATAATTCAGACGTTCAATAATCCAAAAATAAATAAAAACTACATATTCATTTTGGTATTTTTCCAGAGTTTAAATGTCCAATTCCAGGTGCGTTGTTTCAGATGCCATCAGGAAGATCAAAGGTGCCACTTGGAAAATGGAGCAAAGGCAGAAATTAAGAATGGAGAGACTAAGGGGACTTGAGCTGAGGTGTGAAGTTACGATGCACACTCGTAAACACACTTTACCTTACTTAAGTGCCTTGTTACTACTATTTCATTTTGGCTTGCCAAATAAATCACACCATCCAGATATCCAGATCCAGAGTGAATTTGATTGTGGTGGGATCAGAAGTATAAACATACACCATTCCCACACCCTATTGCTTTGTGCGCGATCCATCGCACATGTCAAGTCACACTCCAGCAATGAGATAGCAAACGTGAGTAGCTTAGTATGATGATGTTCATGGCAGAGACTCGAGAACTCGAGAGAAATGTACCAATTAAGCACCAGCGGCCAGAAGGCTGGTATCCAGGAAGACCAGCTAACCAGATGTATATTACAAGCGCTCCGTTATAGTTTGAATTATTTGTCTTGTCATCTGTGTATTTGTCGTAATGGTAATACATGTTTTGTGTGGTGCACCTCTCCCTCACTGCTCCTCCCTGACTACCATGACTATATGGTTTTAATTCATTCGTATTTTACTACAATGCACTTGTTTTATTGGGCATATATGTGGCTGAAACAGTTAGCCTAGTGCATCCTTATTTTTTAACATTAACATTTTAAAATAACAGTCATTATTGTTTTTTAGGAAAATAGGAGTAAAAAGATTGAGTCGATTCTTCAACTTCTACAGAAGTATTTTTAAACCCTAGTATCTATACTTCAACCCAAGTAATGAATGTGAATACTTTTGACACCTTTGGACGTAAGGGGACAGAAATGTCCAAGTGGAACTGTGCAGTGACTACGGTACGCTAAATGTGCGTCCCTGGCGCACATTGTTCATACGGACTACCAGACGTTTGTCCTGTATAAATAAACAAAGTATCATTCTGAATTTTAATGGCAGCTTTTCATTTCAAACATCAAGTGTGCTGGGACACAGAGCCAACTCAAACCCAGACCTCACTGCAATTAATCCACGTAGTTGACGCATGAAAGATGCCATTAGATCTTGTTCAATTTTCAACACCGTCACACTGACCTTAGTGGATGAAATATTTATGACACTCATGTTTGTCCTTTCACTTTGAAGAGTTGCCTGTCGAATGTTCACCATACATGAAACGCAGCGTTTCCTGTTGCCAGTTCACACGGCATCTCTGGGACAGACCTGAAGAAGAACACCTGAGAAGAGCTGTGTTACACTTACAATCAAAGCTAGGCATGTTCTTTATTATAATCCTGATAGCTGTAAGTTCTCATTATTATTCCAGTAATCTCCTCCTTTTCCTGTAGAAAGCAGATGCTCTCGCAAGTGGTCTTCAGGCCAATGCCACAGCACTGTATGTTTGCTTAATGTCTTTCACTTGCACGCGCGCATACACACACACACACACACACACACACACACACACACACACATTAGAAAGCACTAATGCCCTCAAAGAGTGATTGATGCTCCGAACATTCGCCGTCACAGATGACAAGGCCGCCTTGCATTGATAAGCTTCAGCAGGTATTAAATGAAGACACGCGGCTTATGGGCGAACAGGCGAGCGGTCACCCACGGATATTAAAGGCGGGCCAGGGCCCTCACCGTTGAGAAGGCTGCTATCAGCCTAGGAGCGTGGCACTGAGATATGACCCGCATGGAAGCAACACGCTGCTTGGCACATAGGAGAATCCGCATCTTGCTTCAGATAGGATCTGAGCGGAACGGGTAGGGTATTGCAATCGGCAGCATGCTCCGTTACCTCCGAGTCTCCCGGCCACCCAAGCTCCCCACACCCCTCCACGTCTGCATACGACAACACGCAGAAAGGATATATAGCGAAACAGGAGCCAGGGGGAGGTGCTTAAACGACATGCTTCGCAACACAGACACCGGGGGGGGGGGGGGGGGAATACATCAGTCACAACAAATTGAAATGTCGAGCTCCAGTATGGACGTGGTATTCAAATAGTACTTAAAAGTACTTTAGCATTAACATTCAGCCAGGAGACCAGGGGGTCACCAACCAGGTGTTTTTCACACTACATTCCTCACCCACATGGTAGCGAGGTTGTATCTCATTGTAACGTTACACTAAAAAGTATCCAGCTCTGGTCTGCTTTTGGTCTTTTTTATTAAGGTGGAGAGAGCGGAGAGAAAAAAATATGAGAGGAAGAAAAAAAAGGGGGGAAGGAGGTGAAGAGGAAGAGATGTCGAAGAACCACCCATCCCCCCAACCCCACCCCCCGGCGTGAAGAAGGACACAAACAGCACAGTGTCAAAAAAATCGAACCTGGATGCAGCGGGTTCATTGGAGGGCTGAGTTTGGCTCATTGTGGCCAGCTGTCATGGCCGCTCCAACCAAGTTCTTTTGTTTCACTGTGCACTGCAACACACAAGAAGGCCATGTGAGGACAATTCCATCCTCCTTCTGATTTCACACCTGCTCGTCAGTGTGTTGACGTGGCCACGTATCTCCTCCTGTGACAGATTTGAGTAGCAGCTTCCCCAAGCACGTAATCCAACACAAGGCCATGCCAGATATTCCCACACCACCTCTTTTATATACGGCATGCGTGTCGTGTTCAAAACCCGAGCTAGGCAGAAATGACACAGTAGTTCACGGCGGACATGACAATTGCAAACAAGCTCAAAAATGGCCGCCCTTGTCAAATGTTTCCATCGGCCAAAAAATCACAGCAGAAAACCAACAACCACCATTCCCTGCTCATCTGCAGGAGAATGACCGATATGACCCATAATGCACTGTTTCTCCACCACAGGCATGAAGCCATGGCCCCTACCTCAACATGGACACTTTTACAGCATGCATCCGACAGATGCAAGCCAGACAGGGCGAGTGGTGTTTAAGGTTTTGCAGGCAGTCGCATGCTGCTTTATCAGACCCAGCCCTGACAAACAGCCCCTGTCAAAATCTTAGTGGCAAATGTGGCAGCAGGTGGCAGATATATAGAGGTCTGCTGTAGCGTTCAGGTTATATCCTGTTTCAGCTTGAGTCACCATTTTTAATGACACCAGGGATCGATCATTTTTATGTAGGAATAACACGCACGCAATCAACATCAACAAAAGAAGACGTGCAGATATTGCATGAAAAAAATCACCAAATTGCAATATTCATTTGGCCCTGTTAGAAAGATTTTCATTTTATTTCAGCATAGTCCACCTGTAACGATTCATGATTTGTTGATATCTCGATGAGCTAAAAGCTCATTTTCAGTCGTCAAATATTGACGTACCTTTTAGAAGGCAAAACCATTTTTCATGAATTAATCATAAAGCTTTAAGTCAAGGTGAAGGGCTCCTTTAAAATACATCTTTTTTGAGGAGGCTTAAAAGTAGAATTTCAGGCTTCAGACGTGTCCCTTCGTCATGGGTGTGTCCCTTCAATATAGATGGATCCCTTCAAATTGGACTCATCCCTTCAGATCAGATTTTGAATCAGTCCCTTCGAATGCTCTCACTCTGAGTGTTCCAGTTACAATGTCCCTAGGGTTCAATGTCTCTAGGGTTCAATGTTCCAAGGGTTCAATGTCCCAAGGGTTCAATGTCCCTGGGGTTTAACACTTATGCCGTCCTGTAAATCACTTTTAGCAGTGTTAGTGGAAAGCTTTGGCCCAGTTTTCCAGATTCCGTCTAGTTTCAGAAACATGGGGATTAAACTCCTCTGACTGCTTTATTCACCAAAGGGGATATTAAATTCAACTAGTTACATTCTGTTAAGTTTGTGGCCATATTGTTATCGCACATCTATTAACGTCGATCAAGCAGAGGAAAAAAAAAAGTGCGCTTCAGTTTAAGTGAGCGAAGCCCGAGAAGCATCCATTAGGTGAGAGTTCCCAGAATTACCTATTGTCACAGCCATAAAACCTGATGGCAGATAAACCACTAAGCTGACAGGCCTGACTAGTGGAACTCTGATGTGATAGCGTGTTCTCAGCACTCCAAAAAAAAAAAACCTGCCAATGCATCATACTCCAGGCATGGTAGCTAAAGTGCACTCGTGGCTGTGTGCTGACTGGATATTAGAGTTGTCATTCCTCTTCGTAGGCTGTGAGTTATTGTTTGAGTTGTGGCTAATTTCTCCTTATGCCACATGATCACATAGGCGTGCAAAGTCGGTTTTAACCGTGAACGTATATCTGGATATCACGGGCTGTGCGGCGGCTATCCCAAAACCTCATTGACATTGCCCTCATTACATGGATACATGACTATAGACATTAACAGCCAATCATTATGGAGCACGAGCACCCAAGCAACCACAGAAATATCACTCACCAATCACTACTTCACATGTAAACATTACAGGCTCTGGTTTGTTTTGTTTTGCTGGTTTTCTTTCCCTCCCACACAATCTTTCTGTGCCCAGAGAACAAAGAGCTAGGATGCTGGGGACTCCCTGGGTGGGTTACGTGTTTTATTCAGCAACAGTATTTCACTTCAGATCAACTTGATAGCTGCAGCATTAGCAGGCTCTGCAAACCTGAGCTCATCCCCAGCAGAGATGAGTTTGTTTTGCTCAAAAATCCCCCAAGGTGAGTCTGAACAAAAGAAAAAGACAACAGCCCTCCCTAAGTGCATCTGCCGCCTCCTCAATATGGATTTATAATAGAATTTTCATGCTGCCTGAAATTCAGGAAGCCATATATTTTCCACACACGGACACACAGTGTTTAGGGAAGGGGTGTTTAACAGGGGTGTTTGGCGGACCATCTCCGAGATCAGACATACAAATTCAGCTGGGGGATTAGGGGACACAATCAGAAACCTAAACTGGGCTGGGGGATTAGGGGCCATGGATGGTATTTCCAATTTTTTTGAATGGGTTTATTTTCTGACACCAACTCTCCTGAAGACAGCAGACAGGATCTGTGGGTTTACCAGGCTGGAGAACCTGAGAGGCCAGAGAGTGAGACAGACGTGGGGGGTGAGAGTGAGACAGACATGGGGGGTGAGACAGACGTGGGGGGTGGACTAGGGCCTGGCCTTCAAAAGCACCAATGACAAATGACCGCATGGTGAGGCACTTGGTGTCCTGTACAAGAAAGAGCCTTTTCTTGTAAGCCCCCCCAGCTTTGGAATAATCTTCCTAAATGCGTCCGGGACTCCGACACAGTCACAATCTTTAAGTCTAGGTTGAAAACCCACTTATTTAGTTTAGCGTTTGATAATTAATATCCCCCCTTAGATAAAGGTACAGATCCAGGGGTTCACAGGCGAAGGGTTTTATGGTTGACTGGGGCGCTGGTGCTGTCGTCCTGTCACTGCTCGTGGTCACTCAAGTTTGTTGACAGTGCAGTGGACGGATGCCATTGTCTCAGAATGCCCCCAAGCCTATGTTACCTTCTGGTTCTGCCTTTTTAGCTAGGCTGTAATAATTTAACTAAATGCCGGAGTTGCTGCCACACTCCGGAAATGTTTATAATTTCACCTGTCCTGTATATGTCCTCATACAGAGCTAATTTTCCCTGTTTCATTTCTCCACATGGCTGCCCGCCTGCTTGAGGAATAATGAGATGAGGAGACCAGCGATCCATCCTGGGCCAGCCACCTCCTGCCTAACCGGATGCATACATCATGATGAACATTATTACATATTTTTCCTTTTCTTTCTGTCTAAATTGTTGTTGTTGTCATGGTGACCGGTGTCGGCCAGAGGAGGATGGGTTCCCCCCCTGAGTCTTGGTTCCTCTCAAGGTTTCTTCCTCATGCAAAAAAACTAGGGAGTTTTTCCTTGCCACTGTCACCTTTGGCTTGCTCACTGGGGGCTAGGACTCGGCACTTGTGAAGCTGCTTTGTGACAACAACTGTTGTAAAAAGCGCTATATAAATAAAATTTGATTGAATTTGATTGATTGATACAGACTAGCCATTTTGCCATCATTTTTGTTGAGGGTGGAATAACGAAATAACAACATAGGAGTGGAACTTGGCCCTTTACTAATTCAAGAAGGGGGCAAAGATTTATCTTTTAAAATCTTATCTTTTAATTTTTATCCATTCATGAAATATACAAGAGAAACTGGTTCTTTCTTCCCATTTTTCAACAGTTCTAAGTACAAATACAACAGAATGGAGCGTTGTGTCAGGCACGTGTCGGCCATATTTATGTCTGTTCTCTCCCTCTGACCTTTACCTCATTTCAAAAGGATCTCAATACCAGTGAAAAGCCAGATCATAAAAAAGACTTTCAGTGTGTGCTGAAACCCTCTCAGAGTGGGCCTTCTGGACAAACTGTTTGACCCTTTTGAATTCCTCTGAATTACCAGCACAGACCACATGATGTATCAGAGCTGACAACTTGAGTTCCCCCTCGGAACACAGCCTCCGAAATTTAAAACTGTTACCGTGATCGGCAGCATGAGTGGTATGATGATGTCCGGTGCCATAGACATGGTGAACTGTGGCGACTTAAGCCTTGGGGTACATGAGAGGGGTGGAAGGTCAGGACAAAAGAACTGCATGTCAGAATTCAGAAGTGAATGTCAGAATTCAGAAGTGCATGTCAGAATTCAGAGCACGGCCACGTTAGGGACGCTGATGATATATGACACTCTGGAGGTGGATTGCGGTCAGTGCCATCATGGAGAAGTTCAGTCTGGGGACTGTAATAGTGTTGACACAGTAGACAGAGATGGAGTTCAGCTCAAGTTTTTCCAGCAGCAAAATGGTTGCAGATAAATATGAGGCACATTTTTCACAGTTCTTAATGGTCGTCTGAATGCCTAGGCAAAGAGCAAAAAGACGTGTGTGTGTGTGTGTGTGTGTGTGTCTGTCTGTCTGTCTCAGGCCTGTAATAACATTACCATTATATTCAACTTATTTCTGATTGTTCCAGTTGGAATCTGAAATATCGATTGCATTGCTGGATGGGGGTGTATGTGTGCGTAGGTGGAGGGGGGGGGGGGGGGGGGGCGTTTATTTTATCCGCCTTTTTTCCATAATAGTTTTCATAAAGACGCCATAATTTATGTGTGCGTCCGTGAGTGAGAACAAAGCCAGGCTGCCCCAGATGGGGAGGGGAATCCAGCTCGGAGGAGAGCTTTACAAAAATGGAGAGAAAAGATGGAAAGGGAGAGAAAGAGAGAGAGAGAGGAGGAAGCGGCGAGAGGAGAGCTTTTGAAATGGCAGTGGTGGCATGGAGATGAAAATTGATTTATTGAGGCGGTGATGAGGAGCGGCGTGCCTGCAGCTCAGGGGGAGTGGGCAGCGTTGACATAAAACAGTGCTTTTGATGGTAATTGCTGCGGGGGTCCCGCAAGGCCCCGCCGGTGTCGGCCACGGCAAAGAATTTACGCCTTTCCAGCCACAGCAAGCCCTTCTAATTTTGGTCCCTCTCACCCTCTCAAGTCCCGCTTTGAGATGACTGACTGGAGAGTTCCGCCGCCCCCCAGCCACCCCCACACCAGTCTCACCCCTCCGCATCCACCCACACGTCGGCAAGACAGGAGAAGGAGGAGGGGGGGTGGGGAGGGGAGACGTGTTCTTATGTAAGTCAGATAGCTGTCTGGTGTTACATACTCTTTGGGATTCGCATGGGTAAGGATGGCCAGGCCATTTTGCATCGTAAAGAATCAAATTTACATTAAAATGGAAAGAATTCAGAGTGCAGACAAAAGAGTTGAAACATGTAACGATGTATTAAAATGAAAGTATCTAATAAAGCCTGTGTCTTCAGAACAACCTTGGTGCTTCTTGGAACAATGTCAGCAAGACACTGGACAATTCTTTCTCACATTCTTTGAGGAACACACCGGGAGAGGATCTCATAAAAATGTAATGCTGGTTAGATCCGGGCAACTGGGAAAGTTATCGAGGTCATTTGCTTTTCATATGGAGGTTGACATGGTCAGCCTTGATTTAGTTCAGCTGCATGTATGTGGACTGTACCAGCTTGGAATATCGAAAGTTTTCCCTCGAGGATGTGTGTTCTGGTCCCATGGACACACAATCAGTCATTGGGTCTAACGTCTCCTACGAGAAGGTGAATGCACCATAATTGTGTACCAGCTGGCAAGAGACGTGGTGTGTTGATGGAATCATTTAGCTGTCTTCACCCCCCCCCCCCCCCACCTGAACTGCTCAGAGCTCTGGGTCTTGGTCTGAGATTACTAGCGGCGCCTGAACTGCACATGTGGGTGGTCTCTAGCAGTGGCTATTTGACACCACTCTCCCCTTCAGTTTGCAGTTTGTTGACTTTTCAGAGATTGCAATGGCTTCTGAAATAATTCCCCAGAATATATAAAATAGCTTTGCAGTCCTTGTGACCAACACATCTGCAGTTCAGGCACCAATTATCTGGCCATTATAAGAATCTCTTTAGACCTCTTTTAAACTCTCATATTGCCTGGAAAACTGTTACAACAGTAACTGATAGTATGCCTTTATAACTGACAGTCAACAGTAGCTACTTGGCTTTTAACTTAATATGTCTAGTATGTCAACCTGTATGGCTGCCTATGTAATTGTGATATAACTATTTCAGACGTAAGTCTTTTTTTAACATGTGCCATTTCTGGTATTGTGCCCACGGCCGATATATACACTTACGCTACCTGAAGGATGCAGGTCTGATGGGAAGTCTCAGATGGCTACGCCTTTTTGGTGTGGAAGCATTTCAAAGGAGGCAAGTTTAAGAACCTTTATCTCTGGCCAGAATGTGAACTGGAGGGATCAGCTTATTCTGGCCAACTCCAGCACCGGCGGAACCACTCTAGAAGTACTCACTGTAAAAGTAGAAGGACTAGAAGGACCCGCTCCAGAAGGACTCATCCCAGAAGAACGTGCTCCAAAAGTTCTCACTCTAGAAGTATGTGTTCTAGAAGTACTTATTCTAGAAGAACTTGCTCTACAAGGACTTGCTATAGAAGGACCTGTACACATCCAACACGCTAGTGTGCAAACAAGCTACGTGCGAGTCCAGGCCCGGGAGTAGCTCGCTCTTTGCTGCAGAACGGGTTTTATATTTCAGTGAGTTAAGGTGATGGGTCCAGAGCCAGCAAGCACGTTCCAGCCTAATTAGAGGACGAACAGTAGCAGACAACCTGTGCCGGAGGTGCTGAACAGAGCATTTATAGTAATAAGCATCAATTAGCACTCATTCCCTTACCATGTGTCAATCTAATGCACATTCTGAATTATCAAGAATTTGAAGGACACTTGGATTTCTAAGAGCTTGTAAGTTGTTCTGAAAGTTGCATGTCAAGTCGAGATGTACGTCTGTGTCTCAAGCAAGCGAAACATCTTCCCAGGATAATAAGCTAGAGGTTTTGGGAGGGGTCTTTCAATGGAAAGAGTTTTAGGGTAATGAGTCCAAGTTACGGCACTTGTAGATACAAATTTCCTCATTAAAATATATCAGGCTACACTGTATATACACGGCATCAGCAGTCACATTTAACTTAATGAGGCACTTCCAAGCAGCTTTAGAGCAACAGGCAGCAGGCTATCGGTAGGCGATGATATTAGGCTTGGCAAGGCCAGCAATGACATGCTGTGTGGTTCTGCAGCTTGGGATATGTGCTGCAGGCGGAGTCGTGTCTGGGGTCGGTGGGTCGGCGGTGTTCGGCTCCCTGGGCTCCATCAGCCTCTGGAGACGCGTGAAGGCGAAGGGACGAGAGGCCAAGGCGCTTCTGCTTAGCATCTGCACGGGCACCGTCAGGGCGGTAACGAGGTGGTGGGATCTGCAGATGAACTCGAATGACCCCGTGCAGCATTACCCACGACGCCCCCCCCCCCCCCCCCCCAGCCTGAGCCATATTAGGAAGTCTGACACTTCAAATGTTTGTCTTTTGTTCCCATTACTTTGATTATTATTCAACAAAAAAGCCAAAAAAATAAATGAATAAATAATAATAAAAAAAACGCAGAGTGCAGGGGAGGATGGAGGTGGAGGAGGAATATGTCCACCGTTGCCAAGCAACAGCAGTTCTAACTATGTGGGTGACAGCGGCTGAGGTAATGAGGAGTCGAGACAAGTGGAGCTCCATTCCGGGCTGAGGATCTGAGAGTCCCGTACGGCCTCGACTGGGAGGTGCAGGCGGAGACAGCTATGAGTCCACAGACGCTCCCTCACGTCGTGCGTGTGTGTGACGGGATCGCGCGGAATCCCTCAGCACAAAAAATAAATAAATAAATTTGCCAAACTCTTATTTTTCTTCTTTTCCGGGTGAAAGGAGAAGGATCTTGCTCTGCGTCATAGTTCTTACGTGTCAGCCATCTTCACTTCCCTCCACTGTCTTCAGATGAATGTTTCCATCTAGTGCCGGCTGTCTAGCGCAGTGGCTAACGGTCTCATGGTGTTTGGCTTTTTGCAGTACGGCCGCCATTGTCTTCTCCTCTTCATTTTTAGACTGTCAGAATGGGAACAAATGGCATTGGTCACACGAACGTGGTGAAATTGCGGCCGTAGAGACGGAGGGATCTCCACCTCGCTTTCAGACGAGATGCTACGTCTGCCAGCCTCCCTCAGTTCGGACTCTTCCATCTGAGTGGTCAGTCTATGATGCCGTATGCAAACTCCGGTCTTGTCCTTGACGGCTCATTCCTGCTTCCTGAAGCTCCCTTGATCTCTAACGACACTTCCAGTGGCTTATCTGGGCACTGTGCCAGAGGACCTTTCCATGCTGCGAGGTCTTGTTAAATGGGTTGCAGTGGCCCGTGTGAAGTTTTCTGGAAGTTCGTTAACACCAGGGAAGGGAGCCCAAGGTCCACGGATCCGAATTTGCAGAGAGTTGATTAATACTACAGGGGACTATGTAAGGACAGAGCCACTGATGTCCTGTCTGCTTATAGTTCCGAGCAAAGGCTTGTGACGGTAAGCTCAGAGACTCTTACCATCAAGAGTACCTAACCTGACCCAGACGTCTCCTGTTGCCGTCCTTCTCTCTAATACCGTCATTCTCTGCACTCTGCGAACAATGATTTAGTCATTTATGCTCCTCCTTGTCCCCTTAGACAAAGTGATGCATCTCAAAGTGCGACGTGCACATTAAAATGCACCGCGCGGGGAGCTGTGGGGCGATCGCTCCGCAGCAGGTGTGTCCTATGGCGGGCGAGAATGATTTTGCCAGAAGAGAGTGTGTTGAGGAATTATGGCGGGCACTCCTCTTTAATATGCCCCATTAGGGCAGATCAGGGCGATGCGTCTTTATCTGCCACTTCCGTCGAGAGGGACTCTCGGCCGGCGACCTTGCGGAGACGGGGAGACGTCGCTCATTTGTCCAGCTCCCCAGGCGCCTTCCTAGCTGCCTATCGCAGATGCATGAATGAGTATTGATGTAAGGGAGCGAGTCAGCATGCTGGTGCGGAATGATAATTACCCCGGCCGTCTATCTCAAGCGCTGCGTGCACTGATGCATGCTATGCCGGCTTTTTTGGAGAAAAGCTACTGTCTGTTTGCTTTACGAAATTGGGATTGAAACCCTTTAATAGTTAAACTGTAACTTAAATTTCAGTACATGCAGTACAAATGTTCGGATCACCTCATCGCTTTCTTGCAAATCCAAGGCATACAAGGACAACATACAAGGACAACAGTAAATAAGGCACAAAACAGACCAATCACAGTGCAGTGCATCAGATAATGCACTTCAGTATGCAGTGACAATCCCAGCTAAGCATTGCTGATCAGCTTCAGTTCTGTGTGTGTGTGTGTGTGTGTGTGTGTGTCTCTGTGTATATGTGTGCTTATGCGTATGTGCATGTGTGCGAGTGTGTGTGTGTGTCAGGAAGGTACCGATCCATCTGCACCCCACCCTTTTATCTATGCACCTGTGGGGGCAATTAACAAAATGATCCTGCTTTGATCTTGTGTCGCTAGCTGCCAGGTGCTGTGCTAGAGGCAGGCGTGAAGACAGGGTGGATGGAGGGTGGAGGGAGGGTGGATGGAGGGTGGAGGGAGGGTGGATGGGCTGGCAGCGACACCATGGAGCAACCGTGTGTGAAGGTTAAGACACACGGTTGGGAGAAGCCAGACCAAGACGGGCTCACCACGTCGACACAAGCCTTGCTTTTTCCCTTGGTCCTTCCTCCAGGACAAGGAAGTATCCAAATGACCCTGCTCAACTCAGGGAGAGTGGGAAACATTTGCTGCTCATTCTGAGGCCCTGGTTTTGAGACTGCCAAGGAATGGCGTGACAAAAGGGGAAATTCACAAAAGTGGGTGTCCTTTGGGGTCTTTTTGAAAGAAGTCAAAGCTTCAGCTCCAGTCAAGGTTGGATGCCTCTGCAAACAATATAATATGAATTCATTTTTCTACCCATCCTGAGAACCTGTTAGTAATGGATATATTATTGGCATGGTATACATATTTTATACCCTCGGAGAAATGCAAAACGTTTTTAAAATCTGAGCAAGGTCTGATTTTATCCATAAAAATTGCTTTTAGTGTGTCAAATTGAAGGATTTGTATTACTTCTATGATTTGCCTCTGCTGTGTATAATATTCACTAAACGTTCTCCCATGACAAAATGATGTGAACATTCCTCATACTGCCTCCTAGCTCAGCATCACCACACTCTTTTCCCCATCATAACCTGTCCTGACCAGTACATACCACTTGTTTCCACCAACAGCTGCTACTGGCTACATCATCATCCCCAGACTTCTGAATGTTTCTACCTGTTGTCAGTTTCACTCAGTGTATTTATTTTCGCTCATATATTTTTCGAGAAGTATTGCCATAGCTTTCTCCCAGTGAACTGACTGGTTTTCTCAGATCTGTTTTGTTCATGGTTATTTGCCCCTGCCTTCTCTGTACTGTGTTTCTTGGATTTGGACTTTCCAACCTCTGCCTGTGTACCTGCCTTTCTGGTTTCGACTTTTTTCTGGACTTTGTTTATTTTTCAGATGGTTTCCTGACTGATTGCTGGTTTTGACCTCTGTCTGTGTTATGACTACGTGGTTTGGACTCACCTCAAAGTGTGGTTTGATTTTGTCTGCCAGCATCTTCCTGATTCTGATTATAGAAATACTTTGCCAACCATGCAGATGGTGGATCCCGACTCTCTCATTTACATTGCATGGGAACACAGGGCACAATCAACAACTGCTTGAGAGTTTCACACAGTCGGTAAGCACTTTGGCTCAGAAGCTGCTTGAGCAATTAAATCAATCAATAATTAAATCAGTCACATCAGTTAAATCAATTAGTCTCCAATATTAAAGATCTTAAGTGTTCAGGCACTATGTTCAGTGAATCCCTAACCTGTCCCCTGTACTCCTGTTGCTCACCACAGTGTGGTGTTTCTGGTTAGCAAACCAGAGACGTTTGACAGCATTTTCTGCTACAATGATAGATATATTAACAATTCCAGTCCCAGTACAGAACAGGCAAACAGTTCTGGCTAAAAGTGAGCTTCGACTCTATTATGAGCTGTTCATCATGGCCATCCAGGTGGTTATTGAACATGAGCGAGGAGCCTGCAGAGAGCTCTTGCCAAAATGTCAGCAAGAGAACTGCATATCTGCATATATGCATATGCATAAGCACACATATATATATGTATCTGTGTACAGTTGAGAATTCCATACAGTCACTGCAGGTAGCAGAGAGAATGAACAAACTCTGCTGGTATCTTTCCGCAGTGGTCTGAACAGCGATGCGCTCACTGGACTGGCATGTAGGAACTGACCCTACATCAGATCATCACTTTGTCTGGACTTGAGAGGAGGCAGGCCTAAAAGACCCAGCAGAACCACGTTGTGTCCCAACACACTGAGCCCGAGGGCGAATCCTGAGAACCATGCTGAGCACAGGCACGAGGTGGGACGTGAGTAGCGCGAGGAGGATATGCAGTGTGACACTTCCTGTCTACCCCAGCTGAGAGACTTTGTTGCTAGCAGGAGGGTCGCTGTATATATGTGGAAGAGCTGGCCATCTCCTACATGAGTGTCAGCTCCATACACCCCAGAGTACCAACATACCTAGATAGCATGTAGAACCTGCTCCAAATGAAATGAAATGTGCCATATTTTGTCAATTGTGATTTTTACACCCCAATCAAAATTAGTCCTCTGCTTTTAACCCATCTGTGCAGTCAGAACACACACACACACACACACACACACTAGTGGTTACTAGGGGGCTGTGGATCACACATGCCCAGAGCAGTGGGCAGCCCTAGCCCTGGCACTGGCGCCCGGGGAGCAGTTGGGGTTAGGTGCCTTGCTCAAGGGCACCTCAGTCATGGCCTGTCTGGGAATCGAACCCACGACCCTCCGGTCACAAGACCAGTTCCCTAACCACCAGGCCATGACTGCCCCTGTATCAGGGGAGAGCGCGAACACATTCCCCCAGTACCAGAAATTATGTAGTCGAGATTCCCCCATTTGGGGAATTCGCAAGGGTCAGCACAGCCTGAGTGCAATGGCTGAGCCTCACCTTGGGCGAACCACCTTCCTGATCATGGTCTCACCCCTGCCAGGTAAGTATGCTAATGTGGTGAGAGTCCCCACAATGGGGTTGGTGTCTAAATCCCTTTCTGTAGTCTTGTACTGTCAGCAAATCCCCTCTGTCTTTTCAATGCTAATCCGAATTTCATCCACACTTTCCTGATGGAGGAGGATCACATTCCTGGGGAGCCTTTGAAAGTTTTCCTGAAGACTGCAGCACTGGATGGGGGACCACTGGGGGTCCTGCTTCATTTTGCTTCATACTACACCATTAGTATGCTCTGCATACACAATTAAGTTTCTAGTCCAGTTCCAGATTGTGTTCTGCCCTGCCTATACCAAGAAATGCCTCTGAAAGCTGGGTAGGGGCAATTCTCCCACAACAGATTGTGAAACTTTCTAAGCTACATCCGGTAGCATTCCACTCTCCCAAGATCACTCTAATGTGCAGAGCAGTAGAATCAGAGACTAAAAGTTGCTTGCAGTAAAACCTAAATTAAAAGAATGGAAAGACCTGTCTAGCCAACCATCCATTTGTAGTTGTGACTGATCATGAGAACTTGAAATGCCTGCATACTGCTAAACGAGGCAAACCAGCCCACTGGACACTGCTCTTATCCAGTTGTTGATTTAACATCATGTTCCACCCTGGTTCTCAAAACACTCTCCTGTGTGCTTCAGGGAGGTGAGAACAGCGCACCAGCTCCAGAACTAGACAACACATTCCCTCCCAGTCCCACCATCACCTCCACTCAGCGGGAGCTTGATGATGAGATTGAGCAGGCCCTAGAAAATGTGCAAGCTCCCAGTCAGTGCCCCTCAGGTAAAAGTTCCAGACCAGTTCTGTTGACCGTCTTATCACGCGTGCACATTCCTCCCTCACCTCAGGGCATCCTGGGGAAACATGCACTGGGCAGCTTGTTGCTAACTGTTTTTCTGGTTGGAAACACTGAAGAGTGATGTGCAAACTTGTCATCCTACTGCGTCTGCTCCCGTTGTCAAACCCCCAAGGCATTACCCGCAGACATTGTCTGTGCTGGTACACCCATGGTCTCACGTTGCCGACCTCCGTGACTCAACGTTACAATGCTATCCTCACAGTGGCAGACATATTTTCTCGAGGAGTTCCGTTTACCCCATTTTCTGCCCTGTTCGCAACTTGTGAGACTGCAGATGTTATCTTTACTCGGGTTTTTTTGACATACCGGAGGACATCCTTTCTGACAGGAGTCCACAATTCACGTCCAGGTATGGTTCGCTTTTTCGGAATATGTCGGAGTGGCGATCAGTCTTATATCGAGTTTACTGGTTGGTGTGAGAGGGCTAACCAGGAGCTTGGAAAATGACTAAGACTGTTCTACCATAAGTCTTCAGATTGGTCTGGGTTACTTCTCTGGGCAGAGATCACCCAGAACTTGTTAATATATTTGACTACTTTCACTTCTTTTGAGTGTATTCTAGAGCTTTGATGCTCCATGGGCCTGTGGACCACCCTCTGAGGCCTTGGCTGTGAATTTCTGGATGTTGCACAGTGGACTGGTGTGGGAGGAAAAACACCAGATCAGTGAGACCATCCTGCATCTAAGCAATGAGGGCGCAGACTAGCATAAGAGTCCCTTGCCATCATACTAGGCAGGCGACTAGGTATGGCTCTCCACACGAGACTTTGAGTTAGAGGGAAAATGTAAAAAGCTCAGCCCCAGGTACATTGGCCCATTTGAGGTCCTGGAGAAAACAAACGTGGTTTGGATCTGTATTCTCAATATCACTTTCCATTGTACCTTTTGGTATCTTGTAATTCAAGGTTCCCTTGATGGGTCAACTCCTGAGGACATGCTGCCTGCTCTGATGGAGATGGAGGCCCCATGTGGTGCATCAGCTGTTGGTCTCCAGACAATGGGCAGGCAGGCGTACTACATTATTTTATGAACTCGGAGAGATATGACCAGGAGGAGAGGTCCTGGATGGCTGCCCGTGATATACTGGAGCCCAGCTTAATGGCCAACTTCCACAGTCAGCATTCTGAGAATCAAAGTACCACCTCTGCACACCAGACTCAATTTCCCATCATCACCTGCCATTACACAAGTGAAGTGTCATTCAAATTCATCCAATGGGTCAAGCTCTATGTCCTTGTCAGGCTCACCCCCTCCTTGGCATTGTGGTTCTCACTGGCAATGCCTCTTCCTCGATTTCCATCTGCTTTTATTTTGCTTTCCCTTCTTGTGTCAGCTTTCACACCCCTTCCTTGTTAACCTCCCCATTAGCTCTTTCACATGTTTCATTCCCCATTTCCTCATATATTTATATCATGTTTTCACTTAACCTTGGCTGGTCATTGCATGCAGCCCCATTCTCAGTTTCAGTGTTAGTGTTTACGTGTACTTTTGTAGGAGCGGGTGTGTGTGACAGTCCTTTTATAATATATAAAACAACACGCTATTGCATTGTTGGCCATAACACTATTGGGGACAAGGTGATCAAGACTCTAATATCTTTTTTGTTTGTTTAAAAAAAAAAATTAGGAACAGAATCACTCTTTAACCAACCAAGAATAGAATATGAGTGTTTAAAACAAAATCAATTTAAGGTATTTGACTAATTAGTCTTAAACATACATTTCAACCAAAGTCTCATTACATAAAAATTATTCCTTTGAGAAAAAAAATGATAATTTATTTTTGTACAACACTACTTTTTAAAGTGATTAGATGATCTTAGTGTAGGCTGGTAAAGTAATATGTAGACCCTAACAACTGATCAGCAGTCACCCAGACAACTTACTACAAAGATGTCATCCTCATGATTAATTTTTAAAGGGGACATATTTTACTCTCTTTACATAATTTAACACAATTCTGAGGTCTTTGGAAGGAATCTGTGAAAGGTACCAAAAGACAGGCATCCTAATTGAGCTTTTGCATAATGTATTCCCTTATGCCATTCTTCATTATGGGGGTAAAAATCTGGATATTGGTTTTAAATGGTAATGTCAACAGCTCTCATTATCTGACTCATTTGTGGGGGGAGGGGGGGGGGGTCTGAAAGATCAGAATGTACAAAAGCAAACTAAAATTGAGAGCCTATAATGTGGTTTATGCAAGTGAGTCGAGATGTTTGCTGGATGTGATCTCAAACAGCAAAGACAGACATTCGACAATTTTCCAAGTCACGTATGGACTGGCCATTGTTGTTTTGTTTTCTCCTGCATACAGTCCTGATTGTATTCATTGCATTCTGACCGGCTTGACCTCAGTGCCAACTGCTAAGCCAACAGGACTTGACAAGCTTAGACACACTCATTTATTGGAGAGCAAGACTGTCACATGCAGATGACACAGACAGTTGCACTGTAAGATGAAATTTTAGCTTTGCAGGTCCTACTGGCTTTTAATAAAATGTGCACACTGTATACTACACTAGCTAAAACCTTAAGAGCATTGTATAAATATTAGAACTGTTAATCCTGGGTAAAATATAATAACATTAAAGATAATAAGTAAAAATTGTATGACATTTAACAGCATCTGTAATGCAGAAGTGTAAATGTAAATCCAGAAATCGAGAAGAGCAGCTAATATATAAAAGAGCAGCTAATATATATATATATATATATATATATATATATATATATATATATATTATTAATTAAAGTTTTTAATCATCCAGTTAAGTCCAATTTGCAAACACAGTAAGCGAATCACAACTTGCTTTAAATTCATCAACACCTTAAAGGTTGAAGCCAGAGGTAAAATGTTTGTCCCTACTAGACTTCCAGTTCACAGCTGTGAAAATGGAGTGTCAAACTGTGAAATCAGCCTTTTTCCATGAAATGCTGGAAAGCTGGTGAAATGAAGTTTATTATTGGACAGATTCCTTAACTGGACAACATAGAGATAAATACCACAGTCATTTTTCTTGTTGCTATGGAGACTAGTAAAACAAGTAAAACAAGAACAGCAGGGCTCTTCCTAAAGGAAGCAGTGTAATATTACATATTTTTGACCTGTACACATTCTCCTTTGGCTCTCTGATGTCGATTTCCATTTAATAAACACGGATATTACTGGTAAAAAACTATTTTCATTGGAATAATAAATATGGCTGTTATGGCCTGGAAGTTGGTGGAGGCTAAACATTAGAGAGAATGATCACCATCTCCTGATGCTCCATGATTGCATCTCAGCCATTAAAGCAGGCTGTAGGCTCTGTAAGACAGGCTAGTCAGGCAAGGTTATATTACTGGTCTAGCTATGTAGTTAAGTGTTTAATCAGTGCCCTGAGATGTAGAATTTATCTGTATTTTTGAGAAACAAGGTCAGTGAAATGAACTATTTTTGTTTTGGTTCAGTGGTAGACAAATTAATGTATCTTTCATAGTAAACTGCATCTTGAAAATGTCCTTTTTACTGAACGTGAACTGATAAAAATAGGGAAAAAAATATTGCCTTGGTTGTTCAAAATTTGAAACATATTAGTACTGATATGAAGATGAAAGTAAATTTGTTTGTTTATATGCTTTATTTCAATATCATTCACATTTGTCATCTTGGAATGTTTCGTGGAGCTTATTGGCTTTGAGTCCAATAAAAGAAGATGCATACTTGATTTCCTAAATCTATGCAATATCACAGCTGATTTTGTTAAATTTCAAACATAAATACTACAGCCAGACAAGATACATCTCCTTCAGAGCACCTCTCTTGATCACTCTTTTATTGGTCCAAGTGGAAGGTTATGCAATCATCAGGCTAGGCTAAGATAGGGTTATCAGTGCTGATTCTCCATACAGAGGAAAATGCACACACAGAGGAAAATGAGGTATCGGATTAATGTGGTCTGGGTAAGTCTACAAGAAGGGATTAAACGGCAAAATGTTAAACTCCTGCTATAAATACTTCCCTTCTCAGAACACTCAAAAGGGGCAACAGAACAGTTTGGAGGGCCAATCCATAAGCCTTGTGGTGGACAGGCCATGTGGTCATGTCTCCTTCTGACTACACGTCTCCTTCGCGGCGCTGGAAGGAGGCAGATGAGCTGGGCGGGTTTGTGTGGGCTTCTCACTGTGCAGAGGTTTATACTAGCTCTCTGCAGAAGGCAGAAAGATGGACAGGGGGAAGAGAGAGGGGAAAAAAATCAGGTGACGGTGTCCTGCTTATTATGACCTGCCAATGAGGGCTGCCAGTTGCAAAGATGGACACCTGGCTAATGTGCTGTGCTTGAGCAGAATATAAAAGCATGTGTTTGTGATCAAAGCTGGCTAATAAAAACGGGCTCACCATTCCTCCTCACTAGTGCAGTTCCTCTAGCCATAGTGTATGATGTCAGGATAAGAGAATCTGATTTCAGTGAAAGAAAATTGATGTAACAAACCAACTATTGAGAGTTCTCACAGAGACCTCTCTCTGACCTCTCTGAGCATTGGGCATATGATGATGCTATGGTGACCTAAGGGAATTCTATTGGAAGTGTTCCATCGGAATGGAAACGGAACAGCAAGACAAGAAGGTACAGCAGGAGCATTGTGGATATAATTACAGGAAAGCTTGTGTGTTGCCTGACAACACTATATATGTAAATCTGAGATATAGTTTGGAAACGTTTCGAAAAGAGTTTGAAAATGTTGGGCATCTCCATAGCAACAGGCAAAATTTACTAATTGGAAATTAAGTTTCTCAGAGACAGCAAATTTGACTGTTGTAAGCGAGAATATTGTAAAATAAAGCCATTTCTGTGAAGAGAGTGATATACGAAAAGCATTTGTGGAGATTGTTCATCTTTTGCAAAACCAGTGAAGTTTGCAATATGATAGTAATCTGCAGCTGTTAACACCACTCAGAGAACAATATATATAGAGCTATGATTCACACCTAATCATATTTACTTATTTACACATCAGGGTAAAACATTACTTCCTCTCCAGTATAATTATATTTGATCCTGCTTTCATTTATTTAGAATTAAAAAACAAGTGTTTTCCCGTGCTGCTTCCAGATGCTTGTTACAGCTATCAATTAAATGTCAATTTAATCACTCATGACTTAGACAGCGATACAAGACTGTTACTGCAGCACGTTTGCACGTGTGCTGTCCACACAGCATCTGAAGGCAGATGAAAATACAGCCATTCTTCCCAAGGAAGAAGACTGGAAGAGGTGTGGACCATGAATCACATCTGAGAGGTCAACGTTCACGCAATGACCATCTGCTGTAGCCCGTTCTCTTCCAGACTGTCTGTGTAAGGTGGACAGGACACGCACTGATGGCTGTAGCATATCGGCCTGCGTGGCCACTGGGACAACAGGCCCTTCAGGGGGTTTTGGCTGAAGATAGAAGAAGAACCAAAGGGTGGGGAATCACACATGGGTCGAGAGCTCAATCGATCAACGAGAGAAAGTTGTGACACACACACACACATAAACCTCTCATGAGGGCTTCATGGCGCTGCCCACACATGTATTACACATATTGTGAAAAGCAGAGGCTATTTCGCCTGGTTTTCATGACCTGGCCTACACATGTGTATACACACACACACACACACACACACACACACACACACACACACACACACACACACACACACACACACACACACACACACACACACATCTCTATCACCTCTGGCTGAAGCATGACAGAATGAGATATGAAAAAGGAGAAGAAGAATGAGGCTGTGACATGGTGTGGCCCAGGTCGTATTATGAGGACTGTTCTATCATGGCAGCCATCTGTAGATTTTCTTTGGTTATTCAAAGGCTATCAGTTTAGTTACTGTAGGATTGCAGTGTGTGCTGACATTCTCTTATCTTCCCAGCTATTGTACAAATGAAGGTTTTTCTCTCTCTCTCTCTCTCTCTCACACACACACACACACACACACACACACACACACACACACACACACACACACCACTTAGAAAAATATTTATGTCAGATAACAGCTTAGTTCACATCACAGTGTATAAATTTTACACTAATCCAACACAAACATGGATCTGTATCTCTTCCTGATAAGATTATAGCAGGGGCACATGCTAGTCAGGTAGACTGGACCTGAATCCAAATGCAACCATGATTTCTGTCCACACAGGAGGTGATCACTGTGTGTGTGTGTGTGTGTGTGTGTGTGTGTGTGTGTGTGTGTGTGTGTGTGTGTGTGTGTGTGTGTGTGTGTGTGTGTGTGTGTGTGTGTGTGTGTGTGTGTGTGTGTGTGTGTGACAGAAGCGTAGGAGGATATGTGCAGATAAATGGATGAGATTCCCATATCACAAAATTCCCACATGGAACAGGATGAATTAAATCTTTTCTGTGGCCACATCAAAACATACGTTTGCTGTCTGTGGTGTGTACACATCCTGTCACATGGTGGTGCCACTAGTGTGGGAGGTCAAATGTCCTCTCACACCTCCTCCCATGTACATGAGGCCCACGCTACTAACATGCTCTTTCCCTGCTGTCTCAGGTGCTCAACCTACACAACCAACTGGCTTGGGTTTCCCACAATACAGAGTACAGAGTAATGTGAAAACTATATCCACCCTGATAGGTGAGGCACGTGGCCGACTGCGGGTTCGAGCCCAGCTCTCAGTGCCAGGGAACGTCCATGGTGCTGCACCCCCATGTGATCAGTCTTTTGGAATTCACACAAGCTGCATCGCACGGACTGTTGCTTCACTGCGCACTTCTAGACAGGAGCTATTCAAACGTGAAAACAGAGCAAAGATTCTCGTTATTCAAAATATGTGACGAGGGGGGGCAGGTTGCCCCCAGCGGAGCAGCCAGAGCACAAACAAGCAGACGCAAGGGGAAAATCCTTGAAGATGAAGGGCCGACATTCATCATGTTAATGTCATAAACATGGTCGAAAGCCCCTAATAATGAGGCGGAGAATTTACAGGGCTGTGGGAGATCCATTGTATATGGTGACAGAAAGACATACGGTATTCCCTTCAGTCCCATCTCATAAAGAGACTTCCCAACCGTTGTCAGATTTGTGTTTCGGAGCCCCACAGTAAACTGCTATGTTGCATAAAATCATCCCTGGAGCTCTTGAACTTTTTTTGTTTTGTAATGATAGTCTTCTCAATGATTTCCGAGTTGTTTGTGGGTTGAATTTAGGTGTAGTCCTACATTACTAGTAACGCTAACCCATGTACCTCCGAGTCATCATATGTCCCACAGGCACAACCCTATTATCCTTCTCAACTCTATCCCCATCCATAGGTTCATGTCCCAACATCCACTTTTGTAGCACCGTGAATATCGACCCATCATAACCCAGAGGAAGAACCACGTGACCCCATGCCACAATAAGACACCTCTTTCCATCCTGGTAAATAAGCAATAGCTTTGGAGATCCCATGCAAACACCTCTAATGGCTGACATTATGAGCTGCTATTCATCCCTCTCTGCTGCCGTCCTCCTTGTAAGAGCAAATGGTTGTGAGAGTGCTGGCGTATATAAAGAGACACCGGTGGAGAAATCTCATATAAGGTAGCAGAGGGGTAGGACAGCGTAGTAAACAAAATTCTATCCCACATTGTTAAAAGGTCATTTGTCTCTATTGTGGTAGGCTGGGCTATCGTCGATAAAACTGGCCATTTCAGATCAGTGTCTTTCTCATCCTCTGTCCCCCTATCCTTGTCTATGTCACCTTACAACACATTTCATTAGATGTTTCTGTCTTTTCTGGATATGTGAAGAGGTGCTGGTAACAGCACACTGAACTGGGCCTCCAGGAGTGGCGGGATATATTTAAGGTGTATGCCTTTCTTACCCAGAATCCCCACAGTCTGCTTGCAAAACAAATTTAAGGGAGGAGGGTTGGAAATCTACTGGTTTGCTTTGGAACATCCATCCATCCATTATCTGAACTGCTTAATCCCGCTAGTCAGGGTCACGGGGGGGCTGGAGCCAATCCCAGCATCTCCAGGCAAAGGCAGGGTACACCATGGGCAGGTCGCCAGTCCACTGCATGGCCAACACACACGCACGCACGCACGCACTCACACCTACGGGCAATTTAGAGTGATCAATCAACCTAACACACATGTCTTTGGACTGTGGGAGGAAACCGGAGTACCCGGAGGAAACCCATGCAGGCACAGGGAGAACATGCAAACTCCACACAGAGCAGCCCAGACCGAGAATCGAACCCAGACCGCCTTGCTGCGAGGCGACAGTGCTAACCACCACAACACCATGCCGCCAGGCTTTGGAACAAGTTTTGTTAATTTACCCAAGGGCCATCACTGGCTGTTTTTCCATCAGCATGAGAACAGTGAAAGCACTTAGGAAATAACATCCACTGTAAAGATAGCGCAGAGCTAATTACTTTAACACAACACAACGGTCCACCAAAACTGTGATCACCAAATAAAGCCATCGGCACGGACCAAGATTCAAACTCCTATCAGAGTTTGAGCCAATGGACTTGTTATAGTTGTTTTCTGGTGATAATGATGAGAGTCACGTCTTCAGATAGCAGGCCAGCATGAATCCCAATACAAATCGCCCATTAGAAGTTTGCAAGCACTGATTTTACACCATGAAATGATCTGTAGCTTAGCAACAAAAGTAAAGTATTTGGTACTGCTTGCTCAGCTTCTAGGGTGGAGGTGGGGCAAGGGGGGAGGGGTCGAGAGACTTGTGAAAAAGTCACAAAAGTCCAAGTAAAAATGACTAAACACATCTCCATCTTGTGAAGACAGAAGCAACGACTTTCCCTCCCAAGAGCGTTTCGGTCGTTAATGCTTAACGCAAGGTTACCCGGGCACATTAACATACTTCAATCCCCCCACCCCACCCTCACTGCCTGCAACGAGATTGTGGTCACTGGTTGGCCACTAGCATGATTTAAAATAAGCATTGAGAGTTAATGTTGCATCCATAGGTGGCTCTATCCGGAATTTGCACCCTTGGACTGCCATACTAAATCTAACTTGGCATCTATATGCAAATCCAATTAGGGAGATTTACGTCAGTAAGGAAGTGTTGAAAGGTACCAGAGGTCTGTAAGATTCTAGCCTCTAGTAATGTGTGAGGCACAATGCCGGTGTAATGAAGCCCTACATAAGGCAACATCACTAATCACCAGTTTGTGCTCCCAATTCCCTGCCAGTAGTACTACATTTGTTGCGAATATGTTGCACAATATGAATTATCTTGTTGACCTTTTATTTCTCAAATTAATTAGTAACATTATGTAAATTACATATGCAAAGCATGTGGATTCACATAATATTTACATATGCAAACACATAGCGCTCCCCATACTCAGGTCTTGAAGGTGTCCCCTCATTAATATAACATCAAGAGAAAACTTGCATATACTGCAGTTTTTGTTCTTTCACCAAGGTAAGTTGAGGAAAAAGCATTCTGCTCCAATCAAAATAAAATGGGGGGGGGGGGGGTGCCAGATGAACTCCCCAGACACGCCGTGAGAGCAGTAACACGGGACCTATCAAATGCCTGAAAGATAAATCTATTTCAGCAAAGGAGCATCCAGATGATATCTAAACAAAATCATGGAATGTTACAGTTAAATTAACGCGAGTAAACAGAGAAAGAGAGCTGAATTCAGGTGGAAATGAAAGCGAGACAACCTTCAAGCTTACTGCAAAAAAATGAAACAGCCCCTAGTAACCTCTTCTTGCTCTGTTCACAATGTGTTACCTTCAACAAGCTAGCACACTAATAACTATCAACTTGAACAAATGAAATAAACAAATCCATCAAAGGAAAGGATACTGTTTCATTGCTGTTTCATTCACTCCAGTAGTGGTGGGCGGAGCTTTCAAGATGAGCTGTGACCTGGGTCCTGGTTCGATCTTGAAATGTCCGACACGCAGCAGCAGGAAACTATCTCGGCATTAAAAAGAAGGGTGAAAAGAGATATCGCGTTTCTGTCTATGACTCGATTGTGCAGGAGTTAAACTGTGCTTTCAGACAGGGAGGAGGAGGAGACGGCCCCCGGGGATATCCGGGGGCGGGGGTAGTCGGGGGACCTTGGCATTATCACGGTTGGCTTGTGGATGGCGAGGATGATGAGGATGATGAGGAGGCATGAAGACCGAGCGGAGAGACATTCAAAAAAGGGCAGAGGGACTACGGAGTGACTCACACCACAGTCACTGATCCACTGACCATGTTCTCTCTGATCATTTCAGGCGTGACACAGGCACGGGGACGTACACAGCAGTCTGTGCTTTAATAACACCAAAAGGACCTTTCACAGAGCTGATGGCTGACTGCTCATTTAGTCTGCTTCGGAATGGACTGCGTGACTTCTTTTAAACGTTTCCTGGGGTCATAACAATAATGTGCTGCATTTGACCTCTTTGATGTTAGTGACAAGTATGACTGAATTTTATGGCAGCAATGTAGCAATGACATGAGACCATTGGCTGGAGAAGAGAAACGCTCTAGCTTTATCTGTTAACCGCAAGCTGGTCCTGTGAGCCCGGGCCTGCTGAGAGGGTTTCCTCAAGCCGTGGTTGGCTCTCCCCTAATCCAACATGCCGATGAACTGAGATAAGGGGGCGTGCAGTACTTGGGGAAATCACAAAAGTTTGAGTGCGCACATTGGATCACATGTAAGCTGGTGTTAAGAGTAATCAGGAGTTGTTCCTTACTGTTACTTGTTTTCTATTGTTGTTTACAAAAGAATTTCTAATCTCCTGACGACAGGAGCAGAAAAATCTAAATCTGCCCTGATACCACCACACAGAATCACAGAAACACAGCTGAGTCATGTGAACGCAGCTGAATCACGTGAACGCAGCTGAATCACGTGAACACAGCTGAATCACGTGAAGCGCATCTGAATCATGTGAATGCACCTGAGAAAGGTGCCCATCACAGAAATGTGTTTGATTCTATTTCTCTAGACGTCGGTTATGGGCTTCGCCTGAAAGCATGTCGGTATTCACTACAGGATTAGGCCTGTGTTAAATTGACTGCTTAAGCGGTGGAGTGGGTGAATTATGTAGGTTCATAGAAAAGCAGCAAAAGAGAGAGAGAGGGAATGAAGGAGGGAAAGAATGGGGCCTGGAAGAGAGGTGGGGAGCTGTGTTGATGTTCGAGGCCGCAAACGTTGGGGAATTATTCACTGAGGAATAATTAAATGCACCGTGAAACTTTAAATCAGCTAGATAAATTGCTTTTCTCAATTACCCCCCCCAGCATTTCATTCCTCTCCCTTTCCTGCCCTTCGCTTACATTCATGTAACAAGCAGTAAAAAATAAAATCATCACAGAACCAATCACAGCCAACGGTTTTGTGACCAGAAAGGAAAGTAATATACATATATGCATGCAGGCTTGATGAGTCACTGAAGGAAAAAGGACAAGACCCATTCCAAGCTCTGAACTTCAGTGATATCTGATGGCTTTAAAGGGCAGTGGAATCGTGAGTTACCTTATCATCCACCAGCGGACCATGTGCAATTTAGTGTGCCTGGCCCCCGGTCAGAAACAATTGCAATAAAACACGTGCCGTGTTCGAGAGGCCATTTAGAATTGCAAATTCTTACCAGCAGGAGCGCTCCAGGAGCTGACCCTTAACCTTTGGCCCTTCTATGAATTAAATAACCTGAGGCTTTAGATTTAAAAAAGTGAATTCTAAAAACATAGCCTGGTAAACTAAAGGATGTGCGGAAGGATAACTTCTGCATAATTGTACCATCCTTCACATTGAGAATTTTTGACCTTTAGCCTGTGAAGATGAAATTTCCCTCGGCACCAGTACACGTGGAATATGAATAATGGCTGTGTTAATAGTTCACTGCTCAAAGTCTCACCTCCTTTCAAACTTAACAGAGCGATAATCTGCGGACAACTTCTTTATTAGCTGAATTAGAACTTGAGATGAGATGGCCGAACTGGGTCTGCCTCTTACGGCCTCGCGGGAAATCCAACACGTAGTCGGACCTGATGAAGTCCTTACTGGACATCTTCTTTCTGCTCGACATGCACGATCCTTACATTTGAAAATGTAACGTTTGCAATCCATCACCCAGAATTTGTCATCACTGTTCAGATTGCTTCTAAATGGCATCATTATGGCAAAGAAAAAGTTTATTCATGTGAATGAGAGAAATTAATTGTACAGGTTCCAAATTTCAATTGCAAGAACTATGTCTTGCATTAGAAATGCAAGTTGCAGCATTTTAAGGCAGCTTGTTTAACCTTATGACATATAAGCTCATTTACATATTTAAGCTTTCTGAAAAGATGATTTTGTGGATCTTTAAAGATTTGTTGCATAATTGTGCCTGATTTCAAAATGTAAGAACTAACAATGGTAGAAGTTTGCAAGTATTAAATTGGCTCAAATTCGTAGAGGAGAGAGAATGACATCTGTGAAAAAATTTTACACTTCAACTTGAAAATGAAAAAAGGCATTTGCTACAATGATTAGAATTGCAAATCCTAGCAAAGATACCCACTCCAACGGGGGCCTTCAAGAACAGACTAGAATGTAAAATAAAAATATGGTGAGATAGTGTGAATGAGATTACAACACACTTATCGCTTGCACGTGAATTTACAACCTTAGCAAGCAAACCAGTGGTGACAACAAACCAGAGGCAAACTTGGGTTCAGTAACTCGCTGAAGGGAAATCACAGTGTAGGATAGATCGCATCAGACCACATAAGTCACAACGTTTCTGATTATAGCTCATTTGAGACCCTCTGGCTACAATCATCCATGGATCACACATTATCAGACACCAGTGTACAAAATGTATTTCTTCACTGACATGGAAGACACATGATTCTGAGATTTAACACACAGCTTAACACAAGCGAAAGTTGTGCAAAAGCTTCCAAAACCTCCACTTGAGATGGAGTTAATTCATCTCACAAACCAATGAAAGATTCATAAGCAATGCCCACTGCAACTGGATAATCAGTTGTGTTTGATATGTCCTTCAAGGTATGGGGTAATGTTTAGTCTTGCTCTTCTCCCCTTTAAGCAACTCAGTGGTCCTTCCCTCTCGAAGGACAAAACAAGTGTCTTTCCTTGTCTTGGCGTCTTCGTGTCTGTCGTAAATGAGACAGAACCACTACCTTCATACCTCATTTTCTCCTCTGGCTTCTAAATGGAGATGTGAGCTCGGCTGACTGGTGTCGTATTTAAAACGTAACTCGCTCCGTGCCTCACTAGTCCTGTTTTAATAGGAAACAGCATCAAGGGTCTCCTGGGAATGCTGGCTGTAAACAACCTGCGTCTGACAAATTGCTAACGGAAAGAGGCAGTAACTGACATATTTTTTTGTATTCCTCTTGCTTTTACTTGTTTGTTTTGTTTTTGCTTGCTCATTTCTTTGTTTGTTTCTTTGACTCACCCCTCCCCCCTTAATTCACACAACGGGGATTTATAATATGTATAATTTTGTTTGAATATTAATGGAATTTAAAGTGCAAGTGCAAATCAACCTCAGGGTGTTGTGGCTTCTACCTTTCTTTCAAACATGTGTACTGAATGTATGTGTGAATCACAGTGATCTTTACCTGAGTGTTTTCCGCATGATTGGTAATGCATTATTGTATGTCTCTTGGTAATACATCTCTGTGATTAGACCCATAGAACAAGGAGAGTGATTCATTTGTGGTGATACCTTCAAGTGGTTTTGTCAGCTAAATCTAACTCTCCATGACTATACATGGTGCAGTAAACAAGCAGCTAGATTTGAAATGAAACAATGACTGTGAAATTAAATAGAATACGATCCATTTAATGCAATTTTCATCAATTTGAGTGAACTGTTCAGGATTTACAGCCCTTTTTACATAGAAGCACCATTTCAGCAGACCAAAATAATTACAAATTAACATTCTGTAGTCTTAAATAAAAGTCTCATTTAGTTTAGTACTTATTTGCATATCCTTTGCGATGGATGATGGCTTGAACTGTGCCCCGTAGCCATCACCAGACACTGTGAATAATCCCTGATAATGCTTCTCCAGGTGCATAACACAGCCTGGTTCAGTTTGTGGCAGGCACTTTGCCTTCAGGCTGGAGGGCAGTAAGTAATATTGGGTTTTGATTGGGTGACTAACTCGACCGGTTAACAACATTCCTCTTTTTGGCCCTGAAGAACTGCATAGTTACCGTCAGTAGTCAAGTAATCAATAAAGCCATTTAGGCCTGTTCCACTGGCAGCCGCGTGTGTCCACGCCACGTTTCACTGGTGAGCTGGTATCCGTTTGATCACGAGCAGTTAAGTTTTTCCCCTACACTTTGCTTTATTCTTTATTCAGGTAGCTCTTTCAACCATCTTTAAGACTTTTGTACCAGAATTTTGTGTGCTTTTCATAAACTAGAAAACTGTATGCTGTGCTTTATACTGTTGAGTCTTAAGGGTGGCCATCTTCTTGGTGAGTTTCCTTCATGTTTGAAAATATTTCTTCATGCATTCATTATTGAGGTGTTGTGTGGTCTATCAAGCTGTTCATTATTGCTATGCTGAGCAGTGCCTTCTTATTTGTTAAATCACAGGGAACCTGAGTCTGGCAAATTTTTCTGCTTTATTTCTAAATTAGGGTAATCTTGCAGAATGGGCCATCTTCATGTTGTGTAAAACTCAGAGAAGCTTTATTCTCAACATTCAGAAAGCTGCTGACCTTGTCAAACCCAGTATTCCATATTTCTCAACCCTCATTAAGGTCTGAGCAACCTAGCTAGCTAGTGAGCAAAAGATAGCTAGCACACAAACATTTGAGTATAATCTGCATAATAATATAATATACAGTAATCTGCATTTTTTACTGTAAGGCCATAGGCATAGCTGTGCTGTCGGAATTACCATTCATAGTAATGTGGATTATAATGTAATGATTGTCTTGGGGTTATGGACAAATTTGATCTTGTATAAAGTTCATTCTAAACAAAACAAAGCTGGCATTAGATAAGACTACATTGTCATTACAGTACAGGAAAACTTGACGAAGTCAGTCACGGACTACATTATTTTACAGTGAAGTCTACTGTTTTTGTAAAGACCTCAACAGTCTCACTTCTCACAATTTTTTTTTTGTTTTCGTTAACTGACTCGTGACTCAACTTGACAAGAGATCTGACCTCACACAATTGCCTTGTCTCTCAGTTCTTAGATGGTCATGTTCAGTCTTTTTTATTTCTTATTCTTCCGTCTCTTGGGTCTTGCGTTGGCGTTCAATTCAGCATGGGCACGCAACGAGCCTTTTGTCATAACTTTTGCTTACAAAATCTTTGAGTCAGAAGAACATAGCCTAGTCTAAGTAGTACATGCTGCATCATCACAAAGAGGACACTTGCAAATCCACATCGAATCTTAAGACACATGGAAAAGTAACGCTAGCTAGCTACCCAACCTGTAGTTGGGATGAAGAATATCCTAACTAATTAGATAACTAGATAATTGTTATATTTTTAGTAAGCTACATATAATTTTAAGCAGTTGCTATATGCTCCATTGTCCTACTGCTATTGTTCTTACTGCTAGTAGTTCTTAGAAAATCGTAAATTTAACATTAGCTTTCAGGTAATGTATTTGCGATTGAAAATGCACATTAGCAACCTCACACAAAATATGAGGTTGTTTAACTGTATATAATGAAACTAAATACATATTATAAGGGGTACATGAGACTAGTCGAGTATTTGACAGAGACTAGCGATTTAACTCAAACTCAAAAACTCAAGGCTTGACTCAGTATGAAGAAACTGTCACAGAGTTAGCCGTGTGTGTCTAACTCTGTTTTTGTTTTTTAGTTTAAATTATTAAATGTTTAATATAACACTCAGGTTCAGTATCAAAGTAGTCAAAGTTCAGAATGTATTCTCTCTGACTTTATTGAACCAAACATGGACTACATCTCCCAGCACACATCTGCCATCAGTAGTCTTTCACCCCACTCCAATCAGCCAATCACAACTCTATTCTCTATTCAGCCTATCCTGATTACTAATTATTGTCACAGCACCTGCACATTGTTAGACTTACCTATATAGCCTGTTCATTTCAACCATATCATTTTTCAAATATTGCCATGTGTGTCTTGTGTGTATGGTGCTTGTTTTTTGTGCTAACCTGTCGGAGTACTGATTCTTGATATTTGCCCTAAGCTAAGCTTACTCTCTGCAATTGCAGTGGTGTTATAAGACTGTTGTATAGTCATGGGCAGACAAAGCCTTGTGAAGTGTTTACTTCTTCCTGATTGTGCAAGTCAAAGATTTGTGACACTGGGGTGTTGAAAGCCAGTGTCAAAACAGTGACACCTGGTGGTTTGCAGAAATTATAGCAGTCATAGGTTCAATATTGCACAATGCAAATTGTACAACATTAATACGTAATTATTATTTTTTTAAATCAGTAATGATGATGCTTAAAACTCTGCAATAACGTGCTTAATTATTTTTTTCCTTTTTATTTGAAAATGTAGTACATCATTGCAAACAATACTGAGGGTCAGGTTGACGGAAAGATTAAAATTTAGAATGTTTATTCCCCCTTGATGTCTTTATTATATATATTTCCCACATTTCTGATTTGGTAGTAGAAAGATATCTGGGGATTTGACTCTCTTATCGCTTGCAAAGTACAGGCCCACCCCGTCCAGTGTTTATGTGATGTCTGAAGCTTTAGACGATGGCAAAATGGTAGTAATTTGGATCAAGATTAAATACACTGTAACGAAACAGCATGTATTGCAATAATGATACGGGCTTCTATGCCTTGTGTCAAGCCATGTTATACCATCCTCTTATGGTCCTCTACATGGAGTTTGTGTAAAGTGTTGTAATTCTTACACAATTCAATTAAAATAATGTACTCTTGGATACAGCTAATCGTGTATGTGTATCTAGATGCTGCAAACTACCAGTCTGACCACCGGGAAACAGACTAATGGTAAAAATTGATACAATCTGCAAATTGACAGAGCATTCATGTTTGAGCTTTGTCTGGTTTTCTGATGTATTTTCCGCTCACAGTTGGCCCTCGTGGTAAGACCGATTCTAGTTCAGACTATTCTAGCTTAGCCATCTGACCATGTCATCAGTTGATGTTGTAGGTTTACTTTCTCAGGAAAAATTCTGGATCTTGCTAGTCAGTCCCACATACCCACATTCAACATATATTCGGTCAGTTTGGTTGAGCAGCAGTTCGGGACTGCTGAACACGCCGGCGAGCGGTGAGAGACGGAGTGCAGAACTGTAGGATCGAGAGTGCACTGATCCAATCATCTGATAGGCCACAGTGAGCCTCGCAGGTGTGGTCTGCATTTTCATTTTTTTAGCCACAGTGGTTGTTCTTGAGGAAGACCAAACGTTTTTCTCTTTTTCGATTTTCTCTATCAGTGGTTGGAGAGAAGTAATGATGACGTTTATCCTTGCCCCCACTTCTAGGAACATCTGGTTCTTCTGCGCACGTAGCTGGTAATGCTACAGGGCGTTCTTGTCTTAAGATCTTCAGGATCTTCAAGTTCATTGTGGACGTCATGTTTTTCTTTTTTTTTTTTTTATTGATTTTACTTTTCCAAGAACAAAGTCCTGTTATCTCAAACATACTGCCACCCACAAACAAAGGTGAGCTTTTGTAACTTTAATGAAAGGGAAAGTCCCTCCAGGCACTACAAGCTCAACTGTTGATTACAAGCTTATGAGAGAAATCCTGGAGGGCTGCTGGGGAGGCGGGGCAGCAGTCACTCATAAGTCCCCCTTTATTAGAAACACCTTCTTGCAGACACACTCAGTGGACACTTTATTAGGAACACCTGCCTTAAAGGTGCTTTATTAGGGACACCTACCTTAAAGGTGCTTTTACAAGCGCAGTTCCAGGCAGTGGTCTGTTTTACTTTGACAGTTTATGACTATAGCACTTCTGACTCAGCATTATTTTGATGGTGGACCATTCTCAACACAGCAGTAACATGCTCGTGGAAACTGCACGGTGTTAAGCTAGTACAGGTTTATCAGGCATAGTGCTCCCAACACACCAATGAGAATCAAAAGAGAGTGATGAGAAGTAACTGAGACGTTGACAGTGGCACACCGCATGCACATGCACATGTCCCCAGGGCCCAAGGTCAAGACACTCTGAACTAATAGTACACAAAGCTGAAAGACTAATCTTGAGAGCTTTATAGATTTAGAGGCAAAGGTCAAACAGGGAGCAAGAGACAGAAGAATGAAAGATGAAGGCTTGAAAGTGAGAACACGAGAGAGTGGTGCGGGCTGGAGGGGGGGATGACCTTGGGGGCTTTGTGTGGATGAGAGGTCATCGCAGTGATCTGTAGTTGGTGACGGTGAGCAGCAGCTGAAGATCACAGGAGTCACAGTAGAGGGCTCTCTAAAGTCCAGAAATAATATCACAAACCACCTTTAGGTGTTGTAGGGAGAGAGAGACCTCTATTGATTTTCGCGGGGCAGTGTGATGAGGCCAGCAGTTGAAAGCCATTATTAACATCACCTCCAAAGTCTTGATGGATCAGTATGGAGCCTAGGTAAAAAAAAAAAGAAAAAACAGTAATAATTCTCAGGACTTTTTAAAGAAAGCTGGTCTTCGGGCATGAGCTCAGTTTCAAGGCTGTTAAAGAGAAACCAACAAGGTTTCAAATTCAAATCTTTATTATTTTTTTTAACACCAACAGGAGCCTGTTGGTGATGAAGTGGAATTAGATCGCTAATCAGAAATGCACAAAGCCTTGTAGGGCACGTTTTCTTAACATGTGTTTGTAAGTCAAGAACCTCAGAAGACTGCTAGCATTGATGTGTCTGTACCTCTCAGCTCTGTGGGTCAGGGCAGTGGCAACCATAGCTTTCCCTTCTTAGGCTAGGAGTGTAAAGTCATCACTGTTTATTTAAACATCTGTACTGTTGTTCAAGGTGTGTCACAAGCCATGAGCCATTAGAATGCATGAGCCCTTTCAGTTAGAGGGGCTTCCACTGATTTACAGCAATGAAACAGAGTGACCTACTGCTTGCTGCTGATAATGTCCAAACTAATATATACTTCTTGGTCTAAGAACTATACAATAAATTTGTACTTCTCTCTTGTCTCAGGACCTGTATTACATTGCTTTCCTATCTCACAAACAACAATATGTTGTTTTTTGTAAACATTGATTTGCCACGGCAGCCCTTTGCACAAGGGGTTCCTCAAGGATCAGTCCTTGGTCCAGTCTCTGTTAGCACACATCCATGAAGTAAAACTAAAAATCAAGTGTCCAATCACTTCCATGGCCGGAAGTGTATAAAATTAAGCACCTAAGCATGCAGACTGTTTTTACAAACATTTGCTCCTAAATATTCCACAGTCAACTGTCAGCTGTATTATAAGAAAATGAAAGTGTTTGGGAATGACAGCAACTCAGCCACGAAGTGGTAGGCCACATAAACTGCAATCATTAAAGACATCCCAACTTCATGTGGCCTTTAGATTAGCTCAAGAACAGAAATGTGCTTCTAGAAGAATGGTCCAAAAATCCCCATAAACACACTCTGAAACCTCGCAGACAGCCTTTGTGGAAGAGTGGAAGCTATTCTAGCTGCAAAGGGTGGACCAACGTCATACTGAACTCTATGGATTAGGAATGGGATGTCACTTATGTGACTTATGTCTCATATGTGAATCAAGGAAGGTGAGTGAATACTTTTGGCAATATAGTGCATTTTACATTTAAATACAGAAAAAAATTGTTCAGCACAGAAAGCCGGTTGCTGAAATGTGTAGTTGCAGTATTGATATACAACGAATCAGTGAAACTTACACTCATTGCTAGGAGTTTTGGCATCCTGATCTAATTCTCGCTTGCTTTTGAGGAACACATTAAACCACTCCTCACTCTGTTTTTTTCATATTCATAACATGGCACGCCTCCCACCATTATTGACATCTAGTAATGCCAAAATTCATCCCTCATGCCATATTTTTTTCACGTTGATTTTTGCCATTTGTTTTTTATTGGTATTGCAGCTAAACACATTACCAAACATAGTTATTTGAAAAACCAGGAGCTAGAGTGGTTATATACCACAAGAAATCTGCTCATATCACCCCTGTCCTTATGGAATTGCACTGTTTGCTGGTTCTATCACGTAGCCAGTATAAATTTACTCCTCATCACCTTCAAAGCCCTTCAAGAGCTGGCACCAGCTCATCTTAGGGAGCACCTCATTCCCTACAACCCCCAGCACTCTCTCAGATCCTCCTACAACTCCCAGCACTCTCTCAGATCCTCCTACAACTCCATCATTCTCTCAGATCCTCCTACAACTCCCAGCACTCTCTCAGATCCTCCTACAACCCCCATCATTCTCTCAGATCCTCCTACAACCCCCATCATTCTCTCAGATCCTCCTACAACTCCCAGCACTCTCTCAGATCCTCCTACAACCCCATCATTCTCTCAGATCCTCCTACAACCCCCATCATTCTCTCAGATCCTCCTACAACCCCCATCATTCTCTCAGATCCTCCTACAACCCCCATCATTCTCTCAGATCCTCCTACAACCCCCATCATTCTCTCAGAGCCTCCTACAACCCCCATCATTCTCTCAGAGCCTCCTACAACCCCCAGCACTCTCTCAGATCCTCCTACAACCCCATCATTCTCTCAGATCCTCCTACAACCCCCATCATTCTCTCAGATCCTCCTACAACCCCCATCATTCTCTCAGATCCTCCTACAACTCCCAGCACTCTCTCAGATCCTCCTACAACCCCCAGCACTCTCTCAGATCCTCCTACAACCCCCATCATTCTCTCAGATCCTCCTTCAACCCCCAGCATTCTCTCAGATCCTCCTACAACCCCCATCATTCTCTCAGATCCTCCTACAACCCCCATCATTCTCTCAGATCCTCCTACAACCCCCATCATTCTCTCAGATCCTCCTACAACTCCCAGCACTCTCTCAGATCCTCCTACAACCCCCAGCACTCTCTCAGATCCTCCTACAACCCCCATCATTCTCTCAGATCCTCCTTCAACCCCCAGCATTCTCTCAGAGCCTCCTACAACCCCCAGCACTCTCTCAGATCCTCCTACAACCCCCATCATTCTCTCAGAGCCTCCTACAACTCCCAGCACTCTCTCAGATCCTCCTACAACCCCCATCATTCTCTCAGAGCCTCCTACAACTCCCAGCACTCTCTCAGATCCTACTACAACCCCCATCATTCTCTCAGAGCCTCCTACAACTGTCTACCTATGGTTCCATATACTAAACCCTCTTCTGTGGGTAACAGATAATTCTATGCTATAACACCTAAACCGTGGAAATCTTTCTCCCTTTCTCTGAGACACCATACTTGTCTTTTCTCCTTCAAGACTTTGGGTTTATGAAAGGTGATGTATTATTATTATTATTATTATAGAAGTTTTTTTTCTTTTATCCTTGTACTCTTTGTTCAAAATAAAAGCCGTATTTGCTGTGGACTTTCAGAATGTTACTCTGATTTTGGGCCTATAAAATAAGTATTCATTATCTATGACAAGACACCACACTAAGTATTGCGTTGGTGTGGGAGAGATGAATAGGGCACATCACTTTTTGAGCAGCATTTAATGGCATCATATGGGAACAATATAGCACAAACAAATCTACATTTTGTTTCTTTCTTTCTTTTTGTCTATCTCTGATCAACTTGTTTTTCTGCCGGAATCTGCAAGGGCATGAGTCATTTGGCCAGTGAGCCCTGTTGTTAAATTATGGCACCAATGTGTACTGTAAGTGAATCGCAACACGTCCTTGTTTGGGAAAAGAGGCGTTCAACAATACAATCAGGCAAGATCATAACAGAGCCAGGCTGATTAATCACTCTCCAAATGATACTGAATACACAGCATGATTTGGACTGGGGAGGAAAGGGGAGAGAGAGAATGTTGGACAGTGTGAGTTGCATTTTTCCAAGAGGAACCAAATTAAATGTGGCTGTTACACCAAATGGTCTGTTGGTGGGCAAAGTATTCTCACGGCCCCCAGTGTTACACAAGATGCTTAGGCAAGCTACATCAATCACTGCGCACTCTGTTTGCAGTAAAACACCCCAGAGGTACTTACAGATTATTTTCCTCGCCCATAAAGACGGCCATCTATTTACATCACATCGTGATGACTGGGTGAGCGTCATAATTAAGGTTTACAAACCTGTAACTTGGTTATTGTGACTCTTCTGATGCATTGACGTGCCGCCTGTACGCCTGTGGGCTAAACCTATTTATGTACAAATAAACCAGTGGGGAGCAGTAAGTGTGTTATTATCTGCATTAATTCCACATTAGTGAAAAGCGTTCTTCCTCCCCCCGTGACCCCGCAGGGCCCCATCTAATGAAGACACCCTGGCAAGCACTTAGAATCCTATTTACAAAATATGTCTGCCACCCTATGCAGAGTCCATAAATCCGGACCAAGCCCCTGCCAAACCAGACCCTTTGAAACAGAGATCTATGCTGAGGCAGGGGCTCTGAAAGCTCCAGCTCAGGGAAATATAAATTGGAACGGGAGCCAGTCTCCAGGTGCTGTTGTTGCGGACAGCATTGATCCAGAAGGGGATGGGGGGGGGGGGGGGGGGGGGTTCGCAGGGAGCATCGCTAAATGATTTAAGCTCCGGCATTCTTCCAGCCGCACTCAGACAGTCTGGAGACGCACGCTTGCGGGAGGGTGGAGGACTCCAAAGATGTACTGCTCTCCTGCTCTGGAACGGGGCAGGTTGGATTGCTCCAGTGCTGCTACAAGACTCATTAACAGACATAAATCCGGCATTCTGGTTTTAGAAGCTCAAAATGTCGCCTTTCCAAATATTTATGCACCCACTCAGACTTGGCGATAGATCCCCCGACTTAATGCATTTCAGTGTCCTGTCACAGCTTGATAAATGAAGTCTCCGCTCCAGTACTGCAATCAAGGGCTCTCCTCTGTGATTAATTTTCTATGTTATCACAAAAAATAAAAAGCGAATGCTCCAGATTGGCACAGAAGCCAATATCAAAATCACATATTTCTGGTTCAGCATTTGCCGCCCAATATTTACATTAATATTATAAGGTTAGGCTAGCTTTGTTTAGTCCGCTGTTTCATATGCTGACTGTGTGCCTGCCAAGTGGAGTATTCTGTGCAGTGCTGTATGTAAAGTCAGAGAATCGGCCCTCTGCAAACAGCTCATTCTCTATTCAGAGCAGGCTGGCAATCGCGTGGACTCGCACAACTCGCATTCATCTTGCGCATTCACACCAGGCCACGTGGCTCTGGGGGTGATGCCTCCTTGCGTCTCTGTAGCTCACAGAATTCTTTAAGAATACTGTGGTGAACTTCATGATAATGACGCTCAACTTCTGTTTTCTGGAGCTGGAAGATGGCTTCTAAAGCCACAACTGCTGCACTGTCATAAACCAGCGCATTTGGTCCTCTCCAAGTAAACATCTGAGCCTGGTCACTTGGGACATTCAGTGTCCACAGAAATAATCTTTTGATCTTTTAAGGTGCAAAAAAAAAAATCTTTCACAGGGTGCAAAAAAGTGTAAGCAACGTCCATCAGAGCGCTGAGACTAATACATTACTTAAACTGCTTAATGGGTTCATGTCTGGCATACAGCTTCCACTTTGATTTCCTGCAATAGACCAAAACCTAAAAGATTATATTTTCAACCGGCTCCACGTGTTGTGAGATCAAAGCGATCCACTTCCAGTGTGATTTAAGGAGAAGTTCCAACATCCTGCATTGGCAGCTCCCCGTAAAATCAAACATTCGTTAACGTTCCTTGCCAAAGTGCTAGACACATCTGATCTAAAAGAGTCACACTCATGAAAGAGATGTTCTTTCATGAAACTCTCAGCGCATGCTGGCCCGGGACAATGAGGTCGCGAGCCGAAGGACTTCAAGAAAAAGCGTCTGAGGAATGTTTAAGGATGCTGGCATGCGGGGGCTTTTTTATATATATAAAAGGTGTTTTTCTACTGTCCTCCACAACAAACGATAGTTCTGAGTTAATGCAGATACAAGAGGCTGAGAGGATGTCTATGGGGTGCATGCCGATGACGAGGGAACAGGAGGAAGATCGGCGCAAATGGACTGAATTATTACTGTACGTCGGTGTACATATTAGTATATGCTGGAACGGTCCTGTAGTAACAGACGTAGGCGAGGTGACGCGGATGACTGTCGTGCCTCAGAGGAAAAGGTATAAATAGAATTTGTAGAGTGGAGAATTGTCATTCTGTAATGTCTTCAGGTCTGTCAGAGAGTATAAGTGCCTGCAAGCAAGTCCAAAATTAATGTGATGAAAGGAGCTAAAAGACTATAACCAAAAAGTTTAAAATAGCAGGGTCTTGTGTCACTAGTGGTAATTCCAGAGGACCTCTAGAGACTGGATTTGCTATTTTGTCTAGGTTAAGTAACAACCAGACCAAAGACAGGCCACAGTCAGGAGACACTGCAGCGCGTCCTCTTGAACGCAAACGTCCAATTTAAATTTAATATCAAAGTGATGGTCGCCACCAAAGATTTTAAAAAGCACATATTATGATCAAAGGAAAATCCAGATATGCATAAAAAGCCTGTTGAAACATATTAGTCTGAAAAGCATTGCCAACGTTCTGGAGCATCACTGAACCACAATAAGAGCCATTCATCTGTAAACACGATAAACCTGATACGATTAAAAAAACATGTCCACAGAATAGAAGAATTGACTCCAAGCACTTCAGCATTGTGCACTTCAGACAGGTTTGTAGTCGAGGAATCCACTCTTTTAGAGTTGACTCTGGATACCTACTTTACTTACTTGTTAGGCCTTCTCGAAATTAAGATATTTCTTAGATTAAAGTAATATATTTAAGATGGTGTTTTGACAGCGTGTTGGCATATAAAACCGCTAATCTCATTTAATACGTTTATTTATATCATGTAAAAAAACATTTTTTTCAGTCCATGTCTAGCAGGATGAAAATATTCCATGGGCATGCCATAAATGTGTTTAGTTTTGGCTGGCGGTATAGTGACGTGATGTGAGGATGAGAGAGGTAAGTGAGTGAAGGAGTGAAGGAGTGAGTGACATGGGTAACTGAGGGATGAGTGACGTGTGTGAGGTATGGCGAGTGGAGGAGTGAGTGACGTGGGTGAGGTGAGTGAGTGCATGCGTGCATGTATGTGTAAATAATAATAATAATAGTTATTATTATGTCAGGTGTCCACTTAGTTGGATGCGTGTTGGTTCCTACAGCAAAACCGCTTTAACTTATGTAGTGTTATTTATGTTGCATTGTATGCATGTAGTAACTTCATTCATGTAGTAACTTTTGAACATTGCAATATATCATGTGAATTATCCATAATGCTGTATTACACCTTTATTTATTGGGACTACCTCCACCGGACAATCTAAAGGTAACAAAAACAGGGGGGGGGGGGGGGGCTACTGGTAGACACTGGTAGCTACTGTAAAGTGCAAGGGGTTTTCTTCCAACTCCTCACAAATAGAAAGAGCAGCTCAACTTCAAACAGCCATCACCGAGATGGATCGACAGCGGCTCGGGTTCGCCTGCCTCTGCGAGTTCCGCATGCCGCTGTCTGAGGGCATCAGCTCACCGTGCTGAGAATTCCACTTGCCAGCCATCAAGGAAGCTTCGTGTATCACTTCACAGGGAGTCAAAAAGTTTTGGTTCAAAAGCAAAGAGTTCCAAAGACTCCAAATCCCCATTAGCAGTGGGGAAAAAAACGATATATGGGGCATTTGTGTTACATATTTGTAACGTTTGTGTCAGTAAAAATGTGGTGTTAATTTACTTCAATGGTGCTCCGCCAACCCAGTTTTGTGTGCCTGAGTGGTCAATTCAGACCGAACTTGTAAAGTGTTTCTGATGCATATTTCAAGCAACTACTTATTCAGAGTATGAAAAAAACATTAAATAAACATGGACAGAACGTTTAGATTAGGCAATTACTTAAAATATATTACATGTACTTGATATTTAACTACAACATTTACAACAGCCTCAGGGACAGTATAAAAATCTAGCAATTTCTCAATGTTGGCAACAGTACAAATCTATCTTCTCTCTCTCGCATAATTGTGTATGAGAGGGGCGTGCATGTATTAGTTTATGACCTAAACATAAAACAAACATTACAAAAAAAGAAACACTTTCTTATTACCAAGAAAGAAAAGAATTTTCAGAATCCATCTGTTTTAACCTTTCCCTCTTTTCTGCCTCCCTCTGATTTCACAAACACCACGGGTATTTTTTATGATGGCTCTTTCAAGGTGAAGTGATATGAGTGGGGGAAAAACCTCTTGTTTTTCCCAAGTCTTTTTCAACCATAGAAGTAAAGTGGCAGGCTGATTGTGAAAGCCTTCTTAAGCCGATTCTCCTCTTTTTCGAGGGATTTGGCACGATAACACCACTCATCCCAGCTTCTGTTTGTGATGCAATCTGGAAACGGGGGAATGTGGGGACAGGCAGGCTGTTGACGTGGACATGTGACTGACGGGAGGTGAGTGGGTCTGGGGTCACTCTGTCCCTCCACCACTAGTGGCCAGCCTCCTGGACACATCACCAATCCCAACATCCGCAATGTGCACAGACACCTTAGTTGACAATCGGGCTACAAACCACCCTTGACAATGAGGTCAGTCTGCCAAGGAAGAGCATAAAAACTGGTAGGGAGTGAGAGAAGGAAAAGAAAAAGAAGGAATGTTAGAAGAGATTAAGATCCCTGACGAGGGACGAGACCTGCCCTCGCCATTTCTACCCCTTTTCCCCGCCTATTGCTTATGAACCTGACATAATTTCCCTTTGCGTCGCATTACGGTGCAGCCTGGCCGCTTTCCTACTTGATGAAATCAGCTCGGATGCGTGCGGAGGCTAAATTGCATTAGCGCACAAGAGACGCCGTGCTCGGTAACGGGATGTTTTGCACTCGGCTGCTTTGATACCTTTTGATGTTCCCTGGCGGTGCAGCTCGGTCACAGGCCCAGTGCTGCGAGCAGCCGGCAGACCTCAGACACATCCATTTGAAGTCTAAAAACAGAACGACTGCATCGAGCCTTATCATAACAGTTTTGGAGGGAAAGGGAGGGGAGAGCAAGATCGCTCACTTCGAATTAGCACCTGTCTCTGACCCCCTCCGCCTCATGAAATCAGGGATGGTAAGTGCCTTGTGGATGGTGCCTGAATCATTGCTCTCCAAGATGCGGGAAGAGTGGACATGGCTTGCTTAGAGGTGGACGTCGGGCTGACCCTGTGCTGAGCAGGCTCAAAGGACAGTTGGTATGAGGGGTGTTCCATCTTCCTTTAACTTTTCTTCCTTTAAGGAGAAGTGATTGGGGGGGGGGTAGCTGGGAACAGGGAGGCCAGCAGGCTGGATCAATGGTTAGTAGTGGCACCCTCCAGCCTATATAGTTCTTAATCGGGAGGGCGACGATGTAAGGGCAAAGCCACAAAGAAAGTGTGAAGCATAGAGTATGAGGCAGCACACGCCAGCCTTGGGACTGATAACTGCCCCCTCCCTGTAGTCTACACAGACTAATGGAGAGGTAAAGTGTGGGCATTTGTTCAGCTGCTTGAGAGGGTCACAAACGTGCTCAGAAATGTGGTGCCGTGACCCGCCGTGGGCCCAGTGACATCGAAACCCACGGTGAGTGATGAAGCTAAGCTCCAAATTCTCTGAAGTGAGAAGAGGCCAAAGGATCAAGTGAAGCAGTTGTTCTCTCTGGCCCCAGAAGCGGAGCAGAGATTAAAGGAGTCATGTATGATGCAACAGTGCTTTCCAGTCAGATTCACAGATTACGATGTTGCACCAACAAAATTCAGCAATTCCACTGGACGCTATGGTATCTACTCTCCCAGTCTATTAGTAAACAAAGGATTAGTGTGTCATCTCCGTAACAGACTATTATTATGAACATAGTACATAATAAGCTTGCAGTTATTGCCCTGTAGAAGAGGGGACCGTGACTGGATTACAAATGGATTTCTATCCTGGGAAGGGGAGGGTACTCTCAGCCTCAGCCAGCAAGCTTTTGTGCATCTGATTAAGTTCTCTACTGCTTCTGTGTTCTCAGACACATTCCACTGGCTGGTATGTCAGTCACATCTACATTCAACCCATGACTGACACTTCAAACTTTGGGATTTTATTTTTTTTTTAAAGTCTAATCAAGAGTCAGACTCCACAAGGCGAGAAGTTCTTTTGAGGGGGTGGGCACACCAGTTTATACATAGTGTATCAGTTATCAGCATAACTGAATTATTTTGAAAGAGAAAACGAAATATATTTAATAATGTTTACCGATGATTCCTTAATTACCAGAATTAGTGTCATTTGAACCATTAACCTTCCAACACAAGTGTTTTACCCACATCTGTATTTTTGCATGGTATTTAAGGAAGTGTGTTGTGATTGGTTGCAATTCCTAGGCCACCTTAGAGCTGGATTCACTGTAAACACATGCCATTTACCAGGTCAGCAGAAAAAGTATACTTTGCTTGTTGAAGAACTGAAAAGTAATAGTTACGTGTTATCAGATCTGTGCTAGGTCACAAATGCAGTATCTGTTTCTCAAAACAGTCAATCTTTTACAACCCATTGTTATAAAACCATGTTCTCAGTAACCTAGATTGTAATGATTATAATTCATAATCTAGACAGTGGGTCTCTAATTTAGTTTTTGAAAAAATGGGAGGAGCGCTTAACCTTATGTGAATGACATCATGGTAAATTCCTCTACTGCCTCCAGTCATGGATGTCTGGTTGAGGTGTTCCTACATTTAAAGAAAGACCACTGTGCTCCTGATCTAAAGTGGCTTTATTGCAGGGTACCTTGCCTCCTGAAGATCTCTCTCCCTGCAATATAGTTGGAACACACAAAAGTCCAATAGATTTACTTGGAACCATAATTCTACACTGGAGCAAAATACAATAGACCTCTGGGACTAAAGTTGGGCATTGCTGTTTCTGAGAGTCTGCTAAAGGCAAGACAAAACTCTTGACAGTCATCCGAATTATCTGCTTGGTTTACTTTTCAGTGCTCTGCAAATGAACACAGCACTCCAGAGTGAAAGCCCACTGCCATCAAAACCATGTTCAGAGGCATTGAACGTATAGTTTGTTGATAGCTTGTTGAAGCACACCGTGAATAAAGAGGTTATGAAACCCCCAAAAAGCAAAGTAATTCATGGCTTTCAAGTCATATTTCAACATTTTATTTTCAAAGTGCCACATGGAAGAAAAGTGGAAATCTGTTCTGAAAAAATCTCATTCTGTAACCTTGAACAACATGTAACTTACTTGCAGAGCAAGAACCTCATCATTAAACTATCTATTTCCTGTATGTAATAATGTAATATCAGTGCCTACGAGTACTCCATTTAAAACTAACATCAAACAAACCTGCTGACTTCCTATTGCTCTGATTCCTTTATGGGGCCTGTGAAGATCGTGCATTGTGGTGACAAGATGAATTACACCACCAATAAGTCAATTCACATTTATCTACAACACTGGAGGCACTGACCAATTACACTGACTAGATGGAAGAAACTTACATTAAGCCTTCTCAGATGCTAAAGGCACGGTAGGCGCGCTAACTGCCCCCTCTCGCGGGCAATTACACAACATGTTTGATATGTCGAAGAGGATAATTACGCTGAAGAATGCCACGTAGTCTCCTCTGTATCGAGGCCATTTTCATCCACGCGCGTTTCTTTGGCTCCAGCTGATTTGGCACAATATAAGAACTTGTTAGGCTTTATGAGATAGGGAGTGCGTCTGTTGTGCATTTCAACAATCAAATCCCATTGCTTATTTACGGCTGTGCTTTGACTGGCATGTTTAACAGCCCATTACAGCCGGTGAGACCATTTTAACAGGAGTGTGCGCGTATGTTTCACTCACTCACTCACACACACACGGATCAATGCAGCACCCATATTTTGAGCATAAATGTGAGAGCTGATTTTATAGCGAAGTGCTAATGAATGCCCGGTATCAATCTGCTTGCGCGTCAGTCCAGGAACCTTCAGTCAGTTTGTAGTAGGCGACCCTTTCTGGTTCCAGTGCGCCAAGGGCGCCCTTGAGCGCTCTTCAATGCGTTTACCAAATGTCCCCCAGCTCGTGCGTGTCCAGCTTTCGCTTTGGTTTTGCGGTTATTTTGGAGAGCATGCTGGACGTGTAATGAGTGCCTCACGTAGGTGCCCGAGGGAGGGAGGGAGGGCTCTCGGTCGAAAGGCGTATTATCGCTGCATGCACCGAGACTCTGGTGTTGATATTTGGGTTGAGGACCGTGAGGACGCAGTAAGGAGACGTGGGTCTTTTGCGGGGTACATGGCTGATTTTGAAAGCATAGTGCTCGAGTGGCAGATAAAAGGATTACGGAACCTTGTGGTGGAGTAAGGAGCCTTCAACATCGGTCTGCAAAAAAGGGCAGTTGCAGAAAATCACCGTAATTGGTTTTCAAAGTTGGAACAATTTGCTCACCGGGACGATCATGCCGTTTCTGTACAATTGCCAACCGCGTTTATCTAAATAACCCACACAAAGCGTGAATGGCTAAAGCAACACATGAGACAGGATGATTGCGTCCTCTGAAGGAAAGACGACTACGGTGCTGTAGTCCTCACACGTCACATCACATGCGTAGTGAACGCGCTTCAAGCGACCATCAGTCTCGCTAGACGTCGCCCACTTTCACTAATCTATACTAAATTCTGCTTACACGTGCCCGCGGATTTGTGCCTGCGTTTGGAGCACGGTCGCGTAGGCCGGGGTGCCGCTGCACGCGCTGCTCCCTCTCGCGCTACAGGTTATCCAGCTCTCCAGTTATCATGCACGGGCACGTGCGCGTTAAGGGTCGGGTACAGCAAACCGTGCACTGCTGCGTCAAAGAATAACACAGAACGTCCAGTTAAGAAAATGTTGCTCACGCGGCTATTAACAAGGCTCCATAATAAACTACACCATAATTTATTGAAATGTAAAATCAAAGGCACATTCTGTACTACTGTGTACTTTTTATTAATAGGACTTGTAATCTCATGCTTTGTAGGCCTATTGCATTTGAGGTCAAGCAGTCAATAAAATGAATTCCAATTAATGGGCAATATGGGCCATTAATTTCAGTTTCGATTTTAGGTGAGAACACTACCCAAGACGTATTAGTAATTGAAGACACAACGGTTGACAAACATGGACTACTGTTTTCAAACAAGCTACTTATAGCGCATTTTAACGGTTTACGATGTGCATGACTAATGCTGTAATAACTAACATAAGCTTTCTGGATGGCGAAAGTGGTGCCAAGATGTCCCTGCATAAAACTTGGAGGAATGCAGTACACTATAGTAAGGATTAATCAGTTTATCACGAGTCTAGAACAGACTAATGCATCTTTTCTAGGAAACTCTCTATAGGCTAACGTAAATCTAAATGATGATACAGAATTAACAGTCGTGGGCTGCTCGAGGACACCGAAATCGTCCTTTACTGTTTTAGAAGGAAATACGGCGGAATAGTACAGAAGCGTGTTTCCGTGTTATTTTGGCAGCCTCTGCGCGCGCCTTTTGACCGTGGAGTGGGAAGAGAGCGCAGCGCGTGCTTCACCAGCGCCTCATTAGAAATGCGCAGATAACGAGAAGTGCGCCAACGCCTGGCCACTGTACCGTTCTGGGAGAGGGGCAACCCCAAGCCCCCAAAGAAATAAAGCCCCGTATTCGTCTGGCAATCTTTATTATGCTAATTTCTCAAATGCAGATTAGGAAGTAATTGGCAACAGTGGCACAGAATTGTTGCCGACCGCGGCAGAAGGTGTTTAGTTATTTAGCACATTTAAAACCAAAGTGCTGTAAACGGCTGATTAATATAGTCTAGGACATACACCAATGATACAACATACAGTGTACTAAACTGGCAAAACTGGAAAGCTATGTTTTAATATAGTGGAAGGAGGGAGCAGAGTTGCTTTCTAATGGTAAGGCATTGCATAGTCTTGGAGCTGCAAGTGCAAAAGTTAAAAATAAGAGGCAAGATAAGAATACAAAGATGTCAGAAAGAAGATGACTTTTTTATGGTTCATTATGCGCTTCCCCCCCGGCGAGCGAAACTGCATTCTTAACACCCTGCCTCTTTGAAACTGTTTGTTTGATGGACACGGTTTTCTCTCAAATTCAATGTATTCAGTACTGCATAAGAGGCACTGACCTTGTATTTCTAAAAGACCTCAGCTGGGTAAAAAAAATAATAAATCATGATCACGCTAAAACAGCTTTAAAAAGACTTTCTGGAACATTGGGCTACCTCCTCAGTAATATAAAGCAAATTACCAAATGAAAAGCCATCTTGAAATCTGCAAACCAAAATTCATTAAACATGCGCTCCTAAGGCAAAAGCGTCGAGCTTGGTGAGACCTTTCTATTTGCTCAAATCAAAATGCCACATCACAAAAGGCCATTATTTCTCATTCTCTATAATCAAAGCTTTCCTTGTTTCTTCCATCCGAGAGGAGCGAACAATAAATGGTGGATATTGTGTGGGCTACAGCACTTCATAGGCTACCGGCCTTTTTTCCCCTCTTTTCTTGACATTTTGATGACCGCCTTGTGCCCGTTTCACAGCAGTAAGCCGATATTACCAAACCAGAGTAATTTTACTGAATTTCCACATGCTTTCCATCCCATGTAGCCTAACTGAAGCTTCTTAACATGGAGCACAAGAAACTCAAAACCAGCTCGGAGCGGTTTTGGGAAATATTCTCGGCAAATGATCAAATTAGCATGTTCATTCTGCAGCAGAGTAAAAAGTGTGCGCGCATGTCATTAGGAAGGAAAGACACAATTACAGGGCAAAGGCAGTTTTGTGACATGTGCTACTATGAGGTGTGTCAGAATTAATAAACGCCTACCTCAAACTACAGACCTGTTCTAAAAGCCTCCTTCAGATGACATCTTGCACCAATTTCTGAGACACACCAAATTGGTTGGGATTGAAGAGTGAAAAAGCTAAGCTAGTTCTGCCACCGACGTCGATAAAGAGACTGTGGAGCTCCAAATAAGTTTTGAGTCAGGGTCAGAAATTGATATATAAAACAGACCACATCAACGGCAGGTTATTGTTAATATTGACGAGATAACAGCCCACTGTTGCGTCCAACTATTTTCGCCGGATTTGGGCCAACGACTACTGTAATCCTTTTAAACTTTATTTTTGTAGAGGTCAAACAGAGCCAAGAATTGGCCCACAGACCACCATTGGTCAGTCTCTGTGGAAAGTGTGGGAGTGTGTGGGTGGGTGGTTAAATTGATAATGGACGAAACAAACACAATACAACGCAAGACAGAGGAGGGCAGGAGAATTATATATCAGATATATTTCTGCATCGGATAAAGACAATCAGTTTACACCGAGGATGGAACTTGAAGAGTGCTGCTGCTTCTCAAAAGACAATACGCATAACTCACTGCACATAGTGTCAACCTGGAGTTGCCAGTGACAATAACGTAGTGCTAAATGTAGCAGTTACAAGAAGACTCGTTGGCTCATCTTGCTGTATTGTACAGATGTTAAAAGAAAACTATCTGACAATAGATATCCACTTTATTTCTTCGGGGGGGGTGAGAGAAGAGGAGGAGTCTTCCGCAGTGGCGTAGGTTTGCCCACCCTCAGATGGACAGTCTTGTCCGCCTACAACAGCTTCCTCTTCTCAAACTCCTGTGCAAAGAGACAGATGGACAGAAATGAGACATACGAGCTGGCTGAACGTTTAGCCTAAATGTTTATTGAACTCAAGAGGGCAAAAAGCTGTCGTTTTTGCTGTGGTGACAGCACGATCATCTGTAAATCGCTTGCTATGCAAGTGGTGCAGTGTGCGTCTCTGACCACAGCCAGAACGCAAGGCTGCGACGAAACAGCACAAGACACCGCAGTGCTGGCTCTTAATATGAGGAAGCACTCGTTAAATATATCCTGGCACACATTAAAATTGCCCAGTTATGAACACCTACTACTTGTGGTGTGAATCCATCACTGTTAAAGAGATGTGAAACTGCTGGAAGTGCTACCCGTTTATATAATGTATTCCCAAGCAAGAATGAAGACACACAAAGATGACTCTAGACCATTACACTGCAGTGCAGTTATTTACATAGTCAATTTACTAGGAGTAACAGCTGCAGGGTGATCCAAGACGCTTCTGAAAACACATTTCCCCAACTGGGTATGGCAGAATTGTGCATTTTAGAGAGAATTCCCTTATGCAAATGCCATTTTTTCAGGAATGGATGAACACATTGAAAAACATTTGGGTGCTTCAAACGTCTCAGGAGTTCTACTGCCATCTGGTGGCTAACGAAAGAACTGGGACTGTGACGGAAAGGCTGGCACTGTGATGCAAAGGCCGGATGTTTGTTGTGGCTTCTGTCCGTTTCTAATCTAATATTTTGCAGTTTGTGAAGTGTAGCAGATGCCAGTGTGTTAAATACGAAGGGATTAAGGGTGCCTCTATGAACATTTGAACGTGTGTGTGTGTGTGTGTGTGTGTGTGTGTGTGTGTAGCAGTGCATCTGCACCATAGCTGCATAAAGACGCGCTTGAATTGATGAAAGCGGAGTGGGCGGAGTCTTGCAGAAAGAGAGCGCACACCACCACAGAGATGGAGGCAACACGGAGAAGACTCACTCAGACAGAGCGGCACGGAGGGTTTTGTGCTTCACTCACAAACACACACCTGCCTTAAAGTGCTCAAGTTCACAGAGCAGTGTACGGTCTCACACTCAACAACAGTGGAAAAGACAAGTTAGAGCACTCACACACACACACACAGACACAGACACACACATAGACACAGACACACACACAGACAAATCTATAGCTATATAGACATAGATAATCAAGAAGAACTTGAGGCAGCACTCAATTATTCATTTGTGTGCAGTAGTTTTAGTGTGTTAGTGTACCACAGAGATTAACCGGCCAGCGAGATTAAAAAAAGATGTGCCAACACAATGGCGTGCAAAATTAACAACCAGCAAGAATGTTTTTCATCATTACTCTCAATGATTACAAATTAGACCCCAAAAAAGAGGAGGGGAGAGAGATGGAGAGTAGAAACATTATTGATGCAGAGGAAGAAGCATTTGCAGATGTTTGTAATGAAAGGATAAAATGATGAATGGTTCTAATATGAAACTTCACTTTTTACACATCTTGTAAAAAAAAAAAAAAAAACTAAGTGCAGACTGTGATGAATTACAATAAATGGCCCTAGCCGCTCACTTGCCAATATAAACGCTCAGCTGCACATCACAGGTTAAGAATCCCTTCACTTCCACCATCTGCAGTACCACAACATCCTGGTCAGGGGTCTGGCCCGAGTAACCAGGGTCTGGCTACGACGGGCTTGGGCCAGCCTTGCCCTCATGTGTGGTCTTACTTCCTTGGGCAATGTCAAAGTACCAGTATATTAAGAGCTGGAAAGAAAATACCCAATAACACTTCCTCAAACTGTCGAGGAACGTGTCGGGGAAACAGCAAAAATGTGCAAGATAGTAGCTGTGACCCAAAATAGTGAAGTGGGACCCTTGATCCCATAACTCAAAAGGTCTCACCTTGAATATGGTGCTTCCCAGCTGTGCGGGGGACATGCTGACAACAGCACCAGCTGCCTGCAGGGCGGCGATCTTCTCTTTGGCTCCACCTTTGCCCCCAGCGATGATGGCACCAGCGTGACCCATCCTCCTACCAGGAGGTGCCGTGAGACCAGCGATGAAGGACACCACGGGCTTGGCTTTGACACCCTGCCAGCACATGGGGTCCAAACAGAACATTACCTCACAAATGCAAGAGGAGAGGGCGGAGTTACCCTTTCACCTTTATGGGCATTTGAGCAAGGGCTTCAATGTGTGTGTTCCTGCTTTGCAAAACGAATTTAATCTTCAACAGACATCTGAATGGCTCTAATAAATATGTAAAGGAACTTCAGGCTTCTCAAGAGTGTGCATTGAGACCATAAAACATCAGCATTAAACGAGTACTTAAATATTCAATATTGAATATTTAAATATTCAGTGGCTAATAATGAATGGTAGCAGAGAGAACTGCGCTAGCGTCATGACCTTTAGTAGCTTTCAGTCATTTTAAGCAACGTGAACGCTTCTCAACGGATAATTAGTTGAGAGACCAGTGAGAGATCTATTAAAGGAAAAAAAGAAAGTACAATGCAGCCAATCAAAGCTCTAACTACAGTCTAGTCCAGCTAAACCAGAGACAACCTGTAGGGGTTATAGCGAATCAGCATTTAGTATAAAACTCATCATGTGCCAATCACAGGCCTGCGTGCGGGAGAGACGCCTGCAGTCTCCTCGGCCTCCCCACTCCCACCTGACGTCCTGCTATAGTGTAAAAATAAAACACGACACGGTGGACCCAAGTCTGTGACGTGGGACGGAACGTGAGACGACAGCGGCCCAGGCTAGTCACGCAGCAGGCCACCACCCCGGACGCCAGGCAATCTGTTGTGTCCGAGCTGATTAGCTGCCGACCTGTCGGATCATCCCGCTGATGGATGGTGGCGTTCGTTGGTCTAGAACCTCTACTAGTCCCGAGGGGGTCCAGACAGGTCACGTGTTTTATTTGCAACAAGAGTAATGTTCGCATATGGGCGGCGTGTGGTTTTGGCGGTCACCACTGCTCCAGCACAAGGGCTGCTGGGTAATAGTGATTCAGGCAACAAATGAGAAGGTGACTCCTTGTGGGATTCAAGACTTCCACAATGACAAAAGGTAGGCTTTGACGGATACTGTCGAACTAGGGCCTATCTGGGTGGTCTGCAAGATTACAGCATGTTCAGGGAAACTCTAATTTCCAGATGTCAGATTAAATGTACTTCTGGACTAAAAGAGGAGGAGAATCCTTATTGATTAAGCAATTCAAATAATGCGTGGGATTAATCAACCTCAGAGATATTGATGTGTAATGCTGAAAGAGCTATCTTCTATGGGTTTCTGCTGTTAATCATTCATACAATGCATATGATAAAGTGAACCATACAAGAGCAATCAAGTGAAGAAACATGCGGTAAGTGGCTCTAAAATGTTCTAAAGCTAGCATGTGTTCACACTTCTTCCAGATACTTAATATGCATTAGAGATCATAGAGTACTTTCACTGGAAAAATACATAGTCTAATAAATAAATAAATAGTCTAAAATCTTTCAATCTGATATCTGAAAATAATGCACTGAAATTCCAAAACTCTGGCTCTGGAAAACGGATAAATAACCACTCCCTCCGCTCGTCAACTCATGCAAAACAGGTTGGGAATAATACAATTAGTGCCCCTCCCCGTCCACCCCCCAGAGGGAAATAAATTAGCATTATAATTCTAGCCTTTGTTCTTATTGTTAGCAGCTGAGCTAAAATGTTTAATTATGAAACATGGAATAGATGTGTTGTTCTCCTCCCTGTCTTTGCCCACCAGAGGATGAGCTCGGTCTGCTCGAACCATCTTCACACAGTTATTCATCTGTAGCATTTAATCTGGGTGAAGATTAAGATAGTAACCCCGGGAAGCAATTAAGGGGGAACCCTCATCTCAGGGCTCCGAGGGAGTGTCGGGGAAAAGAGACGCCTCGTTTGTCCCCTCGTTAGTCACTCCATTCAGCTGAGGCTTCAGGAACTTGTTTTTGAAAATGAATTACACGGGACTTAATGCTAGCACATGGGGCGGGGTGCTTAGAGGGCTAGCCACGAGGGAGGAAGAAGCATGCTCGCAGGGGACCGTGTAGACACCCTCTGGATTTTTCAAAACCAGGACACATCAAAATCTGAATCTTATTTAATTTTTTTAATTAAGGCTAAGCTAGGACTACTATAGAAATAAGATGAAGACTTACTTGTGATGAGAAGCCTGTTAACAGAACTATGAGAGAACTATGCTATGAGAATTATAATTAAAGATCTTGAAGTGTTTCTTGCTGTTCCTTTCCTCCAGATGTCTGTCTTATTAAGTCCTAAAATGTGACGTGTCCTCTGCCAACTGTTCCTATGACAGTTTTGATTGACAGGTTTGATGTTCTACACACCCCTCTTCCATCCTCAGTAACCTTACAGGTTTATTATGAGTCAAATGAGCGGGCGGGGCCCAATGTGAAACTCCAACAGATGACCTCTGACATCTCGTCCTGAGTATAATTACATTTACATCAACACCATCACCCAGAATCACACGCCATCCCATGATGAACACTTCAGAGGGAACATTCCCCGTCCATGCGATCAATGGTGTCGGAGGTTAACAAAGATACTTGATTGCTGGCCGATTAATCGTTTTGAGCCAATTCCAACACATGTAAATGTTGCATGCTCAGCAGTTTCTCTACAACAGGCCCATATTTCTGGGCAAGACCATCTACCAAGTGTCCACCAAGAAAGGCCTCATTACATTAATAACATGTCAGTGTGAAAGGCTAGATTAAGTCCAGTCATCAGAGTTAATCATTTTTTCTCCCTTGAAAGAACACTTAGGGTGTCACTGGTAGAAAGGGCATACTAATTGCACCTGAATATTTGAAGGATATTACCATCTGAGTCCATTCCCTCTTGGGGTTGGAATGAATGGTTCTGTCTTAATGACAGAATGGTGGAGCCACTTTTCAACCTACAAAAGGTTTTCCTGAAATTAAAGTACCTTGAAAGTGCTTCTGACTGGATCAACTCAAACACCTCTTTGTAGGAGTGCACCAGTTTTACATAACGGCTGTGCGATTTGAACAAATGGAGCCATTTAAAATTCTTGTGAAAATAAGACACTTTATAAGACCTGATTGACCGGACGGGCTCAGATCAGCTGGAATCTGTCCTCCCATTTCCAAGGACCAAACTCAACCAAACATCTTCTAGCGAACCGACGATGACCAGACGATACGGAGTTTCACGGCACACGGCAAACGCTGCTGCCCAGCAGAGCAGCACTCGATCCAGACGCCGTGGCGGAATGCTGCAGAGATGGACGGATTTTTAATTACTAGCACAAATCTCTGCATCTCTCCAGCCTCCACCTCGCCTCCCCCTTCCAGCCGCGAGCGGGGTGCACTAAGTCATCGACGAACGGACGCCGCCTGCCAAGAAAATTTGCGTTCGTGCTCGTCAGCCTGCTTAACGCACTCTGCCACTCGTACAGCCCAACGATACGACGCCGAGCTTCTATCCAGAACCAGATCGGGCACGTGTCCTCCCTGCAGCTCGCGCCGCGCTCATTACGCCAAGAGTGTGGCGTCTCGTTTTTGGACCGAACTTTGAGGAATTAAAAAAATTGTAGTCAGAGAGAGGTGCCGAGAGACGGAGGAGGGAGATTCGTGCAAACATCACATCTGGAGACCTGCAGCCTCGGCCCACACTAATGATGCCTGACACGCCGCTCTAGTTCAGCCCCCTCGTGGCTCTGGAGTGTAGAGCCCTGAAATGAGATGAGGGGAGAGGAAGCCAGTCTGGCGGTTTAAGTTGCCCTGTCTCGGGACCTGGAGGTTTTTCCTACCGCGGCGATCGGAGATTAAAAGTGCAGAGCGGTACCCGAGGCGGCGCTCTGATCCGGCTGTCTCAGGTGCCGGGACATGGTGACCCTCAGCCCTTTCCCTCAAACGTTTCCCCAAACCCCACAGGCAATAAGCGTCCGGCCGCATACCTCAGCCTAGCCAGCTGTTACACCCTGCTGAGATGTTTCAGTCTATATGGTGGGGCATAACCAGGCATAACAAACTGATAATGCCTTATATATATGGGTTTTTCAAACTAAACTGTCAGACCGGTGGTCAAGTTTACAAACGAAATACTGGGATGTTGAAGTTAAATGCCCAAAAGGCACAACGCATCAACCCAACCAATGAATGTGTGGGTTACATCCACTCACAGAGTTGTGCTCCTTTAAAAACTCGGCTGCATTCTCCTCTGCATTGCCTCCGATCTCTCCGATCAGAATAATGCCCTCCGTTTTAGGGTCCTGCAGGAACACCTCCAGGCAGTCGATGAAGTTGGTTCCGTTGAACGGATCTCCACCGATGCCTGAAAGCAAAAGAGGAGTGACTTCATAGACAGAGAGGGAGGGAGAGGGAGACAGACTGCCCAACAGGTCCAACGGAGGAGTGAGACAAGCGTACCGACGCAGAGAGACTGGCCCAGGCCCACTTGAGTAGTCTGGTGTACGGCTTCGTACGTTAGGGTTCCCGATCTCGAGACGATGCCTAGGAAACATCAGAGACGCTTAGATACTCAACACACTGAGACTCAAATACCAATTATCGATTCATTCATAATTACTGCACCTCATATACTCCCTATGCACAGAGCATCTCGACCAGAGCAGCGTCCAAAAGAAGACAGGAGGAGAGAGAAAGGGGCCGTCCCAGACGCCACGCTGCCGCTTACTAATGCAGGTCAGGCCGCTGGCTCCTGTTCTCTGTTCGCAGCTGCTCCCACTCAGAGCCCCAGAGCGGGGCCCTTTTTACAGATGTCGGCCCGTGTCACTCGAGCTCAAAGGCCACCCAGCCACGCTGTTCAAAGCCGCCGGCGGGGCGGGCTGGCGAGGGCCCTCCCCACACCGTCCGCTATCTGCACCCGCTCTCTACGTCCACGGCCAGCGTGCGAAGTCTGAGCGCGCAGTGCAGCGTCCACTGACTTATCAGCTCGTCCGCTGGGGATGACTAGTCTCTCGCTCTCCCTCTCCCTATCTCTCCCCAACACACCAGACAGGGAGGCTGGGCCCAGACACTCAGATATTCTTATTTAAGAACTGGTGGACGACCTCGCCTTGGGCCGCACAGGCTAAAGAAGTCCACAGCTGGCATTAAAGGAAGACTGATGGAGAAGCACAAAGGCTGGTGTCGTACAGTCCTTACCGATTCTCCCTTTCTTGTGAATGTGTCCAGGCATGATCCCAATTTTGCACTCTCCTGGCTAGGAAGAGAGAAAACAAAAATCAGTCACAATGACCAACAACAGACTGGAGAGAGAAAAACATGAATTGAACTGATCGGGGGGGAAAAGAAGGCTGGTTTATGCTTTCTGCTTCATGCTTCACACAAATGATGATGGAAGGGGCCAGTGTTCTCGATTGGTACAATGACATTCCTATTACTTAGCTGGTGCTGTGTGCAAAATTTCTTTCTGAACTACGCAAAGTTCCATGAAAAAACAAACACCACCACCTTTGAGCATTGAGATTAATTTGTGATCTGTCTCAAGGCGTGTTCTGACCTTTCGTGGCCTCATCTAGTTCACACCTTTCCTCCAGATTCAGGAAATACAAACCAGTCAGAGGCAACTCAAATAAACGGGTGGTTGAGTTGTGTTTGGGAACAGGGAGTGTTGTGCAGTGTGGTGTAAGATGTTGAAATAGAAACAGTGTGTGATGTACAGTGGATCGTTTATGTCTTTCAGTCCCTACTCCATCCAACAGGTGGCGCCCTCACGTTAATGACGCCGGGGCAGTTGGGCCCGATGAGGCGGGTGACGTTCTGGCGGAGGAGTCTGTGCTTGACGCGCACCATGTCCTGCTGGGGGATGCCCTCCGTGATGCACACCACCAGCGGCATCTCCGCATCGATGGCCTCGATGATGGCGGCCGCGGCGAACGGAGGCGGCACGTAGATCACCGTGGCGTCCGCCCCCGTGCCATCCTTGGCCTGACGGGAAGCAACAGTGTGTGAATGGAGTGGTCTCGCCGATGACGAGGTGTCAATGGGACTTTTAAAAATAAACCACGCCAACAAAGACGAGAATAAACTAAACCCTCGACGAACTTGTTTGTCACGTTATCGAATGTCACTAGTTCTCTTGCACGATTATTCACGTTAATATGGGTGGATAAACAATCCCTGTATGTTGTCGCTCAGGGCTAAATTTAGCTCCCACAGTAAAAGACAGAAAGGGCATTACCTCCTTGACTGTGTTGAAGACGGGCAAGCCCAGGTGCATTTTCCCCCCTTTGCCAGGGGACACTCCTCCAACTAACCTAGAGCCATAGTCCAGAGACTGCTGACTGTGGAAGGTGCCCTGCAACCAGCCACAAACAGAGACAGGATTAATGGTGACCTGGTGACCTTACTAGAGAAGTGTATGAGAAGTCATCAAAGGGGTACCAATGGTTTGAGAACAGTGCCATGCTGTAGAGACCCTGGGCTTCTTCGCAATAAACAATTTCTCTAAACAGTGACTGATATTTAAACTGTACGTGCTTTGGGTTTGCTGGCCACACACATATAAAATAATTATGTCCATTATGTCTATTTCATGCAGCACCACTCAGCATGGCACTGAGCTTCACAGTCTGACTACAGGTAAATTGCTTACAGAGTAAGGGCAGCTTTTCTTCAAAGGACCCAGCAGAAACCACCGACCGCTATGTGGGTGGCACTAGAAGCCATTGTCAGAGAGGTAATCAGCCTTAGCAATACAATTTAGCGCAGACTAGCCAATGGAACAAGCCTCGAAAACCCTTCCAAAGACTAGATAACAGAAAACAGACAGACAGGAGAAGCCACTCGAAGGTTATTGTCTGGCAGAACCACCACTGTATAAGAAGCCCTTCTGAGATAATTCCTTTGCAGTGAATTAGATACGCGGGACGTGATGGGGTGGGAAATGAGACAGGAATACAATTGGGGATTCAATAGGCCTCAACTCGAAATCAGCAACCTTAAATAAAGGTACCAAAGTTTTCATGTTCAGTCAATCGGTAAAGACCAGTTCTTCCCTTAATATGCATTATTGTAAAGTATTACACTAGCCTAATGGAACAAGAGACTCTGTGCTTTGTGGTGCCTGCTAAATGCTTATTTAGCCAGCTAACGTTGCTTGCTGCGGGGGTTTATTGGAAGCGGTTTTATCTTGGCAGGCCCAAAGACGACGGGCAAGCAACAGAAGCCATTATGAGCGAACATGCAACACTTTATTCAATTTCAAAGTAAAACTTTCCCTTCAACAGCCAAACCTTAAGGCTTGGTGTGTTCAGGCTGTGTGGTACATAATAATGGGTCACATTTAACACATGAAAGCCTGACGTATTGGAAACAGATTGGAAGACTAGCTTATTTTATCAAGCCGATTTTAGCAAACTTAGCACTAGCACTTTTTTTTTTAAGATTTGATTTCAAAACTAGCAGATGATAAGGGTGGACCACACTGGCTCTGAGTGGAGTATGAAGCCACCCACCCTCTTCATTGTTCCCGTGTTAATCGTTACAAATTATGTCAACATTATGGATATGTCTGCAGGAGGCTGTCCATACCATGACAGTTGACACATGTTCCTCCTTAAGCTATGGCTGTAATTACCCCCCACCACGAGGGGGAATAAAAAAGCCTTTTTTGATTACTCTACCCCCCCCCCCCCCCCCCTCACCTCCACCTTTGCAATAATCTTCTGCCAACTTCTCTATCATCGTTTTTGCCTCCTCCTTCATTTATCCCTCCCTCCCCTCCCCATCACTGACGGCCCCACGGGTGTGAAGCACAATTTGCTTACTGGGGCGCCGAGCAAAGTCACCGTGGCGACCCCGAAGCCATTCCTCATCTCCTTCTAATTATTATGAGTGCTCATTAAGACTTCATCTAATTACCTTTTATTATGTTAAGGAGTCAATTGGAAAAAAAAAACTGGGAAAAGAAGGGATGAATCAGAGAGGTGAGAGGTGCAAGCCGCTTGGAGATGGTGGCTGGTGTGTGTTGGTCTCGGCCCTCTGGGTGGGATTCAAACACAAGTGATCTAGCACCTCCATTCACATCGAAAAACAAAATGACCGACAGAGATGTTGCAAAGCAGCTGTCAAACCCGTAAGAAAACGTGCGCGCACATCACACCTCACAAAATGGGACACCATCTCATTTACACAAACACTCACAGGATCTAAAATTGATACGCACTCATTTTCATTTTGGTAACAATTCCACGTGGAACAGGGGGAGACGGTAATACTCTAACTAAATTACGCACAGCAAATCACACGAACAACGGGAAACAAGAAAGAGCCTTAAAAAAGCACCAGATTTATGCAAAGAAAAATGTCAAAACCTGCTATCCATTATTCCATTATCACGTTCTTTTATCATTGTACTCCAGTGAGACTCATCATCATAAAGGCTGCTTTAAATCAGCAGAATACAAAACAGTGCGCTTGTGAACTTAAAACCACACAAAGCTGCTGTAAATAAAATAAAGCCACATATACAGGACAAGAAAACACAAACCTGTTTTCCTGTGAAGCCTTGACAAATGACCTTTGTGTCCCTGTTGATGTACAGATTCTTCCTGGTACCATTATAACAGTGTCTGACTCCAGTCTGCTGCACTGCAAACACAGGGAACACAGGAGGAATAAGGACCAGCGATGAAAGTGCCGGCACTCATGCAATAGCATGGAGGCTCACAGCAGGACCGTCTTGGTTTTAAAGTAGCAGTTTATACTCTGTAGCCTACACTTATCTCATAATCTTATAATTATAGCAGTCTTCTTGCTTGGACTGTTTTAATGTTGTATGGCACAAACGTGACATGCAGGTGGCTAGAGCAAAAGCATATGAGGTAACAAAACTCTGGAACTCTGCCTCAATCTCTTCATAGCTGTTCTACTCGGTCTTCTATCAAAAACCAACTTCAAACTTTCCTCGTTACTCATTATTCTTCCTAAGTGTTTGTCCCCTCATATATGTGATGTTAAGCATCCTTGGGTTTGTGAAAAGTGCTATGTAAATGTAAACTATTTCTATTATAGCCTAAATGTCCGCTGTGCAGTCAATGTATTACAGTATATAGCCAATACAGGAGGATATCCGATGAGAAGGTTCCATAATTGCATCCATAACTACATTTGTCAATGTTAAACAAGTTATGTTACTAATTACTCATTACTAGTTACTGATGTTTTGTGAAACCTAATCTCTTCTCCTGGACTCTGATGTGATTTGAGACATGATCCACGTATGCCAAGACTCTCATTAAAAAGGTCTGAGCATACGTGGAGCAACAGCACCAACATGTGTTCACTGAGAGACACCTCCCTTCAAAAAGCTCAGAGGACTGAAAGACGTATGAAGACCAAGCAATTATTGTTTTATGATTATTTATTGCATAGTACTTCAGGCTCCTATGGTGTAAGGAGTTTTAAAAATATTGTTCTTATTAGTTCATAGATGTGATGGTAAGTTGCATTAAAGTCTAGTGTGTCTAATCAAGCTATAAAATAAAAAATAACAAGAATTAAAATTAAAATAGCAACCAAAAGAAGACAAGCCGAGTCTCTTTTGGAAAAGAGATCTTGGGTCTCAGTCCTTCATCCTCATAAAATGGTGAATAAATCAGGATTCAGCTCCTGCAGTGGCACTGGCTACTAGAACTGTAGTTTCTCTTAACACAGTGTAGACACGTCCTAAGAAAGTTAATCAATATGAAGAATGTCAGTTTAGCTGAGTCAATCTTCCAGAACTGGCTAAACCCAGGACAGAGTTGCACAACGGCAGATTAGATAAGAGGAGTCAAAGGAACAATATTAAAAAAAATTCTATTTGCCCCTCATTTTCGCATAACAAGATTTCATTTAAAGCCAATCGTTGCCACTGTATTGTCAAAGACTTAATAATGTGGACTCGTAGTGTGATCCCCAGTACAAAGTAGCCAAACACCTTTTTTAACATTAAAAACCGGTCATAACACATAACCCAACTGACTACTATGTTACAACAACATACATTAATCTGTGGTTAAATATGAACACGATGTCACAGACATGTTTGCTTTGGATCCTGTTAAGAGCACACCAAATATCTAAGGTTTCAGGTTGTGGGTCTAAATTCCTAGCGCCCAACATGGCTAAATAACCAGATGAAAATACAACACAGAGAGCTGAGGACTGAGAGAGACCAAGTTTAATCCTGACAGAAGCAGAGAGCTGAGGACTGAGAGAGAGACCACGTTTAATCCTGACAGAAGCAGAGAGCTGAGGACTGAGAGAGAGACCAAGTTTAATCCTGACAGAAGCAGAGAGCTGAGGACTGAGAGAGAGACCACGTTTAATCCTGACAGAAGAGGTGAAAGTTCATTAGCTGCTAGCCCCTTTAGCTCCTTGACCGTGGCCTAGCAACCCTGCACTTCGTCCACTGCTGCTGGGGTGAGGTACAATTAGCTGTTATTTTTTTGTATAACAGTCCTTCTAAAGAAGAACAAAATCTTGTATTCTAAATGCAGCGAGGTTCATTTACGGCAGTGTTGTCTACTTACAGAGCAGCCGGGCAAACAGTCTAGTGTGAGACATCTTCGGTCGGTCACCAATGACAAGGGTGAGACGCACCGAAACGTTCAAACTCATGGGTGGCTGGATAAATGCCTGTTTTTTGGGAAACGATCGTTTTTTACACTACCTGTGAATCGCGCGGCTTTAATATTACAAACTTTATGTCTAAACAAATACATATATTTAGGCTTGACATTTTAATTTGTAACGTATAAATTCAACCGAATAAACTATTAGTGATACAGGGCAGTTTGCATGAGACCAATAATGCAAGGCATGATGGGAAATGCAGTCCTTTGTGAAACATCAGATAAAAATTGGATCCCTTTTCAATTTGCAAAACATGTCAGTTTTGAGTACTTATATTAATGCATTTCACAAAATATGAAATAATATCGATTCGTATTTCATATATTCATGAAGTTATTCCAGTTTTCTTATCTAAAATTCTAGAGAAATTCCTAATCAAAGATTTTGGTTGACTTCACATTCTATATCTCGACTAATTACCAGCTTGTCTGGTATATATATATATATATATATATATATATATATATATATATATATATATATATATATATATATATATATACATATATATATAGCACTGGAGAAAATGTGGTTAAATATTTATGGGCTAACAAAACTGTATCAATTCACAGTTAATGTTTCTGCTCCAGAAAGGCACGACCTCCAAACTGTGCCCAAGGGCCAGACATGCCTCACAAACAGGTCACTGAAATAGCTGATTACTGTTTTAGTTATGTGTTTGTGTAAACGTACGGTACATGCATGTGTTTATTTAAAGACGTATTTAAAGATTTTGGCCAATAGAAACGTACCAACTCTGCGAACGCTGATTGGTTCGTGGGTTTTCGTCCTTTGCGCTGCAGCGTCCACTAGCGTGTATTCACTACTGTGTTCTACGCTATTGTTTTCCACCAATAGCGTAAATCTCTACGGTAACGTCACGACTGCAGACCCAAGCTTACGCAATGACGTAGGACGTGACAGGAAATATCTTGCTTCGAGTGAATTAAACCTGCAATCGTTCAACATGGTGTTAGACACTCTTTCGAGGATTATAAAGATCCAGCTTCCAGCCTATCTCAAGAAACTGCCCCTGCCAGAAACGATCGGAGGCTTTGCAAGACTAACCGGTATGTATATTATGTTTAAATATATGATATACCATAGTCGGTAGATGTGATAGCCACCAAACTTCCATGCATCCCTGGTGCTTGTATTTTAGCATGTATATGTATGTCAAGTCATATTTCTGGTATAATCTTCGATTTAACTCATTAGCGTTAACTGGATAGCTTGCAAACTGAAAGTTTTCTCCTGCATTTAACTTCTACGGTAGTCAGTAGTTAAAAAAAGGAATGACATAATAAAAGTTATAAAACAAGTTTCAATAAACGTTTCTCCATAGGAGAAGCAGGGAAATGCAGCATCCTATTATTTAAGTGTCAGCAGGTTGGGTACCTCTTGAAAAGCGATGAAGGCTCCGTCCCCTCAGGGAACCTGGCCCATACCTTGAGGAGTTGCTGTTCAGAGGCGCACCCCTCCCTCCTGACCCACCTGTGTACCGCAGCAGTCTGGATTTAGTGCAGGACATCGAGAAGTCAAAGGAAAGCAATTGTGTCAAGCCTTTTCCTGAAGACTTGCTTTCAAACTCTGCAACATAGGCAAACCTTCGTCTAGCAATGAGAACAGCTGACTGCAGTTTAAGCAGTTGGCATCTGTCCTTGCGTTCTGACAAAGTGGAACCAGGTGAACCCTGGAGACCCTTGAGCTTAACCCAGTTTTTTCCACTGTGTCCTCAGTTTCAGAGTGGCTGCGCCTGCTTCCTTTACTAGGCATTTTGGCCCTGCTGGGCTACCTTACCATCAGGCCTTTCTTGCCTAGAAAGAAGAAGCAGAAGGACTCTCTCATCAACCTGAAGATACAAAAAGAAAACCCCAAAGTGGTTAATGAGATTGACATCGAGGATTTAAGAAGCCCAAATGTTTGCTATTGCAGATGTTGGCGTTCTAAAACGGTAAGCAGGATGGGGCACAGAACAGCTGGAAGTACAAAATTGTTGCATGTAAAATAAACCGAATTAGGATTAGGAATATAACCCAACTTGTTTTTACTAGTTTTGTGTTGGACAAGAGCCAAACCCTCTTGGCACTTTTAAAGTAAAGCAATTATTGCCTTCATAGTGACTCATTAGGTTGGAATTGCTGGCTGTAGTTTAAAAATGACATGACCGATATTCCAGGCAAGTCTTTTTTTAAAGTGCCCTTCAAAGGGAGGAAGTTTGATTTAACTGGACACAGACCTTGGAGCAGTGCAGTGATGTGCACACACATGGTCTAGATTTTTGGCTTCCTGTTTTCAAGAAGCTTACAAAGGTTGAGCAAAGTTGGCAGATATGTTTGACTGGGAGAAAGAAATTTGTCCTGTGCACTCATTAAGTTTCAAATGCAGCATTGTGATTCTTATTACAGTTTCCTGTTTGTGATAAATCCCACATAAAACACAACGAGCTGACTGGGGACAACGTCGGGCCACTCGTACTGAAGAAGAAGATCCTATAAACCACTTTTCTCACTGAGCCCAGAACAGAACAGGTGCTCTCACTTCCTTTCCCCAAAAAACTTTTTTTGTTATTTTTGTAAAATGTAGGTTTTGCTCACTTCTCCTCATCCAGCTTGCTGTATCTTTTAAGAGCGTTACCACATTGCTGCGTGGTCATTGCAGAATTGGTCTAATGTAGATGCTGTGGCTGGAGGGTTTTTTTCTGCTACTTGTCTGTTTTACTACCTGTATTCTAATGTTAATGCCATCTTGCTTAGATTAAGTGTGCAGTATAACTGGACCACGGTGACTTTCATACATGAGCTTTGTGCTGGTACAACTGTCCCTTTAGTTGCTTCGTTTCTTTATCAAATGGTTGCTGCTCACCTTCAAAAGCCCACAGCTATTCGTGTCCAGCCATCGTAAGGATTGGTTGTGGCTTAAACAATCTACTGAAACCACACTTTAAAAGCTCTACATCTTATCCTAAACTTCTTTAAACTGTTGTACATGATGGGGAAATGTTTTGAACAGTAGCTTAATTTTATTACCTTTCTGTTAACATGTCTTCATTTAGTAGTCAACCACAGGGGTACTGAAACATTAAATTATTTATCAAGGATATTCAATACTTGCTGTCATTCTACATAAATAGTTTTCCTGTTAAAGGGCTAGCAAGAGGCACTTTATTCTGATGTTTATTATAAATGTAATATTGTTCAAAATTAATGTCACCTGTCAGGTCACTAAATCTCAGCCTGTCTCAAACTGTGTAGTGTGACGCATGTTGGAATACTCTTATACTGTGAGGAGCCAACCACATTCTACAGCTCATGCCTAAAGCTGGGTCCAGTTGGCATATGGTTAGATTTGTAATGTGCTTATTTTTCTAATGAATAAATTAACAGACTGGCCAAACATCTGTTCCAGTTTACTTGTACATAAGGGGAAAAGGAAAAAAAAATATTCATGGCCATACTATGGAACCATTTCAGAATTAAAGGTTAAATTGCCCTGGAGTGACCATTTAAAAATTCCCTTCTAGAAAGATACAAATACATGTATTGTCACATTAGAGGGTAGAAACACAAAGAATGTGTGTGATTGGCTGAAGGGCCAATCTTATTTTACTATAATTTGCATCCCGTGATCTAGTTTACATTATACAGGGACGTGAGGAGGAACTGTACGAAGGCCCCCCCACCTTTATCTTCTCACCGCAGCATCTAACTGAGAAAATGTTTCTGGTAAATACACCCCTACTGATCTAATCCTCTTTCATCCAAGCCTCTGCTAAGTTCTTGGTTCTTACTCTCATCCGATCCAGTTTGTGCTGGGAGGCTGGACTTGGCTTGGTCTTCTAACTGAGTCCCAAGGTCTCTTGGACCAGTGTGTCTTGGCAGCTCTGTACAACATGACTGGTCACCATTCTAAGCTCATTGGCTCGCAACTCTGTCATGAGTGCAAAAACACACAAAATTGAAGTCACACAGGAAATCCAAGCATATAATAATTTTGTTCACTTTTATTCACTTCATAAAAGTTTACTGTATGCAGCCGCAATGTTTTCAATTAAAAAGTAAACTACTTAGAGTAGTAATGTCTACACATTTTCTGGTCTTATACACCCGTCAGATACAACTTTGAACTACATGTTAAAAAATGCAACCCAAAAAAGGAAGGTAGAACAGTTATTTCTGCTTCCATATCAAGTTCTAACAAAAGTTAATTACAGCAGGAAAACTGACATGTTTTGTTCATACAGGTTTTATATTCAAATCATACAATTATACATTTTGATTTATATTTGATTATTATTGAGTATTAAAATTTTTACTATTCCTTTGACTAATTACTAAGGGTAATTACTGACTAAGGGTTCCTGAATGAAGACCTCTATCACAATGAAGTATTTATCACGGATGTGTAGGACAGATTGTAAAATTTGCATCATGACTATGAATGTTAAAAACAGTTTTGCATATTGGTGTCATTAAACCTGATCAAGATAAAGTTCATTCTTCTTACAGCAAACACAGCCTACTTTGCAAAAACTCATGTTTGTTTTCAAATTCCTCTAAATTCATCAAAGCCATTTTGCTGAACCAGCATCTTTGAGATATATTTTGAAGTCGTAGGCAGTTGTTCTGCAAGTTACTGTAGTGTTGCACCAAGACCCAAACCCAAGTGAGAGTGATCCCCACCCCTGAAGAGAATATTCTCACGGAGTAGTCCAGGAAGCCCCCTAGAAAGTGTAGCAGAAACCAACACAAATTTCGGAGGATGACCGCCAGACATGGCCACGTGTGAGTTCAGGCAGCATCAGTTTGGAGACGTTCCTCATATCGCACTCTCGTAGGTGACCGGTGCGTCCGATGCAGACAGCGCCCCCTGACTCATAGCTGCGATCCAGAAAACAAACACAGTGTGTGTTGAAAACATGGGGTAGTTGGACCCTGCAGGACAACTCTGGCTCCGCCTTCCCTGTTATGCTGGGAAGTGTTGCCATGCAACCGAACAGGGTAGCTTTCGAAGTGAAAGTCTGTTCACAGTGCTCATAGTGTTCTCTAAATGTCCCTGAACTTTGATGGGCAATTCACGTGGACTTTATGATCTAGTTCAACACCTGTGCCATCTGGCGGTTCATTTTGAATGATATATAAAGTTTAAGAACCTTTTATTGTATCAAGCAGACTGTACACTGAACAAACAATGGTGTCCTGTCATGCAAATTGTAAATAAGCAAGAGAAATTCAAAAGAACATGGAGGAATATGTTCAATGAACTGTGGAATATGTCTCACGGATAAAATGGTAAGGACGATACACAGCTTTACTGCTGAATTGATGGTGTCTTTCTCACCGTCATACCTATACAAAGTGTTCGTTTGATTCGGACTGTCTGAAAATACACCACGTGGCCATACGTGTTCCTACACATGCTGCTTACACACCACCATGAATGATGCCGCATGTGCAGCAGGTGGAGGCCGTGTGTGTGTGTGTGTGTGTGTGTGTGTGTGATATCTCACCCCACTTGGGACTCTTGGGCTTCTGCAGCAGACGCGGGCCACACAGGCCGATGAGCAGGGCGCCGGCGGGGGCCGTGATCAGGATGGCGAGTACGGCCACCGCTAGCACGTCCATGCCATAGAGCTGCGCTGTCTTGTCCTGTCTGCCCCGCGCCATGTCCAGCGCCGTTGAGCCAATGGCGGCCTGCCGACAGAGCGATTCAGCCAATCACATTTATACCAAGAGCTTGAAATTCATGAGATATTCCTGCTTCTCATAACATTTTAAATTGCTAATATTTGGTTATTACGTTTTAAGGCATTCTGTTTGGTAAACACTAAATAGTTCAGTACCTCCAGTGAAACATGAAAGGCAAGCAGTTACAAGACTGAGGAAGGACAGTGTGAACCCACCATTGTCTTCTTGAAATATGAAGGGTATATTAACAGAAGCTAGCAGGTATCTAGTTTATAGTAAACTATAACCTTCAAAGTTCAATATACAGTATATATAGTAATGTATCTTGAACTTAATATAAGGCCCCCCTCCCACAGAGAGCAGAAGGGCTTATTCCATTATCTAAAGCCTTATATATATATATATAATACAGCAAACATAAATGTCAGTTTGATTATCAAAGTGTGCAGCAGTATAATTCTAACAGTTTCTAGTTTATGTACTGAAGTGTAATGTGTCGGGTTAAGTAGCCTGAGCATGTCACTGTGTTCTTTTGATGGTGACTTTGATCAGAGTGTATAAGTGATGGGATAATGTACTGTTATCTACCAAGGTATTGCTCATCATTTTTCTATCTCTGTTGATGACTGATCGTGGGAGATAAAAGGAGGTCAGGTCCTTAATGGGTTTTAGATGTGCATGAAACAGTTTTACTTCCTTTATCGTTGTTTGATGGAGTTAGTGTAGGTCAGAAACGTTTAAAGAAGTCAGCAAGAAATCCTTCATATCCATTATAGGCATTTAATTAAGGACGTTATGAAATCCTCTGGTCATATTGGTTTATACAGAGTGTCTTTTATTTTGGAGTAAAGTGCTTCAAGTGATCGTTTACCTGCACAGTTGCCTTTGGCATCCAAGCCAGAGCGATAAACAGCTTCTCTTTGAAGTTGAAGCCCGCACAAAGTACCATAACGTAGGTGAAGACGATCCGCACAGTCAGGGCGATGCACACGGCCACCAGGCCAAGGCCTGAGAACACACACACACATACAGACAAATACAAGAACTCAGATCACATCTCTCACACATACATTTCCTGTGTAGTTAGTATTCTCGCACGCATTAATTCTGTGTAATTGATGGTAGTGAGATCCTCTAAGCTCTCTTCAGGAGCACAGAAACCTGCTCTTTTTTGGCCAAAGACCGAAAGCTATTTACATAGGTCAAGCTTGTGTGAGAAACACATATTGCAGACTGGTTACAGTGTCTGTTGTGGCTGGGGTAAGCCACAGTGACTTGGTGTGATGCACTCACCCACTGTGATGGAGTCTTGAGCAGCAATGTTGATCTCAGCACCAATTAGACCAAAGAGAAGAGGTTGGAACACATCCCAGACTTTGCCCACAATGTCCTCTACAGGAACCTGAACACACACACACACAAACACACAGTCTTGCTATTCCAAATGTACCTTATCGTTACACAGAGTGGTATTAATATCGCTGGTATGGAGGTATGCAGACACTCTGAATGTAACTCACAACATACAAGGTACAGTGACAGACAGATGATTTTACTCTGTGTGCTCTGTCCAATGTAACAGTATCAGTTATCCAGATTTCCCACAGTGATCCAGATTACATTTGAATGAAGTTTCCAGACTGGCTATAAATGTTTTCAAATAGTGGTGGAAAAGAAATAAACAGAACTCTGAGAATACTGATCTGCTTATTCGATTCAGTCTTAGTACAGCAGTACAGGATTTCTTATATGATAAACAAATGTGAAAAATATTTGATTACAACTTACAGAAATGATGGTACAAAGGTGTGTTTATAAGTGTAAAACATCGTAAGAACCTACAGAGATGACACTATACAGATGACATGTTTTCACAGTGCAAATATCTTTTCACAGGGTGTGACTACTGACTAAAGTGGAGTGTGTGTGTGTGTGTGTGTGTGTGTGTGTGTGTGAAGTTGCATGTAAGAGACTAAACGAATCGTAAAAGAGAACTGAAACTAGCAAGAGAGAAAGTAAGAAAAACAAGCAGTAAGGTGAGAAAAGAAAATAATAGCTACATAAAACATAGAAAAAACATAAGAAAGAAAGTTCTAGAGGGAGGGAGGGAGATGCCAGCTTCTGACCTTGGCCGTTCGCCAGCCCACCCCAGCGAGGAAGGCCAGCACCAGGGTGCACAGGCCCCCAGAACCTGGGAAGCCCAAGACGTTACTGCCAAAGACAGCAAACACGCACAGGCCCAGCAGCAGGAACGCACGCTTACCCACCAGGCCTTTCTGCATGGGGATCAGAGACCAGACATCACAGTATCACATGTAAACAGTTCATCTACATTCCACGGCAGCCACTACGTGTGAGGGAACACAGATACTGATCAAAAACGTAGAGAGAACAGCGCGGTTCTGTGTGACTGAGCTGCAGAGGCTGCGTGGGGCCACATGTGTACCTGGTCTCTGCTTGGGAAAAAACGAAGAAATAAACCAAGGCCTGCACCAGCAGTCACGCCGCCTATCACCTCCAAAAGCCCTCGCAGTACGCTAAACCAGGTGGAGCCTGCAGGGGGCGACAGAGAGGCCGTTTAACTACGAGTGTCTGCAGTCCTGCAGACCGGTGATGAACATGATGGTGTTTAATCTTAATGTTACAGTGTGCCAGAACAGAATGAATGTAGTACCACCTCACGTCTCGACAAGGACGTAACTATGAGGCCCAGTACTAACGGAGCAGTACATCTAACTATCTACAACAGGGGTGCCCAATATGTCAATCGCGATCTACTGGTCGATTGCGAAGGAAGTGTGGGTAGATTACATGACATTAAAAAGTAGTGGATGAATGACAGGCTATCGTCCATCTGCACTGACAGTTGTATTTTGTTTCACATACATAGTAGCCAATCTGACGTACCCCCCCACTGAAAAGTGGGCACCCCTGATCTACAATATAAGACCTCCACCCAAACACACCGCTGGATGCTAATGTCCTTGTACCTGTAGCGAACGCTATGCCCAGACAGGTGGTGAAGCCCGTGATGGCCAGGATATCGTCGAAGCTGCCGGCTGCCATCAGCAGGGTGGGAATGCCCTGTTCCAGGCCATAGCCCTCCTTCTGCAGGAGCAACATGGAGGGGACCACCACCGCTGGGGAAACGGCCCCCAGAACGAACCTGCAACAGGCAGCCACGGGGATGAGCCCCTCACCAACTGACCTAGAGGCAGATTAGCCTCGGCACACTCTAATCACACCCACTAAGAGCAGAACTGAGAAACTAGTCTCAGATCAGCATAAAAAACATTCAGACAGAAATACTCTGTCATACAAGTTTACAAGTAATATTATTTTATGATGCTTATTAAAATATTACTGACAGATTTCTACAATTTTTTTTTCACTGATGAGGTAAAAATGTGATTTTAGCTGCTGAGATGTAGCAGCTGTAAGCACCGTCAGGCATAAACCTTACCCCAATATAAACCCCCAGATCCAGGGCAGGCCCATAAGGAAGTGCGAAACTAATGCAACAGTGGACGCTTCTATGAGACAGGGACCCACGGCCACACGCAAACACACTGCTTTCAGCTTCTTGAGGGCCTGGAACGAACACACACACACACATGCACATACAATAATGATTAGAACATAACTCTTGCTCTACAGCTCTGAACAGAGTATGGCATTGAGCTGCGTACCTTGGCATCCAAGCCCAAGCCGGCTCTGGCCAAGATGACAGAGAGTGCGATGTTCCTCAAAGAGGCAGACCATCGATGGTCGATGTAGACAGCATCTGTCACTACAGGGGTGTTTCTGAGGATCACCCCTGCTAACAGCATGCCTACACAATCACACACACACACACACACACACAAACTCTGAGAATCCAAACAAACCTCAGAGCACTCATTACACTTCTGGGACCCGTGAGAGCATACAAAACCACATTCAGGATATATGAGACTTCAGTTTCACTCCCAGGATGGTTCAAGGCAAATATTATTTTTATATTAACTTCAAAATAATGAAAATGACTGTGCAGACTTGCTCTCCTCTTTCCTCTTTTAAAAGTAAAAGTAAAAAGTTATTTAGTACTGTAAAATAGCTGGGCAACACCAGTTCTGTTTTATATAGTGTAGTTAAAAGCTTTGAAGAGACTGTTATGAGACTTTTAGTTTTTATTTTTTAAGGTAGAGTGCATCAACTTGCAGCAGAGGCATTCGTAGCATCGTATATCTGTGTGTGCTTTATATTTGTGGTATGTCTGCTAAGTAGATAAACCAAAGATCACAGATTTCAATCATCCTAGTCAGTTGATCTTGTTTCTAAGAAACTGATACAGCATACTGATGATGCAGTGCGGTTTTGACAGCAGCAGTGTGATCAGATCAGTAATGGAAAATAAGAAGCTAGGAGAGTCTGTATGAAAGGCCTGGAATAAGACAAGGACTTTTGTGATTTATGTATTAACTTGAAAAGGCCACAGTGCGATTCTGTCAATTCGATGCACATACACTGTATGTTGGGCAACAGAGCACAGACCACCACACCCACCACCCTGCCAAAGAAAACACAGGGAGTGACTCGCGGTCAGATTACCGAGCGGAAAAAAAGAAAACAAAAGATGAGAGAGAGAAAGAGGCTGGACAGAGATGAAAGAAATGGAGAAAAGGTGGAGAGAGAGAGAGAGAGAGAGTGAGAGAGAGAGAGAGCGAGCACGATCAGGGGGATCTAAACAGGACAAATGAGCAGGGGTCAGGGGGTCTAACCGAGGAGTGGAGGCAGAGGTGGTAATCTGGGGATGTGCAGCACCCCCACCAACTTCCCCCCGGCGACAGCGCAAAAGAACACGGCCAAGACGCCGAAGAGGTTCCCCCCTGGGAGACACTCCTCCTCAGTGATGGACCACACCACACCAAAAGACACTGCAGCCATGGTCACTGCGGGAACAGAAGAACACAGCACAGAAATGTTCAGACCAACCTCACGCAAAGTTATGGACGGCTTATTACACAGGGTGTGTGTCACGAGCTCATTTCCATTCCAACGGATGACAGGTGTGTGTGTGTGTGTGTGTGTGTGTGTGTGTGTGTGTGTGTGTGTGTGTGTGTGTGTGTTTTCACACTCCTGGCAACCAAAACCACCATGTATGCGCTGGTGTGAAACCAATACACTGTAGATCAATAGGAACAACCTCACCCACACCTCTTATCAGTTACAGTACTGTTATCAGGTTGACATGATTGTACGTGTGCCAACCAACCACATTAGTTGTTAGCTGAAGCTGACTGATATTAAGTCCAGAACTGTTCACAATTATCCAGGTCTTAAAGGGAAGCAGCACTGCTATCATCTTTTGGTACCATCCAGTGTCTGTGGACTGGTGCCAATGTTGGTATCGACCCGGTGGTGGTTAAAGGGGGCACCTGTGCATCCTCACACACATCTGTTCTAGATCATGCCCCCCAGGCTCACCTTGAGTGATGTGGAGAGCGAGTCGTCCACGCGGGGGACAGTGACACCATCGTCGCAACCAGGCGCAGTGCTTGTGCGACCGGTCGGTGTTGGTGCAGGCGTCGACCAATCGGGACACCCGTGGGACCAGCGCTGCTTCTTCCGGGAGGGGGGGGCCCGGGTGGGCTGCATCCCCGACCACTGTCTGGTCAGCGGCACGCTGATGCTAAAACCAGAAGGTGAAGGAGGTCAGAGGTCAGAAATCAAAGCAGCAAATGTGACATTTAGCCCCGCCCATTTGGAGAAATGTCATCAGGTCTGATTACAGGGTTAAATCAGAACCTGTGTTATCAGGCTGTATTTTCAGAGTCAAGGCTCCCTTTTCGTAAGTCTGTAAACATAGACATCATGGCTCGTCAGGGAAAAATACCCATAAAAGTGAAACAAATTGACCAGGAGTGGAGCCAGGGCCTCATAGCAGCAGTTACCAGGCAAAACCCACACCACAGTACAAATTCATGGGCATACTGCATGGAGTACGTAATCTTACTGTAACTTGTATATGCATTAGACATTTACACTACTCCTGCAGAATGCTTAAAAGTGCGTTTCCTGCATTAAACTACTGCATTAAATCCACATTCACGTGTCATGAAACAGGTCTTACCTCAGCATGGTTCCCCACTACAGGAGATTCATCCTCCGTCGTCTGTGAACAGGTGGAGCGGGAGGAATGCGCTCCAGACGGGACTCCATCCATGGCGCACACAGGGTTAGGAGGCGCGCACTGGGTTAGGTGGGCGCGCACAGGGTTAGGAGGCGCGCACAGGGTTAGGAGGCGCGCACAGGGTTAGGAGGCGCGCACAGGGTTAGGTGGCGCACCAGCCGCAGGTGAAGCGCATTCCCGCAGCTGCTCAATAACTGGGCGTTCACACTAAAACTACAACAGAGACACCAAGTCGTCATTTAAGTCCGTGAGACGAAGCCTTTCATCGTAACACTATACTGTTTACTGTAGATAGTAGCCTATATTCTCAATATTTGGCAATAACTTTTTTATCATTATTTCTAATATTCTTTGTATTGAGACAGCCCATTATTGTTGTTGTCATTATCTAGATATGTATTTATTTAAAGGGAGACTGCGACTCGCCCATAATCTAAGGATTAGTCCCCATTTAGACCTGTATATGCTGCCAGCTGGTTTTAAATCACGCCCTTTAGTGAGCACTAAACCCCAGTTTATTTGTATGTTTATTTTTTTGTACATAAAAGTCGTTGTTGCGCTAACTAGAGCCCAGTGAACTGCCTATTATGAGGGTTATAACACTGGTTATTGGTTAGGGTAATGATAAGCAGCTACTTACTGTCGGGAGATGCGGCTGGTTGCTAGCTAGATACCTTCTTAGAGAAACGTTTAAGCGATATCTCGCAGCTATAACTAGCGAACCAGCCAGTGAAATGGAAGACAACGTTGTTATTACATCTTAAATGAAAGACAACATCTTCGTACAGATATATGTCGCTTTTACTGTAGTCCCATCAGAAAACCGGATAACGGCTTTGAATGCCCTATGGAAAGATTAGGTAGCTAGAGGTGGCCAACTACAAACTTGCACGGAGTTGACAAGCTAGTCCTCGACAAACAAAGCCAACGATTAAACAAACTCCGTTTATTTAAAAACTATATTTATTACATACATTTATTACATGCATTCTTTATTATTATAATAAAGCATTATTATTATTATTATTATTATTATTAATCATCATCATCATCATGTGGTTCATTTAATCTGTAAATTGTCCTACGAACATATCACATAGAAAAAAATAAACTCCGTAATTCCTTAGACAATCCTTAACAAATATGAAATTTCCCTTTTTTTTTAAAAGAACAATTATAAAAGAAACACTATTTGTTTAAGATTAATCATCCTAATAATTGAAACTTGGATTCTGTGGATTTTTTTTAGTTCATTCATAGAAAAAAATTAAGAAGACGTGGTATCAAAAATTTATATGTTGATAAAATTGTATGTCAACATCCAGACTACTGAAAGGAACTCATATTTCATAGTGCAAAATATTCAGATGCTCCAGCCTCCATCGATGATGTGTTCTGTCCCAGTCACATAGGCAGACTGCAAGACAATCCCATTAATCTCAGTGTTAGTGTTCAGAATTGGTTATCTACACCAACACCATTTATTTAATGCCCCAAATAAGCTTTTACCATTCAAAGGGCGCAATCCATTCATGACCACGAGTGACATCTACGGGTTGTGTATCTCTGAGAATGACCTCACCTCGTCTGAGGCCAGGTAAACACACAGGTGAGCCACCTCTTCAGCAGTGCACATCCGACCTATCTTCTGCCGGGCCATAAAGTCCTTATAAGCCTACAACCCATAATGCAACAGACCAGGAACAGGATGGCAGAAATAGTTACCTGCAATTTAGTGACTGAAAGCTAGCATTTTCATCCAGTGTTAGCCACCCTGAGCTGTCCTTTCATCTGTGATGTCTTGACAACATGTGAGATGATCATCTGTTAACAGAGTGGTCTAAGAAGCATGCAGGAGGCCACAGCTGTACTGGTCATACCTGTTCAGGGTCAGGTCTGGCCTCAATGCGTTCTCTCAACGATGGTGTGTCTACAGTACCTGTGGAAAATAAAGGGCTAGACTAATACTGCTGTAATGTTGATGAACAGTGTCAATAGAGATTCTTCCCTTGAAATATCTAAGAAATTTTATTTTAATATGTTTTCTGCTTCACCAACACTTTTCAGTAAAACATTTTAACTGTAAAATAACATTTTAAACATACCAAATAAGTGTTATTATTATTATGTTTCTCTGTAAAATGGGCCTGAAAACTGTGGTGTTTAGCAGCGTACCAGGACAGATGCAATTGCAGCGGATCCCTTTCTCCAGGAAGTCTGCAGCCACTGACTTGGTTAGGCCGATGACAGCAGCTTTAGACGTGCTGTAAGCACACCTGTTCACAACACCTGGGAAGGCAAAAACGAGCACACAACTCCAATGATGATGATCACCTGATGTGTGTGTGTGTGTGTGTGTGTGTGTGTGTTCATCTACAGGGCCCACAGAGAGTAATTTTTTCTAGCTCCAGAACACACCTGAGCCAATAAAAATACTGAACCCTTTGTGTGGATGTACTGGGAACAAGGTTAGAACAATATATGTAAAGGCAACACATGAGGCAAAAGAGATTTTTCTGCCAAATGTATGACAAACTTGAAAAAAAGATCATGTGTACCTTTGATGCTAGATGCCACAGATGACATATTAATGATATTCCCAGACTTGCAAGCCAGCATCTATATGAATGAATGAATGAATGTTCAATTTATATAGCACCTTTCAAGATACCCAAGGTCGCTTTACAATTTTAACACAGGTACAAGTCTATATCCAAGGGGCAGAATTTAGATTTTCAGTTTTTGGTGCACTCTGCAATCAAACTCTGTAATCACGCTCTGTAATGCACTATTAATCTCAGACAACAGCGAAGAAATTAACATAGGAGTACGACAAGCCATGTGTTCTAAATTAATCCAGCAGGTGGCGTGAGGATTATGGTACCTTAGGCAGGAAGGCCTTGATCATCAGGTACATGCTGCGTACGTTGAGGTTCATGGTGAAGTCCCAGTCTGCCTCCTCACAGTCCAGGATGGAACCGTGGTGGACAAACCTGGAGAGAGTGACGACTGGATCAAATTAGCACCATGAATCCACTCCACAACGCAGGAAGGGATGCTAAGGACAGCAGTTACAACTGGAAAATGCACATTTTTGACATCACGTTAATCCATACAAAAGCTGGCAAGAAACATAACAAGAAAAACACATTAGGAAGATTGTAAACTGAGTTTACATTTTAGGTGTACTGCGAGTGTAATAGGTATGGAATTACTATACAGATCTAAAACAACTACCCTGCCACATTAAAAAGCACATCAACATGGTTCAGTTCCTGAGCCAGCGCCTCGACTTGGGCCTTTATGGTTACGTCAACAACTTTAGTCTTGATTCCTAAACAAAAACAAAGAAAAAATTGTAAGCAATCAGCCAAATGTGTTTCCACATTTAGAACCAAGTTGAAAAGGACATTCGGCACAGGGTATTATAGAATTACTGGGGATGATGCAAGGGCATCCTAGAAAAGACTAAGAAATTGACCAATGTCTAAGTCACTCATTACAAATAAGGCGATCCAAAAAAGCGCATTCTAGTGTATAATGGAGGAACTGTGGAATGAGTCATTTGATGCAAACTAAATGCCTGCTTTTATCAGATTAGATTAAGTGGCAATGCGCCGATAGATGGCAGCACAACACTACCTGGAATACCATCCAAGTCTTTGAGTTTGTCGCCATTGATGTCTGTAGCCGTGACTTGTGCTCCCTCTCTGGCAAAAGCCTAAACAAATGCAGTGAAGTCAGTGACTACAGCCAAGTGCAGATTCATTTAAGACTGACGCTATGCGTGATGTACATCTAGGAGTTAAAATGAAAGTGTTGATATTTCTGAGGCAGCGTGCCAATTTCTTTCCCGTCATGATTATAAACTAGTAATTTCCTCCCTGAGCCTATTTGATCATATATTAATTGTCTGAACAGCATGGCAGTCTGAAAGAAACGAAGAAACGCCATGTGTTATCTCAGCGATCACCACTGAGCTCCGAACAGCTGAGGTGACTGTGGCTTTCATCTCCACACAAGTTCCTCTAGAGCAGGTGAAGAATTCATGCAAGTTCCCGCTGTCTCTCCATCTCCTGGAGCAGCCCGTAATCTGCCTTGTCCACTCACCTGTAACTATTGCTACATACATATATATAGACATGTGTAATACGAGTGTGTGTGTGTGTGTGCCAGACAAAAAGCAGCATTTGCTCCTGAACTTTGAGCTACAGCAATCTTGACTTTATGCTATCCTATTATTTCACACACACACACACACACACACACACACACACACACACACACACACACACACACACTACAATGGAAACTCAAATGGAGGTCTGCAGCATGTCAACTTCTTAAAACAGTAGTGAACCGCCCTAACTAAGGACACGGCCCGCTGAACAAAAGAATGTTGTCTTTATGTTGACAAGCCAGTGGGCCTGCCACTCGCTCTGACAGACACGGACGTTTTTGGGAGCAAGTTCAAACCACCTGACAGTTTCACAGCAACTCCCAAATGCATGCATATGCCACAGCTAATAACAATTTAGCGCTGCAATTTTTATTACAATGATTTAGCAACATAAACCCATCGGTGGTATAGTGTCACAGCAGAAGAGAATGACAGCAGAACGGGTACAATGGCTCTTGGGTCAAAGGTTTCTGTGATTATATAATTTAATAATCACATATTATTAATATAATAATCTTACTATAGCGGCTGCTTTTCCGATCCCTTGTGCAGCTGCAGACAGAAGGATGACTTTGCCGTCCAGTCTGCCCATTTCAGCTGGAGTCTGCAGCAGTGCCGAGTGAGCTGTCAACTGAACATGTAGCTCATATTAACGATTTTTTTTACAACTTTTAGTAATCGAACAGTGTATTTTGTGCTTGGTGGAATGGTTGGTTTGGTCTGACTCTCTCTGTTATCCAAAATTCCACAATAAACGTTTTAGGGAACTAGTGACATTACTGAACATTTGACGCTGCTAGCAAAGGACCTGCTAAAAAGGAAGCCAGCCGGCTGATTGCAATGGCCCTCCAAAATACAGTTAAATACAAAAACACGGCGTTGCACATTTGCTATGGCATACTTCCAGCGCCACAACCCTACAATGTCACTACTGTAACAGAAAGGTTTCATACAGAAAGAATGTGTGTGGAATACCACGAGCAACTTACAACTTGAGTTGCAGAAAAGTCCTCACGTGACAAGCCAGCGCGCCGCGGTCACGCGCAGAAGCTCGTTCACGCTGAAGGTCCCGTGTGCGTGCTGGTCGCAGAGGGACTTTTAACTGCACACTGAAAAACTAAACGTGTTCTATAGCTAAATTAAATATATATTAGATCTAATAGGAATTTTGAGTAATTCGGATGGCAAATGAATTTCCCCAGTGTATTTCAATAATACAGTGTGATTAAATAGAGTACTATTAGAATTATATAGAGTGATTTAATAATTTGATTTGTGAATTTTATAGCGATTCAAAAATTCTATAGCGATTCAAAATGGGATACATATAGTGAACCGAATAGGCGTTTAACAGGGTTTTGGCATCCTATTATTACAAATTGCATACCATGAGTACACGAGGAAGTGTGTTTCAAGAATATAGTGGTGTGATTTGATCGTGTATTCAAAGCTTCAAAAAGTGAAACGTGGTGAACTGAATAGACTTATTCACGTGAGTTTTGGCATATTAATTACTCCAAATTCCTATTAGACCTCAGTTAGATCTGTTTCATTTAACTATAGAACACATATATTTTTAGATGTCCAATGTGCAGTAAAAATTAGAAGTTCCCTAATGTTTTTTAACAAAATAACTACAAACTAATTTTAAAAATAATTTATATGTTTGAGCTTGAGGGACATGAGCGACATTTGCATTATGTAATCTTTTTTAAATAAGCCTAGTAGCCTACATTAACTCACTCTCGCTAGAGGTACTGGAGAGATTGAGGCTCTACACATCTTAGACTTAAACAACTTAAACTAAAAATATCAGTAAGTGGGGACTGGTGAGCTCCATGGAAGATGGGTTCTGTTTTCAGTCTTGGTGTGTCCATGTTTTCTGCCCAGGGAGTTCTTGCTTTTGGTTTGGTTCGGGAATCTGGTCCCGGACATTTGTAAAGCTGCGTTGTGACAACATGTCTTGTAAAAAGCACTATAAAAACACATTCGACTCGACACATTAATCAACGTCTGAGATAGTCTCATTTAGACCAGGCTTAAACCAAGCTATCCATTTAGCAATCAGTTACTTGAAATAAGCCATTCCAATCAAGGCAGACAGAAAACAAACGAGGGTGCAAATTGCTCGGTGTTCTTGGGATAAATATGGACATTTCTGATCATCACATCCATCATAATGCCACATGACAAAGTCAAATATTTGAATAAAATAAGAACTTCTAGACAACAACACCTCCCCTACCCTCCCCTCCCACCCCAGTGACAAATATTAGTGGTGCTGAGTCACAGGTGGGCCTGGGCCCCCCAACTGAGGGTTGTTTTAAACCCAGCATGTGTGTGGGAGAGATTCGCTCAGCCAGATATAAATAAATATACTGATTTTGGCATGTGTTTGTTGGTATTTAAATGTAACAAGTGTACATGTAAATGGAAACTAAAATATTATAATCATGATGTAATTGTCTTTTGCTGTGTCACTCGGAGTCTTGTATTCATGCAAACGGCGTCCTTCGGCAGCAAATCGGATCAACACCTACGTCTGATCATCAAAATCACGACTGAACAATCGGACCAACATCGGGAACGTGAACGAGCAGACTCCGTGGAAGGTCAATTTCACAGTTCACGTCTTCGATTTGTCATGTAGGCCTAGCTGTCTAGCCCCAGAAAACAAAACACAACATGCATTTTAAGGTAAGCTTGAATATTTTTTGTTTGTTTGTTTGTTTTCATTACTAATCCTCGTGCCTGCCGTGGCATTTTCCTTCAAGTGTGCTCTTTCTGCGAGTGTTTTGGGTACTGTATTTCCATATAAGCTTTCATGCTGTTTTTTTTCCCCCTGACCGTTTGGTCAAGGGTGTAAGCTGTTTTAGATCCCCTTAGAGGCCCAGAGAACCGATCTCTGGTACTCCTGACATCGACAGACTGGACTTCGTCTATCCCCGGTGACGCGTGTGTTTGCGTGACTGGTTCATTTTGTAACACAACTACTTCGATTTATTGCATCACATCCCTTTTCAGGTTTCGTGATGGTGGGGAAATTGCACGAATTAAATCAAATCAAATCAAATATATCTGTATAGCGCTTTTCACAACACATGTTGTCACAAAGCAGCTTTACAGGATTTACAAGTTTTAACAATCATATGGGTCCAAATCCCTAATGAGCAAGCCAGAGGCGACAGTGGCAAGGAAAAACTCCCTAGATGGTGGGGAATAGGAAGAAACCTTGGGAGGACCAAGACTCAAAAGGGAACCCATCCTCCATTGGGAGGCCCGTTAACACACAAATTACACAAAAACAAATTATACAGATGAATACACAAGTCACGAACAAATCACACAATCAGGCTAAGTATAAGGTAACTAGAATGAAAGTTCTGAGTGTTGATATTGTCAATGTAAATGTCTTGTGATGAATGCCAGGTTTTCATTCCGTGTCCGTGACCAGCCACTTTCGGAAGCCGCCAGTCTCTTTTTCTTTCTCCTTCGTTTGTGGTCATGTCTCGTGGTAAGTGTTTGTCTGCGTGGTGTTTTGTGAAGAGTTCCGCCGTGTGTGTTGTGTGTGTGTGTGTGTGTGGCACGGCGAGGACCAGGGCGTCTTCCCTGGGAAAGCTCTTGTTGTGTGGTGTGAAGTGTGTGCGTGGCAGCGGGTATGTGAATCAGTGTGTGTTGCTCGTTTGTATTTATTGTTAAGTGTTTGGTGTGTGTGACGCGGATAACGCTCGTCACTGTTGCCTCGCTCCCCGTTTGTCTTGTGTTTAATGTGGGGAGCGACTGCGAACCTGAGCGGCGCGTCACTGGGTATCGAGCGCGCAGATGTGGTTCCCTTCCATTTTGTCAGTTGTACATCGTTTTTTGTTGGTCTAGTCTTTGCGTGTGTGTTTTGTCTTAGCATGTTGTCAACTGTTAAATGTAATTCCACGCATGCTTCTCCCCTTAAATGTGTGTTTGGGGGGGGACCGGCTGTGGTCCCGTGCCACAGGGCGTCGCTCCCGAGGGAGGCCCTGAATAGGGTAGGGCGCGTTTGTGTTTTGTGTTGGTGTGTGTGTGTTTTCTGTGCAGGTGCTTCCCCCTGGCGGTGTCGTGGTGTTCCTGGACCTTGTGGGGGTCTCCACCTAGCAGGAGCCCCCTTATGTTGTGGGGTGACCGGAGCCCGGTTGTAAAGAGCCCCTCCCTAGAGGGCTGGGGCCCCCGGATGTTTGGGGACCATGGGGCTCCGGTCTGAGAAGCTCCTGCTGAAGATGGAGATCCTCCCTCCTGCCCGGGGTGACCAGGAGGCCCTTGGGGCTGCTCCCCAGCCCGCGACGGGGGTGCTCTGGGCCTCGGTCTCTGGTGCTCCTGGGTTGGGTGGAGGAGTCCACCTTGCGATGAGGGGCCCCGGGAGGGGTTGGCTCCCCAGGAGCCTGGGGTGACCCCTAGCAGAAGACAGGGATCAGCTCTGGCAGGAGGTAGGTCCAGGAGGTGAAGTAGCCACACCTCGGGGAGGTAACCTGCACACACATACACGAGGGACGATAAAGGAGCCGTAGCTCCTCGTCCTCACACCTGTGGGGCTCACCGGTTAGGGCGTGAGGGCCCTGTGACTGACAGGGGCGTGGTTTTGTGTTATTAACGGCCCAGTCGGTCCAGGGTCCCGCCCAGGGAGGTGAGCTAAGTAATGTTATATGTTTTGTGTTTCAGCTCCCGGACTGAAGGAGGTGTGTCCCTGCCTTGTCCCTGCCTTCCTGCCCCTTCATGTTTTGTGTGCAGCCGCTGTGTGCCACACACCCAGTGGAGGGGAGTGCGGCTTGGTGGGGGGGTCTGTCACGGTGAGGCGGCCCCCTACCGGTCGCCTTCGTCCACAGCGGCTGTTGTTGTTGTTTTGTTATGTCGTGTGCGTCCCTCAGGTGAGCGGAGCCCGTGATCCGTCTCACCTGAGGGTCGTTTGTTTGCCTATATATGTCTTGTCTTTGTACCAGTTGACCGCTGGTCATTATATCCTTAATTTGGATCTATTGCACGGGTTTTTGGTTTGCGCACTTTCTATTAAACCATCCTCTTTCTCTGAGACTTGGCGTGATCGCTTCCTTTTTAGTCGCTCACCCTGCCCGTCACAGTGTCGGAGTGATGATACTGGTATTGTAGGCTCCGACTGCAGTGTTACTCCCCAGGTGAACCTCAGAGAAGAAAGATATGTCGTGCTAAAAATATAATCGTGCTAAAACGTCAGAAAACGTTCATGTTTTCGCCCATTCACCTCAGCAGTCTGGAAAAAGACAGAACTGATGTGTATCATGGTTGAATAGGCTTTGCTGGCAATGTAGAGACAAAACCTGTTGCAGTATTATTTATTTATTTGTATGAAGTTATGTAATAGCAGTATTTGAACTGTGGTTTGTAGGTCTGATTATTTATGGTGTGAGAATTATGCCAACTCACTCTTGCCAATACCCGCCCAATGTCTGTTTATGCCACTGCTGGAAGCTGCAATTACAGTTTAAAGAGTTAAAATGATACTTAACGGCCTACTGTTTGGGACATTGTCTTTGCATGAGAAATGTTTTGCATCTTGTGCTCTAAATGGAGATGGTGGCCTCCCTCTAGACCATCATTACACATGGATCATTTTAACATCAGAAACCACTTGAATTTAATAACATTTCTCTAAGCTGAGCCTAGATAGACAGATACACTTACATAAAACCTTTCTATTGATGATTAGTATTTATTTGTTACCATATAGCATATAACTAAAGAAAAAAAAATTGATAAGCAAACTCATGTTTGTTGGGCTGAGAAGTAGAAAACACAGCAGGAAACCAGACTGTCTGCATGACGGGCCTGGGAGGTCATCGCTGGAAAGACACGCACGGTGTGATGTGTGGACTATTTTGAAGTGGGTCTTCAAGCAGTCATTGACCACAGAGGGTTTGTAACCTTTTTAATCACAGCGGAAAATGGAATGATTATAGACCAGTGCATTTTCTCTGCACCGTATTCAGACCTGCAGAACTAAACACTAAAACAAAGGCTCCATCTTATCAGACATGTACAGCAACCAGAGCCATTCTGTAACATAATTATGATGAGAACCCATCACTGTCAGACACTTCCTGGCTTTTAAATCTAGCACAGCACTTGATTGGGGGGCATGGGGTAAACATAGCCAGTCTTCAGAATTGTCTGACAATCTCAGTATGTTATCTGCTACAGTTCCATTTGAGTGTTTCTGTTCAAGTCACCCCACTGAGAAACCCACAGATCTCGAATGAAATTCGATTTTTCTGCATGTCAAGTCAGGAATTCGCCTAACCTGAGTTTTATATATATATTTATATGTGTGTGTGTGTGTGTGTGTGGAGTCAGGACACAGCTCTGCTGAAGTCAAACCTTTAATGGCTTATTGATTAAATGAAAGGAGAAAAAACTAGGGATCTTTTTTGCCCAAAGCTCTTATTTAAGGTCCTTCTGTTCAAAGCACCACATGCTGGCCTTCAGGAAGTGTATTTCTTTGATTTGTCCAGATCATCACCTTCATTTATCACTCCATGTGGGTTCCCAAGTAGGATTGGTGGAATAAAACAAAAAAATAATAACAAAATTGAAATCATGAGGGTAGGAGGCATATCTGATTAGATTAGCTCGCATGCTTGAAAAGCTTTAGGAATCTACTGACTTTGGTATACAGAAGAATAAGGTTTGCAGTAAAAGCAGCTGAACTTCACTGCCACTACACAAGTCCCCTCTGTACCATTTGTTAGTCTCTTTATAAAAATGTAAAAGTGTTTGAATGTAAAAAAAAAAAACAAAACACCCACGGCATGGAACTTCAACATTAGACTAGTTAAGAACACATGGGAACATTCTGGAGTTGGCAAATCCTCACTTCATTTCCCAGCAGAGGAAACTGATGTTTTACCTCTTTAAAGAGATCAATAGGGCCTACCATAACCCCACATCTGATTCATTATCATTTGATTCTTGTCAGTCACTTGTCTCGCAGGGTTTACAAAGCCATCCTACAGAATGATAGCCAGAGAGGAGTGTGTCATCGTGCAGATAGCGGTGTGTTTACAGCTGACGCACCCAGGTGAGAAGCCGTCATCACTTTTGTGTTCCTTTTGCTTTGCTTCAATGGAGGCTGGACTGTCTGTTTTGACTTGAAGTAGTAGTGATCTGGAGTAGCTGGCGGGTAAACCGAAACGCTGGCCCTCCGAAACTACCGTTTGTGCTTTAAGAGGAAGCACGCTGCACAGATGACGGAACAGAAAAGAAGTAAAAAAGACTGGAAGTAAGAAAGTCAAAAAGAATGACAATAGTTGAGAATTTTGCGATGTGCAAGGGTTGACCACGCATTCTCCACTGGTGACAGATCGTTGACATTTGCAGCATGCGTCATGGGAGGTTTATGATCGAACGCTTTAATCAGGAATCCTTGACAACTGCCGTTATCTTTTGATAATATGAACTCATGAAGACATGATATATACTTCTATATGAAATGGACAACAGTACACAGAAAGAATCTATATATTTTAAATTAGAAAAAAATGATTAGCTAATGAGCATCGTATGTAATGGATACCCTGACCCCAGTGTCAAAGGTTAATTCAAAGGTCATGTCTTCTGCCTGCTCTTCTGCCTACACTAAATGCCTTTCAGGAATTGACAGGCATCGTGTACTGTAAAATAAGACCGATTCTGCTGAGGTTGGCACGCCATTGTTTTCAACAGTTCTTTGTTTCTTGATGCTCGCTTATTTATACTACATCAGCATCACATTTCTACCTTTTCCATGGTCTCCTCAGTGTCGGTCCTCCAACCTCATTCATCCAGGCAGTGATGCAGAAGATCATGTTGAGGTTTGGGGCCCTGAATGCTCAAATATCTCAGACAGTAATAATTTTCGTTAACATGACTCACTCTGTGCCTTGCAGTGGGAGCCAGTAGGACACCAACCTCTGGGCAGCCAAACCTCACGCATGCTCTGCTCAACTGCCATTTAACAAACATAGTTCAAGTCATGATGATGGTGACAACAGCTGTTAATGGCTGAGAGCTTTCTGGTGATGATGTTCTCAGGGAACGCGAGTTCTATGGCAAGTAGAGGACATTTACAATCACTGCACTTTTTAAACGAAACCATAAATTGGCTTGGACGCACAGGCCTTATCTAGAGATGGGCCTTCTTTAATTAATTGGATGGCATGTAATTCAGATATATGTTTTGCTTCTCTGATTGGCCATAATGTAGAATCTAAAGTGATTTCAGTGGGTACTTGGACACCAAAGGCACATTCAATTACTCTCTGATGCCTTCTGCCTTCCCAGCATACTGGAGTATAGTTTATACAAAGGCCTAATTAATCAAGTGGATAAGCAGATGGGCACTGGCCAAGAAGGCATATTAGCTAGTAAATAGAGAGCTGGCTAGCTTCCTTTATGCTTAAATATGATAAAAGCTCCCCTCAAAAACACTTACTTGAACTTAGCAGAAACACTGGCTGTGAAATTGGTCTGACTAGTATTATTTGGGCGTTGAAGAGCATTAATATAAGAGTATCTCCTAGCAGGATCTCATTCATTAAAATAAGAAAGATGTTATTGTGTTCTATACAAGAAATGTAACTTGGCAAGATATAGTTCTCATATAATAATACATTTTCTATATATACGTTTTATTACATCTTCCTTACCTTTCCTAAAGCACAAACAGGGGTTTAATGGTTAATGCAATGCCATGCTTAGGATAAGTTGTGAACGCTGCCGTCATAATCCAACATTGGTCATAATCCAACTTAGTTTTTGTGTTCAATGTGACCAATGCCTCATTTGCTTGACAAGTCATTTGGTAACTGAAATCTTTCAGGCCTTTTCCTATGCAGCACTGCATCAGAAGAGAAAGTGAACAGGAAGAATGAAGAGGCTGTTAACATGTTGAAAGCTAAAGAGTTGGTATTGTCTGGGGTCTGTGTCCTCCTTTCTCGCTGTGGCCTGCAGCAATTTACAAACACTACAGAGTGCAGAAACGCTGCCTTAGAGAGCGGACCGGGCTGCTTTTCGATAAGCCGCAAAGAAGTGTGTTTTAGAGCGGGTGAGAGAGCTCTGATGATTGTGCCACGGGTCGCCCTGCGCTTTCTCAGAAGAAACATTTGAATTGTGTGTGTGTGTATGTGTGGGAGCGTTTCTATTTCCATGCTAGCTGCACTCCCCCCAACACTATGCACCATGGTGTGAAAATGGGACCAAGGCTGTTAATGATGAACTCCGTTCACTCCGGTGCTCCTCATTACAAACCCAGAAGATGACACGGCGTAAATCAGCAGGTCTGAGTAAGTGCATGTCTTCCAGACTGCGGAGTGACCGCAAGCCGCCACAGCCGAACGCACAACGGATCTGTAGTCATTAAGCAAGAGAGAGAAAGTATGAAGTCTGGCCGTGGGGCTGACCATGTGACTAACAAGTCCCCTTTTGTTGTTGGGTCCTTCTGGAGAAGCATATAGCAAAAGATGAAATGGGGTTATTGGAGGTCAGTGTGTGTGACTCTCTCCAACACAATTATTACTCTTTATGCTAGATAAAAGAGAAGAATCTGCAAGGCCTTGGGCATCGGGTCTGTAAAACTCACAATACAAAATTCAGCACTAAGTGAACATGGAGTATAAGGGGTTTAAGGCCTAAGCCATAGTCTTCAAGCTAAAATAAATTATAACTAAATTATAACAGTCAGGAGATCTTGGTGATGAAGTTTTATACCAAATTGCGTTAGTGTTGTAATAAATAATAATAATAATAATAGATTTTATTTGTAACGCACTTTTCATTTTATAAAATCTCAAAGTGCCACAACAAGGGCAAACCTCAAACACAAAAAATAAAACATCAGTCATGAACTATTATGTATATAAAAATAATAAAAATATAAAATATGTCAAGAGCTATATGCCTTTTTAAAAAGATAAGTCTTAAGAAGAGCTTTAAAAGTGTCCTGGCTCTGCGCAGACCTAAGTTGGACTGGGAGACAGTTCCAGAGTCGCGGTGCTGCTGAGCAAAAGGCTCGGTCCCCCATAGTTCGAAGCTTAGTGGGGGGCACCTGGAGGAGCATGCTGCCTGATGATCTGAGGGTGCAGATTGATGTTTGGGGGTGAGAATTTCTTGTAGGTATGATGGGGCTTGACCAGTAATACATTTGTATGTAAGCAGAAGGATTTTGTAGTTTATCCAGGATGAGACAGGAAGCCAGTGCAGTGATTTTAGAATGGGGGTGATGTGTTCATATTTTCTGACCCTCATTAGGATTCTGGCGGCACTGTTTTGAATATATTGTAATGCCTGGATGTCCTTGCCAGAAATCCCATAAAAAAGACTGTTGCAGTAGTCCAGCCTTGAAGAAATAAAAGCATGGACAGGTTTCTCAGCATCTTTGTGAGTCAGAAGAGGACGAAGTTTTGCTATGTTCCGAAGGTGGTGAAAAGAGTTTTTGCGGAGATGTTTTATGTGAGTATTAAAAGTCAGCTGCGGATCAAACCGAACCCCTAGATTTGTGACTGAGGAGGAGAGAGTGATAATCTGACCATCAAAAGTTACCTGGGATATGAGAGAGGAACGCACTTGATGAGGAGTACCAACAAGTAGGGCCTCAGTTTTACCACTGTTGAGCCGAAGGAAGTTGTTACTCATCCATTTCTGTATATCCTCAAGACATATGGTAAGTTGAGACAGGGTTGCAGAGGAACTTGTTGCAGTTTTAAAATAAAGTTGGGTATCGTCAGCATAGCAATGAAATGACAACCCATGTTTACTGATAATTTGTCCAAGGGGTAACATATAAATGATAAAAAGAATGGGGCCAAGAACCGACCCCTGTGGGACGCCACATACGACAGGGAGTTGCCTGGACTTACGACCGCCCAGTAGAACATATTCAGTCCTGTCAGCCAGGTAGGACTGGAACCACTGCAATACAGTACCAGAGAGTCAAATGGTGTTGTAGAGACGATCCAGTAGGATGGAATGATCCACTGTATCAAAAGCCGCTGTTAGGTCAAGAAGAATAAGCAGGGATGGTGATCCTGCATCAGCTGTCATTAGTAGATCATTTGTTACCCTAAGAAGGGCGGTTTCTGTACTGTGTGCTGGACGGAACCCAGACTGGAACTTCTCAAACATGTTGTTTCCGTTTAGATGGTTCTGAAGTTGCGATGTAACTGCCTTCTCTAGGACCTTTAATAAAAAAAAGGAATAAAATCATTAACATTCAAAGGGGAGTGGTAACAATTCAACCACGATATTTAAATGCATTCTTAAAATGAAAGGGGTCTGATGGATATGATGTACAATCGAAAAACAAAAGAAAGCTTCACAGATGTTTTTGGAATCACTGACTCATTACTGATTAAGGTGGTGACCCATGTTTTGGCCATAAAACACCAAGACCACACCATTTATCGTAAGGCTCAGGGAAACAAGAAAGGAAGCTTCTGCTTTTCACTGCTGCTGTCACACCTCTCACACCCAGCACTGTCTGCCAAGCAGCCTTGCAGAGAAAAGGGCTTCATTCAAGCAGCAAAACCATTTTGTTTCAGCAGGAGGGGATGCTCTTAATATAAGAAATGAATGTGGCTAATGAGGTGTCGGACACGGTTGTGTAAACATCAGAAAGGTATGTGCTAGTTAGACAGTTATTTCTGTGAGTGGAGATAAAGCACGCAGGAAGGAATTGTACTTATTTTCCCTGGTTTTCCAGCCTGTCTCTTCAGATTAAAAGAGAATGCATGTGCGCGTGCACAACACACACGCCTACGCTTAGAAGCACGCACGTAAAAATCAGAAGGAAATGACCAAAGGACTCCCGACACAAGCCCCATTTCCCCAAGGCTGGAGAGACGCCTGGGCAGACCTGATTGCAGTACGACACTAATCATAACCTCGCACCCCCCGCAGTGCCGATCTGCACACGCTCTCCATCACCACTCCACCGACCCTAAAGCCTATTAGAAACCATGCAGGTCTCGCACCACCACAGCCAGTCCGAGCCCAATCCCCTTTCTCACACTTGACCCAAGGCGTATGCTGCCATATCTATAGCACACGGTATTTTATCCGTGCTGATTGACATTAGCCTATGGCATGCTATCAGAGCGAGGGGTCCGCAGTGCAAGGGCTGCGTGAGGAATTGGCATAGAGAGAGCGCTGCATGTAATGCCACTTTAAAAACGCAGAGGTTTCTTACAACAGCAAAACAATTCTTCTGTCATATGTGTGAACATCCATTAATTTATGCTGCCAGAAATTCTGCTGCCTGTTTTTTTATTTTTTTGTCTAGTACTGATTTGATCAGTTTCCATTCTGTACAGCTTGTCTTTTACTGTGGTGAAGGATGGAGAAGCGACCGACGTCAGGATAGCAATATGTGACCCGCACTCTGTAAGGCTGGGAGTGGATAGACGGGCGATCGCAGCCTTTCTTATCAGCCTCTACAAGCCACACAGCTGTGAGCAAAAATGAGGCAGCTATTCATAGGGCGTCTCAAGGCAGGAAATCACGCATTGTGGGTTCCTGAAAATTAGGAGGGCAGCACAAATCACTTTTACCACAAGGAATAAAAGTTATGAGCATATAAAGATGGAAGTAAACCCTGTGTATGGCAGAGATTTGTTAGAATATATATTTATCTCGGAAATGTGTGGAGAAATGGGTGCAGAGTCAAAGCCATTCAACTGTCATTCATAAATTAGTTTCTTTGGGAATAAAGCCGTCCTTCTACAAATCTACAATGAAAACATTCTTGCACATGTTTTCCCTTCATGTGTGAAAGCAGTGAGTTACTAACCACTGTGAGCGTAATCCTGAAAGATTACTGTAGGCTTTCAGGACCCAGTGAGCATCACAGAAATTGTCAAACACTGCTGTGAAATTGCAGTGGAATTTAAAAATGCTTGTTAAATGTTTACTGGAAAAAATCTTTAATTTGAACATTTAGACAAAATTTTTAATTCAAATGTACATCAAATTTAGGGAGACCAGTTCCCTTGTTAATAAAAAATACAAAATTGGATGACCATGTTTAGTCGTGGTCATGACTTGGTAATGTGTGAGAGCTAAATCCACTTACAAAGTCATGATCATAATTCACTGAGCTCATTTCCATATATGTTTCTACAACATAGCCTCCCATTATTTTCATCAACAAGATTAATCTCAGGAGCTACACAGTATAATAGTGTATAACCAAATTGAGGAAAATACCAGATATAGGGTTCCAGATCAAGTACTGTCCTCAGTGTAGAATGGAAGCAAGAAGAGTAGAACCCTAAAAGTTGGAAACAGGACTCTACCAGGCAATTCGACAGACTAGAGCTAGTTAAGAGTGCAGCTTCTAAATGTGATCGAATCCCTATCCCTATGGGAAATCAGGACAAACACGCAGAAACACATTTCCACCACACTGTCTTAACTCCTCAATGCATCATGTAACCTTCTATTCCCATTTATTTCCATGATTAATTAATGTTATCATCAGACATTTTGCTCAAGAACTTGTATTCACACACCATGTATAACATGCAGCGCAAGCCACAGTGTAAAATATCACATTTGCTCATTAAGTTATTTGCTAAATTCCACCAATGGATAAAGTGGCTGTGACGCCTATCTGGAGAGAACTCACACTAAGCTATTGGATATTGGATAAGGCTACAGATACCATGGATACCGTAGTTACTAATTCTCTTCAGGATCAGAATTTTTTTATTATTATTTATTTTTTGTACGCATATATTTTTTAGCGTTTTGTATGTGTGTTTTGGGTTGTGTTTTATCCCACAACCCTTTCTTGAACTTTTACTGTTGCGAGTTCAATAGAACCAGTTCAAGGGATTGAAACTTAAGTAACTTATTAAGTAACCTCTTAAGTAACCTATTAAGCGCCTCTGTGTGTGTTTTCTCAATTTTTTCCAGTATTGTTCTGGCTTCCATCAGTTCCAATGCAGCTTAATGATATTTTAGGACTGTGCTCCCATGTCTATAGCACAAGCTGTTTTATCCGTACTCCAGTCCACTAATGTATGCTGCCCGAGCAAATGATTCGATCATGTGCGCGCAAAGAGCAAAACAGTGACAGTACTGACAATAGTAGACCAACAACAAAAAACCTAAGAACTGTTCGAAAGAGAAGATTAAAATGAAGATGTCTGAATTACTCCATTACGTCTAGAGTCAATACCAAACAAATTGCAGTCAAACACTTAAAAACAAGTCCATTAACAAAAGCTCTTCAGAATGGCTTCCTCGCTACAGTAAACATGGCACTCTACAATACGAGGAGAGCAAGCTAATGGCGAAGATGTAATGAGGAGTGACCTCCACAGGCTGCCATTCCCATGGCTTGGTGTGGTGTGGAAAATAAAGGAATAGCCCATGAGAGACAGGGCACTCGAGACTATACGTTTCTAGTCGTGACAGGGAACGATTCGCCGAGGTCGTCGTCGTTATAAACATGACGTAATCCACACATTTTTTTAAACGGCCAGTTTCTCGAGATTTCCACAAAACTAAAGCGTTTTGTAGCACGAAGAGCCGAAAGTATTATTTGTAATAAGCGAATCCATTCCCGAAGAATCAGATCACGGGCCTGTTGTAAGAAATAGAAGATACTCCAGGGTTGCCAACTCTCACGCAATGAGCGTGAGACACACACATTTAACTGTCTTCACATGTCATACATCCGATTTCTCACGCTGAAAAAAAATCGAATTTATTTATCCCCCCTCAAAGATCAAATCTCACTCCAAGTGATCTTGAAAAGTTGGCAACCCTGGATAATCTGAATCACAGGTGCTTCTTTCAGCCCGCTATACTTCCCTTGGCGGGGGGCAGATTGACCTGCATCTACCTCGCTTGGCAGTAATGGCGCAGGCTATAGGCTGGTTGTCTAGAATCCTAAGTGCCTTTGGTAGCCTTTGGCCCTGTATTGGGGAAATTGAACGGTAATTGGGCAAACACGGTGCCTTCTTTAGGAAGCATGGATTTCGAATCCGTTGATCTTGTCTGCTTATTCTCACGGTTCACCGCCACATATGAGTGATGAAATGAAAATGGAGGTCAAGTTATGCTAACAACGACGTTCTGAAGTGGTTAGGTGTGCAACGCATTTCTGCATTTCGTTTTAAGTATAGCCTACTGTACAGATGCTTCTCTGTATCGTATGCTCAGTATATATTATTCTGTTTTCTTCATTGACGTTCCAAGAATCCATATTTATTAATGCATTTGATCAGTCTGCCCGCCTACCAATTGCCTGCCAGTTTAATGCAGACATAAATATCACAACTCTGAAATGAAAATATGATGTAAATGCAGGCTGCACATTAACTGCATGGAGATACTTCAAATGGTACCTCATAACATTACAAGCCTCCTTACTTCTGTGAAGCAATAACCATACCATCTGTCTCATGAACAAAAATCCTTGTGACCTGCCTTTTGGGAATTAAATTTTCTGTTTGGATGTTACGTTCTAACGTTCAAACAAAAGACACTAATGCTCTGTGTACTCCAAATAGGGTTAGGTCCTCTTTGCACAATGTCATTATGGCTCCTCACCACAAATCCATTAAATCTTTGAATCATAGCAAATGAATGAAAAGAGGGCCAGCGTACTGGGAACAGGAATAATGAGGAAGCCATTACCAGCCACTGTTTGTTGGGGGAGCTGTGGGAAGCTAAGGCACGACAGGGAAAGCACACGGAGAGGCTTTTGTGGTAGGAACACATTTCAGGGAAAGAGCTAAGGGAACAACAAAAGTGAATAGTGGCACTAGCTAATGATGTGGAGGAAACACCTTCTTGGCAAGAGACGCAGTTCTGATCTGTGGTTTCCATAAACAAGTAATATAGGCAGAAATCTCTTATGTTGCTTATTATTCTGTTCTGTGTGCATGGGAATGTTTTGATCCAAAATGATAAATCTGCACTTAACAACAAATAAGCAGGCGTAGGATCTAATAAGCAATATGCTGTAAATAACTCATTTGAAACCAAGAGCTATGAGATTATTTTGAGAAGGAGGAAAGAAGGATCATACCCAGAAATCTTTCTGCACAACTGTACAAAAATGAACCTGCCAGCAGCTTTTGTCCACTGAAAATGATGTACACTTTACCCTTCCATCCTGACCGCAGACCAGTTTTGCGGTTACTCTCTTGGTTAAATTTGCATTTGGAGTAGTCACGACTGATCCTGGGTCTGTGGAAAACCAATGTCTTCCTCATAGCGGAGCTTTAGGTTGACTCTTCACAATGGTCTCTTGCTCCCAATCACCATCATACTGATTCCCATCACCTGTTGTTAATTGCCACTGCTCCCTTTATAAACGGGTTCACTCGGCCAGTGTTGCGTGTTCTTCTCTGTTGATGTTTAGAGCTTCTGCGTTGGACTCAGCCTACCACGTTGGACTTCTGACAGTAACTTTTTTTTGTGTTTGTTTGTAACTTAGTCTTACCTAAAGCACCCATTGCGCCTAATGTACTTGAGCTGCACAGCTCGTTTACTGTGCTATGAACAATAACAATAAAAACTTTTCAGCTCAACTGCCGCCTCTTGCTGCTTCCGCCACGCAACGCCAAGATGTGTTCAAATGTTCCATGTTTATTTAACTTGAACATGAGAACAATGAAAGTGTTGTTTCATCACATAGAGATGCCATTTAGGGCCATTTATTATGGTTGGTGTATGTGTACTGTATATCTATGTGTATGGGTGTGTGTAAATATATATGGGAGAGAGAGTTGATGGCGTTTTAAATTTTGTTTTGCTATTTGTTTTTGTCCTTATGAATCGAAGGAAGAAGATGCAACAAGAACACAAGGAAAACCATATTAATCAAATCCTCTAGCTGGACACTTTATTCTATTCTATCCACCTTTTTCCTGGAATCCCAATGGGGGTTGCCATGACGTCTCACTATTTCCGTTCCCCGGTTTCTTAGTTCCGGTCTCGCTAGCGTTTCAGCATCGCTAACCAAAACATTGCTAGTGAGACGAATAAAACTGGCTTTGATACCGATTACGTGCTTCAAGTATGAGCTCAGGCTCGACATGTTCCCTTGTCGGGTGCCATAACAACTCAAAAAATTGAAGTTGTTGTTGGAAAGTATATGCTTTGAACACCAGCAGCTTCGTAAACACTGTCCGCGTCCGGCTCCTTTTGTAGTAACTTGGATATTTTTTTCAACATTACTTAATCACATTTAAAATAATTTTATTAGATGCAGCACAATATAACAAAAAAGATGCCTTAATTGTCAAATTTGATCAAGCCAGTCCAAAGATATTCAAATTTAAATCGTCTGTATTTTTTAATGCAATTAACCTACATCTTGTGATCAAGAAATGTGCGCTAGTTTTACCATGTGGCTAGTGCCCGCCGTGATCATGGTTCATCGGACCAACACGTTGTCTTGGGACCCTTAAAAACTACCTTAAACTGTACAGACTGGGATGAAACGTCAGGAAACAAACAAGAATATAATGTAACGGTCCACGTATCTATTAATATCTTTTGAACAGTCCCACAATGTTTTTGAATGGTCCAAATGCGAAGTTAAAATTCAAGCAGGCTCAAAAAGAAACAGGAGCACGAAATGCGAGTTCTTCTAACGGGATGAGAGAAAGTGGACATTCAATTATGTCATATTACCAAAACTCTGGGAAGAACCTCCTACAAACCGATTAAAACAGCGATTTATTTACAGCGCGCTTGCGATCACTGACCTCGCTTATGCCCGGTTCACACTACACGATCTTAGGCTGGTTTTTCAGTCGCTGACTGTTTTTTGTAGATCGCCGACAGAAACTGTGGTCGGAAGCAAATCGGCGATCACTCGTCGCTCGCTCAGTCCTGTAGTGTGAACTGCTGAAAGACGCTCGCCGACTCATCGCAGACGACCGGCAGATATCTAGCATGTTTAATATCTAGCCCGGTCAGCGACTGAGTCTTTGTGAGCCCGCGTCGCCGATCAGTCATGTAGTGTGAAAGCCACAACAACTGAAAGACTCGCGATTACAGCACAACCAGTCACGTAGTGCGAACGGCACAAAAACCTGACGACTGAAAAGTCGTGTAGTGTGAACCTGGCATTAGACAGCGCGACCGGAGAAAAATGTCCGCGGCTCAATCATGATCATGCGGGGATATCCAAGTAACTACGTTTTGCTTTGCATTCCATACCGAAGGGAAGGAGCCTAGCGTGGCTTGCAGTTTTAAAACTGAAATACCATCCGAAGAGGATATATGTTTGCTCGTTTCACTTTGTTGAAAAGAAGCCTACAGAGCTGCATCCTGACCCGGAGCTGTATTTGGGTTACGATAGACCACCCCAAAAGAAGAGACGAATAGTTCGCATGAGCCAAACGGATCTACAAATAGTTATAGTAAAAGTAAAACTACAAACAAACGAGATATTATACATATAATTTATTGTTTTTCAATGTTTCACAACATACGTTCTGCAATGCACGAGTAATCCACTGTCTCCACTACTCCACTCTCCCTCAGCATTACCCACGCCTGATGTTTACCTCGGCTCACGGTCTCACTTGGCTCTACCTCAGCTTTAAAAAAATGAAATCACCATGTTTTTTATACAATACCTTTCCTATTTTGTTGCTATAAAGGTAGTTGTATGCCTCTGTGCTTTTATAATTCCGTAGCTCTTCGCCATCTACGCCTTCGGGAAAGACGAAGTAATTGACTATATCAATATCGCTAACTTCAGGCCACAGCTTCATGTTATCAACCCACTCTGAGAGCGTTGAGGGGTGGGGCACTGGTAAAACACAGTCACCACAACTTCTTTTAACGCTCGTACTGTGCAGCCACCTAGTATTATTGGCCGTGTATTTTTAATAAAGCAGCAACGAACGTCCACTTTCTGACTCGCTCATAATGTAAACACTACAACCGGAAACCAACAACCGGATTCAGCTACGAATCATGGGAAAGGTTAAAGTTCAGGAAAATCGTGGATAGATGGGCTGGTGGGCATTTAACTCTTTGTAAGATAAACTAACTGTATGGGGCAAGTTAGAGCATTTGTACATCACTGTTGTACTTTTAAAGCATAATGAGCAAACCCACCTGCCTCCAGACATAGGAACGTTGCTCTGCAAACAGAACTGCCCATCAGGAAACTGCAGAGATTGCAGGTAAACGATGTCCAGCAAGGATGCTGTGATTGTGGGTTTTCGTATTGAGTAATGGGATCTTTCACATTACACATTGGTCTTCTGGTTGATCCCTCTGAAAGATATTAACTGCTCATAGTTTAGAAAATAGAATTTGTAGTCTAGAGTCTAATATTCAGACTTTCTAGAATTTTATAGTGTATGTGTGAACTAAACAAAATATATTGTTCTAGAATGTTTTATTTTAGTGGCACAACATATATTGACTACATAAATCAATATATCCAATTCTTGAATACAATCTGAATACAACTGCAACACACATTTTTAAGATGCTGTCAGAATCATTCTCCAGATACCAAATATACATTAATTTTCTGTTAAAATGTTTAAAAATAGTGTACACATACACAGGCATGCAGTCATGTACACACTCATACACATCCATGATAGTTCAATTACACTGTCCTGTTTTGTTCATGAGCTATCTACAGTGTAACATTCAATTCAACAGCACAACTGTGCAAGTAGAATTTGTGTTGTATTAAATGAAACCAGTACATATATCAAGCTTATCTGTACACCCAGAAAATAAGCATAAAACAGTCAAATATGTTGTTTGAGTCAAATATAATATGATAGCCTTATAATTATTATTTACAATTTAAAGCTTGTATGCTAATTATTTTATCATATTAATTTTTAGCTCGATCAGACTTGCAAGGTAACACATGTCATAGCTACATCTAAATGTAAACAGTAGTTAGTATTTATCTTGTATTTATTTGTATGTGTGTTTACTTTGTTGGTTTCTTGCTTGTTTGTTTGTACCTTATCATAAAAAAGAGCAATGTATCCATTAAACAACAGCAAAGGCGCTGTTTCAACTTGTAGCCGAGCTTGGTTAGTTTCAGCCTGCTTCATCAGCATCTGGAACTGTAGGGATAGGTGCCTACACAACACAGTGACCTGACGGTGACCTCTCCACACAGCCTCCGGGCCGTCATGTCTCACCGGAGCCCCGAAGCTCAGACTCACCCTGCCGTGCTGTCTCCTCCTGAATGACATTCAGCATTCTCAGCACTACGTGAATTCATTTGAGTGCTAAGACTGAAGGTATATCAGCTCAAATGGACATCAATTAGGCCCCATGGTATCACTTGTAAAAATGTCAAGGACAAACTGGAAAGCTCTGGAATGTGTGAATGTGTTACTAACGTTCAGTGAGATACACTAGCTACTAACTGAAGTAGGATAGAGTTGTTTGCGTGTTTTACGTTTCAACATGTGGCCAAATGGCAGAAATTACATTAACTCACATTAAGAACCTGACTGCTTTCTTCTCATTCTCATTAGTAGACAGAACCATTAATAGAATCTCGTATATTTTTTATGGTGTCCTTCATATTGGTCTGCAGTGGATCTACAATACAAATAAAATGTTGCCTTAGACGTATTGCACATTGGCCTATACACATGCTCTTGAACAGCTGTATCACAGAATAGGTAACTAGGTACAATCACAAATAAAACTTGTCTGGACAATGTCTGGACATGTCTGCAGTTGTCTGGGTGCTCATATTTACAGAACATCAATGGACTCATCTCAACAACAACAAAATCAAGATTAACCAGATTAACAAAATTAATCAGATTACCAAGATTAACCACTAAATGTTACACTTTACACCCCACTCCCCCGACCTAAAAAAAAAAAAAAAAAAAAAAAAAACAGCAATATTTTTTTATAAATCCAGATTACAGTCAAACATTTGAGTGTGGATTATCAGGACTTTGCAAGCAGCCTGCTAAGGCTAAGCAAAATGTGGTTAACTGTGATACGCTGACAGTACAGGATACCTCTAGCTGAAATTAATTCAGGAATAATACATAAAAGATTGCTCATTTTAAACATTATGTAATATAACACATTTTGAAGCATCCTGCATACTGGCAAAGAAGGTATCACAGAAGCCTTGCAGCTCTTTCTAAAATGTGATTTAAAGGTGTTGCCTGCGAATTTGTTGTGCTGACAGGGTAGCACCATGTTTAACTGATACAAAAGATGCATTCATGTTTAATTAGCCAATGTTTTGGCTTCCATGCACTTTGTATACAAACAATGACAAAAACTGGTCCCTATATTTAGAAATATTTAAATAAACCTTGTTGAACTGTAAATTGGACTGGTTCTATATAAATTGACCATAATTTGTACAGTTACACATACATACATACATACATACATACATACATAAATTGTATAGAAAAACAAATACATTTATATATTGTGTTTGTGTTATGTGTTATCTGCAGAGGCCACAGGTGGATGTCTCTCACCTGGAAGAAATCCATCACACTTGGATTTGCTGCACAGTTGAATGAGAAATCTCCAAGGCTCCCAGACAGATTTATTTTCCCCCAGACTGGACCGCAGAGCCCAGCCATGGTTCTGATCTCCTCGGGCTCCACTGCTCAATACCTAAGGCTATGAGGAGGAGTGCCCCATTCTCAGATAGGACTCCCAGCGGTCCTCACCACAATGTATGACTGTAAACATTAGGACCAGTTCACATGGGTTCAGAAACACAGCTGTTGTCATTTAAAATGCAAGTGCTGTATACAGCACCTAGGAATGGGTTCGGAGCTCTGTGTGTGTGTGTGTGTGTGTGTGTGTGTGTGTGTGTGTTTTGGCATGCCAGTAGAGATGTATTCCTAATCGCAACCGACACTACTGCAAAATGAATGAGCTGAAGCTCAGAGCCAGACACACTGCACTCTGGGTAACGTGACATGGCTAGAAAAAGGTATTTGTGCCATTATAATGGATAAGCTAACAAAATGAGATGAGCCCATGTTAATAGTTTTTTCTGACAAACAAAACAACGAGGAACTTGATATTAAGCTGTTGTTTGAAATCTCTCAGAACAATGCAAGTCTTAAGCAGAGGCGATTCAAATGGCAGAAGAACAAACCTCAGTCCTCACCGTGCTCTGAGACCACAGTTTCTCGACTGCGACACAGGGAAATAACGCGACAGAGGGAAATAAACCCTACTCCAGCATGTTTAGACTCCATTTTTGTCACCAATTCAAGGCTCCATCCTGAAATGTTTACAGCTGCGACACTGCGCTACGGGGTAGCAGACAGTCAAGCTGAAAGCTTTCACAGAGTCTTCATGAACCTGTGCCTTCCACATGTACACAAGCCTCAAGTGTCCTCAGGGGCCTGATGGTATGATTATGTTCAATACACTTTGCAGTCTTTGCAAAGCAATTACTGCAGTTATCTCTAGAGAAGACAGAGGCAACCGTGGACATCATTTTTTCACGGATGCTTGAAGACCTATTATGGAGGTGGGGATTGGAAAGTTCTCATTGTATAGGTTTATTGCTACAGGAAATTAAGTAGTTCCTGTAAACATTTTCTCAACCAGGTAGTTTAACCAAAATGATGGCAAATAATGGTTTTCATTTACCATGTAATTTCAATTTTAAGTACAAGGTTTTTTAAAACCCTGACATTGAATCCAGAGATTTTTCATGTAAAGTCATATTTAGCCCATGGGTTACTAAGCTTTTTCTGACTGGCCCAGAAATAAAAGGTCAATATTTTTACACGGGCAAACAAAAATAATAATAAAAACATCTAAAGACTCTTGCTGGGAAAAAAAATTGTTCACACAATATATAGTGACATTTGAATTTTTTCACTATGCCTTCACATATCCGAAGCATTTCCCTCATGATATCATGAAGACCAGCTATAGTTTCATAGTTCCTCTTTGCCCCGTGTGGCAACACCCACGAGAATCGGATAACCTTCATCTCTCAGACTTTATAAAAGCTTAACAAAAGTGCACATTGAAATGAAGTGAAGCATAATATCCTTGTGTGTCCCTCCGAACGCAATGTTGCTGGGAATACCTACTCCGTGGACGTTCTTCTAAAAGTCTCTTAGCAGAACTCCTCTTGAGGGTCGCTGGACGTGGAGGTGACTGCCCTGTTCTTGGTGTTTTGATGACAGCCATTGTGATGGGGGTGGCTCGCAAGGCTTTTCCGGGCTGGCATGGTGGGCGGCTCGCCCTGGTCGCCCACGTTCACCATGGTGGTCTCGACGCGGGATAGTGTGTACATGCTGCTCTGGTGGGTCACGTGCAGGCGCGTGGCCCTCAGCTCCAGCTCCTCATAGCTCGACAAACGCACAAAGGGGCACCAGCGGAACGCCCGCTTGAATCCTGCCCGAAACCTTTAGAGAAGAAGAGCCCGAGTAAGAGGGGAAGGGAGAGGCATGATGGTGGGGTCTTTAATGTAGAAAAACTGCCCATTCAATCATGTCCAAGACCTAGTTTCTATATCCCATAGCAGAGCAACATATATCCCATTACTGATTTCAAATGTACTGATCCTAGGTCGTCTTTCTTCGTTCAGTTCTTCAATTCTTTCAATTTGAAAAGTAGAAATTTCATGGTGGACCAACAAAATGTATACAATTGGTGCAGTAAGGAAAATAATCTTTTGAAAAGAACAACTTGATACTTCAAAGATATTTGCCAGCCTTGTTCCATAATATCTCTTTCTGAATCTCCTTGAACAGGCTTTTGGAGGAACAATAGTTCTCTTGCTATTCTCTTGCCACTTTGAATAACCAGAGACTGAGCAGATGTTCTTTTCTGGCCAGCATGAAGGCCTGTGGTATTCTGCTCATACATCTTTTGGCATAAGGTGATTTATAGCCATAGCGGAAAATGGCACGCAATGCACAAAAGTGCACGTGAGTGTTTTGCATTTTACCTGCTGTTGAGGCAGCAGTAGATGATGGGGTTGTACATGGTGGAGCTCATGGCCAGCCACATGACAGCTAGATAAACTTGCTGGATGGACTTCCTCTTAACCAGCTGCTTGTTTAGGCCAGTGATCAGGAAGTAGACATGGTATGGCAACCAGCAGATGGCAAAGGTCACAACCACGATGATCATCATCTTTACCACCTGTATGTGAGAAAGGCAGATGAGATGAAGGGCTGTCTTTTTTCTAGCCAGTATTCTCAGAAGGAAGCTTTGTAGCCACCTTTAGTGATTTTGGTGTTATTTTTTTCTTTCTTCCTTTCACACAAATAAAAGCCATTAAACAGTAATTAAGTCACGTGGACATTTTTTGTATTCATCTACTGCCAGCTTTGTCACGTTGAGGACCCCGGCCCCTCCCTTTTGGGCGTGTGTTTACGTTGTCCACGTGCATTGTCTGCGTCAGTGGATCTCCGTGGTTATGGCTATGTCGTGTGATAATCTGTCTCACCTGTGACGCGTCTCGTAATCACGTGGCGCGAAGACGGTTTGTCTATTTAATGTGCGCTCGCGCAGTGTCCTGTGCTCGTCGTTGTCTGAGTCTGCACGTTGTGTGTGTGCGCCTGTTGCCTGTTTGTTCGTGCGCTATTGCGCAATATACGTAACTCATTAAACGTAACGTCTGCTGGAAGCAGGGATCCCGTGTCTCGTCCTTTGCCAAGCCCGCGCGTTACCACGTGTTTTAATTTTGTCATTAGTAATTTTATTAGTATTTTAGCATGTTATAGTTGCTGTTTTTTACCATATAATTAATAATCTTGTCTGTTTTTACATTTACTACCTACTCTGTAAAGCACTTTGACCCAGCCGAGGCTGTTCTGTAAAGGGCTATACAAATAAAGTTGAGTTGAGAGTTACAAGCTTTGTATTTGATATTTATATTTACTGTCTTTGATTGTTATGTAGTAGGTAACATTGTATCCTCTCATGTGGGTTACCTCTATAATATACCCGTAAAAGTCCTGGCCAAGACTCCTGACATTACACTGACCCACCTCTGTAACATGACTGAAGTTCTGTAAGTTATTTTGGACTTGTAAGTCACTCTGGACTTGCCAAATGTATAAAACATATTTACATGTAGCAAGTTTTTTCTGCGCCAAAAGGCGTTTCACATTGAATTTTACAGAGCTGTATTTGCAGTTATCATTATTGCGTCTCCATGTATGAGCATGAACAAAGTTTCCATTTTAATGAAGCTGCCAGGAGTCTCTCTGATTAATGGATCCAATCAGTACATGTCGCTTCACATTGTGCACACTGTTCCCACTTGTGGATCACTGACAAAAAAATCAGCACGTGTCAATCATTTTTCAAAGATGGAATGGACACCTTCTAAGGATCTTTTGTCCTAACAGTATGCAACTGAAACAAGTGTGTTTAAAGGTACCAAATATGGTAACAAAAACTCACAAATCCGACATGGCAGCAGTGTCAAACGAGGAATTTTAAAAGCTTTATGAATTTTGTAAATGAATCAATGATTGTAAAATAAGGATGGAAAAAAACATTCAAAAACCCACAAATGCACGTTTTAAGGTAGCTCCTATGAATATAACCGTTTTCTTCCACTCTGTGAATGTTTTAGGCCCATGTGTGCCTTTAATATAGCTCACTGATGCGAAACTGTACCATGCTGTAACATGAAGAGGAAGTGAAATGACATGTTGATTATGCTCTGAAAACGAGGCTGAGTGAATGAATTGGCAGTGACAGTCTTATGTGAAAGTAGAGCTCCCTAATCAAACTGCTACAGAGAGCTCCAAGACAAATAAAACAAATGTGTTGAAATAAAACGCTTCAGTGATTTGTTGAACTGCAAACCATCAAAAATCCAACTAGCTAAGTCAAGGCATTACCTGTTTTATAAAGATAGGGTGAAGATCAAGAAACCATGAAAGGAGTTGGATAAAGTTCTAAAATGCTATACCAACAATCACACAGACACAGCCAGGTGGTTTAAAACAGTAATGAAAATGTGAAGTTAGGAAAGACCATGAAAAGAACAAAAAAAAAAACATGAATTCCTGCTGTCCCATCTCCACATGGTGCTTGATGGTGCGTGAAGTTCACCAGTGAGTGAGACATGTAATCATAGCTTGTTTCTGATTGGATGGACCTCCTGTCTCGCTTCACTAATGAACATGATTACGTTCCTCAGGCTTCGCCAGCCTGTGCCGTGGGCAGAGGTCGGAGGTCACTGTGGCAACACCTCTGCCAGACACGCAACACGCAGCAGACTACCTTAGGAACTACTCATCAACAGATATTGGCAGTGCTCAATAAAATAAGGTCTAGGGGGAGCTCAACATATCTTTATTGTTACAGACAATTTAATGGTCACATTCTGGACAATTTAATGAAATGTGACCACTGTATTCTGGAAAACCGAAAATAAAATGTACGCAAAGGCAGAAATAGATGTGAATCATATATTTTTTTATTTGGCTAAATAAGCAAATTAACAAACAAAAACTACACAGCGCTTAATGTGATGCTGGTCACTCAGTATTTCTTTATACCAGCCACTACTTTGTAACTCTTTGCTCAACTGAGCATTATCTCAGGTCCTAGCTGTAGTGCTAGCGAACCTCCTAGCCATAGACCCTGCCCTAGAGGGAGAGACCCTGCCCTAGGGGGAGAGACCCTGCCCTAGAGGGAGAGACCCTGCCCTAGGGGGAGAGACCCTGCCCTAGAGGGAGAGACCCTGCCCTAGGGGGAGAGACCCTGCCCTAGAGGGAAAGACCCTGCCCTAGAGGGAAAGACCCTGCCCTAGGGGGAGAGACCCTGCCCTAGGGGGAGAGACCCTGCCCTAGAGGGAGAGACCCTGCCCTAGGGGGAGAGACCCTGCCCTAGGGGGAGAGACTCTGAGATGGCAATCTGAAATGGCTAATTTGCTTTGAACAGAAACACCAGACACACTACTGACTGAATGGAAAGTAAATTAAGAAAATGTCTGAATTCCTGTTTTATCAACATGGATCGCCAGATAATATGATCATCTTTAACATGTTTTCATAACATGCCAATTCTGTAAAGTGCCATATTAATATCTGTCATAACTGATATATCTATTCTGGAAGATTTTGTAAGATGAATAACACGTAAGTTTATTGTACAGCATAGCAAAGAAATATCAGATTTGGAGGTAAATGTAAATGCTAGCTAGCTATCTGTCTGTATTAGCTGGTGAGTTTTGATCAGAGCAAGTGGCTTTCTTTATATGTTAGATGTGTAGCTAGCTAATGATTTTTTAATTTGCCTCAGACTTTCCCTGGCTATACCAGAGATTTTCTAATATGTCCCTAGGGAAGGATCTGCCAATATTGAGAGGTAACTATCGTAAAACATTGGAACAGCTTTGTTGACATTATAATGCTGGGTGTGCTGAACAAGAACGAGGATCCATCTGCAGATAAAAGCTCTGGTTTAAAATAAACACCAACTGATAACGATAATGGGAGAGCGATCTGGTAAACCAGGCAGAGGTACAGAGATGTAAGACAGGAATCAGAGTATGTAACAACAGTCTGTGGTCAGTAAGTGTGGCAGTGCAGTAAACCAGGCAGACATGCAAGGGGGTGAGACAGGGGGCAGAGTACTTAACAGCAGTCGTCAATAACAGCAAGGCAATCCACTAAACCAGGCAGAGGTACAAACAAGGGCTAGACAGAGATGAAATCCAAGGGCAGGTAAATGGTACACAAGAAATCAGAACAAAGATAACAATATACAATGCTTGGTATGCTCTCAAGAGTTGGCAAAATGTTGCAAACTCCCGTTGCAACTGGCTGGCTAAATACGGAAAGTAAGGACAGTGATACAGAACAGATGAAGGAAGAACTCTCTAGAATTCCGGAGACGGTGACCTCCGTGGAGATGGGGAAGTGACCTCAGACCTGACTGATATCACGGTCCGTTTTAACTGGTCTAACATTTACATGGTATGGTATGATTGGCTGAATTGGCTGAATCTCAAATGCAAATTAGAAGATCCCTGTGTTATAGCTACACAATGGAACTAATGGATATTGAATGGTGAGTGCTGCAGTATGGGTGTAGTCTCAGAAGGGTGGAGCTCAGAAGGGTGGAGCTCAGACAGGAGGGTAGTCAGTGTGGGCTTCAGCTGCTGGAGCCCATATGCTTCAAGGTTCAACTGGTGGAGTCCATCTGCTTCAAGGTTTGACGTGTTGTGCATTCAGACATCCATGTCTTAATACCTCAGATGTAAGAAGTGGTTCTGAGTTACTGTTGCCTTTCTATCAGCTCAAACCAGACTGGCAGTTCTCTTTTGACCTATGACATCAACAACATTTTCCCCAGATAACTGCCACTCACTGGATTTCTTTCACAAGATGGCTGTGCTTGAAAATCACAGTAGATCAGAAGTTTCTGAAATTCTCAGACCAGCCTGTCTAGCACCAACAACCATGTCAGGTTCAAAGACACTTAAATCACCTTTCTGCTCCACTGTCTTATCAGATCCAGCGATGCACAAAAGGACAAAGCTAGCTTCTCTGAAGCAGGGCCTTCCCTTTGTGTATCTGAGTAGCAGTGATTAAAAAAAAGAATACACAGGCATATCGTTTTCTCATTACCCAAGGCTGCATGTGATCTATGGGCTCAGCACCACACTGTAATCAATGAACAGACATGAGTTCGTTTCTAGAGACAGAGGACAGGTCGAGAGGCCATTTACCGCAGATATGTAGCCAGAGGAATAATAAAAGGAGATTGTTCTGCACCTAAAATGCGATAAGAATGTACCGCAAATGTTGCAAAGAATCATGGGACTTCCTTGTGCGCATAATGAATGCCCACTTAAAGTATCCAACATGAGTTTAAACTGCTTAAAATATCAGCTTCTGCTTGACAGTCCGGAGCATGAATTAGTCTGGATATAAAAATAAAAATACTTTTTATTTCCTTATCAGTGCAGTAAGAAAGTTGCAATCATATGTGTGAAAAAACAAGCCATAAAAGTACCACAGTTGCCACATTTGAATCAGCTCGGGTCTGTTTCGCTTGAGATTGTCAGCAGTGGTGTGAACGGAAGCAAAGGTGATGAGGGAGATGGTGGGGCCTCTGAGCCCGTATCTGAGCCCGTCTCTGAGGTTCTGTCAAAGCTGACAGCTTTCTTATGCTTCCCAAAACAGCGGGAGCTTAAACATACATCTGTATGCAAAACAAAGACCAGTGAGACAGTCGGTCACGGAGGCGCACGGCTGTGAGTCGAACCCGCACGCTGGCGTCTCCGTTGGTGCTTTTCCTAAACCTTACTTTGGGGCGTTCGGCTTCATTTATTCAATTATTTCACATTTGTAAATTATTCAAAGCCAGCTATGAGAAGGAGCGGGCTCTGTGCTGCTGCTTAGATGGAACTGTCCGTGCCTCTTTGTTTCCCCGGGGGCGACTGAACTCGTGCGGTGCGGATATTAACTCAGTGCTTACAGTACTAAACATGACTAATCATTGTTGACACTAGGCATTTGGCACCAGGGTCCAAACTAATCTTTTCAAGACATTACCCAGACTGCAGTGCTCAGCTGATATGATTGGACAAACACTGGTTCTTCTTAGCTAAGGGGATAATGGGGATCTTCGTGTTTTGCTTTTAGAGAAGCAACAGAAAACATGCTAAGGCAGGGATGGGCAACTTCCATGACAAAGGGGGCCAAATTTTTTTCAGCACTATTATTGGAGGGCCACATGACCACGCACTTCAAATATTGGATATGAAAGACACTACAAATTATTCTCAATAAGAACACATTTTAAATGAATTCAGATCTGTATGTTTATTGCACCAACATACATCTATTTTCTGCATATAAATGCATTAACATGTCCTTAATAAGCAACAAAGACAAAACATTTGCTTAATAAAAAAGTGCAAAAAGGAATTTGAACTGAATTTGAACTTCATATCAAAGAACTGTAATGCGTAGCGCGCTGCGGAGCGAGGAGGCGGACACAAAAAACGGTCGAAACACAGAGACACAAGTACACAGGGCTAAACTAGACACAACTGAACACAATGACGACACGTGCGTGGCAGACAGGGGGAAACCAGGACAACAGACACACAGGGCGGGATAACCGGGCAAGGAACAACACCGACACGGGGGAGGGGGGCGTAGCCCTACGTGACAAGAACAAAAACGTCTTGCTCTATCGGTTTTTTTAAATATTAAATTATTATTGATCTATTTGCGGGCCGCCAGTTGCCCATCCCTGTGCTAAGGCCATTTTTCTCACCACTCCTGATGAAAGTAAATTGGCATTTATCTACTGCATTATGCCATGCGCTTATATCCAGTGTGAGAATTTGATTTGATATGATATATATTATATGATATACACTTATATCAATATTTGTTCATGAAGGGGTCATGTTGTGGGTTCATACCTCCTAATAGCCCATGACCTGGATCAGTTATGGAAGGTTTCTGTGGTGGAAAAGTACTTTACAGGCTGCCCAAGGAAACATGTTCAGCCTTCTTTATCATAATCTATATTTGCAGAATTCACTAAACATATCTTTAAATGTTATCGTGCCCTTGCCAGGAACTACAGCTCCCAGAATTCTTAGCCACAAGCCACACCCTCTGTCTCCTTCACCAGATGTAGTTCACCTTCCAATAAATCACTCTCCCCTCTTCCCGTTTTACAGCTATGCACATATATGGACCCTGCACAGGCCTCTGTCTAGGTCTTCATGAAGGTTTGCTCACATTTCAAAAAAGCTTAGTTGTTATTATTGTGTTACTGTATTGACGGTTTTCTCTTGTGTTTATTCGTCTCAGTACTGCCTGGCTGTTTCAATACTCTTCTAATGTTTGACCAGTTTTTGACAGTTTGACTGTCTTTTTGCTCATAGATTTATTTTTATTTTTTACAGTGCGCTCTGTGTTTTATGTACTTTTCCCAATTTTAAAACCTGGATATGACTCTTGTGTATTTGGCCTGTCCAGGGACGGACTGGCCATCGGGCATACCGGGCATTTTCCCGGTGGGCCGACGTGCTATTTGGGCCGACAGTCCTGACACTTTTTTTTATCTATTTATATATTGGTCTGACCGGCCCATAAAACAAGTAGATAAGTGGGCCGATTCAGATGGAGGCTGGCTGATTGACACTTGTCTGGCGAATCACATTAACACACCTTTCGCGATGCTACTGCTGCCTGCATAATGCATTTGGCAAAAAAAAGTCAGCGCGAGAGTTTACCGGTCCTTAAACACGCTGGTATGCAGCCCATTGGTTATTTTCTTTACTGACACAGAGCTGCACCAATCATATCATCAAACACCCCCTCCTCCATGCGCCGGTGCGTAGTGCAATCTAACGTTGATTAACATAACGTATGTGAGTATCTGAGATGGAGAAAAAGCGCAAAGGAGGTGCAGAGAAACTACAACAAAAAGAAGCTTGAACTTCAAGTAAACGCTGCCAAATGTATAAAAATTACTCAAATGTTTGCCACAGCAGGGCCTTCATCAGCTCCCGTGGCTGATGACAGTGGTGGCGGTGGCCAGTGGACAGAAACATGTACTGAACGTGCGGTAAGCCTGACTCCTTTCAGAGCAGCTATAAAATGAGTAGGGTTAAGCAACCAAACCCTTTGCCAAATCTGATAAATTGATAAAACATCAATAAAATCATTTTGGCTAATGTTCTATGGCCGAGTTAGTTTGTATTGTAAATGCAAAAGGTAAAATAAGTGAATAACGTCCTTACCTCTATTATAAGACTTTGTGTACACTGACTGTATGAGAAAATAAGCCTATTTTAGTACTTTTATGTCTTCCATTCTGAACTAAATAGTCTTAAATGTGAGAACACTTTTAAAACCTCCATTCACCAACAAAAACAGTACTAAGTCACTCAGCAGGCAGCATTCTATTTTCATTATTATACTATTAATATTTGTGGGGTGAGTAGTAGGCTAGGCTAAGGCTATGCTTGGTAGGAAGGGGAAATGTTTGGTAGCTTTTATGGAGGTGTTTAGGGACAATGTACAGAAATTAAAGGAAATTACACTTTTTAAAATGGTAATTTTGTTTATTGCCTGTGCCATATGCCAATGCTGCTGTGTGCCTCTTCACAAATCTTCATAAATCCAGTATTTCTAGGTGTATTTTTAAAGCCACCATTCAATTAAACTGAGTTACTGGGCAGTTTTCTGATTTTGTTATTAGGCCATTGATTGTTTAACTTGTAAGCCTAGGTTTAGCTACTTTTTCGCCTGGATGTGTTTGGGGGCATTTAGCCTAGCTGGCTAAAGAAAATGTAGGCTCTAATTAAAGAAAATCTTATTTTTTACAATGACAATTTTTTTTGCCAGTATCATGCCAATGCAGCTGTGTGTCTGTTTTTCTGATAAAACAACAATAATTAATTCCTTATGTTGAGATAAAAAAAAAACATACATTCATTCTTTTGACTGGGTAAGTTCACAATTTATTGAGTACTACTCTTGGAAGAGTTAGCATCTGATCCTTTATTTTTCATCTCTAATCTTTCTTTCTCTTGTCTTCCTCCCTGAAACACATAGGCACACCCAGTTGGATGAATGCTGCATTCATTACTGTGATGGAGTGGTTCAATATGCATTTTCATACTGTTAATAAACAAAACTTTTTGAAAGTATTTAATGATTAAAAAATTATTTAATTTCACTCTCACTAATTCCTGTAAACTCATGGCATGGCTTAGGGTACATGGTTTTAAAGAGTGTAAACTGTTGGTATACACATTCAAAAAACTGAAAAGTGTGAAAAGCGTTATCGAGTGTGAGTGGGCCGGTCTGGTCCAAAAATGCCAGGGCTGATTTTTTGTCCCAGTCCGCCCCTGGGCCTGTCTGACAGCTATATAAAGCCCCTCGGCAAAAAAAAAAAAAACACTGATCATAGCAGCCATATGTGATTTTGTTGTATCTTACTCCATGTTTGGGTTGCCTTTTAAGAGAAAAAAACTCAAATAAATCACTGTGTAAGGGGGAATGTGCTCAGGAAAGGGGGGGGGGGGGGAGATAGAGGATGGGGGAAAAGGAGGGGAGAGGAGGGAAGAGGAGGGGGATTCAGAGGCGATGCATTGTGGTGCAATGATTTGTTCATTTCGCCATATAGCCTCGGAATGGCTTCCACTGTGCTTATTTAGACCGAATGAAACGAACATTGGACCAGCTCAGATGGAGAGATCAGACTCGGCCCTTCCTGCATCCGGCAGGGAGTGACTCTATTATGTATGTTGATTATTCTGAATCTCCTTCTTGAACTGTTCACAGTGATGGACGTTGCACTCTAAAAAAAAGGATTGGCTGGGATGCATTGGCAGTGTGTCGTTATGATCCCAATGTAATGAACTAAGCTAAGATGAATTGCAGATCAGCAATGACTCAAAATGTGAAAAGGGAATGTTTTTGAGGGAACATTTATTTAATGTATTTTAGAGCTTTGACATTGTGCAAAATAAAAGATTAAAAGGTTTTTGATGGCACATGATTTTTCTTTCTACAGATATCTGTTAGAATTGATTTCCCTAAAAATGTAGATATTAGTTTATTTTGATTGCCATGGAAAAGTGGGCATGGCTGGCTTGTGTATTCAAAGTCATTATAAAGTCTTTTAAATTTGCTGTGCAATTATCTTGCTGTAGCACACTGTGGGAAAACTTCCAACCATACATTTTATTTAATGGACTGTGATAGGTGTGACACATTCACTCAGTTGAGTATGAATTCACACACGTGCAGTGTCGTGCTCGTAATTACTAATGCTGTAGTCTTGCCTAAATCACCTCTTAATACCATATTTATATATATTAACAAGATGAAAACATTTGCTCAACAAATTTCAAATGATAACTGTAAAAGTCCAGGGAAAAGAAAATGCTAGTCATTAAGCTTTCAGAGATAAGCACCAAAATCAAATGTGGAGATTAATATTCTTAAAGTATATAATGGATATTGAATTATGCAGTTACAGAAGCCTCCAGCCTTCAGCCAGCAACAAATGGCCAAGAAATAATTTATGCTTTGTATCACTCTCAGAGAAAGACTGAGCATTTCAGACAGAGGACTTGGGCTCATTTCATGAGAGCAGAGCATGAGGCCGACAGGCGGCTTCACGCATGCGCATGCAAATATACATATGCATGAGGCGTATACATATGCATGAAGGGATGCCACTCTGAGGTTGGGGAGGGATGAGAATACGTCACATTGTCACCGAGGCTCACACGGATACTCGTTGGTGTTTCGTTCCACGGCTGTGTGCTGGGCAGAATACAAAAACAGACCAGAATGGAGACTCCCTCCCTTCGGCCTGAACAAGGCAGTGACTTCCCTCCAATCGGGCCAATCAGAGACGCGCAGGTGTCCATTAAATTGCGCCCCAGGTGAGCTGACGTGAAGTCTGCAGATTGACCTGCTGCCTGATCTTTCTAATCCCCTCCCTTTAGAGAAATTGGCCTCACAGTTTGGCCCTCTTGCTGGGTTTTTACTCTTTGGTAATCCTTGAACCAATCACACCACTTAACTACAGCTTTATTACAATGATACTGGAATGACATGAACCGGCTCTAAAGCTTGCGGGTAGCGGAGGGATACGTGCTACGTGCTGTGCCCAAAGGCACCTGCCTCGAATATTGATCAGGGCATTCCAAGTGAATGGAATAATTTTTTTTGTTTGTTTGTTCTTGATGTAAACTATAATATGCTTACTGCTTACTTTATAAGGCAAAGTAGTGCTTGCTAAGCTAAACTATAAACTAGTGAAATAGTCATCTGGGAAAATGTAAGTATGGACATGTTTATTAAAACAAATACCAGTGTCACCGAAAGTGGGGAATCAGTAAACCGAATGACCTAGTACCTAAATACACCTGATAGAAAATACTGATGTCCTTATGCTTCCATTGGATTGGCTACAGCTGTGTTCAGGCATATTTTAATGCAATCTGAAATGACAACAGACACTTTGTAGCTTTCTGGTTCACTTTCCTGTTCATTTTAGGTGCTTTCCACCATTATTATTTTTTACATGTTCAATTAAAGCTCAATGACCTCTGTGCCTAGGGAGCATTTTAAATGTCTGAGTGTATCTCCAAGGATGAGAAAAGTACAGGGAAAAATAACCAAAAGTACCAATGTATCGTCTTCAGGATGCAATGAAGACATTCCCAGCTTGAATGTCCTGTTTTACTCAGATATATGACACAGTTCTTAACCCTTTAAACGCTGGCTATAATTGTGTCTTGGACAAAAGCAGCCTGTCCACTCAATCCCAAGACAGAGGAGGTAGGAGGAGACTCAACACCCACTCCCTCCACTCCATTATCCGTTTTCTGATCTTCACGCACCACAAAGAAGTGTAATCATATTGCAGAGACCCGTCTCCCGCTGCAATTAGGATGGATTTCAAAGGCTGTGGTAGGTGTCCCTCCTACTGAGTCCTCTTAATTATCCCTGATGTAGAAGAGAGAAGGGGCACTTGGGCCTTGCCTCTGTGTCCCCGTTCTCATACACGCGCACACACAAACACGCACAAGCCTGCACACACACACACACACGTGGGCACTCACGGACACACAGAATCCAGACACATGCATTTAAGTTCCCAATTAGCTCTTAATAGAAGGGAGAGATACCGCGTGGAGCGCAGATTGAAGCGAAGAGCTGCAGCAATTCCACCAAGTGTAATGAAAGGCATTTACTTCATCAGCCTGAAAGCTCCGAGTGGCAGCTGGCGTGGACTGGAGCGCTCGCTATGCAGAACGAAGGACAGACCGCAGCCACCGAGGCTTTATTACCTCATCTACACCAACTGCCCTCCCCAGCCCCCCGCCCTCCCAAGCCAGACTGCTCACGCTGGGTGAGGGCGTCCAGCAAACAACCCCGGATGGGACCCACGGACTCGAATCCACCACAGGTACCGGACGCTGACACGCGTACCTGTGAAGGGTCAAGATGCGGGAGACCATGGAGGTTCGACCCCAGAACCGGAGGCAGCAGCATAGTCTCTATGAAGTGTGGGGCTTCAGAATGACTCGGGCGCCTGCTATCAAACCACCCTGCCGCACCGTGATGGATTATAATGCGGCTGTTGAAGTATCTAAAAGCACATCGGTCCGACTTTTAAAGGGCCATCTGGCCATAAGCTCGTGCTTGAAAAAACTGACAGCTATATAGTCAAAAATTACTTGGCAGTTAATGTACCATGAGTGAAATATGGGCTGTGTCTCATATCATAACTCTGGTTTTGGCTCTGCCTTTTTAAAATAGAGTTAGCAGCAGTGGTCCTGGAGATAGAAAGAAGCACGCACGCACGCGCACACACACACACACACACACACACACACACACACACACACACATACACACTTGGCTCAGGAAATGAAACAGAACTAAGATTAGGTAGCAGAGGGACCCATGTGGGTAATAAATGACTGAACTGAAATAATTAATTGGAACTCTAATGACTTCATAAAATTTTAATTACTGTTTGCCTTGTATATGTACCTATTTCTCTCACGTACACATACACTCTCACAATGACTACCTTTTATAGTACTTGCTTATGTAAAATCTGCTTTTAAATAATTTCATTATAAAGCAAATATAGACAAATACATATCCAATCTAATACCAGCAGATCTCTCCCTTTGTCAAATTTACTCCCAAGAACTTCTATTCCTCTTCTTTTTGCTTCTCTGTCAGTCTCTCCATTTGCTTCTGTTTACGTGCTAGCCCCGTCTGTTTGCATACTAGCCCCGCCCATCTATATTTTTGAACTGTTGCGTAGCCTTCAATCTTTTTTATGAACCTGCCCTTCCATCCACCATTATACTTGCAAGCTCAGTAGTGATGAATGTAGCAGAAGTATTTAAACTTTGACAGTCCATCGGTTCATTTCTCATCATCCCTCTTGCGGTCTTAAAGAAACTGTCTGAATAAGGACAACACTTATGGAATGCTTGAAAGGAATCTTTAGACTGAGGTCACAATTCGTTCAGTGATTCTCCCCTGGTTGCTCGGATTCTGATTGGCAGTGTGGAGCAGGTTGTATGAGCGGCCATCTTACGATCTTTATGTCCAAGATATGGGCATCATGGTTAGTTTGAGTAGAAAAAGTAGTGTAATGGCATACACACAGAGCAGAAGAGCATGTGGAGATACTCATCACGACTCGAACTGCAGTCTTCGAGGCCTTACAAGATTCCAGGGTTTTGTTTGCAGAGTTTCAGCAGGAAGTATGCACTTTTGGAAAAGAACAGCACTTATTGCACTGGGAAACGTCAGAAACACAAATCCACCAGCGTTGAAGCTCCACTCAAAGATAAGAGATTTGTAGAGTCGGAGTTAACAAGGTAGCTATAATGGGAAATCAGGCTAGCACCCAGAAAGTAATTCATCAAGAGGTCCTGATGTGTAAGAGTGCTAGCATGCATCCATGTACAGCATGAGGATTGTGGGTCAGCACATATTGTAGATCAGTACATATTTTGGTCAGTACATCCGTGATAATATGTATGTACTGGCAGACTGTGGAATAAAGTCTGTCTCAATGAGGTATATAAGAATGTTGCTTTTTAAGATTACATGAAATCAGATTATTGCTTAAGGCTTGCTACACAGGTCAGTTTTTGACTTTGATATAAGCCGGAATCAAACAATAAGAAACAACAAAGTTTGGAAGTCTGCAAGTTAATCTGAGAAATGAAAAGCAACCGTGTGTACCTTTCTTTTTGCTCGTAGCTGTCCGTGATAGTTGTCAGACGAGTCTCCAGGGATCTCACCTCCCCACAGTGTCACTCCCACTATGGTGTAGGTGATCCCCATCACCACTAGGGGCAGCATGTAGATCAACACCATTACAATGATATGATACCTGCCAGGTGAAACAGGAATAGACAGTGAAAATGTGTGAATGTATGACCGTAATACATTTTTGGATCGTGTGTATGGAGTCTGTCAGCATCTCTAGAGGTGTAGATATGAACTGCAGGTTGCACATGGTTCAAGGACCTGCTTTTATTAGGCAGACAAACAGCAGATTTGACATTTGAACAAGACCATACTAGCTTGTTCGATACTTTTAAAAAGTTTCCACTTTATCTCCATTGTTTTTGGACAGTATCAGGAGATAAATTAGTTTTCCACTAACAAAACTGAACAATTAGATATCAAATAAATTTAGATAATCTCTCCCTAAGTAATAACACAAAGCAAAGGCTAAGATTAAAAATTCAAAGCTTGATGGGTTTCAAGGAGCCTCCATTTTACAGTATGCAAAAAAGATTCAATATAGATGGATATGGGTGACTGGGTGAAGTTGGGAGATGTTGGCCTAACACAACGTGCAAGGTGAAGATGGATATAATGGATATTCTTATTCGGACTCTTTTAGCTCTCTAACTCTCAGCTCTCATGTAGCCATAACTTTGATCTGATCATGCCTGGTTCGGACTTAGAGAAAGATTGATGCTGTCTCGTGTACTCCGAGCAGTTTGAAACGCACAACAACGCACCTAGTCAAATTAACTAATCAATATTTCTATGTGTAGGTAAAATGGGTAAACGAAAGCACAACAATGCACCTAGTTCATAATCTAGTCATACTGTCTAATCAATATTTCAATGTATAGGTAAAATGGGTAAGTGAAAGGAGTGACTCTCTGTATGGAATTTGAATATTCAATATGACATGTGAATATTCAGTGTTACATTTGAATATTTAATACAGCATTTGTAACATTCTCACATGAAATGATCGTCGCTGGATTGAGGCCACGCCACGAAGCACAGCGTCCTCTTGGGTAACTTTTTGATGGTGGAGAACAAACAGAGTGGGAACGCGAGCACCACCGCCAGCACCCAGATACACACGATGACCACTTTAGTAGCCGTGGCCGAGAGGTGAGGCTTCAGCGGGTGAATTATGGCCATGTACCTGCAGGGCAAGAAAGGGGGAGAACACGATTAATTTGCAAAGAAAAACTGCAACACTGCACATGGAAAATAATTCAATACAATGTCAGGTGGCAATATTTGCACACTGCGTTCCATGTTTTGTGGTGCTGGGGGGCATGTCCTGGTGTCATATGTGACACAGGGAGAAGGTCTGGGTGATCCAGCGGGTAATTAAAGTGGGTTGCACTGCTGTGTGCGGTTAAGAGCTTTCAGGGAGGCCTCAGAGAGAGGATGCCAGGATGGGGAGTGACAACGGGAGCGGTGATAGTATGCAAATTCTCCAGTTCAGAAGAATAATAATGTGAGCTCTGTCACCCCTGCCGCCCACATGCTGCTTCTTTACTTAGACCTAGACAATCATGTTGATTTCCCCACTGTAATGCTGAAGATGACAGGGCAGAGGTTCAAGTCTAGAAGTCCAAAGAATCCCACAGTACATGGGACAATATTTGGACCAAATCTTCTTCAGAACTGGAAAAGAAATGTACAACAACTCACTTTAGCATACAGGACAAGGCATTAGGTTCTAGATGTTATTTAAATCTCCTCCAGAAATTCTCCTGAAAACATGCTGAACACTGGTCCCTAAACAAAAAAATATGTTCAAATGATCATCACCAGCAAGATGACCAAAATTACTTGGAATTCAGCTTATCTAGAACACCTGAGCTCAATTTGATCTTAGATAGGTAAAACGGGCCTTTTATTGTCCAATCAAATTTAATCTAGATTAGACATTTTAATGATGACATTTTGGCGTGAACCAATCAGGGCAGCAGAACAGTGTGAAGGAATCCAGGCTGGGGATTCCCTAAAATTAACATTCAATTGTCAAAACAACAGTTTTGGCTTCTAAAACGTACCTAGTCCTTCAGAAGCAGTGAGGACCTCATGTGTGCACATATGCTTGCACAGTTTATGCCATATTTCAATGGACACCAATATTCCAGTGGACACAGCACTGCAAGGAATCATCATATAACACTCACCATCGATGGCTTGAGAGTGTCTCTTCCTCAGGGGATGTATGCACAGTGTGGACAGTCTTTTAGGCAGCCAATAATTTTTCTAGGGCAGACAAGGTTATTTGAAGGTATGTGGCACCAGATCACTTTAGGTGACCTTGTATAGACAGGGAGGGGGTTTATTCTATGCATTCACTTGCAGGGAGACACATATATGCTGCCGTGGCCTCCACATTCAAAATCATACATTGCTTCTTGCCTAATTTTTACTGAAGGTATGTATGACATTTTCTGTTTATTTTTTTTTTTTTTTTGACCCTCCAGTCAATTTGAGCCCATTCTTACATGAAAGTGCTCTGTTGGGTGGATAACGCAATTACATCACATCAAAGTCTTTCAAAAACTCGATCGCATCAAGTATCCATTGAGCTTTCTGCGGAACTTGGTCATCCTTTACAAACACATGACTTCCTAACACTTCCTTTAAGACGTACAGGGTTCAAAGCCTCTGAACAGATGCACCTTATTTGAACGGACAGCAAGACCCACCACCTGACTCGCAGTGCCCCATACAGAATCATGGAAAATGAGTCACATTATTGTGGAAGTGAACCCAGACACCATCTCTGTCAAAAAAGATTAAGTATTAACCGAACAAAACACAGAGTCCGGGTAAGTGGTGTCGCCGCCAATCTGTTTCACGCTCATCCTCTCCCTGTGCCACAGCCGTATCATTACGGGCTGAAGTTAGGCAAACACCAATCTGACCAATCTGATGCCTTTCTCTGCCCAACAACATGCAGCAGATCATTTACATGAAATCTCATGTATTTTGGGGGTGGGGGAAGGGTTGATGCTTGCCATCTCCTTGATGTGGAGGTCAGGTAAAAATAAATCGGCTCCCATATAAACTGGTGTGGTGTGAGTGTGTGTACGCCCAGTGGTGGATGGTGCTCTGTCCTGGGCGTGGTCCTCTCTCCCCTCCCTGTGCCCAGTGCAGTCCCCCAGGGAGTTGTGTTCCTTTGAACTTTGTCTGGAAGTAGCTAATGGCTGATGTTAGTATATTACTTGTAACTTTCTAGAAAATGATTGGCATTACTTTGGTTACTTTCTGCACTTAAATGTCTAAGATGAACTTCATCTTGTCAACAGATAAAAAATAAAGTAAAAGATTCAAGGTTATAGGTGTGTTCCACCCAGGTATTCAGTAGTTAATGACAGGAAAAATAAATGTTTAATTTTTTTACATTTTAGATAAAGTCTATCTTTGTTCATTACTATGTACGGTCATGGAATTGCATGACCCAGACATCAGGTGCAGGGACTGGGTTGTGTACCTTTCTCTTATTCATTCCTGCCATACCCTCTTCTTCTGGGGCTAGGGTGTGAAGATAAGCACCAGGAATATTTTTACATTTTCAAAATGAAATAACTATATATATTATATCTGTATTATCTATCTATATTATCTTACAGAACTAAAGCACATTCTTTACTGAGGACAACAGCATCTAACCTTGAGTTCTTTCCACTTTTTCATTAACTAGATTTACTATTTTGTATTGACAAATCATTTTAGGTTTAAAATCAGGGTTTAGATACACCTAGATGATGCACAGGTCTTAACGTGTTATAACTTAAGCTGATGAGAGCTTGGAACTATTCGTGCAGTGTAGATCAAGAAGATCTCAAGTAGATCCTTTGAGAAGCCAGCCCAGAAATGCCATGTACACACCGGAACATTCACCATGCAGTGCTCTCGTTTATATGACAGATCTTGTGCACCGTAAATTGAGGTTTTATGCAGGAATGTTGCATTTGGATCCATTTGGTAGCTATAGCTAATAGGAGCTAACTTGTTATTGAAGGATAAATCACAGTCACAATGCTTCACTAACTCTGAAAACTGAATACCGTTTCACAAGGAATTTCTGTGTGATATATTCTATATATTCTATATGATCACATATTAATGTGGGGAAAAAAGAGAAAATAAGGGGCGGACTCTCATAAACTCAGAGAGAGAAAGAAAGAGTGAGTGAGAGAGAGAGAGAGAGAGAGAGAGAGAGAGAGAGAGAGAGAGAGAGATAGAGAGAGGCTGTAGCTGCTTAAAACATATTACTAAATCCTAACACTAATACTAAAGATTTCTGATTGTGTGCGGTGAGAGTGGCATTCACAAGTCCTAACTCACACGTATGCAGTGGCTAATGCTGACGAGCTCTAAATCTCTGGAACATTCATTCTGGCCCCTTGTACCTGAATGTCAGGGATTTTGTCCAGTTCACACATGAAAATCAATGAAAAATCGATCAAATGTGTCTCGGCTTAGGAGCCGAACTGGTGCTGTCGACATGGCAGACCCCAAGAACGTCTGCCATCAAAAACCTTTCAGTCTGCTGGCCCTTGTGTGAAATGAGCCCAATCCAGCCAAATACTGGTTGTTAGCTTGGCGCTATTTTTTCCCCTTTATTTTTGTTTGTTTGTGCTTCTGCTCAGCTCGGGACACGTCTGACAGGAATGAGCTTTACCCGCCCTGCTGTGCTTCTGTGAACGAAAGTGCCCATTTCCTTGAAACCCACACTGGTTAAGGCTATTGTTACAGTGAAGTGCTGTTTGCCTGCCCCTGTCACTCATCACAGATATCCACCGTTTTCCGATAATCATCTTTATGCTCATTACATTTGCTATCAATACTCCATTCAGCCACTGCTCAGGTGGGTCTGAATCGTGGCGTCGTGTGCTCGTTTTGATTAAAGTGCTCTGCACCATTCTCAATGTGGTTTACTTAAGTGCCCCTATTGACACGCATTCGCACCAAGAGCCCTTAAAAGGGATTAAAGGACCCATGCCAGTGAAGTTCCATTCATGACTAGGCTATTGATCAAATCTAAAAGGCCACCATTTCATACTGGTATTTATTTCTTTAGCAGACATGAGTAAGCCTGTTAGATATCAAATGCGCCATGGGATGTCAAAATGAAACCTTTGTGTATATATATATATTTGTGTGTGTGTGTGTGTGTGTGTGTGTGTGTGTGTGTGTGTGTGTGTGTGTGTGTGTTTTGTGGAGGGAGAAATAGAAGTATTAGGAAGCATGACCCATTGCAGCCACAGTGGGGAGATTGAGACATTACCCAGACTGTACATCTGCCCCAGTGTGTGCCTGGGGCAAATAAATATCTACGTCATCTCCTGCATGGTTAAGCTTTGGACAGAGCCTGGTACCTGTCCACCTGTAAGTTTAACAGTGGAGCAGATCCATGTGCCTGTAGGTGGAGTGTGAGCTGTAACCAGACCAATTCAGCTCCTGTGTCAGCTGGATGAGTGCAATTGACAGGAGTTGGGCTATTGAGAGAGAGGTACTGGACTCTCTCTCTCTCTCTCTCTCTCTCTCTCTCTCTCTCTCTCTCTCTCTCTCTCTCTCTCTCTCTCTCTCTCTCTCTCTCTCTCGACACCCTTATCTTATTTGTTATATCAGTATATACTGTATAAATACACACACACCAAATAACAATCTTGTGATAATGGAAAAGGTTAACTTCCATGGACTGGTACAGTTCAGCTCCTATAAAACAGCCAACAGCTTTAATAATGATGCTTATCCCTGCCCAAGCCCTGTCATTAATCACACCTCGCAAACAACTTGTTGCAGCTCCTATTGATTAAGTGTGTATGGCAAGAAGAATAAACCAGTATGACATGTGACACGGACCACCCGTGTGCCCAAGGAACAGAGTAGCCAGTTTACAGTTTGCTGAAACGTAGGCTGTATGTCTGAAATGACGGTGAACTTGCGCCAGGGGTTGTGGAGAGGGGAAATGTTGTGGAAAAACCACCACGAGCTGAAACACACCCCCATGTCTGTGAACTATGGGTCATAGAGATGTATAACTACCAGTGGAACTGGCTCGGGTTGTGTTTTTGTTGTGTTTTGTTTTGCTTTGTTACCTAAGGTGTGACGGCAGATGTGGTAAAGGGGTTAACAGATGAGCTCCAGTGTGTAAAGAGGCACACAATCTGCATTTTAACATCTTACCTTATACACCTTTAATTTCAGTACGGGTTGGAAGGTACTGAACGTTCAGGTACTGAGCCAAAAGAACAGAAATTGCGCTACCAATTACTCATGGACTGCACTGGGGTTGGGGGGAGTTCTGCGGTGGAAACGAATGTGTGTGTTTCTCTTGTTTCCTCGCCTGGAGATATTCTAAATAAGTTATTAGAGCCAGCTGACGAGAACGCACAACACTCTGGTGTGTCAACGTTGAGAATCCCTTCATTCCGTCATAAGCGTTCCCACAGTGCACCAGGCGCTAAGGACTTTCTCAATACAGAGAATTTAACTGCAGGCGATATTGAAATAAATACATATTGTAATAGGTGCCTTTAAAAAAAATATGTTTACAGTTTTTGCAAACTTAAATGGTTTGTAAAGTTATATAAGGCATACACAAAATACATTGAAATATATTTTTAAATAGTATGGAGAAATCAGTGATGCAATTAAAGTTCAGTGTTGCAAACATTCTTTTACATACTGCTCACCATCCTAGCCTCTCAGAAAATCATTTGGTACATTGGTGCGCGCGCGAGCACACACACACACACACACATAGATATGCACACATTACTTTACCTGTCAACAGCTATCGCAGTCATGGAATAAATGCTTGCAAACACAGAGGTGACTGGGAAAAAGTTGTGGAATTTGCAGTATGATTCCCCAAAGTACCAATCGCCGTGCGTCGCGTAAACAAAATTAATCAAAGTATTGAAGGCGGCCATGGATGCGTCCGAAAATGCCAAATTGAGTAGAAAGTAATTGGTCACGGTGCGCATTCGTTTGTGCGCCAGAATTATCCACATCACGATCAAATTACCGAAGACCGCCACCGCTAAGATGGAGCTGTAGGCAACTGACCAGAGTGCGACACGCCAGGGAGGCTGGACAAACTGGTTCGTAAAGTTCCCAGTAAGATTAGATCCGTTTTGCGACTGTGCCATTGCAAAAATTATGGAGGTTTGCTCAGTGCGCGAGATGTTGGTTCTTCGTGACTGTCAGTGCACACTGACCACGCGCGTGGACACTTCGATGCAAGACCCCGCTTCAACACGCGCGCGCTTCTCAGCTCAAGCGTAAAAAGTGAATACAATTAAAATCGCTGCACAAGGCTGTGCCTGGCATTACATCAGCAGACAGAGTTCTAATGTCCCTTATCTTGAACGACTCTTAAAATCCCGGTGGTGTAAAGAGTCCATCCACTCCTGTTGAGCGAATCACACATACTACTTCGGATGCAGAGCGACGCACACCGCGACGTGCCGATGTAACTTGTGTTATTGGGAGAAAGCGAGGTCGATTGATTAAAACACTCAATGATAAATGGAGCTGGACATGGTGTAGAAGAGATTTAATCAATAAGTACATGTTTAGAGACTAGATCAAAACTTGGGAAAACCAGTTTAATAACAGAACCATAATATAACAAGTCACAATAATAAACACAACAATCCTCTATCCATTTTCACAGTCATCATGATGTGCGAATGGGCTTAAGACCAAAACGCACTGGAACTTTATTGCAGCGTCCATTAAAATTCACTGGAAGCACCCTTCTGTATTCTGGAATGAGTTCTTTTTATACACATCTTATTAAAGCCATTTATATGCATTGTTCTGCAGCACTGTAGTGGATGGAAACATATACTCCACTACACAGCAGTATCTCCTGGTATCTCCTGATATCTCCTGATATCTCCTGCTATCTCTACTTTTCACCCAGCTCATTCCATAACGCGTTGGGTTCATCAAAAGACACTGCATCACATCCGTCTCCTGTTTGCGCTCATATCTGCTCTGCTGGTATTGTTAATGACTTACAAAGAATTTACATGTCCTTCAAAGGCGATACATCAAAGGTGTGTGTGCATGTGTGTGTGAATCAAAATATATGGGCTGTGCATCAGATAAAATTAAGCAAATTAATCAAAGTTAGGATTCTGCTGGCAACCCATATATTTAGTACAAGCCTGCATTCTTTTATGTTCTTCTGAAATATAATGTTTATCCATAGACACTGAGGCTAATGATTTTAATACATTGTCCTTCTCTGCCACAGAAGCAGAGCGACACAAATACAGAGACTTGAAAAGAAGGCCGTCCTAATGGCATATCCTCCACATGTCTGTAGCTCAGAGTGAGCGGAGCGCTCTCTGATGCTCTAAGCGCACGTCCTTAAATGCAGGCAAGGGGAATTCAAATGACGCCTACATCTGAAGCTCCCATTAGCACGCTCGCGCATGCTGTAGCGTTGGCATGGGCTGTCCCATAGAGACCTAAAAAACAGGAGTGGGATGGGGGGGGACAGTGAGGTGTAGGCTTTCCTCCTCCTACAAGTGTCTTCTACAAGTGTCTTCTACAACAGTGTCTCCTATAAGTGTCTCTTACAAGTGTCGTCTACAACAGTGTCTTTTACAAGTGTCTTCTACAACAGTGTCTCCTACAAGTGTCTTCTACAACAGTGTATCCTATAATTGTCTCTTACAAGTGTCATCTACAACAGTGTCTTTTACAAGTGTCTTCTACAACAGTGTCTCCTATAAGTGTCTCTTACAAGTGTCTTCTACAACAGTGTCTCCTACAAGTGTCTTCTACAACAGTGTCTCCTACAAGTGTCTTCTACAACAGTGTCTAATACAAGTGTCTTCTACAACAGTGTCTCCTATAATTGTCTCTTACAAGTGTCGTTGTAACGTCAGGAAGAGACAGAGAGGGATCCTTATGCAAAAGCACAGTGCTCTTTATTTGGCAGATAGATACAACCAGAGAATGCGAGATGTTAATGCATAAACGGAGTTGATCTAATGCCGTTTGTTGAGAGTGGTCTATCCGGTCCGGGGTCGTAACGGGAAGGCAGAGTCCGTACGGTACCTGAGGGCTAGGCAGAAGACGGGGTCGAGGGAACAGGCAGAGGTCGGTACACAGGAGAAACAGCAGGGTATGATAACGCTCGGTATGCAACATGGTTGGCAATACTTCGCGACGAGGTGTTGTGATGACGGTGTATATGAATGCCTGGAATGTGGGCGTGGTGATGAGGAACAGCTGAGTCCTTAATGGCTATCAGGTGACATTCCTGACATTACCCCCCCTCAACGGAGCGTCTCCTGACGCTCCACGACGCAAAGGCGGACGGCCACGGCCCCGGGGGGCAGGAAAATGTGGATGGGCAGCGTGGAAGTCGGCGATGAGCGAGGGACAGAGTACGTCCCGCGCGGCCACCTAGGTCCTCTCCTCAGGACCGAAGCCCTCCCAATCGACGAGGTATTGGAGACCACCACGCCGACGTCGGGATTCCAGCAGCTCCCTGACGATATACGCCGGCCGACCGTCGATGTCCAGCGGCTCCGGGGGACGGGCAGGAACAGATGAGACAGACATGGGGCTGTAATGGACAGGCTTAAGGAGAGACACATGAAAGGTGGGATTAATGCGATAATGAGGGGGCAATTGAAGTTTGTAGGTTACGGCGTTAACCCTCTTCAGCACTTTAAACGGTCCGATGTAACGTCGACTGAGTTTACGGCAGGGCTGACGCAGGTTGAGATTCTTAGTGGAGAGCCATACTCGCTGACCCGGATGATAGATCAGGGCCGGGAGACGACGGCGATCAGCATTCATGCGGCGGGTATGGAGGGCACGTCTCAACTGAACGTGAGCTTGTTCCCAGGTCCGAGCACTGCGCGTCAGCCACTCGTCTAGTGTAGGGATATCAGAGGGCGTCTCATCCCATGGGAAAAACGGGGGTTGATAGCCGTAGACGATTTGGAAAGGAGTGAGTTTGGTTGAGGAGTGTATTATGGAGTTGCGTGCATACTCAGCCCAGGGGAGATATTTATGCCAGTCTTTCTGAGATGCGCAGTACTGGCGTAGAAACCGGCCCAGTTCTTGGTTGTACCGCTCCACCTCACCATTGGACTGGGGATGATATCCTGACGTCAGGCTGGCTGTCACTCCGAGCAGTTTGCAGAACTGGGTCCAGACGCGCAAGGTGAACTGAACCCCTCGATCGGACAGGATGTCTTCTGGGAGCCCATAGATCCGGAAGACGTAGTGGAAGATGTCCGATGCTGTTTCCATGGCTGTAGGTAACTTGGAGCGAGGAATCATACGACACATTTTCGAAAACCTGTCCACTACAACAAAGATTACGGTATTGCCTCCTGAGACAGGCAGATCGGTAACAAAGTCGACCGCTATGTGTGACCATGGCCGACGTGGGATAGGTAACGGGAGGAGTTTACCCGTGGGTAAGGTGCGTGGAGTCCGCGACTGAGCGCATATTTCGCAGGCGAGTACGTAGTCGCGAATGTCGTCCTCCCACAATGGCCACCAATACTTCCGAGCGATGAGGTGGCGAGTGCGAGTGATGCCCGGGTGTCCAGTCCCTGCCGTGTCATGGGCGAGCTGGAGGATTCGCCCTCGCAACGACACCGGGACATATTGCTTACCCTCGGGACAGTCTTCGGGACTGGGGTCAGTGAGTAAAGCCGCATCCAAGTCGTCCTGCACATCCCATCGTATGAGGTCGAGGAAGCAGGAGTCCTTGAGAATATGCACCGGCGCCTCATCGCTCGGTGATCTGTTGTGGATCCGAGACAGAGCATCCGCCTTGGTATTCTTGGAACCGGGCCTGTAACACACTGAGAATTTAAACCGGGAGAAAAACAGAGCCCACCTTGCCTGACGCGGGTTCAATCGTCTGGCGGACTTCACATACTCTAGGTTCTTATGGTCAGTATATACTATAAACGGATGTTCGGAGCCCTCCAGCCAATGACGCCACTGTTCTAGTGCTAGTTTCATAGCCAGGAGTTCTCTATCTCCCACGTCGTAGTTTACTTCGGCCGGTTTCAACTTCTTTGAGAAGTAAGCGCAGGGAAACAGTTTAGGGGGGTCTCCTTGTCGTTGGGATAGAACAGCGCCCACACCCACCTCCGATGCGTCAACCTCGACGATAAACTAGAGTTTAGGATCCGGGAGGTGCAATATGGGTGCACTGGTGAACGCAGTTTTCAACGTGTTGAACGCTTGATGCTCTTTGGAGGACCACACGAAGCGCGTCTTCTTCCCCCCTTTCAGGAGGTCGGTGAGAGGGGCCGCTATCGAACCGAAGCTCCTAATGAAACGACGGCAGAAGTTCGCGAATCCCAGGAACCGTTGCAGTTCTTTCGTCGAACGAGGTACCGGCCAGTTAGTCACTGCATCCACCTTATCCGCATCCATGTGCATTTGGCCCGGCGAGAGGGTACATCCTAGGAACGAGACGGTAGAAACGTGGAACTCGCACTTCTCAGCTTTCACATACAGTTTATTCTCTTGGAGACGTTGCAGGACAGCGGAGACATGTTGGACGTGTTCGGTGATTGAGGGAGAATAAATTAGGATGTCGTCAATGTAAACAAAGACAAAACGATCTATCATCTCACGGAAGATATCGTCCATAAAGGCTTGGAATACTGACGGACTGTTTGACAGCCCATAGGGCATCACCAGGTATTCATAGTGACCTCGAGCAGTAACGAAGGCAGTTTTCCACTCATCCCCCTCCCGTATGCGTATCAGATTGTAAGCGCTCCTCAGGTCCAGTTTCGTGAATACAGTCGCTCCCATCAAACGCTCTTGCGAAGCAGAGATAAAAGGAAGGGGGTAAGCGAACTTCGAGGTGACAGCATTAAGCGCACGATAATCAATACAGGGACGTAGTCCACCCCCCTTCTTCTCCACGAAGAAGAACCCGGCTGCTACTGGGGACGTCGATGGGCGGATGAACCCCTTCTGCAGTGCTTCACTGATGTAAGATTCCATCGCGGCATCTTCGGGACGGGAGAGAGGGTATGGCTTGGATCTCCTGGGCAAAGACGACCCGGGGAGAAAGTCGATGGCGCAATCCCTAGGTCTGTGAGGGGGTAATAGACTGGCCTGAGTCTTGTTAAAGACGTCCTTATACTCCTGGTACTGTTCAGGTACGACTCCAGAGAGGGGCGTGTCGGGACTCTCCACCGTAGTGGAACGGAGAGGTAGGTGTATACAGGATTCTAAACACTGTGGTCGCCACTTGGTGAGTTCTCCAGTCCTCCATGAAATTTCTGGATCATGTGTCTTTAGCCAAGGAAAACCGAGTATAACTGGATCTCGGGGAGAGGACACCAGGTAGAACTGTCTCAGCTCTGTGTGGAACATACCAACTCGGAGAACGACAGGCTTGGTACGTACGGTCACCATGCCGTCACCGATAGGTTGACCATTGACAGCATTTATGTGTAGCGGGGGTTTCACTGGTTCGGTGGGAATGTTTAGCGATTTGGCTAAGTCCGTGTCTAGGAAATCACCTCCGGCACCAGAGTCCACTAAAGCCGAATAGTGATTGGTGATACCACCGCAGGTGAGTAGTATGGGAAGGCTAAGCTGGGACCTACCACTAATGAAAAACAACGGTGTTTTTATTCTTTCTTGCGAGGGCGATCTGTCTCTGGAGTGGATTGGACGTGTAGGACAGCCAACCCGGAAGTGACCTTCCTCACCGCAGTAAACACACAGGCCCTCGCGGACACGACGAGCCCGTTCCTTCGGCGTGAGGGGAGATCTGCTCAATCGTACGGGGTCTGGGAAGACATGGGGTGTCTCGCCGAGGGGTTTGGGAAACTGAACACGGGGAGTTAACACAGGAGATCTCTCACGGTTGGGACGGTGAGAGGCTAATATATTATCCACGTTTACAGCAGCTTGCATGTACTCCGTAAGGGACAGGTCGTCACTCTGACAGGCTAATTCCACCTGGAGGTCGATGCTAAGGCCGCGTCGGAACACGGTCTTCAGTTCTGAGTCCCCCCAGCCACTCCCTGCAGCCAACGTGCGGAACTCCCGGGCGTAATCGGCTGCGCTGCGCCCTTCTTGTTGCATTTCACACAGCCGTGTGCCGATGTCCAGCCCTGCTGCGGGATGATCGAAGACCAACCGAATGAGGGCTGTGAACTGATCTTCCGACTCCAGAACAGGATCTTCACAGTTCCACAGGGCTGTTCCCCAGGCACCTGCCTCTCCAGTAAGGAAGGAGACGATGAAATGAACCTTTTGGCGTTCGGTCTGGAACTGGGTAGGATGGTACATGAAGTACAACGCACATTGCATCAGGAAGTGTCTACAGCGTTCAGGGGATCCATCGTATCGCTCCGGAACAGCGACAGGAATACCGGAGGGTAACACGGAGGCTATTACGGGACTAGGAGTACCGAGGTTCTGCGCGGTGGTGGCTTGATGGAGGGTCTCCGAGAGAGCCAGGATGGTAATCCCTTGGTTACGAGTCGTCTCGGTAAGTAGTGTGATTTCCTCCTTCAACGCCGCGATGCTGGCTGCTATACACTCCGGATAGGTTTGAGCTTCTGCAGGATCCATGTTAGGGGCGAAGTATTTTGTAACGTCAGGAAGAGACAGAGAGGGATCCTTATGCAAAAGCACAGTGCTCTTTATTTGGCAGATAGATACAACCAGAGAATGCGAGATGTTAATGCATAAACGGAGTTGATCTAATGCCGTTTGTTGAGAGTGGTCTATCCGGTCCGGGGTCGTAACGGGAAGGCAGAGTCCGTACGGTACCTGAGGGCTAGGCAGAAGACGGGGTCGAGGGAACAGGCAGAGGTCGGTACACAGGAGAAACAGCAGGGTATGATAACGCTCGGTATGCAACATGGTTGGCAATACTTCGCGATGAGGTGTTGTGATGACGGTGTATATGAATGCCTGGAATGTGGGCGTGGTGATGAGGAACAGCTGAGTCCTTAATGGCTATCAGGTGACATTCCTGACAGTCGTCTACAACAGTGTCTTTTACAAGTGTCCTCTACAACAGTGTCTCCTACAAGTGTCTTCTACAACAGTGTCTCCTATAATTGTCTCTTACAAGTGTCGTCTACAACAGTGTCTTTTACAAGTGTCTTCTACAACAGTGTCTCCTATAAGTGTCTCTTACAAGTGTCTTCTACAACAGTGTCTCCTACAAGTGTCTTCTACAACAGTGTCTAATACAAGTGTCTTCTACAACAGTGTCTTCTACAACAGAAGACACTGTAGAAGACTGTCTTCTATAACAGTGGTGCTGGTCTGGTCTTGACTTCTATGACAGGACAGGTTTGTGTTCTCCTCTGGCTGAAGTCTTGTTGTGAATAACTACATGAACGACGGTGTTCTTCAAAGGTCGCAAATGGTGAGTTGGGGCACAAGAAGTTGCCTTCCATTTGGAATAGTATACTAGGGAGGGAGGGAGCAGATTGGGGTTGGAGGAGGAATGCATTACGAATTTTACAGTGCATCTGAATTCATTACGCAGGCTGGAATGTAAATATGCGTTTACAGTGAGGTTGAGGCGGAGGAAACCGCTTGTGCTCAAGGTGCTGGTAGCTGCATTAATCCCGTTACTAGCATATTATGTGCACACTAAAAGGGTTTGTCAGCATAACCCTCTGCTCTCGTGACCCCTGAGGACCAGTAATAGTGAACCTATGAAGACCCATCCAGAGCGTGGTACTGTGGGCACTGTGAAAGGAAGAACTCTGCTCTAAGATGGTGAAATGCTGTATTATAGAATCACACATTATCAAAGCTGTCATGTTTCAAGTCGAAATGTAAGCGATGGTTCCTTCCTACCACGGGTTAGTATAAATATAGTTGCTGTTTCCTTTTGAGCTTGGGAATTAAATTACCGACCACATCATTTATTTATTAATTTATTTTCAGTACATCCTTTAAGAACTGGAAGTTTATGGAATCCAGAACAAACATCTTGCATTAAGGACTGCACAATATTACTGCCCTTAAATGTTAACGCACAATTGTAAATGTCTGCAAATTATATGTGGGTATTATGCACAGCCTAACGGGTAAATTAGTGTCCCATTAACTTTAAGACAGACTAACAGAACTCTCTGAACTTCACAGGTGAAAGTGTGACATGAAGGGCACATGTACTGGGCCTCCAGTCACCAGTGTGACTCATCCTGTTCTGCATTGCAGATGAAGGGTGTTACACTCTCTTTCAGGCAAGACTGAGGCTGTCTCATGCAACTGATTAGACTTGCTAATTAGCCGGATAAGGGGATATATTTGTTATTTTGATTAATATATAATGCAAAACCTACACTGAGACAGATGTTATGGAGGTTCGGCAAGGTGTGCAAATAAATCACAAAGACTAAAATGGACAAGGATTAAATATGGCAATAAAGTGCTTTGAAATTAACAGTGACATTTAATGTGTTTTGAAGTCTAAACATTTTACTTGTGCTTTGCAAAAATGTAACATAATACATTTTGAAAGGGTCCTAATGAGCAATTACATCTAAAGTGCATGATCTGAAGATTTTTCTTACTAATCGGAGCTTTCCTATTTAAAAAAGTAAGATTCAGACTGATGTCTTGTCTCGAAACTTATCAGATAATTCTGTGGGCTTCATTTACAGAAACCAAAAAATGAAAGTAATTGCTTAGAACTACAGCTGAGAGCACATATTTTTGATTTAAAGGTATGATAAATGAGTTAGAAAAGACACACAGGGACACACACACACATTCAGCAAATGCTTTCATGTATCATTCCATTCCTACATTTCCATGTAGTGATTGCAGGTCGATTGCAGTGGGCCACTGCTGAGGTATGTGTATAACTCCCTAATTCACTGATGAGACACGGCACAAGGCAGCAGACATTAACCAGATGCTGGCAGACGGGAACGAACAAGCTTGATTTATTATGAGGGATAATCCAAAGCCAAGAATGGGTTGATAACCACAGCAGGCATAACATATGGGATAACAGTTAGATATTAGATAACAGTTGGAGACCAAATACCAGGAGAAGCATTCCAGACAACCAACCAAACACAAAGGGACAAAGGCAGACGGTAACCAGTAAACAAAACGGTACAGAGAAGCCCAGACAGGACAAGACAATTGGTATGCATGCACAAGACATGGCAATACGCCAGGAAGAGACACGAGACACTGTCCGACTAAATAGGTAAGTGTAATGAAGAGCAGTGGAGGATAGTTGATAAAAAGAGAAGCTGTAGGGAGATGAGGTCCATAATTGGTGGATCGGGGAAGTTGACAGGTGGAGGCTGGGAAACGTAGTCCAAAGCGGTGGGAGCCATGAGGAGCATGACACATGACGGGTCTTCAGGTGTGCTGTGGTATTTTGGTACCTACCAACAGTGGTCCAAGGAAGGACATGCAGGGAACTGTCAGCATGAACATGGACACTGAAGGTTCACAGATCCACATGGGGGAGCCAACGATGGCCTATCTCATCCGATCCTGCAGAAGAGCCCCTCTAACCTGAGATATGCCGGCAATCTTAGATAGGTGTTAGTACACACAGTGTATTGTGGATTGCTGCATGTGGGGTTGCACAACCACAGATTGGGCAGAGTGCCAGTGCTGACCCCTGTCCACTGCCAAAGTGTCTACAAAGATGCATGGGAGCATCAGACATGGACCGCAGAGCAACGAGAAGAAGGTGGCATGCTCTGATTAATTTTGTTTTCTTTTACATCATGCGGATCACTTGAGGGAGAGGTGACATCAGGGTGGACTATTGGGAGAAGCCATGGTAATGTGGTCCAGGTAATGTTCCTCTGGGAAACTGGTCCTGGGATTATGAAAAGGCATAGAAAAAGAATGCACAGAAAATGCACAGAAAAATGCATATGTATGTAAATATACATACATATATATATATATATATATATATATATATATATATATATATATATATATATATATATATATATATATATATATATATATTAGCAATCACCAGGATTTTGCTCAGGCTTCCTGGATTGTGTTGATTGCACAAATTTTACCTGGATTGCTAATTAGAAAATCTAGCAAGCTTGAGCAAAATCCTGGTGAGGACTTTTAATCGCGGCACCTGGAATTGACAGCACTAAAATATATATATATATATATATATATATATATATATATATATATATATATATATATATATATATAATCATTATATTATTATTATTATTATATAATCATATTATAATCATTATTATAATTTTATATATAATCATTATTATATATATATATATATATATATATATATATATATATATATATATATATATATATATATATATATAATCATTCAGTGTCAGAATCACCGTTGTGGCCTTCTGAGGCACCTAAAGAAGTTCATCCTCCACCCACTCCATCCTTCATGTGTATGTAGCCCTGATACACAGTGTGGTCAAGGCTCCATGCAGTCTGACACACTGAAAACTATATGTCTCATGAAAAAATGAAAGGTACAAGTGCCAAGATGTATTAATATCCAGCAGTGTGTGTGTGTGTGTGTGTGTGTGTGTGTGTGTGTGTGTGTGTGTGTGTGTGTGTGTGTGTTATTAAGGTTAATATTCCAACCACAATATTAATGTAATGAAGGCCATTGTTAGTTCTCAGCGTTAAACGTGCAGAGTTGGTTTGCTACTCCACTGATTAAATAGGGCTTTGATTACATTCTGGGAGTGAAAGCGTGGGTGTAAACAGTGGTGCTCGCCATCAATACTTCCTTACCAACACTTTTCATTTAGCTGTGCCTTCATGCCTTCACTCTTTCAAAGCTGACAGGCACCTCTGTCTTCCTCTCATCGTAACTTATATGAGTTGTTCTTTGATAGATGCTATACCAACTTTATACATTTATGGACAAGATTTAAGATGTAGTCAGCTTGTCTTCCTCGGTCAGTTCCTGAATGGATGAAGCACTATAAACTATGGTATTATGGTATTTTCTCTAAGGGCCATTTCAGGTGATTTCAGCACTGGGGTGGCAATACATGGAGGTGGAGGTCCACAGTGGGAGATGGGAGGCTTCAATTATAATGTGGCAGGTCCCTACTAATGAACGCCAGGAGGCCATTTTCCTGGGTGCTCATCAGATGAGTCAACAGGGAGGGAGAAAATGAAATCCAACTTGTATGCATGTGTGTGTGCGTGTGTGTGTGTGTGTGTGTGTGTGTGTGTGTGTGCATGCGCGCCTGAGTACACAAGGTCCTTAGAAAATCTATATTGGTGTGTTTTGCCGAAGTTCTTTGACACTGGCAGCCTTGTAAGTTATTGAGACACAGCAGAAGCACTCTGCCTGCATGATGATCACACCTGCTCTGAATGAAGGTGAGGGTAATGATAAGGGACTCATGTATAGACAGCTATGCATTAATTATGCACAGGGTAGCACCTTGGCCTCATTCAGTAAGCACTAGTGTCCATTAGCATTTTGTAAGGTAAACCTAGGCCATTTTGTATTCCGTTTGGCAAAGTGACCTGTCAGTCTCACTGTTACTTGTGGATTTATTGCCTTCAAACCAGCATAAGAAGAAATCTCCAAAAATCAGAATTCACATTGTCTTGTGTCACCACACTTTCAGAGGGAGTGGCTCATGGACCCATAAAGCATAACACCACACCAACACTGTCAACACTTCAGCACCACGGACAGCAGCCAGCACAGATTCAGCAACGTATGGACTGTGCCGCGGTAGGACGAAAGACACACGGTAGGATGAAAGATACACGGTAGGACGAAAGACACACGAAGCACGCCTCCTGGGCACATCATGGTTGCAGAGTAATAAGAAAGCACACTCATGATATGATAAACATATAATGATTTCATGTTATGATAAACATGGATCATAACTTAATGGATGTGTGGAACCACTGTTTGGAATCCAGTTATCAACATAGTGTAAACACATCATTGGCACTATCCCACCACAGTCTGGAAAGTTAAGTATTTAAACTGCAGGTTTACAATTATTCATCTTAAGATGTATTATTAATTAATTACTGTGAATCATTCAGTAACTACTCTGAAACTAATATGAAAGTTAAAAAAAAAATGAAATATGGTCAGAATATACTTAAAAATGAATCTGATTATTCTAATGGACTTGATGCATTATCTCACCAGGAGGTCATTGAGCCATTAGTGATTTGATAGCTATATACAGATTTATGTCTGCAGAGAGAGAAATTCCTCTGTGATCTCTTTTGACTCATTTCAGCATGAAATGCATTTTTGAGCATTTCAACCTTCCAGTCAAAGTTGAGCAGTGGCACATGCGACACTGGCACTCGCATCATCGTCCTGCGACCTTTTGGAAACATGCTTTGTGTTCAGCGTCCTGGGGAACGTGGGTGTGGAGAAGCTTCGTGATAGTTGTCTGAACGCTGGGAGGTGGTGAAGTTTGTCGTGTTTTGGCGTTAATCATTCGTCAGTGAGGGTTCTCCTTGGTCTTGTTCTTCATCCAGGAAAACCCCTGCATTTGAAATTCGAGTTGAGTCTGTTGAGTCAGTTCTTAACACCCTGCCAAGAGTCCCTCCCCCCACCTCCCAACAGAGGGGTTGAAATGATCCCAGTGTATCATCACCTCATCACTCACTCCCATGTCTGATGTCTATCAAAAATGTGTTTAGAGGAAAGTGTGTGGCTTCATCAGGGACCACACACGCATGGACTGATATGCCATCACACTTCCATCTAGCAAAAGCCAGCAAAACATCTGGTGCAATGGTCACCTGGTGACCTACCATATTGTACCGCACTTTTCCACTACATATTAATTTTGGATTGGGTCTTCTGTACTGTATGTTGTTACGTGTTATTTATTGTTGGTCTGTTATAGCAATGTAACCTGGGAAACACGCTTCCTGACAAACACAAAACAGGAAAATAAGAATAAAGATTACTTTCAATAAAAGAATCCAGTTGTGACAGTGATGTGTTCGTGTCCAAGTAAGTCATGTGGTCCGACCCCAGGAACTCCATTCCCCAGCATGCTCAGTGTCGATGATCCTCCCATAATCCCCAGTTTTGATCCCTGGACTGTTTCGAGGATAAGATCTGTACAGTAAATCTCTCTCATTCAAGGACTGCGAGCATCTGTTTTCAGACATGCTTCCAACATTACAAAATGTTTCTCTTCCAACCCCGTATAGAAGTCCCTGTCATTCATTAATAAGAATATTTTCATTGGAGAGCCTTATAGGAATGAATCAAAAACCTGCAGCCACTGAGCCCTAAACTGAACAGCCAGCCCTGCAGCCGAACAGCCTGCTCTCGAGATGACATAAACTCACCAAACTACACCAAACAAATACGCTGACCATGGGAAAACTTTACCTGATGGGAGGAATCAATCATTCTTTGCCTGAAGTGGCTTAATTAAGCATGTTAGGATGTAATAGAGCAATTACACGAGTGTATTTTGTGCAGAGGTGAATAATTAACCCTCTCAGGGGGCCTCGTACAGGAGAAGAGAGAACGAACATTGCGCTCACTTGCAGTTCTGCTGGAAGCATGTCATGTTCTTGATGCATCCCCCTCAGCAGCTTTAACTGGAGTCCAACGCCCCAGAACGTCCTGAGAGCCTGAGGCATGGTCCTTCAGGAGTGGGGCAGACCCATTCACCAGGATGCAGTAAACCTCATCAAACCCTGCGTGTGATTGCAGTGATCATTAGACACAGGCCACCTTTTGTTACTTCACTGCCGGCAGTGCCCGTCGTGTCGTGCGTGTCTTTTTCATCCGTGCACCTGCTGCACTGTAAAATAGTGGCAGCAAGCGCATCCCCCATTTAACAACAAAACCGACGTCCTGCGTCTTGACGTCCTGCGTCTTGACGTCGTCCCATAGTCACGTCGCACATCAGTGACCAGAGCATGCTGTCAGGATCCAAAAGCGTCGTTCGCACAATGAGGCAGAGAGATAGATGCAAGTTTATTTTAGTGTGGAAATGCAACAAGTGAACCTTTAATTTCCCGTTCATTAAAAAAAGCCACATGGTGTTGACGAGCTCCTGCTTTGAACACCAACCCTTTGCTTGTGTATAAAGGGCCTGTTAGAGCCCTGAAGCTAAAAGCAGAATCAAGCAACAATGCAAAATAGTAGAGAATAGTAATGATGTTTTGTATAAAAGTAATGATATTTTAAATTATCCTGGTGAATTAAATTTAAATGAAGGTGCAGAGTTGGAAAAGCTGTAGGCCTTCATGAACATTTGACTTGTTTTCTTGCAGAACAGAGACACCATAGGCATAGCACTTTGTCCACTCCAGAAAGGTAGTATCAACGTGCACACCTTAGCATGTTTAAGAAGATGACTGTTACCATATTGTTCTGTGAACTTGACAGCAGTGAGGTTTTCAATGTGAAGTGTCCAGCCAGCGTCAGATAATGATGCAGGTGACAGAAATGTCAGCAGCAGGTCGAAGCCACACACTCGTGTTTCCTGCTCAGGAGACCTTCGCCTCACGTGTCTTAGCCTCACGTATCTTTGCCTCACATGTCTTAGCCTCATGGGTCTTTGCCTCACGGGTCTTAGCTTCACGGGTCTTAGCTTCACGGCAAGTACCCATTGTCCCAGGTAGCTCAGTACCAAACATACACTAAACAATGAGCACTCCTAATGGAAGCTAGTGGAATGACGCCATCTATATTATTGGCATGAATACAAAATGCAGAAAAATATGTTGTTTGGTTTTCCTCTTGTTTATCTTACTCAAATCAGTAGCTGCTGTGACTTGTTTTTGGTGAAATGTATGTTCTGTAACATGTATTCTGGTTACATTTTTTCCCCAGTCTCTGAATCATGTAATATGTTACTTAGCTGTTTTCTGAGTCAGCAAATTGAGGAAGTTCTAGAATGATTTTTAGCTTTGCTAATAATCAATAAACCATTTCCATTATCGAGCAGGGCTTTGTCAGTACTTCAATACTGCTCCACAGTGCTCTGTTAATTGTAAATCTATTAATGCATTTCACTGATGGAAATATATATCGACTATTATGTATGAGGGCCTTGTACCTAGACTGACTTTTGCGTGTTGCAGCTGACTCAAAGGTACATTTTGCATTCTGTAACCTATTTGTTAGAATGGACAGTTTGTCAGCCATCTTCTATCCCATTCATAACTTGTCAAAACAGGAGTGACTCTGACATGGCCTGGTGGTAGGGAACTGGTCTTGTGACCGGAGGGTCGTGGGTTCAATTCCCAGACCTGAGGCCATGACTGAAGTGCCCTTGAGCAAGGCACCTAACCCCAACTGCTCCCCAGGCACCGGGCTAGGGCTACCCACCGCTCTGGGCATGTGTGATCACTAGTAATCACTAGTGTGTGTGTGTGTGTTCTAACTGCACAGATGGGTTAAAAGCGGAGGACAAATTTCGATTGCGGTGTAAAAATCACAATTGACAAAAAATACGGCACATGGTGATGTCATTGTAGTGGATGTTACTCTGGTACAATGACATGGCCTCTGAGAGGCACTTACAAGCTAGACATTTCTAATAATGCGCATGGTAAGTGCGTAAGTGCAGGTGTTTATTCCTGTGTACACACAGTCAATATTATAATCATGAAACCATACGTCCATTCTCCTATCTCCTGTGAGTAAATACCTGTCATACGGTGCCTTGCTGAAATGTCAGCTTTGTTAGCAAAGATGGCTTCTGGCCATAAAATCCCTGCTGCTCCTTCTGAAGACTGTGACACCCCATAAATCATATAAAGTGTTTTTATTCTACCCTGTGGGGAATATAGAAAGATCCTGTGAGAAAATAGGAAAGATCTGAGAGCTCCTTAAGCCTCTTGTGGTTTTTGAAGTCAGCGTGGCGTTTCTGAAGAACCTTGGGCTTTAGAATCTTAGATGCAGTATTGATCAAAAGCTGAACTGGTTCGACCTTTTTAACATGCAATATTCGTGTGTATAAATATCTGCGCTTTCAACAATTAAGGTGGCAAGCACATGATGTTAAAAGCATATTAAATAACAGAGAGAGGTGCTCCTCTGGTTTCAGCTGCTGGTGCCATATTCATCAGAAATATCTTCATGCACAGTTCTGGTGCATGAAGATGAAGGTACAAGTTAACATTGCTGTACGTTTCCTACCCTCTCCAGCTCTGCTCCTGCCCTCCTGTTGCTGCCACCAGTATTGTGCCTCCCAGTGTGGAAGGTGTATGTGTAGTTTACGTTGTATTTGTCCAACTTAATTCCAGGTCCAGGTCAGCCTGTGTTGGAATTCCGGTACGGCTTTTCCATGCATCCTTTGTGTCTGTGCATCATGTCATTGGCACCTATTTAACCCATTCCAGCTCGGCAAAGAACGGACACTTTTCATTCTATCCAGTGCAGTCCAGGTGGTTCCTCTGAGAACAGACTTTCTGTCAGCTTCATCCAGATGATTTGATGGAGAGCAGTCATAATTCTGTACTGTACATAACTCTGTACTAACTCTGTACTATAGTGATTCTAGGGAACTCAGAATCTCTGGCGATGAGTAAAATCTTAGTCAGAGATTTGTATGCATGTTCTCCTACTTATCCAATAACCAAAAACCTGTGAGTGATACTTTAGAAATAATCACATTGTGGGAAAGACCCTTGTGAAACTCCAAAAGTACCTTCTGGTTATGCCGAAAAGTGACCATTTATGCTGACGATCTTGTAATGACAACCTAAGTCAGATCTAACCCAGCAAAATGACTAATCCCAACAGCATTTTTGAGTTTACCAGTAAAACATTGTAATCTGTAGTATCACATTCTGCACTGAGATCAGGAAATATAAGCAAATAAATCAGCCCTGTTTGGAGGTCTGACATCCAGCAGGCTATGAGAAGATACAGAACTGATAAATGTGTGGGGATCTGCAATAATGGTACTTACAGTAGTGTTGAGGTAAGATAGAGTGTTTATAAACTAAGTCAATTTTGGAATTTTGGGAAGGGAGGGTTTTTTAATTTATTTTGGCCTTGGGGTTTTCTGAAGTCAAACTGGTATATATCACATTGTTTCAAAATATATCTCAGCCTGTTTTCCCTTATTCATCCTCTTCTTCTTGGATGAATCTGTTCTCATACAGATGAGACTGGGCAGAGATGAATGCTTCACAAAGCTGCTCCTTGACAATCCTCAAAATGGGCCGTGGTTTGCAATAGCTCCACAAAAATGGGTGAGTGTCAAGAGAGAGAACTGTGGGTGAGAGAGAGCTGGCCTGACAACAGGGAAAGACTTTATAGTAATCTCTATAAGCCTTCTGTGTTTATGCTTATATTTATAGACCTTCTGCACAAGCTGGACTGAAGCCACCACCATCACCACAACAACAACAACAATAACAACAACAACAACAAAAATAATTGTATAGCACTTTCTTATAGTTCACAAAGTATTTTGCAAATATTAAAGAATATATAGAAAGGTAATAAAGCTTTTTACCATTGCCAGAAAACAACATGTTACAAAAACAATTTATCACAATTAAATATGATTGGTTTAATTATGAAACAAAAACAATTTAAACCAATTATTAATTGAATTAAAAAACGAAATTGGCAAATCAAGAGGACAAATATTGCACAATCCAATTAAAAAATCTCCCTTCAAGGAAATCAACCACAGCATGTACAACACAACGCAGAATGAGCTGCCCAATGTAGGATGGGTTCCCTGTTGAGTCTGGGTCCTCCCAAGGTTTCTTCCTAATCCCCACTGTCATAGGGAGTTTTTTCTTGCCACTGTCGCCTCTGGCTTGCTCATTAGGGATCTGGACTCCTACGATTGTAAACCTGCTTTGTGACAACATGTGTTGACTTCACTTGTATCAACTGATCTCTGGATCTCTGGTTTTGGTATTATTAACAAACATTATGTTAGTCTGTTTTCCATCTCCCTGGTTCTGCAGAGTACAGAAGTTGCAATGTAAGAATAAAAAGGTAATGACCACAACATGGATCAAGCCTTATGCGCAGAAATGCAGAATGCAACACCTACATTCCTTCTCTCTCTCTCTCTCTCTCTCTCTCTTTCCATGCTGACCCCAACATGTGGCCACAACGTCCACCGCTTTCTTCTCAGAAATGCTCAGCTGAACACAAGTGACAGCAGCATCGCTGAGATTTCATGCCTGCCACTCACTGATGGAGGGCTGCAGGCTGCAGCCGTATTACGGGGGCCCTTGGGTGCCACTTGGGGAACAGAATGCAATTAACTGAACACATGCAGATGTATTTTTAGACTGATTTTTTTTTCCATTTCATTGTGATGAGCGTTAAGGTCAGAGGTATAAGGTTACAATGCACTGGAAACCAGGGAAAAATGCTGTTTATTCTTTACAAAAGAAACAAAAAATCTATTGAAGCTTTTTTTGGTTACGTTGTCCTTGCTGTATTAATAGACATACTGTTTGGTCAGGACAGAACCTTATTTTCTGGTGGTAGAAAAATTCAGACCCAAGTAGAGTAAAACAATAAATCCAAGTTTAACCTCCAGATGATGGTCATCTAAGTGATGATGGTCATATATGATGGTGTTGCTGGTCATCTATGTGACGATGGTCATATATGATGATGGTGATGGTCATATATGATGATGGTCATATATGATGATGGTCATCTATGTGACGATGGTGGTGGTCATCTACATTTACGGCATTTGGCAGACGCCCTTATCCAGAGCGACTTATATTTTTTTAAATACAAGTGAGCAATTGAGGGTTAAGGGCCTTGCTTAGGGGCATCTCAGTCATGGCCTCAGGTCTGGGAATCGAACCCACGACCCTCCGGTCACAAGACCAGTTCCCTAACCACCAGGCCATGACTGCTCTACGTGGTGATGGTCATATATGATGATGATGATAATGATGATGATGGTCATCTACGTAATGATGGTCATATATGATGATGATGATGGTCATCTACGTAATGATGGTCATATATGATGATGATGATGGTCATCTATGTGATGATGGTCATATATGATGATGATGATGGTCATCTACGTGATGATGGTCATCTACATGATGATGGTCATCTACGTGATGATGGTCATATATGATGATGATGATGGTCATCTATGTGATGATGGTCATATAAGATGATGATGATGGTCATCTACATGATGATGGTCATATATGATGATGATGATGATGATGGTCATCTATGTGACGGTGGTCATATATGATGATGATGATGATGGTCATCTACGTGATGATGGTCATATATGATGATGATGATGATGGTCATCTACGTGATGATGGTCATATATGATGATGATGATGATGATGATGATGATGGTCATCTACGTGATGATGGTCATATATGATGATGATGATGGCCATCTATGTGATGATGGTCATATATGATGATGATGATGGTCATCTCCGTGATGATGGTCAGATATGATGATGATGATGATGATGATGATGATGATGGTCATCTAAGTGACGATGGTCATATATGATGATGATGATGATGATGGTCATCTACGTGATGATGGTCATATATGATGATGATGATGATGATGATGATGATGGTCATCTACGTGATGATGGTCATATATGATGATGATGATGGTCATCTATGTGATGATGGTCATATATGATGATGATGATGATGGTCATCTACGTGATGATGGTCAGATATGATGATGATGATGATGATGATGATGATGATGATGGTCATCTAAGTGACGATGGTCATATATGATGATAATGATGATGGTCATCTAAGTGACAATGGTCATATATGATGGTGGTGATGGTCATCTAAGTGACGATGGTCATATATGATGGTGGTGATGGTCATCTATGTGACGATGGTCATATATGATGGTGGTGATGGTCATCTAAGTGACGATGGTCATATATGATGGTGGTGATGGTCATCTATGTGACAATGGTCATATATGATGGTGGTGATGGTCATCTAAGTGACGATGGTCATATATGATGATGGTGATGGTCATCTAAGTGACGATGGTCATATATGATGGTGGTGATGGTCATCTAAGTGACGATGGTCATATATGATGGTGGTGATGGTCATCTAAGTGACGATGGTCATATATGATGGTGGTGATGGTCATCTATGTGATGATGGTCATATATGATGGTGGTGATGGTCATCCAAGGTGATGCTGGAGCAAAAAATGCCAAACACCAAAGTTTCTATTGGGAATGTGTGTAACTACCAGCTTGTACAAAGAAATCATACCAAATATGAATAGACTGGAATCAAATGGAGGTTTTCTGACGCAAATTATAGGTTTAACCTAAACATTCAAACGAAAGGGTTTTTTGAGCTTTACAGCTTGAAGCAGCTGAGTGATCATTTGGATAAGACTAGTTAATCTGTTCGATCTGTTTCACTAGTAGATATGTTTGATCTGTTTCAATATTGGATCTGTTTGATTTCTGGAGTGTGGTAGATCCTGTGGAGAGATAGCTGCTGTCAGGAATAATGAATAACTGAGCTGTTATTCAATAGACAATATGCAAACTTAGATTACTGATTACTACAGTTGATCACTGATATATATATAATAATATATATATATAATATATATATATATTATATATAATATATATATAATAATATATATATATATATATTATATATATTATTATTATATAATCATATTATAATCATATTATATATATATAATCATTCAGTGTCAGAATCACCGTTGTGGCCTTCTGAGGCACCTAAAGAAGTTCATCCTCCACCCACTCCATCCTTCATGTGTATGTAGCCCTGGTACACAGTGTGGTCAAGGCTCCATGCAGTCTGACACACTGAAAACTATATGTCACATGAAAAAATGAAAGGTACAAGTGCCAAGATGTATTAATATCCAGCTCAAAACGTCCCAGCATCAATCCATTCTCCTTTGGACGTTTAGCTCCTTAATCCTAATAGCCCTGTTCTGCCTGAATCTCAAATCCTTATTGGTCAGACATGGTCTTGCCACTATGACCTGCAGAGACCATGTCACCGATCCAGCGATGTCATTAGACGTGCAGACAATAAAGCAAAAATGTCTCCGGTTCCCTGAGCAGAGGCAGGCCCGGTTCTTAATTTAGCAGCAGCGTTATAAGGGGGACCGCTCTGCTCAGGAGAAGTACAGGGGTATAGCACAACCTGCCATTGCGCAGGATAATTATCTGTCACACTGTGTGTATTGAAATCAGTCTTGTGTAACTGAAGTCTAATGAGCATTGACAGAGATTCCGAAATAAAAACAATTATGAATATTTAAATGACATCCCAATGTGCAGGGTGTTGATTATCATAGGAGGTTAGTTAATGCTAAGGAGAATAATCCTCGTGTGCAACTGATAGTATCAGCCATACGGAACTTTAATTATACGCTGGGTGAAAAGTAGGAGACCCTGATTTTGTAAACAAAACAATAGCACTGCAGCTAAACCTTATTGAATATAAAAATGGCATTTATTTTGGTAAGGTTGTCTAAAGCACTTTTGCCATATCAATAATTCACTCTTCATAAAAGAGCTTTAGGGACAAGCATGTTTCAGGGTCAAAAAGCTGAAATCTGGGACAACATAAAGACGTGTGAACAATTGTCTGGAGTGTTCTGAACACTTTTTGAGTCATTGATGCTTCTATAGACAGTAAATGTGATCACAAAGGGCTGAGGGACTCATCACTGGGGCTGTTCCAGTATGTAAGAGACGATCATACCACTGATAAAGTTGGTTGTTACAATTTCCTACTATTGAACTGCACTCCACTGATCCACTGAACAAGGAATAGAGTTCCTGGCTCCAACCCTCAAGAAAAAACTACAGTGGTAAACAATAAGGCTGTAATTAGTAATTAATTAGTAAGTACTAAGAGTAATTAGTGTTTTGAAGGCAAAACGGAACTTCCAAGCCATCTTTTTTTATCACGTTTTGGCTTAGGTCTTTATATATATACATTTTCAGAGATCCTTTTGAGTTTTTCACATTTTGGCATGTTTTAAAATGATCCGGCAATAGGATCCTTTACTCCCCTTCCTTGGTCCACCTCATCAGCATTCCAGTCCCACTAGGAGGGTCCCCTTGTGCAGCCCCGAGGCCATGGCCCCTGATCACCCTCCCACCCATTACAAAAATAGCTAGCAAAGCATCAAAATGGACTCAGCAGCACAATGCAAATTGGTATTATCTGAATAAATATGCACTTTGTAGTCTAATACCTAAGCAGCAGTGTGATATAAATATTAAATACAATTGGCCCAAAGATTAAACCTTGAGACACACACTTTGTTACTGACAACATCAGATTTAACTTGTCGCATAGCCACATGTTATGGTCTGTCTGAGAATGTTCTGGACCCATTTGATTGATTTGATTGATTTATCGATTTAACTTTATTGTCCCTGAAGGACATTTTGGTTTGCAGACCACATACAAGGGGAGGAAAATGTCACACACACACACATATATATATACACATACATAGTGGATAACCATAATAGTTTTGCTGAAACATATTTAATAGCCCAATGACTGATGGGATGAATGACCTCAGATATGTTTGTTTTGGCACCCCTAGCCCCTAGGGGAAGTGTACATGTGTCCTGATGGCAGGAGACAATGTAATGTGTCTGCGTAATACCAATTTAATGATGACACTTTTGTTGTGGACACATGGTAATTAGAATGTAGCCTGCACAAAGGCTGTTAATTGTAACTGTGTCTTGACTGATGTGTTTATGCCTGTTTCTGTAATGTTTACATCTAATTGAGCTGTTGGTAACCATGGACTACTATGTTGACTACTTAAGGAGCAGCCATGCATTTATCATTCATTATTTATCATAATAATGAATATGCATTATCAATCAAATTTCACATATTCATCAGTTGATACGTTATGGTATTCATCAAAAACTCTGACTTTTTCTCTCTCATACATATATATATTTATACTGTATAACTTGACATTTGTATACTAACTGCCAAAAAATCTCATGTCAAATTAACAAATTTATTTTACTTTGCTACTAATTAGATACCTCAGGCCTTTGAAGGAAAGCAAAATATTATTTCTGATTCCACTAAAACGTTGCAGGATAAGTGAATGCAGACCACTCTCTCAACCTAATTAACAGCGTTGTAAGTTTACGGCTGCATCCCAAGCCAGACAGAACCCAGGACAACATGTTTCACGCTTGATACTGGCCGCATTAAGTTGTTATTATCTCTTGTCCACCTTCTACGGTAGCCACCCTCCCCCCCCCCCCTTTTATCCGCTCCCATCTCCACACATACACAGTAGTGGCCCACATGTGGCTTAAGGAGCCAGTGACGCAAACACTCGCTGGACCAAAACACAAGGGATCATAAGATCAGAACTTGGAGCTGCAATGAACCACAGCCTGAGTGCAGCAGGGCGACCTCCAAAACCCCTCATGATGTTTTCCACATGAGAAATGCCGCTCCTACATTATATGAGAGTGCTATCAGCCCTGAGGAAGGAGGCAGGAAGGGGGCGTGGCCCCTGGTGGCTTGCCTTTTGCAACCTGCTTAGGAGTCAAATAAATGGACAAACGCAGAGAGTGGCACGACCATTGTTGAGACCTGAGAGATCTGTGATAAACTCGTCTTCGATGATGAAGGGCTTGGACGAGGCAGAGGAACACACAGTTCTCACCGTGCGTGGCTGCAGATGCCGTGCATCTCGGGCACATCATTAGACGGTGCTGGAGGGAGTTCTCACAAATGCCAAAGGTCTGTCTCCTTAAAAGGTTCAAAGAAGCACACGGCAGCATAAATGGCCTTTCACTCTGGGGGTCTTTTGCCTAAAGGACAACCAGACTGCATCTTAAAAGCTAAATATATAATTTCACAAATGCAATGAAATCTGTTAAGAAAAAATCTAACCAAAAAAATATCTTTAATGTTTCCAACAGTTAAGACTGGAATTGTTGACACAAGTTTGATCGGCTTGTAGGTGTGTATGTTTCACAGGTGTAAATCTGTGCTGCTTCACAGACATGAGATCTATATAAGACTAATCTTGCTATCTCTCTTGCTTGCTTGCTCTCTCTTTCTGTATCTAAAAAGAGGTTAACAATGCTAACAATTTATAATAATGATTTATACAGAAATGATCCTAACAGCAATATTTATAGAGACATTGTGATTGGGTCCACAGGATAAACACAGTCACAGCCAGGAAATGTAAAGCTTCTTTCCAAATGCACAATACAGCTGCAGCCAGGAGCTGATGCTCCTCCCTCACACATTTGCATAATACATGTTGGCTGATAGCCATCCAATGGCTGGCAAGAGGGAGGAGTTGGGAAATTTCCTAAGGATTGGGAAATTTCAGTTATGTTGATGTTACATTTTAAAATCCTATTTTCTAGGAAAATGGACCAAGCCAGCTGCATCTCTCATGAATACACCTGTGAATGAGTATATACAGAGTGGGGTGCAGGATGAAGGGGAGAGTAGAAATTACTTTAGAGGAGGCAAAGGGACACAGAGGCATTTAATTTCATTGTCCTTGATGCCTTTTAATTAGATATCTGTAGACACTGATCAAGCAGAATGTCCAAGATCTAATTCCACTCTTCATTTCAGTGACATAACATGGACCAGAGTTATTAAAGTTATTAAAGATCATACATGCAAGTGGTGAAGTAATATAAAGAATATTTAGAGGCAGAAACGTTTAAGCACTGAATTAGAAACATTAACAAGGTGAAACTGAATTGGTAAAGGCCCGTAATTGAGATGAAGTAGTGCAAATCTCTGGGTACACAATGAGACTTCGGTGAGCTGCGTGGAAGAGTCATCAGGGCCACTGGGTAATGCAGAAGTGTATCGTTCTGGATAATTCTGGCCTTAGGCATAAAGAATACAACTTTATTAGTAGTGGAGGTAAGAACATCTTTGTTTTTAAGACCTTGAGGCTCCTTTCATGAGTTTCTGCAGGTCTTTGTTCATCAAGGATCAAAAATGCAGAAAAACAACGTTTATCTTACAGGTGTCACCTGTTCTGGCATGAGCGCTGATATGTAATGTTGTCAAACTTCAAGTTGCATAATGAAGAAGTTCAATTAGCATATTTTGAACAATGCATGGTTTGGATTTAATTGTGGGATTTAAATACAAGTATGTAAAGTGGGGCAGTTAGAAACCCTTAGTGTACTTGTCAGTCATTCTCCAGTGTCTCATGTCTCCACCTGTAGTAAAGAAAGGAACCCAGAACCTTCAGCTAATGCTTCAGTCTACATCTTTTATTCTTAGATAGTTATGATGAGTTCATAACTTTGATAGCGGAAAATTGAGGGATTTAGCCACCACAGTGAATAGGTTCAAAGACACATGTAGACAGTGATGTCAGTAACGCGTTACTTAGTAACGCGTTACTCTAATCTTACCCCTTTTTTCGGTAACGAGTAATATAACGCGCTACTATTTCCAGTCCAGTAATCAGATTAAAGTTACTTATCCAAATAACTGTGCGTTACTATTTTTATTTTCCCTAGTAAAAATATATATTTTTGCTTTCTTCTTGGTCAGTTCTACTTTTGCGTCTGACCGTAGCGCTCGACTCCGCACGCTGCGCGCGACCCTGTGAGAGCGCGAGCGCGTTTTACAAGTCATTTTTTGCAGAGTCCTCCCGTAACGATATGTGGTAGGTAGTATAAAGAAACACCCCTCAAAAACAGGGGAAGGAACATTTACCTGAATAATTTAAATGTTGCACTGTGTTCCACGTTTGAAAAGTGTTGGAATTTTGACTAACGTCGCCTACTTTAAAATGCTTGAAATTGTAATGGTATTTCGTTTCACAAGCTGTCTGACTGAACAGGGGTGGGTTTCCCGAAACGTTCGTAGCGCCAAGTACTACGAACCTTACGAAGCTACGAACGTTTCGGGAAACCCACCCCAGTTCGCTTGTATTACTTTTACAAATAAATTTACAAATAATACAGCGCTGCTACACAAACGTAATGTCAGGAGAGTCTTGCCCTTTAAGTGACACTGGGGGGGGGGGGGGGGGGGGGGGTTTGCGTTATCAATAAAGTTTCCCTCCTCGGGATTTTTGGATTAAGCAGTTTCTGCCTCGGTTACCGAACCTGCTTCAATACATTGTTACTGTTAAAAATGGACTTCCAATAAAGTGAGTATTGGAAAATGTTATTTTGCTGCTGAATGTAACTACTAAAGTAACTTGTAATCTAACGTAGTTACTTTTAAAATCAAGTAATATGTAACGTAACTAAGTTACTTTTAAAAGGAGTAATCAGTAATCGGATTACTTTCTCAAGGTAACTTAGCCATCACTGCATGTAGATATATTACAACATCTACAGGGTTTCCAGAGATTTCAACTAGAAAATCACATTCCGGTCTTGAGGGAATTCCAAGACTGTTTTTAGGATTGAAGCTGCCTAAAATGCACACATATATCTGCAAATTATTGGATGAAAGGACACAGCTTTGGCCATTTTTGCACATGCTCAGTGGGGTTTTGTTCAGGTGGCTTAGCATCTTCAGAGTGAGAATATTGAGTAGGAAAATGTTGTATGTAGTACTTTTGTATGTGTAGCAAGATGCAGTGACACTCTGTCCTAGCAGCCTGCCTTTAGTAGCTCTCTAGTGTGTAGGTATGTATTTATCGGGCCATGTGCTTTTTAGCTAGAAATGTGAGTTTATCCAGCATCACATTTGACTGACTACATTAGAATAAGGGCAGTTTTCTCAGCTGATTATTTTCAAACTGATGAAAATGGGAATTACTCAGCAATTACTTGGCAATTACAGCTCTGACCAAGATTTCATTAACGAAGAGGCTCTGAACACGGGGTTAAATGAACATCCTAATGATGGCCAGTTTTCACGGCTTTCTGCATTAGACTGGGTTCTCCTCACAACAACTGGTGTATACTGCCTAAAACACATTTACAGAACATTCTGAGAAGCCTGTATTAACTCCTCAGTCTGCTTGTGTTTCCCTACCCAGCTTCCTTGTTAATATACATAATGACATTAGGCTAATGACTTTTTTCCTGGATATAAAACCAGTTCAAAATCTTTAATGAGTTTATTTACTAAGCATGAAATAAATCCACATAAATTGGATTTCGTTCCAATTTCTACCGTTATCTGGAGTTAATGACTTGACAATAGCAATTAAACTAATGAATAATGTATATTTCTGAATGTGTATTCAGAATACAATTCAATTTAAAGTTCGATTCTCCAATTCTGAGTTATACAATTAAAATGCCTGTTAACTTGTGTTTATCACATTCAGCTCCACTGAATTGAGTGTAATGCTTTTTATCTGTCACAAAGCAAAATGTAAAATCTCTGTAGAAAAGAAATGAACAGTACGGTATTGTGCAAAAAGTCTTAGACCACAATCTAGTTCTTATTGTCCAAGAGGTATTGTTACTTCCCAAATAGGGGTGGAAAAATGTTTAGGAATTTTTCAACTGTCCATGAGCTAGTGAGTAAAATGGGTTGCCTCAATTTCCTGCCTTATTTCACAGCTTATAAACATTTTATAAAAGCAGATTTAGAAGCGCAGAGTTCTCAGTCATCACAGACTCTCTGCTGCAGTCTTGTGGCCATTTGAATATAATGCTATAAAAGCCAACACATAGAGACTCAGTCACTATAGGTCTCAGCATGCTTAACTTGACTGCAGTATGTTTGAGAGCCGTGTCTCTTTGTCCCTTGGACTTGGTCTTACTGTCTCTTGTCTTTGTAGAAATCTGCTTAATTCTTCATTTTCTTTATTATTGCACAGTCTTAGAGATCTTGAATGTACATTACTTCATTCTTTATCTGGCTTCTCCTCTGACTCTGTCATTTCCATAATTTCTTTCTTGTCTTCTTCGGCATCCTCTTTCATTTCCTGCTCCGGTGCGACTTCCTCTTCCTTGTCCCTCCCCTCCTCCTCATACCCATCGTCGTCGTCGTCCTCCTCCTCCTCCTCCCCAACGTAGCGCTCCATCTCAGCAATGCGCCACTTAAGTCCTTTCTCGTTTCTTTCGTAGTCCGAGAGCAGCCTCTTCACCTTGGCCTGCATCAGCTCCATTGTGCTATAAATGCGGTTCACGCGGTCCTCCAGGTCCTTCTGGTCAGGCTTCATGCTGGCTGGGTCCAGGTCGATCAAGCCATCTTTCATGAGGATCTCCCTCCCTTTCTCCTCCAGCATCATTTTAGCCTCGGGGTACTCCGTCAGAGCTTCCATTAAATCGTCCTTCGACAAGCAAAAGAGGTCCGAGTACCCGATGCTGCGGATATTCGCCGTCCGGCGGTTCCCCGCTTTGCTGCCCTTGATGTTCAGGATGCTGATCTCACCAAAGTAGCTCCCATCGCCTAGGACGCAGAACTGCGTGACGCCGTCGTCCGCCACCACGGCCAACTTCCCCTCCTTGATGATGTACATTTCTCTCCCAATGTCGCCTTTGCGACAGATGTAGTCACCGGGGCTGAACACCTGCGGCTGTAACTTAAGCACAAGCTCAATCAGCAGGCCCGCCTCACAGTCTGCGAAGATCCTCACCTTCTTCAGCGTGTCCAGGTGCACGTTCATGCCGAGCTCAGCCCGCAGCTTGTCGGGGAGGTAGCGGAGAACCTCCCTTTCGTTCTGCGCCTTCTTATTGGTCCACAAATAGTCGAACCACTTGATGACGCGGACCTCCAGGTCCTTGCTGACGTGACGCACCTGCATGTATTGTTTGATGTTGTCGATGCGGGCTTGGAACTGGGCCTGCGCCGCGTTCATGTTGGAGATCATGGTGGCGATGTTGCCGACGATGGTGGCGAAGATCAGAACGCCTACAAGGAAGTCCATCACGTGAAACAAAAACTCGGAGTCCAGCTCGGGCGATGGCGTCTCTCCAATGGTGGTGAGCGTGAGGGTGGACCAGTAGAGGCTGAAGGAGTACTTCCTCATCAGCTTGTCGAATTCGGGCTCCGTAAGCGCTGGGTACACCCAGGCATCCGAGCCAAAGCCAATGGACTTGGAGAAAGAGAAATAGAAGCACGCGTTCCAATGAATGATGATGAGTATATACATGACGAGGGTGCAGATGCGGAAGATGTTGGGGTAGTTGGTCATTGTCTGGGAGCGCTCAAAGAACTCAAACATGCGGCCGATGCGCAAGAGCTTGTTGATGCGAATCTCGGGGTAGTCCAGCCCCAACGCAAAATACAGCACATCAGTGGGGATCATGGAGATGGCGTCGAGTCGGAACTGAATGCTGTCCGTGTAGTGCTTACGAAGGAGCTCCTCGTCTTTGACCAGCAAGCCTTGCTCGAGATACCCTGTTTGAAAGAGATGAAATCTAAAATGCTGAAGCATGAAGGATCCAGCAAGGATCCAGCAAAAAAGATTGACTATTCCCTTTGAGCTAAGATGTAAGACTTTTTAATTTTCAACTTTCTGATTTCATCCAAGAGGCTCGTCTTTACCAGTCCTGGTCCTGAAGGCCATGTCTGCCACATAAAGGAGATCACAGGTGCAGTCAAGGATGAACCATGTTATCAGGTATTCATGCTGCAGTTCTTCAAAGCAGGCTCTGCACAAAAGAATGACTGATTACTGCTCCGTAATGCCCTCCACCGTATGTGTACTCTGAAAACACTGCAACTCATATTGCTTTAAATTCAACATCAAATAAGAAATGTGCATCTTACACACTACAACACTGCTGGATACTGTCAAGCAATCTACTCTTCTTATTCAAACAAACGATAATTTAACTATTTTCTCTGATAGCAACTGACAAAAAAACTAAACAAAACAATCCTCAAGACTTTAACATGCCTTGCAATCTATCACGAAGATTTATTTTATTTAAATTATTTATTTATTTAAATTGAGCCAACAAATGATATAAAAATGCATGTAGAGTGTGAACAGATGCCATGATTTTTATAGCATTGACTGCTTGCTACACAGCACTTCAGTTTGAATGTCTCGCTGAACGAGATCGTGAGCAGAAGAAGTTCTGAAAACATATGGAAAGCTCACCTGGCAATGATCACTGTCCAATTATACATGACAGGAATGGTGATTAGAACCAGCCAATAGTAATAAAGGCTGCTTGCTGGATTAATCACAAACACCTCTTTTGGTCTTGAAGGAGGAAACGAACAAGACACGCTGATGAGTAGATGCTGACACACACTGAAGGATTCATGAAAACCACTAACTGAAATGTTCATGACTTGCACCTACCCTTCGGGTTTGTCCTTCTTCTCTTTCTCTTTTTCCTTCTCTTTCTCTTTTTCATTCTCTTTCTCTTGTGCCTTCACAGTTTCTTGTTCCCCCTCCTTTACTTCTTTTCCCAATTCTTTTTTCTCCTCTTTCTCTCCTTCCTGTTTGCACTTTTCCCCTCCTTCCTGTTCCTGTTCTTTCTCTCCTTCCTGGTCCTGTTCTTTTGCTACTTCCAGTTCCTGTTCTTTCTCTTGCTCCTTTTTCTTCTCGTTCTCCTGTTCCTTCTCTCTCTTCTTCTTTTCTCTCCTTTGCTTTTTTCTGGTGGACAACTTTTTCTCTTTATTCACTTCTTCCTTTTCTTCCCTGAAAAATATGAATTTGCATGCTAATTCACACCACAGAAGCAGCAAATATACATTTTGCATGTGGCATTAAAACCTTGAGAATGTCAACATGACTTGTGATGACTTACTGGTCCTTGATGGAGTCATCACGCCGGCGTCCAGGACTGGATTGAGGGTCTTTGTTGTCTTTCTTAGGGTCTTCCATGACTGAAGTCCTTCTATAAGAGGGTCTCTTCTATAACCCCTTCATGAAAACAATAACCGTTATGATTATTATTAAAACTGACATACAGAATGCTTTACACAATTATTACAGGTTTTCAATAAATTCCACAAGTCCAGAGGAAGGACACTGTGTCAGGTAATAAAGATCTAAAATTTTCTTTCCAAAATGTTCTTTCTGTTTTTCAAATTATGTTTGAATATACTTGAATTTAATAAATGTGAACATCTTGCTTCTAGGAGAAGCAAGCAGGCTACCTGATTGAGTACTGACTCCTGAATCATGAATCATCAAAAATGCATATTGTAATGTCTGACATAATTTCAAGACAATAGAATCGTATGTTACAATAAATAGGTTAAGAGCACAGTTTGAAGATATTGGGATGGATGTCATTTCTATTATGGAGAGAACATGGAGAGATTAACAAATCTTTCGCATTACAGCATTAAGACTACTGCATTCCTGTTCTGTCTTCTCACACTACCTAATTATTTAATGTTAATTAAATAAAATGACACACGAAAACAATTCATGAATAATGAGAAATCTCAAGGATTAGACAGAATCAAATGGTTATTTCATTTTAATTCAGTTCAAACTCACCACGTTTATCCTCTCAGTCTTTTCATAACACTCTTTTAATGTTCAGAGTTGTAGTTCACAAAAAGAGCTTCAGGCTTTATAGATTTACCGTCAAGTGACCGTTTTGAATAAGACAGTAGTAATATGTTAACAGGCATGTTACTTTGCCTTCGAAGTGACTTCACTCATTTTGTCAAGCCCTAGGATGCTGACCCTGAGAAGGATTTGGGTGATTATTAAGAGGCTAAACTAGCTGAGACACAGTCTGTTATCCCTCTCGGCCTCTGCATGGCTAAAGATGTTACTGTGCTCTCTCAATAATAATAATAATAATAATAGCAATAATAATAATAATTGTATTGGGTTTTTTTTTCAAATTGTGATGAGATCAGCAGGATGCATTAGATCTAGGTCATTGAGGACTAGATTAAGGAGTCTGTAGTAAATGTGAAACTAATCAGGCAGTCAGTGCAAAGTAAATGACAGCAGAGTAACGTCCAATTCTCCTTTTCTGGGTTTCAATACAGGTCGTTGCATTCTTAACAGTCTACTGAACAAGATGGAATGAGATGAATGATGCAATGAGGGATAGTCTGGAGCAGGCCTGTAGATGTGTTGAAGCATGAAATAATTATAATACAGCCTTTAATAGATTTACAAATGCAAAGTACTGGAATGTACAAGTGTGTGGTGCTAAAGTGGAATGAGAGGCTGCTGATTTGTGAATCTGGTAGCAGTTATAGCAGTGTTTGATCACAAAATCAGCAGTTGTAAATGTAGATGTCAAAGTATTGTAGCAAAAATCCTCTACATACACTCAGGAATAATAAATAAATGTTAATAACTGAGGAATGATTGCACTTAAGAGAAAACGGTGACTTGCACATTTTACCCTTGGTGTGATTTAATATTGCACAAAAGCATATCAGACAGTGATATCATGGAGAGAGGTTGTGCGACCTTTATTTCTTGCAAATAAGCTGTTGTTCTTATGAACTGTACTTGTTTCTCAGTGCAGGGTTTACATACATCTGTCTCATCTTGGTTAGGTTTCTCAAATGTTGTTCAATTTTAGAAACATATGGGACATACATGATAAACCAGCATCAGTGGTTACACGGAGGGACTTAACTATAGGTTTAGGCTTAACGGGAGTAAGAATGAGACCAACCATGATTGAATGTGTTCTGCCTGTGTTGTAGATCACAAAGATGAGTGGAGGATTTACTCATAGCAAAGAGCCACTTGCCCAGTCAGCACTCAGCCCGAGGTCTCTCCCTTATCCTATTAAAGCAAGCCGTCCCTGTTTCTCCGCACACGTCCATCTACTTTACTGCTTCATTCAAAGCTGGATGGAGGTTTAATGTGGCTGGAAAGACCACATTTCTTCAATGATGCCTCCATGATGAAATGGATCATGTGCATTAGCAAAGCAGAAAGGAAAACGAATAAAACTCCCAGTGTTGAATAAGAATCTGCAGTGATGATACAATACAATACACAAGGCGCAAAGGTGCACTCCAAGAATGCATTCAGTAATGATGGTTTTGTGGTGTACACAGACATATTGGGTGTAATAGTGAGATTTGGTCCTATATACATAAGAGGACGTGCATTAGATGTGTGGATGTAATAAAGAGGCCCCTAATTGCAGAAGTACATAATGCATTTTTATTTGAAAAGTAAGTCAAGCCAAATCATGAGACAGGAAGCTGTCGCAAAGGTTCATTTATTGTTCCGAGTACACTGAGGCTCACATGGATAATTCAAACTCTAACCCCTCCCCTTCTCCCCTTCAACCTAACCTAACCCCTCCCCTTCTCCCCTTCAACCTAACCTAACCCCTCCCCTTCTCCCCTTCAACCTAACCTAACCCCTCCCCTTCTCCCCTTCAACCTAACATGTTCTTCTCTTCCAAGTGCATAGACTCTTCATTATACGAACCCTACCTGCATTAGCAATTGTTTTAAGAACACATGGGTGTTCAGTCCTACGCCTCATCTGTCAGAGTTGCAGGAGGCGGGACCTCAGGCCCTGTCACTCACTGGAAAGGCAGAGCAGGAGCATTCAGTGGGGCGTTGATAATGGGGTCATCAGCAGGTTCAGAGGCTGGGGCTCCTCCACCTTCTGACTCTTCTACCTCATCAGAATTCAACAGGTCTGCTGGTCCTGCCGGGTTGCTGTCAGGGGGGTTGGATCCACCAAACTGGGGCTGGCGCAGAGTAAGACCTCCACTTCAATCAGTGGACTCAAGTTGCTGCTTTAGAGACTTGCCACATATGGCTGCAGTGTAATCCTGAGAGCCTTATCGAATAACTCACCTGACCTTCCATGACAGAGCCACGTCCTCTAGGGGGCAGCACTGGCTTGTTGTTGTTGATTAAACCCTGAAGTAAATCGACATGAGCATCAATACAGCACGCGCGGTCTTGACAATCATGAAAATAAGACTGATGGGTATATTAAGTTAAGTTATCATAAGTGATTCAAAAGAGTCAGATTAAAAACTGTACTTTATAACTATAATTAAACTACAATGTTGCATGTACAATGCATGTAGTGATGCCAATCTTCCATATAAATTACAGCATACATAAGAGATTAAGAGGAGATTAAGATGCTTGAAGAGGCTGGTCCTCTGCCTGGAAAAAGAGAGATTTTTTCAGTGCTGAATGAAGCCCTTAATCATGCACCCTAAACTACAATGAGAATTTTAAAATAATAAAAATAATGTTTTAAATGTGCAGTGTGTTTGTACTGGGAATGAATTCTTTTTGGAGTTTTTGGGCTGTATTAGACATGGTTCTTTTTGAATTCTTTTTGAACAGCTGTCTTTGATCTTTTTTTTTTTTTACAGATTATTTTATTGGGTCATGTTTTTTAATGCTTGGCCCTTTTTAAAGTCTGCATTGTTCACAATGACACCGCTCAGGTTCTATGTTCCACATATCCAAAGCACATATTTCCCAAAGTTTCCATTTAAACATTTATTTAAACATGACATGTAAATGGGCCATTGGGTGATCTGAATAATTAATGGATGTGGAATTAAAGTGTTAATTAATTGATTAAAGAAAGCGTGCATTTGGGAAGCATGCGGGCATCTGTGGAGAAGCAGGACCTTAACCACACTGAGAGCGAGAGGAATGAAGGCAAAATGGATGGCATGGGTTGATTTTGGATTTGGCAGACTGCTGTCTGTAATCAAAGCTCTCCATCAGCACTGACCTGTTGCTGTAGGTGGTTCTTCATCCAGTGGAGCTCCATCAGCTGCAGGGCTGTGTGAGCATGGGCGGCTCTCTGCTGCTACGCAGGGGAACCGAAGACACGCATCATTATGTGAAAAGCCACCTTAAAGCTAATGACACATTTCGACTATGTCATCAGGTGGTTGATTAGGTTATAGAGAGCAATCTTACCTCATTGCTGCCCTGTTCAGGAGCCTGACAAGAAGCGAACAAGAAATGATAAATCACTCAATATTATAATAAGCACTATGAATTAATGTTTGCTAAATCAGTGGTAATTGAATTTATGTTGACAGTTTTCTAAATTTCCAAATTTCCAAAAATGAAGTGAATTTCTTAAGTGAATTGATCACTCACTGGGGCTGTTAGTGAGTATCCCAACACACACATCAAGATCACCACAGTCTGCATCATCTGTTCAGATGAGCCATGAACACACACAAAAGCACACGGTTTTTTGAAGCTTTTCAGTGGAAAACATCCTTCTCTACTCTTAAATTTCATGACCAAGGGAAATACTATATGTCTTCCCACTGGGTATACAGTTAGAATGGTCTTCACAAATACCCCTTAAATCAAAACCTAAGTTACAGACAGCTAAACATAGTGCTAAAGCAAAAAAAATATATTTATACTAACCGTACCTCTCTTGTCAAGCAAATCTGAAGATGTCTTGGAGAAACACAACATGAGTTTAGTCAGAAGAGTTGAAATATATACTCTGGAACGAGCCAATCATGCCCCAGGAAACAGAGTGGAGAAACATTACAAAAATGATTCAGAATCGAAAGTGTTAATGGCTCATTATGTATAATTACAGACTGTACATTTTCGCTTGGTGTACCTACAGTTCTTCAAAATGAAGGCGGTAAAGATGATGCACTAAATGTTACAGGCTGGGGGCTTTGTCCACGTGTTACGGTGCTGTCAAGAATGTGCACTCTTAAAAGCACGCAGACATCAGAGCTTTAAAGACATCAGAGTCAGTGTTGAAGTGAATGTCAACCAGATAATTAGAGGCTCGGGGGTGTAACACTGATATGTGTGAAGATGGGCAGAATTATAAATTACCCCATGTTCTGTTGCCACGCTGCTCAGCTCAGCAGCACATCTGCTGTCTGCGCTCTCACCTGCAGATGTTTTGGGTCTAGGTCACAGCTTAGATGGCCGTCTGCATGCGAGCTGTTTTATGATTGCTGCCGTGCGTGGTTTGCTAGAGCAAAGGCCGTGGGATGTGCTTGAGTTGGGTGACGTTTGGTGATAAGGGTCCATGGTCCATTGGTGCGTGTTCTGTTCTGGTGGATTCTGAAGGCACAGGCAGATGCTTTGATTGGGAAGGACATTCCAACTGTGTCCCATAGTCCTGCTGGGGGAAAACATGTTTCAAATGGATCAGCTTTGTGTAAAGCTAAACACAACGTGGAAGAGAGAGACCCATTACACTCTTACTTGTCTCCATGTTTTTCTTTGTCCTGTATACATAGTCTGAGTCTGGGTCCTCCCAAGGTCTTTCATATTACCCCCAGAAATTCTACCCCCCCTAACCTCCGCCCCCACCCCATCCAGGATAGTACCTCACTTCTACAATGACCTTTTCTTATTTTTCTTATCCCTTCGTGAAATGTCATCGCTGCAGTCATGGCTGTCTTTATTACCTTTTCAACCCTTGGAATCTCTGCTGTGTTTGCATGTGTCGATATCTGCTTTGGTCATTATTTATATTCCACGATTGAGCCTAGATGAGTATGTGGGTGCATGTCAGTGGCTGCTGTGTGTGTATGAATGCATGACTGAATCTGAGTGAATGCATGTTGGTTATTGGTGAGAGGGTGTGCATGACTGAAAGTATGTTTGTGTGAAGGTGTGTATATTAGTGTACATTGTGTGGTTGTGTGGGGCTGAATGTATAATATTTCACAAATATTTTCTGGTTCTCACTCACTCTGTAATTAATTCCTGATGCAGTGTGACATGCTGCTTTGCTATGACCCAGTCTGCCTCTACTTGCAAGCCTGCAATATAGTTGAAGACCTTCAAAAGGAACATCTAGTATTCTTTCTTGTTTGTTCTGTTTAAAAATGGCTCCAGGCACCTTCATAACAGATCTGTAAATTCTGAACCACCTAATAAAAATAAATAAAATACATAAAATATAAATAAAATAAATTTTTAAAAAGTGATTTTATTAAATGTGATGAAAAACTGATGTATCATGCTGATGTATCTGAGTTATTATTTCTGAGACTTGAGAAAATCAGGATTTATTATTGTCTGTATGTCATTATGAAATGTGGCATGACTGTTACACATCACAGACCTTGAACGAGCAGACAACCCAGAGGTGGAAACTGCAGAAGACCCACCTTTCCATCTTCTCCGTCCTGCTGTCCATTTTATATTCTTTTGCATATTCACTCATCCGAAGATAACACATTATAATACGGCATAAACAAACTGAAATGAGGGGCCATTCATTTTGCATTCTGTTCCCTATAGACAAAATCTATAACATTCCATAAAATCAGTGACCCCCAACCCTAACCCATCTTGAATATCTCTGCAATTTTATGGTGCGGTTCCAAGGCAGAAAAGTTAGAGTTTTGTATACTGAATGCTCCCGAATCTATTATTTAGTCCTTTGGTACGGTAGCACACTCTTTCACCATTCATGTGATTGTTATGTGTTGGGTCCACTAACATACGTGGCACCAATTCTGAACACACTTGTTTTTAGTTTTAGTCTTTCTTCTGCTCTGAATGAATCACAACAACAACAAACATTCAAAGAAGTGTTGGTGCTCAAGCTGAGTGCTTTCCTCCAGGTGCTGAACACTCTTCCAGACATTAGTTCAAACAGAGAGCGGAGAGTTGAAGATGAAGTGAGAGGCTGCTTCACTTTGATGCAGCGCTGCATTGTGGGATCATACTAAGAGAGGTGAGAAGCTGTTGAAAAGTTGATAAACGTGTCTTCACAAGTTGGACGAGGGGAAAACAGATGCAGTGTGATTAAGGCCCAGAGTCAAACCTTTCTCTTGTACAAGCACACTTACATTTGCCTTTGATTTGACCCCAGTTTTTTTTTTTTTTTGTACTTCAATTTTATATTTAAAAGAAATTTCAAAGCATCGTGCAGTCACTATCTTATGCGACCGATTCAGTATTACATAGATCAGATAACACCAAAAATATAATCATACACTTTAATTTATTTTTCAAACTTGATTTACATAGTCAACTTTTGTTAATCAAAGCAAGTTCATACATATTGAGTTACTTGTGAATGATAGCGATGATCTACCCACAAGGCCCAGAAGAAAATGGGCTACAGAGCTAAAAGTTATCTGAGCAGCATTCTTCTAGAAGGCATCTGACTACGGCTATCAGCTCCAGACTATCTGTGCTGAGATCTTAACATCTCAATCCCCCAGAGCTTCAGGGCAAGAACGTTTCTGTCAAAAAGAGAGGGGAATAAAATTACTTAAAACAGATACTGAAAAATATCGTGCCTGTCGTCCTGTCTTTTCAATGTGAAATATTGATCGGTTTTTCATAGCAAGACTGTAACTTACCTTCAGTTTCTATGGCTGCAATGCAGGAGTCAACACGGAGGAAAAAATGTTAGAGGTAATAACTATTTTTTATGTTTTGATTGATGAATACACACGCACACACACATGCACACACGCGCACACACACGTACACACACGTACACACACTTTTCATACCTGGCCTGCCTGCACTTGCTGATCCTGCTGAATTTGCTGCTGAACTTCACTGAACTGTGGAGGTGTAGCCTGGAATTAGAGGATTTGTAAAGGGGTGAGAAGGGGAGAGAGAGAGAGAGAGAGAGAGAGAGAGAGAGAGAGAGAGAGTTACTGAATAGATGTTTCCTTTTTAAATAAATAATCTTTATATAATTTTAACGCATAGCAATCTTACTCTAGGTGGTTGCTGCTGTGGAACAGTCTGTGGTGAGTAGTCGAAGGGCAAGATCTAGAGAATGGATTTCAAAATGTCATTTTAATAGCCAATACTGCTGACAAAAGCTCTGTTTTTGTTAAACTTTAGAAAATCCAGAAAATGAAGAGTGCTACCTGGCCTTGTCTGAAGTCATAGGGGTAATACTTCAATGAAAAAAGTGAAACACAGTTATTGGGGCAGCTACTATATGACAGGTTCAGAAGAATATGCTACATGCACATCCCTCTAATTAACTATAATAAGATATTAAGCCAATGCATTTTAAAATGACGTCCTAAAGTCTAGCATTCTTTTTAATTAACATGTTCCCTGCTACTGCGGGCTTACATTACTTTTCTTAAAGACTGTGGAAGGGCTTCTGTTATGGGTCAAAACCAGAACCTCAGCAATATAGACTTATTTAAATTCAGATCTCCAATATTTTATTCAACTTTAAATTTAATTTCAAGTAACCTAATTTAATAGTAACGTAATTTAATAGTTCCGCAAGCATAGAGTGTTCAGTGCTAAAATCAATAGTGGTTTGCTGTAAAAGAGTCAGCAATAACCTTAAAGAAGCAGAGCAACCCAGAACTGTGGATGAATTACTTACAATTTCCACACTTTTTCTGCCAGGAGCTTTGGGGAGAGAGTACTTAATGAAAGCCTGGCTTGGAAAAACCTGTGAACATAAAAAATAAAATACCCCATCACTCCAGACAAGATGAATACATACATGAAAGCGAGTGAGATAGACACATATTTCTGGTTTATAAACAGATGTAGGAATGTGTGGTACACAGGTGTGTGGCGAGAGAACTCACGTGTCCAGACCCTGCGCCCCCTGCTGGAGAGCCCGGGAAACTCGGAGGAAAGACCTGAAGAGAGATCACATAGAAAAGTGATAGTCTGGGAGTGCGTCAAAGATAATGTGACAAAAATAATGTTTGAGGTTAAAAAATGGGGCATACTATTTCCATGCTGATAGGACTGTTGATGCTAGGCTGAAGATGAGAAGGTACCGCAGGGAAGAAATCAGTATTCCCCTTCAAAACAAATCCATACAACAGGGCAGTTTTATAAATGAACAATTTTACATATTTCCCCCACAGTTACTGCTTGTCTTTAGGAAATATCAATTTTATGATTTCTTCTGCACCTACTCTCAGAAATCTCAGGACAATGATTGAATCACCTGTGTAGAGGGGCCTGATGGTACTGGATTTCCATAGTGTGGCAAGTAATTGAGGAACGGCGACATCTGTAAATATGTTTGCACCAGAAAGAAAGAAGACGTCTCAAGCTCCTGAGTTAAAGGCTAAATCAGGCGTGTCAACTCCTATCTGCAGGAAGCCGGTGTGTATTCATTCCAGACAAGCAGGGACGTAATAAACTCTGCTTGCTCGGCTGGAATGTGGACCTGCAGCAACACCAAACTTTTATCGACAGCTTATCGACAATTCCAGATCTAGACAGCACCAGGTCTGCCACACCTGGTCTAGGTTTAGAGTAGAGCACCTTACTGATCCCCAAATCATTTATACAGTAATGGCTTTGAATTAATCTAAAAAGAAAAACACGATAAAGCATGATGTTGTCTTTTATCTGGTTTCTACATACTGGTGCAGCCGACACTGCTGTGACAAAAGACAGACAGAGGATGGAACTCCACATGGTGGCGGATGCCGAACAGCAAAATGAGGAGCGATGCGGTCCTGCAGAATAGCGACGTGACATGACATTTAGAAAGATTTCACAGAAAGTACAGCACTCAATGCAAAACCCCAGGACGTTACCGGCGGAAGGATTTGAACCTCACCTTAGGTGGAGCTGGAGGCGATAACGACGGCTCGGTTGATGCTTGTGGTTGAAAGCGTTGAAAGAAGCAGCGCTTTTATTCTGACGCTGTCTCTTACGCCTGACTTAATCATGGCCCCGCACATAGGTGGACACGGTAATTTACTAAATGACCTGTAGCCAGACCCGGTGCTTGAAATATCAGGGCAGTTATGATTATCATGATAACATGGCAGGGAACTGCAGACAGCCGTATATTTCAGGCAGCTCAAGAATAAACGAGGTGTCGGCCTCACACTGCATGTTTTCCTGCATGTGTATCCTGGACGTTTATTGTGCAAAAGTGTATGAATATTGGTATAAAACTAGACAAGGTGGTGCAGTGGGGAATGTCTGTATTCTGGATCTTATTCAATTATGCACCAAAATACCACCTTGAAGAGCTTTGAAAGTATTTGGAGCATTTTGAAGCATGCTGTTAATAAACACCCGTCTGGGAATAATATGTGCAACGCTCCATTTTAAACATTTAACATGTTTTCCCTACTGGCAACCTTGTTTTCTTTACGCGTGTGACGCGTTTTTAGGCGCATTGACTTGCGAGTCTAATATCAGTAAACAGTACAGTGATGATGCTAAAATAATCTATCCAAATAATGATAAACGTGACACACTGATTGCAGCATATTGCCAATTAACTGGGGTGAACAACACCACAAGCGTCACCGCACCAATGCTGATCAGCGGCAAATGGCTCTTGGGTCAAAACACAATTTCTTTAATAATGCAAATCTGGGCTTTAATGAACCCATTCACTGAAACATCGCACACACACACACACACACACACACACACACACACACACACACACACACACACACACACACACACACACACACACACACTCTCTCACTCTCTCTCTCTCTCTCTCTCTCTCTCTCTTACTCACTCACACACACACACACACACACTCTCTCTCTCTCTCTCTCTCTCTCTCTCTCTTACTCACTCACTCTCTCTCTCACACACACACACACACACACACACACATATACACTCTCTCTGTCCCTCTTTCGCTATCCCCCCCCCCCCCCCCACATAGGATTTAAGGCCCTAGTAGTCTTTCCAAAGGAGAAAATGAACAGACAACTAAAAAAACATCAATATAATAATAATCTGAATTGTGAATCTCCTAATTCTTACTAATATTAATACGGATACTTAGTTTTCCCAGTTTATCTGTAGACTGCTATTTAAGAAAATACAAAATTGTTCTAGTTCACTCCATATTATTGAACATGCAGACAGTTGTCTGTGCCATGCTGTCTGTGCCATGCTGTTACTAAGTAGCATGTAGTGAGCTATTATCGCCAACTTTCTCTATAGTTGAATTAAATGCTGGCTACAGAGGTAAAGATTATGGTTCCTGGGAATCACCTGATTCACCTGTTTTAGTCACTGAAGTCATCATCATCACATACGGGCACACACACACAATCACACACAAACATACACACACACATACAGGCGCACAGACACACACACACACACATACACACACACACACACACCATAGACACACAAATGCCCGTGCACAGACACACAGACACACACACACACACACACACACACACACACACACACACACACACACACACACAACCATTTCCTGCTGCTGATAGCAGTCACCTGTCATATTTTATAGTCATTCAGCTACTGACAAAAATTTAGACAGTATTGCATAGAATAGTCATGTGAAGTCAGTGTAATACCACATAGTGAGTGGAGAGTATGGTCAGCCCTAGCAGTTGTGTGCTGGACACAGGTACAGGTGAGCTAAACCAGACAGGTACAGGTGAGCTAAGCCAGACAGGTACAGGTGAGCTAAGCCAGACAGGTACAGGTGAGCTAAACCAGACAGGTACACGTAAGCTAAGCCAGCCAGGTACTGGGGAAATAAGTCAGACAGGTACAGGGGAGCTAAACCATACAGGTACAGTTGAGATAAACCAAACAGTTACAGGTGAGCTAAGTCAGACAGGTGCAGGTGAGCTAAAGCTGGACAGGTAGAGGTGAAGGGGTTTTCTGCTGAACTCAATAACCTTTGTGTTTGGATACAAACCAAGTTTCTGAAGTGAGCTTTGTTTAGGCTTTTTCTGCCTGTGTGCCTGTGGTGACACAACTCTGACAGCTAAAACATGATCAGAGTCAGTGCTTGAGGGTTACAGAATGTTGCAAGTTTGAACTTGGAGAGACATCATATGTAATATCTAGACTGTACTCATTCTGGACCACATATGTGTAATATGTCTCACTGAACTTTTCATGGAATTGCAGGAAAACTTCTGGGATGGTGGTCCAGCAAGGTACAGGAAAACAACTAAAATGTTGCATAAGAATAAAAGAGGCGAGAAGTGCCCACTTTCAATAAGTTAGTGAAAGATTGAATCCTTTCGTTCTTGCTATTTCTTTTGCTCTATCTTTGACCAGATCTTTATTTTTGTTTTGCATTATTTCCACAGTTTACAATAACCAGTTGATCCATTCACCCTTTCCAGTCACTTCATTAGTGTTGTGTATCATGAGAGTTTGAAAGTGATGGCAAATGCCCCAGGCCTCTCCGACTCTGATACCACCTATGAGGATTCAGCCTTGATGAAGCTTCTCTCTGTTTACAGTCCAAACACTGGCAAAACCATAGCAGTCTTTACCCTTTCACCAATAGGGTTTCTCACCTGCATTACTAACCTTATCCAGAGCTGGGACTCCATTACAGACAGGAGAGGGAGGGATATCTCCACACGCAATGGTGACTCAAGAAGTGACACCCACCCAGCACAACCTCTAAAGCTCTAAATTACACTTCCACACCCTGCAGCTGGACACGGCTCTGACTTTAAGTATCGCCTCTTATAGGCTAGAGTTCCTAACCATGAAGCATATGAAATACTAGCAATTACTGCCATCCAGTAAAGCAGATAATACAAATTATTAGAAAAAAGAAAGGAAAATATCACCTGCAATGCTTAGTCCAAAAAAAAAGAAATAAATAAAGAGGTTTATTTGTTAAGAAAGATAAAAACATGTAAAACAGGTTTCAGTAATTGTAGTTCAGGGTCAATGAATTGTTTAATCACTTAAATCAATTAAACTGTTTAAGCAGTATTATCATATGTCAGTATTATTATATGGAACTTTGCATTTTCTATTAACAATCTAAATCTGTAACCTCCTCCATCTCGAGCACATTCGTAGTTGTATCAGTCTAGCCAGCGTCTCCGCGGTTAGTGACAGGAGGGGCAGCGGTGGGGGCAGGTGCAGGTGCAGGAGCGGGGGCTGGTCCGGGGGCAGGGGCAGAGAAGATCCCAGGAAAGAGGGGCCATAGGACAGGAATCCATGGAGGCTGACTGAAGGAGTACTTGTAGAACCCAGGGTGGCGGTGCAGGTAGATCCTCTGGAGACAAGACATGGGAAAACCAGCATGGCCACATTCCTGCAGGACTCGGTGGCTTGGTGGCTCATATTCACACCAAGCCAGTGCACTTCTTACACGGCAGAAAAAATAGCGATCGGGTTTACCTCACTGCTTGATGACTTCCATCGGCGATGGCCACAAACCTATAATAAAAGTCCTTTCTCTTTAATGTTCCTTCATGCTTTTATTATGTACAAAGAAGTAGGTGACAAATTCCATAAAATACTCACAGTTCCAGGTAGCATCAGACATAGGGCAGATATGAGTAGGAAAGAGACCATCCCGGGATTGTCCATTGTTCACTTCAATGACTAAAGACAAAGCAATTTCATAATGCGTTTGCCTTGTTCTTACTGCGTGTTTGTGCATACTGCATGTGTGCCATGGCTTATGAACACTACATCAAATTTGTAAAGAGCTTTGAGTGACTGCTGTGCACGATAGGCGTTATTCTATTCTATTCTATTCTATTCTACATAAATAAACTTGAAAGGAATTCATCCAGTCATAATGTCCAATACTCTTGACATTCTAATGTCAGAGTTTACTGCTTTGCATTTAATGTGACGCAGTTTTTGTTTATTCAGTCTGGTCACTTGCAAAATTGCAGGGTTCCAACTTTTTACTCACAAATACAAATGCAAAATCTGAAGTATGGCAAATTAAAAGTGCAATAAATAAATAAATGTAATTAAAACACACAAAGTCTACATGTTTTTTTTCTCAATATTGCAAAATCATTAACAATAAGCAGAAGAATTCAGGAAATAATGTTACATTTAATTCGGTTAAAGTCCTCTGCAAATGTAAGTACCACATTTAACCACAAAGTGTCACCCATGGGCAACCAAAGGCAAAATTAAACAATACCGCAGCATTTCAAATTTGCGTATGTCCGTTCTAGAATATTTATTAAAATAATATTTAAAAAAAATCTAAATTATTTCGCAGTAGATACAGTTGAATTAATGTTCAAACCTAACTTGATATAATTTGCAACATTATAAGCAGAAAGACGTTATCTTAGTCCCAGGACTTACATGAATGTCTTCAGCAGGAGATACAAAACATTGTAGGAAATGTTGTTGGAAAAGCAATGAACAAATGAACAAATAAAGAACAGATGGGTGAGATCTCCTAAACCCACTCTGCCCAGACCCACCGCCCCCGCCCTCGCAATGAAGCTTAGCTGTCACAACAAGACACAATGCCAATTATCCGTGAAGCAATAGCTTCATGTGTTCTTTGAAATTAATCCACATTTCACAAGCTGGGAGGGTGGTGTTTGGAAATGCAGTCTACTGCAATCATTAGTCCACCTGATGACTAAAGGCAGGGCAACTGTGTGTATCCCACCCCTACACTGGATGGCTGAACACTGATTAACACACCTGCGTTGGCAATAATGTGTTTACTGCTCAGACAGGCAGTTCTTCTTTACTTCTACATAACACACACATGGCTAGAAAATGTGAACTAACAGAAACTGTAAAACCTGGAATAAAAAATAGGCAAAAATAATGATTGTAGACTGTAGACTTTGTAGATTGTAGATTGTAGACATAACAGTAATAACTGTAATAGTTTCTTGATTAAACATATTTTTAATGGTTTGTGGATGGCATGAATGTTAGTGGCTGCTGCAAACCAGTTTTCCTATTGAGAGATAATAATTAAAGACTTAACTGAAGGCCAGTAGTAAAATACACTGAAAACATCTTCTATGTATATTGACCATCACTGTGACCACCCCCATCCTGCTCCTCATACCGAGATAAGGTCGGATCATTTTTAGTGTTGTAACGGCAGTAATCTCTGTCTCAACATCAGCGAGATTAAGGAGATGATCGTGGATTACAAGGAGGGCATCGCGAGAACAGCTGAATCATCAGCAGAACTCTTCCGATCTTCCATACACGTTCTCGAAGGCCCTCAATATCACCCCAGCTGCAGTCACCCAGCACCGCACATCGACTATTTACCAGGTCAATCAGAACATATCACAGAATTCAGTCCAGACCTGGCAGGCTGAAGATCAGTTTGCCATCAGGATCCTGAATAAACACAAACCTCCCGTCCTCCTCCTTCATACACATGTCTCAATTACATTGATAATCATGGACAATCTGTTAGTCTCAGTCACTGTGGGCATATGTACCTTTATAGGTGGTGTCTTTATAATTGCTTCTCATTTCTACCTGTTGTCTGTTTGCACAACAGCAGGTGAAATTGATTCCCAATCAGTGTTGCTTCCTAACTGAACAGGTTGGTTTCATAGAAGTGTGGTTGACTTGGAGTTACATTGTGTTGTTTAAGTGTTCTATTTATTTTTTTAAACAGTATATTTATAAAGGCAGTACTATCATGGTAATGAGCTCAGTCCTGCAATATATTATCATATTTATTTCCATATGCTTTATATTAAATATACTAACCACTTTACACCTCTGCTTCATCTTGTGTTATCAACAGCAGGAACCAATAAACGTGTAAAGCGTAGGATATACCAAGGGCTGGAAGAAGAGCTAAAACTGACATGGAAAGTGAAGGCAATGGTGGTTCCCATAGTAATCGGAGCACTAGGGGTCGTGACCCCTAAACTAGGAGAATGTCTCCAGCAGATCCCAGAAACAACATCAGAGATCTCCATCTAGAAGAGTGCAGTCCTGGGAACAGCTAAGATATCATGTGGGGCTCTCAAGCTCCTGGTCCCCTTGTAAAGTGTGTTTGTGTGTGTGTTTGTGTTTGTGTGTGTGTGTGTGTGTGTGTGTGTGTGTGTGTGTGTGTGTGTGTGTGTGTGTGTGAGTGTGTGTGACTCCCTTGAGTTAATTAGTTAATTTCTGAACTTATGTTTAGGCTTAAATTTGTTTGTTTTTTTTTTGTTTGGTTTTTGATTAGCCTTTATATTAATTTGGGTGAAATATACACATAAGCATACAATTGTAATTCAGTCATTTTATTTCAAGAAATCAACAACAATAGAACATCCCCATATTAGGAACTGTTACTGGTTGGCTTATTTGCCCCCAGCTGGGGCAGGTGCAGGGGCAGCAGCAGGGGCAGCAGCGGCTGGAGTGGCCAGACGGTAGAGTAGGAAGGGCAGTAGAATGTTGAGAAGGCTATTGCTGTTGTTGTTGTTGATGTAGTAGGGCAGGAATGGTGGCTGGTACTGCCCCCCATAACCACCGCCATTCTGTTGAAATACAGAAGCTCACGGTTATAAGAGAAACAGTTAAGACAACTTACCTGGATGCATAAACAGAACTTTAAAAACTGTTATTTGGCAAATAGGTAATATGCATATTTACAATGCTTATCAAATATATACATAGGCTAGTGAGAATATGGCTTGTATGGTTTTCCTGCGCAGACATACTAAGCAGGTGTACTAAGCAGGCGTACTAAGCAGGTGTACTAAGCAGGCGTACCAACCTCATTGCTCGATGAACGCTTTTCTCGTTCATGCTCATCATCCACCTGTGGAAACAGGAACTCAGTGCAATTACAAGAACACCAGCCAGAGGATATGGAAAGTTACGACTCATGGCATCAAGTCAAATCCATACCAAACTGACCTTTGACCTCCCGTGACATCAGTTGAACATGTATATTATAGAAGTGTCCAAAAAAAGTCATACTTACGGGGAGAGCACAACACAGTCCAATCAGGCACAATACAGCAAACACAACCTTCATTGTCCTGTACTTTTAGGCTTTAAAAACAGAAATAACAGAGAATGTTAACACATCGGATCACAGTTATTTTTTTAAATGCAACACGAGTCTCAGTCTGCCCTGACCCGTGCACCATCTTACCTGTGGAGGCAGATTAAAAAAGCTGGAGATTCACAACTTCAAGTCAGAAACGGCTGAAGTAGTTACCGTAGGACGTGCCTTTTAAAGAAGTCTTGAGCGTGCAGCTGACCAATTGGCGTGAGAGGTGACGGATTGACACATCTGTTGGTGTTGGGGTTTTGGAGCTGGAGGACCTCTGTCTTGTCCCGTATGTGGTAACATCAGCTCTGCAGTTAGGAAATGAGGGGTGATTCAGATTCTGTGCTTTTCTGCAGATAAGAGTGTTAAGATGAGTCTTCTCATACATGGACACAACAAAGCATTGCGAAATGTTTTTCTGAGGTATCCGAAACAGCTGACATATCAACAGTCCGGACCATGACCATGTATGTATAGTGAGCATAGGAATCCAGCAATGATATCATGTGACCAGATGCTTGTGGCATTTCACAGCTCTGTCAAACTAATTCAACACAGGCTCAATTCATTGTTTCTTTTAAATTTGTCTTAAAAGAAAATAAATTTGTCTTTCAGGAAACAGTGACAGTAAGACCAAAAAAATAAATATCCATCTCCCTGGCTACAGCCACAGGTAGATGGAGTTTCTGACCAATGTGGACATGAATCCAGATTAGAATTTGAATCATTTAATGGTCATGTTTGATATCAGAAGTACTTGATCAGCGTAACAATGAGATGACTTCATTGAGAAGTGTATTTACTATTATGGGAAAACAAAGTAATGCATGAGAGTATGTTAGTACATACAATAGTACGTATTGTCCCTTACAGCCTTAAAAAAGGTATTAAAAATTGCCCTTTCATATTTATATATATAATCATGTAATTTAGAGGTCATGATACTTAAAGAAAACACTGAACTTAGATTTTTGGGGCTGAAAAGTAACAATAATTACAATAATAATAATAATAATAATAATAAAGGTATTATAAAGGCAGGGTCAGATCAGATAGGTTCAGAATACAAATGCCGGGAGCTGTGCTATAGGATGGAAACACAATTCACAATTAATGCACGGACATTATAACAAACGGCATGTGTCTTCAAGTTTTTCTGTGGTCATGTTGTCTTATCTGTTCTTAAAGCTGAAGTGGAGAATAACCTGAAATATTTTTTTTATACTGTGCAGCCCTGTATTGGCATAATGACGATAAAGTTAAATTTAACTGGACTGAATCTAATTGAATAGCAGATGCGGTTGTGGTTTTTCTTTGTTTGTGATCACATTAATTGGAACTGGATACTCCAAGCTCATGGGAGCTACGAAAGGTAGAAACCAGTTGTGGTAGAAACCCGTGTTGCAACAGTTGTGTGTTAGATCAGTGCAGCAAGGCCAGTGCTTTAGAAGCATTAAGACCGGCTTGGGCAGGTGTGCTTCTGCTTCTAGTCTTCACAGCTTGAGCAAGTATGTGTTTGTTCAGGGGATGCAGAAGGCCACTCGCACCTATCCTCTCCTCAATTGTCCAATCACGACCAGTGTTTGTAACAAGTTCTCTGTGTTTCTGAGTGGTTCAGTAAGTGCACTGTTGACTGCTCATCTAGCTCAAACAGGGAGCTTCTGTTTTGCACCAAGCGTACTGCGGTCATTGCTGGCTCATCAGTGCTGGTGCTAATGTCCATGTAGCTGCTTCAAAGTTAACATCCTTTTCAAGTGGAGTTTCCATTACTTTGTCTAGTCCTGACAAATTCCTGACAAAATATCCCATAGAGTGATTGCAAATCTAAAAGCATTGTTCTCACAGCATAAAATGGCTAGAGAAACATTGATTCACCATTATAGTGCCTGGTAAATGGTAAACAACTATGCCAAACAGCAGGTGGCAGCATCACACCAATGCCAACACAAGCAGCGCAGGCTTTTTAAAATTTATTTGGGCTTTGTGTTCCACTCATCTTGTTTATATTATCATGAACTCATCATTTGTGCACACTGGCGATATACATCTTCTCTTTGGATGTGCTCTCTCTCTCTCTCTCTCTCTCTCTCTCTCTCTCTCTCTCTCTCTCTCTCTCTCTCATTAGAACAAACCAGCTGAGCTCGGAAACTTGCAGCTACGTTGACATACTGTTCAAACTCGCCACCACTTCATTTTCTTTCACCCTGATATTAAAAATAATTAAAACAATTTTTGTTGATTCCTTTATATTTTATGTAAACATATGCTCTGCTGAGGTAACTGCTGAGGTCATTGCTCGTAACAAGACACTAAGATACATAACAACTAGATCCGATACCAAGTGAATGCAGGGCCAGTATCGCCGATACCGATACCGATACCGATACCGATACCAATACCAATACCAATACTTTTTAACATTTAAGCTTCATAGATCCAAAAGATCTAGGATATGTAACGCTGGGGTGCAGTGGGAAGGACGAGACACGGATCCTTGCATACGCAGCCAATGTCACGGGTGACAGTATTTTAAATGTTATTTTTTTATATTGTATGTATTATATCAGTGTGTGAAGGTGGGACTTTTATTGTGATGGGTTGCAGCAGCACTGAGACATGTTGGGCAAATGGGCTGCAGCTGCAACTCTGAACTAATTATTGCTGATAAAACAGCCGTTGGAGTGCAGAATCGTGGCAAGCAAAAATCTTGGACAAGGAGGGCGCATGTGGACACTGCTTTGGACTCGGTTGGAATACGCAACAAGCACAGATTGAGGACTGAAATAGGAAGGACTTCCTTCATTGATGGCTGAGCTGAGTGAACCAAGCGGCGCCCTGTTGTCCGACTGATCCAGGAAGTTGGGACGCACTGAAGTATACGGCTGAGCAGCCGGTGGAAGCGAGAGTGTGAGGGACGTTGCGGTTGGAGCTGTCTACTCACGAGAAGCACATTGAGATAACGGAAGGGTGAGGATACGCTCACCCTTCCCAAAGCTAAGTGAAACTTCCTCACCTTACTTCCCCACCTTCCCCACCTTTTAGAAAAATTTTTGCCTCCGGCCATCCAGCAGTCGCCATTTTAAGGCAGTACAATTTAATCATTTAAGTTGTTGGAGTCAGTGGTGATACACCGCCAAGTTGCTTCCTATTAGGCTGGGTACTGCTATAGGTTTACTTTATTATTTGAGTTTGGTTGTGTGCAAGAGATTTGGGTTTGTTTGGTTTAAATTATTTTGGGGTTTATGATTTGGAGGGTTGCTGTGGTGTTTTAAAGTAGTTTTTTTCAGTGCCAGCCTTATAGGGGGACATTTTATTTGGCTAAAATATCATAGATCCTGTGGGCTCCATTTTTTTGTGTTTGTCTTTGTGGGTGTGTGAGGTCCATCCGTTACAATTTTAGTTCTGTGGGTAGTGACTGCATTTTGTTTGTTATTCTGTCCTTTGTTTGCAGCACTACCTATCCAGAGCACTAAGCGGACTGTTGCGTGTTTCTCCCTGGAACTGGCTGCCGAGGGTCTGGACTGAGACTGGGTGGACTTGGAGTGGATGCTTTTTTTTAAAATAGATTTTATAAATTTTATCCTTTGTTGAAATAATAAATTGTGAATTTACATCCTCTCTCTGCATCTCTGTCAACTTGCGACTCCCCAAGGTGTAGTGTTGGGCTTGAGTTAAAGGAAATATACATTCTGCCCTTTGTTGGGAAAGGCCGTGACATAAATTTGGCGCAGTCGGCAGGATTTACACCTTGGGTTGAGCAACAAGTTGACAGTATGCCTGGTGAAGATCCTCAGGGTACAGGGCCCTTAATGATGATGCCATTTTTTATGGGAGGGTCTTGGGTGTCTAAGTTTGATGGTACGGGTACAGTAAAGTTGGGAGAATGGAAAACCCAGATGAAATATATGCTCAGTGTTCAGCGATTAAGCGAGCAGCAACAGGTTCAGTTTTTAGTGGGGTCTTTAGAAGGAGATGCCAGACGGGAGGTTTTAGCACTCGAAGAAGAGCATAGAGACACTACCAAGAAAATTTTTGATTTGCTAATTGCACTATATGGGGATAATACACCAATTGCAGCTTTGAGGGCACAGTTTTTTAATTGTAAGCAGGAACCTAGATAATCTCTCAGGTCATTTGCGCTACACCTTAGGGAATTGTTTTGCAGGCTGAAAAGTAGGGACGAGACGGGCTTAGAAGAAGGAGACCATATTATTACGTGATCAGTTCATTCTGGGTCTGCGGGAGGGTCCTGTTCGTCAGGAGCTGAGAAAACAAGTGCGGAGAACCCCTACCTTGACTTTTGAGGTTGTAAAGGCCGAAGCACTAGCCTTAGAGCAGGAATGCCAGGAACACTGGGAGCCCTCTGCATGTATGTCTGCTAATGCTGGATCTCATCCCTCACGGCCAGTAAGTGACTGGAAGGTGGAATTTCGGAATGAGATTATGAGAGAAGTTAAAGAACAAATGTCTCAACTGTCAAAGACCCTTATAGATGAGCTGCGTGTTAATCAGCGCCCTCCCCAAGAAAGTGCTCAAGCTGAAGGTGGTTTGAGGAGCCCAAGGGCCACTGGTATGTCCACTAACCGATTTAAATGGGATCCTCAGGGTAGGCCAATTTGTAATCGTTGTGGTGGGGTGGGACACATTAGTAGGACGTGTTCAGCATCCCGTGCTCCCCAAGGGGATTTTTAGTTTCTCCGGCTACTGTGGGTCAAGTGTCCGGATTGCCCCCTAAAGACCCTTGTACTACCCAAACTGCTATGGCAGGTGTATGCCCCCTTGTAGATGTAAAAGTAGATGGTAGAGATGTTAAATGTTTAGTTGACACTGGCTCCCAAGTTACTATGTTTGCAGAGAGTCTCTGTAAAGAATTATTTCAGGACAAGGAGCTGGGTGGGTCCGAACAGATACCATGGCTTACCTTGAGGGCAGCAAATGGGCTTGATATCCCGTATATTGGATATATGGTGGCAAATTTTCAATTAGGGGGTGTGCAAGTACTCGAGCGGGGGGTAGTCATTGTGAAGGATAGTTGCCTGGGAGCTAATCGGGCTTTACTGGGGATGAATGTGATTTCTGCCTGCTGGGAGGAATTGTTCGTCATTAGTAAGGAGAATTTGCCTCGGCCGTCTCAGACCAACTCATTGGATAAAGAATGGGGAAATGTGTTTATTGATTGTCGCCGAATTAAAGCTGCTTCTTTACAGCAACAGAGGTGTGACCCTGCCCGTGTGGCTTGTCGGTATGCTGTGACTGTTCCCGCTACCAGTGAAGCTTTGATTTGGGCTAGGTTACCTGGGCGGACAGGATACCAGGGGAGCTGTGTACTTGTTGAACCGCATGGGGAATGCCAGAATGTGGAAGTTGCAAGGAGCCTGACAACAGTTCAGCGTGGCCGTATTCCGGTGAGAGTCCGTAATCTTAACCCTTTCCCTGTGTACATCTATAGACATCAAAAGCTGGCCAGAGTGTCTATGGTAGAACCCCAGCAGGTGCGTGAACAGAAAGATGTGGTCCTGACTGAAGTGGGCCCAGGGGTTGTGGAAGTGGACATTGTTCAGGTGGGTTCGGATGTAGGCCCTTTAAGGGATGAGTTGCCTGAATGGCTTAAGAGTGAGCCTTTGCAGGGTGAAGGGCTAGATGAGGGCCAACAGCAGCAATTACAGCAGTTTTTGGGCAAGTGGCAGCATCTTTTTGCTTCACATGATGAAGATTATGGATGTACCGATGTTAGACATTCCATCCCCACTGGGGATGCTCCTCCCATTCGGGAAAGGCATAGGCCAGTTCCCCCTACCCTTTATAGGGAGATTCGGGGCCTACTACAAGGTATGTTGGAGGGAAATATTATAAGGGAAAGCTGTAGTCCTTGGGCCGCCCCAGTAGTGTTGGTCCAGAAAAAGTGTGGAGCCTGGCGATTCTGTGTGGACTATCGCAAGTTGAACAGCGTGACTAAAAAGGATGCCTTCCCTCTCCCCAGGATAGAAGACTCCCTTACCGGCTTGGCTCAAGCAGAGTGGTACTCTACCTTAGATTTAGCTAGTGGGTATTGGCAGGTAAAGATGGATGAGAAGGACCGCGAAAAGATAGCCTTTACTACTCCTTTTGGCCTATTTGAGTGGGAGCGTATGCCCTTTGGATTGTGCAATGCCCCTGCAACTTTCCAGAGGCTGATGCAGAGGTGTCTAAGTGGCCAGCTAGCAGAATCAACTTTGGTTTACCTTGATGATGCAATTGTTTTTTCTGTAGATTTTACAGCACACCTGGCTCATTTGGACGCTGCGTTTCAGTCTCTGGAGAGGTATGGATTGAAACTTCGGCCTGAAAAGTGTCACCTTTTCCAGAAGGAGGTTAAGTTTCTGGGACACTGTGTAAGTGGGAAAGGAGTTTCCCCTGATCCAGCAAAATTCTCTGCTGTTGAGGAGTGGGCGATCCCAACAACTGTAAGACAAGTACGATCCTTTTTGGGATTCGTGGGGTATTACAGGCGGTTCATTAAGGACTTTTCAAAAATTGCTAAACCTCTGAATGCATTGTTAGCGGGTACAGGTCGCCACAAAGGGCGGGGGTCTCCTAGTGTAAAATGGACTCCAGATTGTGAGGAGGCTTTTGACCAGCTGAAACGAAAACTTCTACAACCACCCATTTTGGCCTATGCTGATTTCACTCAACCGTTTCTCGTCTATACAGATGCTAGTAATCACGGACTTGGGGCAGTGTTGGCTCAGCAACAAGATGGTATAGAGCAGGTTATAGCATATGCAAGTAGGAGTTTACATCCTGCTGAAAGAAATGATTCAAATTACAGTTCATTTAAACTAGAACTTCTTGCCTTAAAGTGGGCAGTGACCGAAAAATTCAAAGATTATCTGTGGGGTGCAAAGATTGTGGTGATTACAGATAATAATCCCCTGGTACATTTGGAAACTGCTAAGTTGGGAGCTGTTGAACAGAGGTGGGCAGCGCAATTGGCAAATTATGACTACCAGATTAAGTATCGACCAGGCCGTAACCATGTAAATGCTGATGTACTGTCAAGGCTCCCTGAATCAGGGGTGGGTTGTCCTGCCACAACTATGGTCCCACAAGAAGCTACAGTGTGTGAGGTGGAAATGGTCCAGGCTCCAGGTGAACTGGCTGATGCTGAGTTTGGGTGGGGATGGGATTCAGCTCATTGGCAAGAACTGCAGAGGGCTGACCCTGATCTCCAAGTTGTGCGAGGCTACCGGGAGAGCAGTAAGATGCCTACAGGTCCTGAACGTAAGCAACAGTCCAGACAGGTACGAAAGATGCTGAGTCAGTGGAGCAGGTTAACTGTGCAGGACGGGGTAATTTGTCGGGTTGTGCAAGATCCACAGACGAATGAGCCTGTTTCCCAAATTTGGGTTCCCCAGCATTACACAAGAGTCCTCTTGGAAGCTTACCATAAAAAGACTGGGCACCAAGGGGTAGAGCGAACCCTATCACTTTTGAAGAGACATTTTTATTGGGTGGGGATGGAAGTCACCATATGTGATTTTATTCGAGCATGTTCACGGTGTACTTTTCGCAAGGCTAGACCTGAAGGTAAGGCTCCTTTGGTTCCTTTTACAGCTCAAGGCCCTCTTAATGTAGTGGCTATGGATTTTTTGTCTTTGGGCCGACCTGCCGATCGGTATCAAAATATATTGGTGATCACAGATCTTTTTACTAAATTTGCATGGGCAGTGCCCACTATAGATCAGTCTGCGTTAACCACAGCTAGAGTCCTGTGGAACTGTGTCATACAGCCTTTTGGCTGTCCGGAGGTGTTTCATTCGGACCAAGGGCCTAATTTCGAGTCCCGCTTGATCAGGGAACTCTGTGCACTCTATGGGTGTAGGAAGAGTCGCACTAGCGCTTACCATCCTCAAGGTAATGGGACTTGTGAGAGGTTCAATCAAACTCTGTTAGATTTGCTAGGGACATTGGAGCGTGAGCAACAAAGTCAGTGGGTAGATCACCTCCCTTCACTTGTACATGCTTACAACAACAGTGTGCATAGTACTACCGGTTATGCTCCAACCTATTTGATGTTTGGCAGACACACACGCTTGCCACTGGACTTGGCACTGGGTGTGCCGAGGCAAGATGGGGAGGTTGGTGTACAGGAGTGGGTTAGGAGACATCACGAGCGGTTAACCTATGCCTATTGTAAAGTTTCTGAGCATTCCTTGAAAGCAGCGGATAAAAACAAACGACTGTACGATCGGACAGTTCGAGATGCACCTTTACTGCCAGGAGAACGAGTGTTGGTATGGGACAACAGGCGAAGAGCCAAGGGAAAATTGGGTGATCGTTGGGAGTCCCAACCATATGTGATTGTGCGACAACATCTTAGGGATATCCCCACTTATGTAGTAAGGCCGGAGGGAAAGTCAGGGCCTGAACGCACCCTCCATCGTAACCTTTTGCGTCCTTGTTTGCACTTACCAGAAATCCCCCAGGTACCCCCTGTAGATGAGAATCCGAGAGTGGCTGAACAGTGGTGTTGGGTTCCTGTGTGCCAAGGGGACTCTGAACCTGCAGGGGTAGATGCTAGACGGTCCCAGCGGGTAAATCGGGGTCAACCACCAGTGAGATTTGGAGATTGGGCCTCGAGATGAGGTTCTCGGGACTAGAACCCATTAGAGGGGGAGGATGTCACGGGTGACAGTATTTTAAATGTTATTTTTTTATATTGTATGTATTTTATCAGTGTGTGAAGGTGGGACTTTTATTGTGATGGGTTGCAGCAGCACTGAGACATGTTGGGCAAATGGGCTGCAGCTGCAACTCTGAACTAATTATTGCTGATAAAACAGCCGTTGGAGTGCAGAATCGTGGCAAGCAAAAATCTTGGACAAGGAGGGCGCATGTGGACACTGCTTTGGACTCGGTTGGAATACGCAACAAGCACAGATTGAGGACTGAAATAGGAAGGACTTCCTTCATTGATGGCTGAGCTGAGTGAACCAAGCTGCGCCCTGTTGTCCGACTGATCCAGGAAGTTGGGACGCACTGAAGTATACGGCTGAGCAGCCGGTGGAAGCGAGAGTGTGAGGGACGTTGCGGTTGGAGCTGTCTACTCACGAGAAGCACATTGAGATAACGGAAGGGTGAGGATACGCTCACCCTTCCCAAAGCTAAGTGAAACTTCCCCACCTTACTTCCCCACCTTCCCCACCTTTTAGAAAAATTTTTGCCTCCGGCCATCCAGCAGTCGCCATTTTAAGGCAGTACAATTTAATCATTTAAGTTGTTGGAGTCAGTGGTGATACACCGCAAAGTTGCTTCCTATTAGGCTGGGTACTGCTATAGGTTTACTTTATTATTTGAGTTTTTGTGTGCAAGAGATTTGGGTTTGTTTGGTTTAAATTATTTTGGGGTTTATGATTTGGAGGGTTGCTGTGGTGTTTTAAAGTAGTTTTTTTCAGTGCCAGCCTTATAGGGGGACATTTTATTTGGCTAAAATATCATAGATCCTGTGGGCTCCATTTTTTTGTGTTTGTCTTTGTGGGTGTGTGAGGTCCATCCGTTACAATTTTAGTTCTGTGGGTAGTGACTGCATTTTGTTTGTTATTCTGTCCTTTGTTTGCAGCACTACCTATCCAGAGCACTAAGCGGACTGTTGCGTGTTTCTCCCTGGAACTGGCTGCCGAGGGTCTGGACTGAGACTGGGTGGACTTGGAGTGGATGCTTTTTTTAAAAATAGATTTTATAAATTTTATCCTTTGTTGAAATAATAAATTGTGAATTTACATCCTCTCTCTGCATCTGTCAACTTGCGACTCCCCAAGGTGTAGTGTTGGGCTTGAGTTAAAGGAAATATACATTCTGCCCTTTGTTGGGAAAGGCCGTGACACCAACGTCACTGCTTTATTTAAATTGTGTTGCGCAATACGCGCACAGAAAACACAGAAACTCACACACACACACGCAACGTGCAAACTAAAGACAAGCACACGACACTGCGCGAACGCACATTAAATAGACAAACTACATGAGCCCCGAGTGATTACGAGACGGGCCACAGGTGGGACGAATGAACACACGCAGACACACCCACGAGGATCCACAGACGCAGACGGCAAGACGCAGACGACGTAGACACTCGCCCACAGGGAGGGGTCCGGAGCTGTTCCGTGACAGGATAGAATTTTGCCTAACATTGTATGTGACAACAAAATACTTTATTATCACAATCAACATTTTTGTTTAGAAACAATGGATCAGTAGCAAAACAAAGTTTACCTTAACATTAGAAAAATAAATCTTTTTTGAGGTAGAATACACAAAAAATACAAAAATAAATAAAAATGATCGCCTCACTAGATATCTTTTCTATTTCTTTCTTTCTTTGTTTATTTTTTCAAATAGAATTGTTCTTAGTGTAGCCGGGTGGTTTTGTTTTAATAAGAACTAATTTACGATCAATTCCATTGGTGGTAATGTAATTACTACATGTAGTTTATTGGTTCGTTTAATTGCGAGGCTCCTATAAAAAGGGGCTCGATTGAGGCCATCAGGACTGCTCTGGGTTCCCCCTCTACTTCCGGGTCGCTGCTTTGCTCCGAGAGTCTGTCGTTACTGTGCTCTGAGTCTGTCGTCACCGCACTATACCGTGTTTGCCACTATCTGAGCCTGGTTGGCTTAGGCGTTGAGTGGGACTGCCGGCGTTTGGACCAATCGAAAACCTGCCTGCGTTTTGTGCCTCCGCGGAACTAGTTGTCGCTGTGAGCGATTACTAGTGGCTGTTTCAGCCCAGCCATATCCAGCCTTGGGGGAATAAGCTGCCATTTTGCCTCAGAGAAAAGTGTTTTTAACAGAGTGTCTGTCTACAGTTGATCCGAGGCAGATTATCACTGTAGCGTTATTGTTTGTCTTCTAGATGTTGTATATTTCTTTTGGTTTGGCTGTAAAGAGCAGGAACCTCGAGTACAGCTGCTATCCACGACTGTGAAGCAACTTCGAGTCACGCTAGTGGCGTATATGAATATCTGTGTGGTTGCTATTGACTTATCTTACTTATTTTATTTCTTTTATTATGAAGGGAGGTGCGGAGGCCGTCAGGAGGTGAGGTCAGCCGTTTGATTCTGTTCACTGTGCTGTGGGGAGTTTGTGATTGTTTTCTTTTTATGTACACGAGTGAGTGGTTGTGATTTTCATTTATTTGATTTAAGCTGCCTCACCGAGTGTGCTCCTCTGCTTTGCTGTTCTCTTTCTTTTTATGATTCTTGTCAATTAGCAGCCAGGAGTTTCTGCTGGAAGTTGAGCCAAGTCGTCTGTGTCTTTTATTTTATTTGTCATTGTCCATTTCATGGTTGAATAAAATTGTTATTTTTAAATCTCTCTCTTTGTCCCGTGGTACCCATGGACCTGTGTTAATTCTCTGGGTGTAATTCCCAGGGTGGCGTAGTTGGTCTTGGTTTATTAAAACTCCAAATATAAATTATTAGATAACTCTACATTCCTCCTCCTCTCCCGTGCGTCACGTCACATTCGGAAAAAAAGGAATTTTCGTCCTTTCATTGCAATTGTTTTTTTTATTAAATAAAGAGGTTAAAAAATATCACTCAACACAACTTAATTTCAGAAAATCATTAATCTAATTTTTATTACCTCTGTATGTTTAAAGTCTCTATAAATTTCATACTTGTATGGCTGTGTAAATATTCCTTGGAGTTAAATTGTTCAGTTTTTTCTAGTCCACCTCTCATGATATTATGATATATCTTTTAAGCCTTATGTAATTTTGTTTGCACTATGTGCATTTGCCTATTGCTTTAATTTTATAAAATTCCGTTGTGGGATAATTAAAGCTTTATCTAATGTTATCTTAGATAACACTTTTACAAATACAAATGTACTAGGTTATTTCAATGTCTTAATTTAATATATATATGTGACGCTGGGCGGCGGTAGACGGACGAGACACAGAATCCGTTCTTTTCCTTGCGACAAACGTCACGCTTTATTTTACACACACACTTATTGCGCAATAGCGCACGTTGAACAATCAAACATACACAGCAACGTGTAGACTTAGACAACGACGAGCACAGGACACTGCGCGAACGCACATTAAGTAGACAAACCACATTAGCCCCACGTGATGACGAGACTAGGCACAGGTGAGACGGATAATCACTAGACGGAACCACCACCACACGTATCCACAGATGCAGACGATGACACACGGACTACGTGAACACACGCCCAAAGGGGAGGGGCCGGGGTCCTCAATGTGACAGACGCCCCCTCCAAGGGCACTACCCGTCCCGGGGTCCCAACAGGACTGAGTGCCCCGAACCCACGATGATGGGCGGATCCGACGCGCTCAGTCCTGCGTCTGGGAGGTGACTGCCCTTGGCGAAGCGTCCGTCACGAATCGCCTAGCACACCCTCCCTGGGAAGACGGGGGAAAAGACGTTAGACACACTCAACGAAACAGATACAAACACACACACTGGTACATTAACACATAGAGGAACAAACGGGAATAGGGGATTCGGCACACATACGGGAAGACTGACGAACACTGGCACAGACAAACACATAACAGGCGCCAGGCTGCGTGCCAGGAGTAGAGCATAGAGGGTAGAGAGATCGGGAGCCGCAGTGGTCGGTCCTCCGCCAGGCGTCGCTGCGAAACCTCTGTTGGGAGCAGCTTGGCTGGCGGACGCGCCTGGTGCAGCGCGGCTGGCTTGCGCGCCTGATGCAGCGCGGCTGGCTTGTGCGCCCGATGCAGCGCGGCTGGCTTGCGCCCCATGCGGGCCGTTTGGGGTTTCCTCTGCAATGTCCATGCCCTCCTCCCTCCCCTGGCTCCGCTCCATGGACTGCTCCGGGCTGCCACCCCGGGAGCAGTCCATTTTACAGTCGCCGGAGCGAGTGGAAGAGGGCGTCCGCTTCCCTCTCACGGTCTCCACAGACATCTCTGAGGGGGGAGGGCTCTCTTCTCCCTCCGTGGTATAGGAGCCCTCGGACGAAGGGTACTCCCCGTCTTCCTCACCTTTCTCTGCGGTGCGAGAGGGGCACACGGGCGGAGGGAGGTAATCCTCGTCCTCCGACTCGTCCTCCGACTCCTCCTCCCCACCGTAGTCCACGGTGGAGGCATCACCCACAGACGGAGGGTAGTCGTCCTCCTCTTCTCCTCCACCGTAGTCCACAGTGGAGGCATCACCCACAAACGGAGGGTAGTCGTACCCTCTTCTCCTCCGAGTGGGGGCATCGCATATAGAGGGGGGGTAGTCCTCTACCTCCTCTTCCTCCTCCGAGTCCTCTGACCCGAACTCGCTCTCTGGGGTGGACTAGGTAGCACCCATGACAAACGAGCCCACCCTCAGAGGTGAGAGAGCGCGGGCTGGAGGAGCGTGTCGTTCCCTCCACATACGGATCGCGCCCTGGCGGAAGATTTCCGCCGTCTCGGGGTCCCGGTTCTCGAGCCCCCGGGCTGTGGCCAGCTGGTAGGCACACACCGGGTCTTTCTCCAACTCCTCGACCGTCGGTATGGCTTCTTGGCACAGGGAGGAGCCCTCTAGCTCGTGGATGCCCACCCGTATGGGCGAGGGATCCCTGGAAGGAAAGGGGTGCTTCTCCTGCCACACCCTTACCGCCGTCTGGCGGTATTCCTCCGCCAGCCAGGGAATAGCGGTCTCCCGAGCCGCGCACAGCATATAGGAGCACTCCGGGTCTTGCTGGATCTGCTCCATAGTCGGCGTGGCCGGACGGCGCGGAGGGGAGGAAGACGTGCGGTGACGCCGCTTGCTGGGGCGCTGTGCCTTCTTCGGCCGGGTTGCGTAGCCTGGCATGGTGTCTCTCAAAACGGCTTGTCGTTCTGTGACGCTGGGCGGCGGTAGACGGACGAGACACAGAATCCGTTCTTTTCCTTGCGACAAACGTCACGCTTTATTTTACACACACACTTATTGCGCAATAGCGCACGTTGAACAATCAAACATACACAGCAACGTGTAGACTTAGACAACGATGAGCACAGGACACTGCGCGAACGCACATTAAGTAGACAAACCACATTAGCCCCACGTGATGACGAGACTAGGCACAGGTGAGACGGATAATCACTAGACGGAACCACCACCACACGTATCCACAGACGCAGACGATGACACGCGGACTACGTGAACACACGCCCAAAGGGGAGGGGCCAGGGTCCTCAACGTGACAATATATATATATATATATATATATATATATATATATACACAGTGATCCATCGCCACTTCGCTTCACTCTTTCCTCTTTCGCAGGTTTTTATAAGATATTAATTTGAAAAATAATTTACGGCTCTTCGCTTTTTCGCCAGTTTTCTGCATTATTCGATTGGTGGAAAAATATATATTTTATAAATTTTGACATGAAAAAATCCAGAAATGTATAAAAATATATTATAAATATTAATTTAAACAATAAAGGAATATTATAAATAATAAAATAGTACGAATTACAGTATATAGTGCATAAATGAGGGATTACTGTACTTCTCCTCCTCTCAGACATTTCAATACTGCGGTGGTGTCTCTCTCCATACTGTGAGTGTCGACTCGAGGAGAGCGCTGATTGGGTGGGCCAGACTGAGTCTACCTGCATGGCTGGCGCAGCTGAGTCATGTGACAATGCAACAACAAAAGATGAGAGAGGGGCGGGTCGCTGCTCTGTGCTGTGTGATGCAGCGCTTCTCAGTGTCAGTGCGTGCAGGAGAGAAAAAAAGCTAGAGTATCAATCTTTTTACATGAGTATTGTTCAATATGAATACCAGCGTTGGTATCGATAGTATCAATAGTGTAGTTGGTGTTATTGGTTCTTATATAGTGTAGTTGGTGTTCATGGTTCTTATATAATGTAGTTGGTGTTCTTGGTTCTTATATAGTGTGGATGGTGTTCATGGTTCTTATATAATGTAGTTGGTGTTCTTGGTTCTTATATAGTGTAGATGGTGTAGTTGGTGTTCTTGGTTCTTATATAGTGTAGTTGGTGTAGCTGTTGTTCATGGTTCTTATATAATGTAGTTGGTGTTCTTGGTTCTTATATAGCAGGGGTACTCAACTGGCGGACCGCGGTCCGGATTATTTCAGGGCTATTGGAAAAACACTCCGTCACGAGTGTTACGTTCGCCACTCCGCTCAACAACTTACGTTCGCCGCCACTCCCCCCCCCCGCTCAACAACTTACGTTCGCCACCCCCGCCGCACCGGACCTCAGGTCACAGGTATCTGCCAAAATTGGACCCTGGACCAATTTAGTTGAGTACGCCTGTTATATAGTGTAGTTGGTGTAGTTGGTGTTCATGGTTCTTATATAGTGTAGTTGGTGTTCTTGGTTCTTATATAGTGTAGTTGGTATTCTTGGTTCTTATATAGTGTAGTTTGTGTTCTTACCTAGGCGTGTCAACCAAAACAAGCACTGCTGGTCTTCTCTAAGAAGCTTTCTGACAAAAATATACTAATAATATCTCTATGAATTATGAAAAATCATCTTTACAAATCTGAAATTCAGGGATATCTTTATTTCAAAGAACCATCAAGAATCACTGAAAACAAGTCAGTCACATGTAACACAACACACATGTGTCATTGGTTGACTCATTTGCCCCCAAATTGTGGGAAGAATGGGTTGGAATTAGGAAGAAATCCTGGAAAGTAGGGTTGCTGGGGGTTGATGTTGTTGTAGTTGTAGTAAGGATTGTACGATGGTGGATACTGTGGCCTAAACATTGAGTAGCGCTGAAAATGCACAGGGACTCAGTTAGACATGTCAGCTAAATGACCCAGAACCGCATAGAGCTTACAGAATACATTGCATTTATGAGCAGTGTACTTTTATGATTCTGGTTGATATGAGTGACTGCGATGCTTAACACATGTCTCATGAGATACTTGAAGACACGGCGTGTTGTCCTGACTGAGACTACTGACCTCGTTGCTTGATGAGCGTCTGTCTCGATGGACTTTGTCTTCAATCTGTGTAAGCAGAACCCAAGCAGATGAAAGAAGGTTAATCTAATGTCCATTAGTAGTTCTGCACACTAATGTATTGTGTTGTTGTTGGTGGGGGTGGTCTGGTTAAACAAGTGTTGTCCATATGTACCCTCACTTACAGGTAGAGGACAGCACAGTCCGATTAGGCACATTGCAATGAGGACGGCCTTCATGGTTTTCCCTTCATGACAGAAAAAAGGGATCCATTTTCATCACTCACTTTGATTCCATAATATTTTACAATTGCATATACCGTCTTAACATCCGTAGGCAGGGGGATTCACTTCAGGTTTGAGTCTAATACAGTAATTATATAAATATGTGCTACATAAAGAGATTTCCTGGCTGCAAATGAGCAATCCTTATGCATAATTACATGGTGGGTGTAGTCTAATCCCCACACCTTTATGGTGTGAAAATCAGTCTATCGGTTTGGAAATGAGGTTGATAATTTAATCTACATGGAAATTAATTAAAGTTGAAGACTTTGAGGGCATTAGGGAATTTAAGCACAAACCTGGCACATTTCATTTATTTTTCTAATTTAAAACAAATATCTCACTGTACAATTTGTGTACTTAATTGCATTATTTTCAATATGCCACACATATTCATACATTAAGACAATGCTATTGTTCCATCTTACCTCTGAAAAGACTGAGGATTCACAACTTCAGGTGTGGTGTCAATGCAGAAGTGCCCTGGGATTTGCTTTATAAAGATTTTTCAGTCTACAATTGACCAATCAGTATGCAGTGTAACATGGTGAGATGATGGTGGATCTTGGGATTTGGGATGTGGGATTGCCAGTCCCAGACTCTCTGCACCACACCTTTTCATACAATACAAAGTCAGTTTTATGTGTTTATTTGTTGCGCAATGCAAACTGAGCATGATGGATTGGAAATCAATCATGTGCTTTACAGTACCTTCTGAAATTATATCAGACAATCACATTTACTTCAGAATACACACTGAGTAACACATAAAAAAATCCAGAGCTTGCCCATTGTCTTGTGGTCATTTGGTTGATGCAGAATTAGAATAACTGGAATATTGCATTTCTCATGGACTACAAACTCCATTTGTGTGTTTATATAAATTCTGACATATTACACATATTACAAGAGGCATATAATGATAATCTATTAGGAAATACAGTTAACATATTGTCATGCAGCAGGACCAAGAAAACTGCAAATCCCAGAGTCTGCATTGTCTACATAATCTGAGCATCTAGTAGCTGGTTCCCTTCAAACTTTCCCTCAGGAAAGCTGAGGATGACTTGGTCTCATGTTGCTCATAAGACAATTCAGCCTGCGTGAAGACGAGGCGTGTTGTCCAGACTGAGCCAGCGCTGATGTCCTCTTTGCTAGATGATGAGTGCCTCTCTCAACTGAACTTGTTTTCATTCTGTGCAGGCAGGACACCTGGTTTCAGTGTACTGTGTTTCAAATGAACCATGTAACAAAGCTTAACGTAATATCATTTTTAGTTTTCCACACTAATTTAATGCTTTTGTTTGTTTGGGGGAAAAAAGCATGTAAAAACCACAAAAATAGTAATTACCGGTACTATAAAAAATAAAATATTAAAACATGTGCCATACATGCACTAACTTTTATATTTGATATTTAAAACACTTTAGTATGAAACAGAATTGTCAGACAGGTAATTGGCCACAACAGGTAGCAATGTTTTTTGTATGGCATATATGAATCAGTTTACATTTAGATGAAATAAAGTTCAAGACTCTGAGGCCATTGAGGAATTTAACCACATAATCTTGGACATTTTGTAAATTTTTATCTTCCACTTTTGAAATGATGATTTGAAAATGTCACCTCACTGAGATTACTTCAAAATGTTAATGTCTTCTCACAACTTTAAAGAGTTTATGAGCAGTGATGTGATGAATTTGAATGCAGGAAGAATTCAGACAGGCCTAAGGAAGAGGACCATCCTCCTGCTGTTGTTTATGTTTATGTCTTGGTAAAGCAGGTTGTTTCTGTTTTATGGTTTCTGCACTCTGTTGAAGTTTGGACACAGAGAAATACTTAGTACCATGAGAACGGCACCTCTGTTCATTCACACTCATCTTTATTCAAACTTTGTTAGACACACTTGATATTGTATTCACACACTTTGTTTGTAGCTTTCTAGATTGCATGCTATTACCAAAATTGTTGAAACTTCAGTTATTGTATGTATAAATGTTCCATTACTAATTTATCTGTAAGCTGAGATTCATGAAAAATTATGAACTGGTAATTAAATCATATTTTATTTTAAGAGATGACAAATGATTGTTAAGATCATGGTGACCACATTTATCAGGTGCCATTATTAACTATTACTATCTTATTTGCCCGCGGCAGGGGCAGGAGCAGGGGCAGGAGCAGCCAGTCTTGATTGTAGAAGTGCCATCAGGAGGTACATGAGGTTGTTGTTGTTGTTGTTGTAATTTGGATAAGATGGATAAAATTGTGGGAATCCATACCTCTAGAAAGATAAAGATTAATTTAGTCAAATAGTCAAATTTGCATTTGCACAATACATTGGTGTAACGACATAAGAATTTTGCTGCTTCAAACAGGGTCCATAGTTTGCTTTGGTCTCTTCTGAAAAGCTTCTCTTAAAATCTAGAAAGGTTTCTGTGAGGCTGATCAGGGTTGTTTCTAGCTAGGGTTATGACACAAACTGATACCAACCTCCCCTGAACGTTTGTCTCGGTCATGCTCATCATCAGCCTGCAGAAACACAACATTGGAGTCTCAGCACAGTGCATTTAGGACATGATGTCAAAGACTCCTGAGATGAATCCCCAGCTAAACTTGGTGCTTTTAATTGAATCAATCTGGTGCCAAATGGAAGTCATCGTTTTCCAAATTTCCCACAAAGGTGCATCAGCACTTACATGGAGAGCACAGCACAGGCTGAGCAGACACACTGCAATGAGGACGACCTTCATGGTTTTTCTGTGATATCTGGCAGCAAGAAAGCAAATATTTCAATTTGTCTACCTAATCATTTCAAATTTCATCACATTTCATTGCATTAAATGATTTAAGTGCCACACATATTCATACATTAATGAATAATTATTGTTCCATCTTACCTCTGAAAAGACTGAGGATTCACAACTTCAGATGTGGTGTCAATGCAGAAGTGCCCTGGGATTTGCTTTATAAAGATTATTTCAGACTTCAATTGACCAATCAGCATGCAGTGTAACACGGTGAGATGATGGTGGATCTTGGGATTTGGGATGTGGGATTGCCAGTCCCAGCCTCTCTGCACCACACCTTTTCATACAATACAAAGTCAGTTTTATGTGTATATTTGTTGTGCAATGCAAACTCAGTATGATGGCTTGGAAATCAATCATGTGCTTTACAGTAGGTGGTAAGCTGACCTTGTGCCATGTCTCAACAAAGCAAACCCTTCTGAAACACCTTCAGAAATTATACCAGACAATCACATTTACTTCTGAATACACACTGAGAAACACATAAAAAAAATCAGAGCTTAGTGCCTGCCTGCAACCATTGTCTTGTGTTCATTTGGTTGATGCAGAATTGGAATAACTGGAATATTGCATTTCTCATGGACTACAAACTCTCCATAAGTGTTTGAAAGAGTGTCTGTGCCTTGCTATCGATGCCAAAGATGTTTTAGTGTTATTAAGTGTTTATAAAAAGAGAGAAAGGCTTATCGTGTGGAAACAGGTTGCACAACGCAAGCATATAAAATAACTAAGCAGTGATGTCCTGTTCATCACTGTCAGTACTGATCAGTGAGAGAACCCTTTATCTCATAGGTGTCAAACTCAAGGCCTGCGGACCAAATGTGGCCCGCAAGAGCTTTAAAAGCCGAATTTTCAAAAAAAAAAAAAAAAGTCAAATGTGTACAGTGACCAAAAACTATATTTCCCACAATTATGTTACCCATGAAGTGATGGTGTTTCAACACTGCAGTGTTTCCACATTGATGTGATTTCCCCAATAAGTGAAATTGAGAAGTACAAATAATGATCCCTAAAATGTCCAGGAAGGGAAAAACTGATCCAGATTGAAGGGTGTTTCAAGAAAGATGGGGAAGCGAATACATGTTTGTGCTTCAAGGAGAAAAAAAGGTATGTCTTTTGTATAATAAAGCAGTGGCGGTTGTCAGAGAACAATCAATGTACTCGTAATCAAATTTTGAGACCAAACACGGAGCTAACTATTCAAAAATTAGGCAACAAGAAAAACAACAAATTGCCAAAGAATTAAAAGGCACACTGTGATCACAACAGAATGTGTTCCCAACCACAAACTATGCAGCAGTAAAAGCTAGTTTTGTTGAAGAAATCTCCCTCACTTCAGTCTTTTACAGAGGGAGTGTTTTTGAAGCACAATTTCTATTTTAAGTTATTTGATATTTCAAGTTTTGAACAAAGTAAATGTGATATCTTTGAGATTATTTTTCTTTATTCACTTGGATAGTTTGATCATTGATTGATGGAGTAATGTGGGTGGGTTTCATAACCTAACAAATTAAAAGGATTTATTTTATAATAACAGCAACAAGCAAACATTTTTTTTACATCGGTGCAAATATATATAAGTAACTTGAATAAGTAATAAATTCATAGTTGTTTAACATTAAGGACTAGTTACATTTATAAGTTCAGTGTGCAATGATAATTCTGATGTGGCCAGCGGTGAAAATTAGTTTTACACGCCTGCTTTATCTGAAGGGCCCGCTTCAGATCTGGAATCTTTGATGTACTTTGTAGGTGACACTATTGTTTCATGTGTCCATTTGTGTGTTTATTTATACCTCTAAATATTACCTTCACTTTTATTATTAGGCAAGAGACCTATATAAAGACCTATAATATAATAATAATAATAATAATAATTAATAATAATAATAATAATAATAATCTTTATTTGTATAGCACCTTGCATACATACATGCAACTCAAAGTGCTTTACGGAATAAATACAAAGAAACATTAAAAGGAAGCAAAGATAAGACAAAAATAAAATGTTAAAGGAAATGAAAGATAAAAAGAAAACAAACATAATAAAAATAATGACAAGTTATGAAAAATAATAATAATGTAATAAAATAAATATTAAAATAACAAAATGTAACTGAATAAAATAATGTAAAAAAAGTAAAGAAAATAAGATAATAATAATCTGAAAAACGATTAAAATAATTTGAACAGAGTTAGAGTTTCTTAACTAAAAGCAGATCTAAACAGGAAGGTTTTGAGATTCTTCTTGAAGCTATACAGGGATGAAATGCCTCTGAGCTCTTCAGGAAGAGAGTTCCAGAGCTTTGGGCTATAGTGGCTAAAAGCACCCTCGCCAATCTTTAATCGGCTTTTAGGAATCACCAGTAGATTACTGTTTGAAGACCTGAGAGACCTGACTGGAACATATCGAATCATCATATCACTGAGGTAATATAGGGGCCAAAGACTAATCCGATCATCTAGTTGCTGGTTCCCTCCACTTTCCCTCAGGAAAGTACAGGACAACTCAGGCTCATGTTGCTCATAAGACAATTCAGCCTGCGTGAAGACGAGGTGTGTTGTCCAGACTGAGCCAGAGCTGATGTCCTCTTTGCTAGATGATGAGTGTCTCTCTGAACTGAACTTGTTTCCTTCTGTGCATGCAGGACACTCACGTGGGGCAGTCATGGTCTGGTGGTTAGGGAACTGGTTTTGTGACCAGAGAGTGGGTTTGATTCCCAGACACGAGTCCATGATTGAGGTACCCTTGAGCAAGGCACCTGCCGCTCTGGGCACGTGTGCACCACAGCCCCCTAGTAATCACTAGTGTGTGTGTGTTCTAACTGCCCAGATGGGTAAAATGCAGAGGTCAAAATTTGATTGGGTTGAAAATCACAAATGATGAATATGGCAATTTAATTAACAAAACTACTATCTTTTTTTTAGTTTTCCGCACTAATCTAATTATTTTGTTTGTTTGGAAAAAAATGTGTAAAAACTACAAGAACCAGTAATTATTATAAGAAATTAAAATATTCAAAAATGTGCCATATTTGGAATAACTTTTATATTTGATCTTAAAACTACTTTAGTATGAAACAGAATTGTCAGATGGGTAATTAGCCACAACAGGTAGCAATGTGTTTTGTATGGCATATATGAATCAGTTTACATTTAGATGAAATAAAGTTCAAGACTCTGAGGCCATTGAGGAATTTAACCACATAACCTTGGACCTTTTGTAAATTTCTATCTTCCACTTTTGAAATGATGATTTGAAAATGTCACTTCACTGAGATTACTTCAAAATGTCAATGTCTTGAAACACTTAGTACCACAAGAACGGCGCCTCTGTTGGTTCACACTCATCTTTATTCAAACATTGTTAAACACACATTTTGTATGTGGCTTTCTAGATTGCATTACTGACTATTGTTATCTTATTTGCCTGCGGCAGGGGCAGGAGCAGGGGCAGGAGCAGGGGCAGCCAGTGTTGATTGGAGAAGTGTCATCAGGAGGTACATAAGGTTGTTGTTGTTGTTGTTGTAATTTGGATAAGATGGATTAAATTGTGGGAATCCATACTTCTAGAAAAATAAAGATAAATTTAGCCAAATAGTCACCTTTGCATTTGCATAATACATTGGTGTAACAGTTTTGATATACTATGCTGAACTTGAGAACTGTGTCCTCACTACCTAAGAATTTTGCTGCTTCAAACAGGTTCCATAGTTCTTGCTTTGGTCTCTTCTGAAAAGCTTCTCTTAAAATCTAGAAAGGTTTCTGTGAGGCAGATCAGGGTTGTCTCTAGCTAGGGCTATGACACAAACTGATACCAACCTCCTTTGAGCGTTTGTCTCGTTCATGCTCATCATCAGCCTGCAGAAACACAACATCGGAGTCTCAGCACAGTGAATTCATGACATGTCAAAGACTCCTGAGATGAATCTCCGGCTAAACTTGGAGCTTTTAATTTAAATCAATCTGGTCCTTGACTCCCAAGAGCTCTAAGAAAGCCAAATGGAAGTCATCGTTTTCCAAATTTCCCACAAAGGTGCATCAGCACTTACATGGAGAGCACAGCACAGGCTGAGCAGACACACTGCAATGAGGACGACCTTCATGGTTTTTCTGTGATATCTGGCAGCAAGAAAGCAAATATTTCAATTTATCTACTTAATAATTTCAAATTTCATTCATCACATTTCATTGCATTAAATGATTTAAGTGCCACACATATTCATACATTAATGAATAATTAATGTTTCATCTTACCTCCTCTGAAAAGACTGAGGATTCACAACTTCAGATGTGGTGTCAATGCAGAAGTGCCCTGGGATTTGCTTTATAAAGATTTTTTCAGTCTTTAATTGACCAATCAGCATGTAGTGTAACACGGTGAGATGATGGTGGATCTTGGGATTTGGGATGTGGGATTGCCAGTCCCAGCCTCTCTGCACCACACCTTTTCATACAATACAAAGTCAGTTTTATGGGTTTATTTGTTGTGCAATGAAAACTAAGCATGATGGATTGGAAATCAATCATGTGCTTTACAGTAGGTGGTAAGCTGACCTTGTGCCATGTCTCAACAAAGCAAACCCTTCTGAAACACCTTCTGAAATTATTTCAGACAATCACATTTACTTCAGAATACACACTGAGTGACACATAAAAAAAATCAGAGCTTAGTGCCTGCCTGCAACCATTGTCTTGTGTTCATTTGGTTGATACAGAATTGGAATAACTGGAATGTTGCATTTCTCATTGTCACGGTACAATGGCCCCCCCACTGGTCGCCCACGTCTACAGCAGCAGCTTGTCCTGTGGGTGTGGTGTTGTGTTCGTTCTTCAGGTGGGCGGAGCCCGCGATCCGTCTCACCTGAGGGTCGGTTGATCGTCTATATATGTCTTGTCTTTGTACCAGTTGACCGCTGGTTATTATATCCTTCATTCGGATCAGTTCACGGGTTTTGGTTTGCGCACTTTACATGTTAAACCATCCTTTTTCCCTGAGACTTGGTGTGATTCCATTTATTTTTCGCTCACCCTGCCCGTCACACTCATGGACTACAAACTCTGCATAAGTGTTTGAAAGAGTGTCTGTGCTTTGCAAACAAAGATGTTTTAGTGTTAATAAGTGTTTTTAAAAAGAGAGAAAGGCTTATCGTGTGGAAACAGGTTGCTCAATGCAAGCATATAAAATAACTAAGCAGTGATGTCCTGTTCATCACTGTCAGTATTGATCAGTGAGAGAACCCTTTATCTCAAAGCTGTCAAACTCAAGGCCCGCGGACCAAATGTGGCCTGCCGCATCATTTTACAGTATGTGGCCCGCGAGAGCTTAAAAAGCCTAATTGCCCCCCAAAAAAGTCAAATACGTACAATGGCCAAAAACTACATTTCCCACAATTGTGTTACCCATGAAGTGACGGCATCTCGACACTGCAGTGTTTCCACATCGATGCGATTTCCCCAATAATTGAAATTGAGAAATACAAATAATGATCCCAAAATGTCCAGGAAGGGAACAACAGATCCAGATTGAAGGGTGTTTCAAGAAAGATGGGAAAGCGAATACATGTTTGTGCTTCAAGGACAAAAACCGTTATGTCTTTTGCGTAATAAAGCGGTGGCGGTTGTCAGAGAACAATCAAGGTACTCGTAATCAAATTTTGAGACCAAACACGGCCTATGCCAAAATTAGGCATCAAGAAAAACAACAAATTGCCAAAGAATTAAAAGACAAAGTGCGATGGCAACAGAATGTGTTGGCGAAAGCCACAACCACAAACCATGTGGCAGTACAAGCTAGATTTTTTGAAGAAACCTCCCACGCTTCAAAGTCTTTTTCAGAGGGAGCATTTTTTAAGCACAATGGCTATTTTAAGTTATTCGATATTTCATGTTTTGAACAAAGTAAATGTGATATCTTTGAGGTTATTTTTCTTTATTCACTTGACTACATGGTGCAACACGGTGGATTGATGGTTAGCACGTTTGCCTCTCAGCACTGGGGTCTTGGGTTCAAGTCCCTATCTGAGTGGAGTTTCCATATTCTCCCTGTGTCTGCGTGGGTTTCCTCTGGGGTCTCTGGCTTCCTCCCACAGTCCAAAGACATGGAGTTTAGGTAAATTGGCCCTCCCTGATTCCCTGACAAATTCTTCCTGAGTGTGTCTGTGTGTCTTCATGTTCAATAAAAAGCAGTTGTCTGAGTGTCTGTGCATGAATGTGTGTGTTTGTATGCCCAGTGGCGGATGGTGTTCTGTCACTAGGGTCTGTCCTCTCTCCCTTTCCTGCACCCCATTCAGTCCCCCGATCAAACTGTGGATCCCAGTAGAGAGTACGCTGTGTCCAATTGGCTTGCGCTTCTCACCGGTGTGTGATTGGTAGTGTAAGAGTTGTACCTGTGTTAAAATTGTAAAGTGACCTTGAGTATCTAGAAAGGTGCTATATAAGAGGTGGCCCGTGGTGAAAATGAGTTTTACACGCCTGCTTTATCTGAAGGACCCGCTTCAGATCTGGAATCTCAGTCTGATGTAATTTGTAGGTGACACTATTGTTTCATGTGTCCATTTATGCGTTTATTTATACCTCTAAATATTGCCTTCACTTTTATTATTAGGCAAGAGACCTATATAAAGACCTATAATATGGGGGCCAAAGACTAATCAGAGCGTCTAGTTGCTGGTTCCCTCCAAACTTTCCCTCAGGAAAGTACAGGACAACTCAGGCTCATGTTACTCATAATATAATTCAGCCTGCGTGAAGATGAGGCGTGTTGTCTTTGCTAGATAATGAGTGTCTCTCTCAACTGAACTTGTTTTCATTCTGTGCAGGCAGGACACTCACGTGGGGCAGTCATGGTCTGGTGGTTAGGGAACTGGTCTTGTGACCGGAGCGTCATGGGTTTGATTCCCAGACTGGAGTCCATGACTGAGGTGCCCTTGAGCAAGGCACTTAACCCCAACTGCTTCCTGAGCTCCGGGCTAGGCCCAGCCTGCCACTCTGGGCATGTGTGCACCACAGTCCCCTAGTAATCACTAGTGTGTGTGTTCTAACTGCCCAGATGGGTAAAATGCAGAGGACAAAATTTGATTGGCTTGAAAATCACAACTGATGAATATGGAAAATTAATTAACAAAACTACAATCTTTTTTTAGTTTTCCACACTAATCTAATACTTTTGTTTGTTTGAAAAAAAAAGATGTAAAAACTACAAGAACCAGTAATTACTATGAGAAATAAAAATGTTCAAAAATTTGGAATAACTTTTATATTTGATCTTAACACTACTTTAGTATGAAACAGAATTGTCAGAAGGGTAATTGCTGGCAACATGTAGCAATGTTTTTTGCATGGCATAAATGAATCAGTTTCCATTTAGATGAAATAAAGTTCAAGACTCTTAGACCATTGAGGAATTTAACCACATAACCTTCGTCCTTTTAAAAAAAAATTTCTTCCACTTTTGAAATGATTATTTGAAAATGTCACCTCACTGAGATTACTTCAAAATGTCAATGTCTTGAAACACTTAGTACCACAAGAACGGCATCTCTGTTGGTTCACACTCATCTTTATTCAATCATTGTTAAACAAACATTTTGTATGTGGCTTTCTAGATTGCATGTTACCAAAACTGTTGAAACTTCAGCTATTGTATGTATAAATATTCCATTACTAAATGATCTGTGAACTGAGATGCATGAAAAATGATAAACTGGTATTTAAATCATATTTTATCATGTATCAGGTGCCATTATTGACTATTGTTATCTTATTTGCCCGCGGCAGGGGCAGGAGCAGGGGCAGGAGCAGCCAGTCTTGATTGGAGAAGTGCCATCAGGAGGTACATAAGGTTGTTGTCATTGTTGATGTTGTTGTAATTTGGATAAGGTGGATAAAATGGTTGGAATCCATACTTCTAGAAAAATAAAGATTAATTTAGTCAAATAGTGACATTTGCATTTGCATAATACATTGGTGTAACAGTTTTGATATACTATGCTGAACTTGAGAACTGTGTCCTCACTGCTTAAGATTTTTGCTGCTTCAAACAGGGTCCATAGTTTTTGCTTTGATCTCTTCTGAAAAGCTTCTCTTAAAATCTAGAAAGGTTTCTATGAGGCTGATCAGGGTTGTTTCTAGCTAAGGTTATGACACAAACTGATACCAACCTCCCCTGAACGTTTGTCTCGTTCATGCTCATCATCAGCCTGCAGAAACACAACATTGGAGTCTCAGCACAGTGCATTTAGGACATGATGTCAAAGACTCCTGAGTTGAATCCCCAGCTAAACTTGGTGCTTTTAATTGAATCAATCTGGTCCTTGACTCCCAGGAGCTCTAAGAAAGCCAAATGGAAGTCATCCTTTTCCAAATTTCCCACAAAGGTGCACTTACATGGAGAGCACAGCACAGGCTGAGCAGACACACTGCAATGAGGACGACCTTCATGGTTTTTCTGTGATATCTGGCAGCAAGAAAGCAAATATTTCAATTTGTCTATTTAATAAAATAATTTTTCATATGCATATATTCATGCATCTTACCTCTGAAAGCAGGTTTAAAAGACTGAAGAATTCAGATGTGATGTCAATACAGTGCCCTGGGATTTGCCTTATAAAGATTTTTTCAGTTTACAATTGACCAATCAGCATGCAGTGTAACAGTAAGACAGATGATGGATCTTGGGACATGGGCTGTCAGATTGGCAATCCCAGCCTCACTGCACCACACCTTTTCATACAATACAAAGTCTGTTTTAATGCATTTGTTTTTTGTGCAATATAAACCCTTGGTGGCTTGGAAACCGATCATGTGCTTTACAGTGGGTGGTAAGCTGACGTTGTACCATGTTTCGACAAAGGAATTCCTTCTGAAACACCTGAAATTGCATCAGACAGAGACAGTGACATTGTGCTGTTCAATACTACATTGATTTAAGTAATAAAAATATTATTACACATTATACATTATAAATTGTAATATTACTTCAGAATTATCACATTTTTAAAATGCAACTGTAGAGCCTGCTAGCAAACAACCAACCAGTAGTCACTTGAACCTTTAGTTGACAAAATACTGACTAGAATTACCTGAAGTGCAAACAAAAACTAACGTCCAAAAAATTTTACCTAAACTAAAAAAAAAAAACGAATAAACAATAAAAAGTAAAAGCAAACATTTCAAATACTGATTTCAAGGATGTATAAGCATTTCAGCAAGCATCATTGTCATTTTCAGTACATTTTGAGTCTTTGGGGGTTCACACGAACAGTTGCCTTCAAATGAGTTTGTACTAGTTGACCAAATCTTGTGCAAATCTGATGTGCCTTCTTACTAGTATTTACTGGGTTGGTTTGTCTCTGGAACGTGAGAGGTGTTCTAGTAGTGTTTATTTATTGTTATTGTTATTTTCAGAAAGAGTCAAATGTTTATTGTTTGGAATCAGTGCCATGTGTGTCCAGATTTACAGCTGTTTTCTGTGGTGAAATTGTAACATATTGACCAGGCGGAGAGGTATCCAAATGCGGAAGAATACCGCTTTTATTTAAATGAACCACTTGTACAGAAAGGTGAATCACTACCACTAAGATCAGTAGCGGTAGCGTTTGCTTGGGGTGGTCGGGACGGTCCAGGGTCATAACAGGTGAGCAGAAGTCAGGAGGTACAGAAGGACTAGGCAGGAGACGAGGTGTGGGGAGTGAGCAAGGGTCAGAGAACAAGAGATCAAACAGGTAATGGAAACACTCGGTATGTGGCATGTGTCGGCAATACTTCGTGACTAGAAAGTGGAATGAGGGTTTATATGTATGGTGGAAAGGAGTCGTGGTAATGAGTGACAGGTGAGGCTGTTTCAGGGGAGATCAGGTGGCATTCCTTACAGAAATAAAGAATTCGGGGCCAGTTAACAGAGTTCTGGCACCAGCTGTTTTTCCTACAAGGACTGGGCTGTAAGAAATGGTTGGCACTGGGCATTAGCAAACAGGAGAAGCGATGATGGCTGATAAAGGCAGCCGCCGTGAGTTTAATATCAGATGTGTCAATCTGACTGAATGCAAAAGAACATTTGGCTGTAATTTGCTGTTGCATTAATGATAATAACCAACATATCCGCTGACCTGTACTGAGAGGTAAAGTTTCATTAAACACCCACGGCCAAGCACATTAACTATGTTAAAATGAATTCACTGGATTCATGGGGGAATCCAGTCATCTGTCATTACAGACATGCTTGTCAAATGTGAATCTGTGTTAATCTTCCTCATATATGCCAAATCCCATGGTTTTTCCACACCTTAAAACTGCTGGTGAGGAAAAAATGCTTTTATAATCCACGGTTTTGAATGAGATTTAGGGTCAGGCCCAAGGACTTTGCTTTGCTCTGTGCAGGTTGAGTACAGCATTCACTTTATTTTGAATGAGCAACAACACAACCTGCTTCAGCCCTTCACAACAGCACTGCCCTACTGACAATACACAACTCATAAATTGCTATTATTGTCTATACAGGGGGTCCTCGACTTACGACATTGATCCGTTCCTACATTGCGTCAAACTGATTTTCAGTGTAAGTCGGAACATACATACATACTGTACGTAAACAACATACTGTAAGCACTTATCCTATCCGAACACAGTAATTATCAAAAAACAACTCTGTCCCTTGTATGTAACTAAAATCTCTAGGGGTGACCTGCAATAATCGCTGATTCGACTATATTCGACTATACCCCTAGTCGACTATGAACGTCATAGTCGATTGTACCATTCTGACGGCATGGGGGTGCCCAAGGATGCTGCTAAGCATTAGTTGTTACATGAAATGTCTTTGTTTTCGTTATATATAGCCTTTTCTCAAATAAAATCATCCTAATTTCTGTTAAAAAATATTTTTAATTTATGTGTGCACATTAATAATAGGCATCTTCCTTACTACACATTAATAAATCACATCCTGCAGTTGCCTAATCCAAAAAAGCGGAGCTGAACACGCTACAGGATAGGCAGCATCTGCCAAGATTATAATGGCTACTAAAAAAACTTCAAAAGTGTGGGAATATTTTGAAAAAGATAAAGATGAATCAAACAAAGTAAAGTTTAAGTTATTTCATCAACGTCTTTCATTTCACACGACAACAAACATGGCATACCATTTAATTTTTATTTTATTTTATTTATTTAAACTTTATTTTACCAGGGAAAAATCCCATTGAGATTAAGAACCTCTTTTTCAAGGGATCCCTGGCCAAGATGCAACAACAGCAATACAGTTACAGCCAACAAATAAAATTACAAATTTAATTAAAACAGGTGCATGTGAGGGAGGCTGTCTCAACTGCTCTCAGTCTAGCTTTAAAGTCTTTTAACGTGATCAGTTCTGTAATTTTCCAGTCCTTTTGCAAAATGTTCCATGAAGAAGGGGCAGAGAAGGTGAAAGACCTTTTTCCAATTTCGGTGCGGACATAAGGAATAGAGAGTAGCAAATGTTCATTGGAATGCAGACCGTAGGCATCAACACTTCTCTGTGTGATTAAGGAACAGATATAAGAGGGCAGTAGTCCAAGCATGGCCTTATAAATGAAAGTGTACCAATGGACCAACCTCCTGGTGGACAAAGGAGGCCATCCCACTCGGGAGTAGAGCTCACAATGATGAGTCAGAGATGTACAGTTCGTAATGAATCTCAAAGAGGCATGATATACAGAGTCAAACTTTCTCAGGCACTGAGTTGAAGCATTCATATATAACAGGTCTCCATAGTCTAAAATAGATAAAAAAGTTCCAGTGACAAGGCGCTTTTTAGCCTCAAAAGAAAAACAAGACTTATTTCGAAAAAAAAAATTCCAGTTTTAATTTGAGTTTCTTCACAATATTCTCGATGTGGGGTTTGAAGGTTAAAGTGTCATCAAGCAAAATACCAAGGTATTTGTATGAGTGAACCACCACAATTTCATTTCCCTCAAGCGTGGACACTGTAGGGATAGTTTGAGGACCTTTTTTAGAATTAGAAAACAACATGAGTTGAGTTTTATCAGAGTTAAGGACTAGTTTTAGCTGCATCAAGTTATGCTGCACCACATCAAAGGCTTTTTGCAAAGATTTAACAGCATTGACCGGAGATGAACCAAAACAGTAAATGATTGTATCATCAGCATAAAAATGGATACTGGCATCAAAAACATGGTGTCCTAAATCATTTATATACATAATAAATAACAATGGTCCTAATATAGAACCCCGGGGGCACCCCTGTATGAACTCTCATAAATTCAGAACATAAAGCATCACAGTTAACACATTGGCTCCTGTCACTCAAATATTATACTCAAATTTGTGAGCCAAGAAATTACATCATCTGACAAACCAAAACTAGTGAGTCTATGTTTTAAGACAAGGTGATCCACAGTGTCAAAAGCCTTTGACAAATCAATAGAGAGCTGCACAATGCAGCTTTCTATCTAATGCAATCAGTATATCATTTATCACTTTACTTTTGTTGCAGCAGTGATAGTACTGTGCTTTTTTCTAAAGCCTGATTGCAGTTTTGTAAGAAGCTCATTTGAATATAAAAACTCTAAGTTGATCACATACAAGGGATTCAAGTATTTTTGATAAAACACACAAGTTTGGCCTGTAATTAGTTAAAACTGCAGGGTCCCCTCCTTTTAATAAGGGAACAACAAATGCTGACTTCCAAACTAAAGGTATTTCTTTGCTTTCAATTGATAGATTAAAAATTATTGTGAGAGGCTGTGCGATAAAATCAGCAGCCATTTTCAAAAAGTAAGGCTCCATCAAATGAAATGAAATGTGCCATATTTTGTCAATTGTGATTTTTTTACACCCCAATCGAAATTTTTCCTCCGCTTTTAACCCATCTGTGCAGTCAGAACACACACACACAAGTGATCACTAGGGGGCTGTGGATCACACGTGCTCAGAGCGGTGGGCAGCCCTAGCCCGGCGCCCGGGGAGCAGTTGGGGTTAGGTGCCTTGCTCAAGGGTACCTCAGTCATGGCCTGTCTGGGAATTGATCCCACGACCCTCCGGTCACAAGACCAGTTCCCTAACCGCCAGGCCATGACTGCCCCAAATCAGGCCCAGGAGCCTTTCTGTGATTCAGAGCTTTAAGAGCCTTATGAACCTGTAGTTCAGTAAAAGGCACAAATGAAAAATGTTCTCCAGAAACCATTTCAGAGTTTGTACAGTGAGGCACAGGGACAGATCCACGTGTAGAGTCAAATAAATAACTGGAGGACACAAAGTGATTATTGAAGCAATTTAGGACTTCAGCTTTATCATACACTGGGACTGAGTCTTTCAAGACAAAATGAGGAAAAACCTGAGATTTCTTATTTACAGAGAAAGACTTAATAACCTTCCAAAACTTCTGCGGATTATTAAGGTTCTCAGATGTGACATAAGAAATATTCAGATTTGGCTCTTTTAATTAAAGATGTACATTTATTTCTTAGTTGTCTAAAAAGAGACCAATCACTGGCAGAATCACTTCTTCTGGCTTTGCTCCATGCCACATTACGCTGGTGAAGAGCATCAGACAATTCAGAAGAGAACCAGGGGTTTTCACGCCCCTTCACTCTAAATTTTGTCATGGGAGCATGTTTATTTATTAATATCATCATCTGTAATAGATTTGGTCAACCACGTTTCAGAAATGATCACAATATCAGCATCTGTTGATCCAACCCAAATTCTGACCATGTCCAATTTGGGTAGTAAACTGCACACATTAAAATGGACAATTTTGAGACCAGATTTTAATTTACAATCAGCGGGGGTCTGAGTATACTGCAATTCAGGCTCAGGGTTAGGCTGCACATCACCAGATAAAAGTAAGAGTAGTTTACTACCCAAATTGGACATGGTCAGAATTTGGGTTGGATCAACAGATGCTGATATTGTGATCATTTCTGAAACGTGGTTGACCAAATCTATTACAGATGATGATATTAATATTAACGGGTACAATGTTTACCGTACTGATAGGCTTAAAAAAGGTGGTGGTGTTGCCATCTATCTTAAGTCTAGATTTGATGCTTCAATTGTGATGTCTCAGTCTATTTATAAGCAAATTGAATTCTTGGCTTTGAATGTAAATATAGCCAAATCCCTTTCTTTAACCATTGTTGGCTGTTATAGACCTCCATCTGCCAGCAGGGAAGCATTGTCAACCTTAAAATGTCTTCTATCTAAATTAAATTACAATGAGATTTTAATGGCAGGAGATCTCAACTGGGACTGGTTAAATGCAAACTCTGATGAATTTAAATATTTCTGTGACTCTGTAAATTTTAGTCAGTTGATCAGTCAACCAACTAGGCTAAATATTAAAAACCCGGAAAAGTCTACTTTGATTGATTTAATTTTAACAAATTCTCCCCATAAATTTTCATCCTTAGGTGTTTTCTGCAATGATCTGAGTGATCATTGTGTAGTTGCAGCCTGCAGAGACACAAAAATCCCTAAATATAAAGCACATATTATAAAGAGGAATTTAAAGAAGTTCAATGAACAAGCTTTTCATCATGATTTGTCCTTGGTTAAATGGGAACATATAAATCTGTTGCCAGACGTTGAGCTAGCGTGGACATTTTTTAAGGAGAACTTTGATAAGATAGTAAATTCAATTCAGGCTCAGGGTTAGGCTGCACATCACCAGATAAAAGTAAGAGTAGGACAATTATCAGTCTTCGTTTCATACTACACTTTGAAGAAGTCCTTTCATTTGTTGAAGTAAAGCAATGATTTCCATTGTGCAAAAATGTGAGGTTATATAAGATAAAAACACTATGTAGTTTAAATAATTCCCTGGGTAGATCAATCCAGGCATTTAAGGCCCAGTCTGAATAAATCTGCGGCTGTAAAAAATCAACACTAAAACAAGTGCCGCTATAATAAAAATCCCCAAAACACAGAGCATTGTTATATTGTGATATTTGGTTTTCTGTCCCCAATTGCCACCAAACATACCAATGTAGTGAAAAATGCCATCAACTCAGAATAAAAACAAAACCTGTAGTAGACTAATTGGTACTTGCGGTCACAGAAAGTGGTTGTAGCCAGGTTCCAGATGAATGTAGCAGTCTCAGGCTAGTTAGCCTAGGCCAAGATGGATATAGCTGACTCAGGCTAATTAGCCCAGGCCCAGATGGATGTAGCAGGCTCAGGCTGGTTAGCCCAGGCCCAGATGGATGTAGCTGACTCAGGCTAGTTGATCCAGGCCCAGATGGATATAACAGACTCAAGCTAGTTGGCCCAGGTCCAGGTGGCTGTAGTCAGCTCAAGTCAGTTATCCCAGGCTCTAGATGGAAGATGCAGACTCAGGCTAGTTGGCCCAGGCCAAAGTGGGTGTAGTCAGCTCAGCCCAATTTTCCAAAATCCAGATATAGCAGATTTAGGCCAAGTTCGTTCAAAATTCACGTTTCAATAATAACTTGTGAGGGGATTCCAGCAGTAATATTAAACATCAACTATGAGTTATAAAAATGCAGTAAAAGCCATTAAAAACAACTTTATCCAGTGATGCACAGAGGAGACAATTTCACATGCTGCAATCATGTTGCCATCTTAGACTTGGATTTAAAACACGTAGGGCAAAAAAAAAAAAAAAAAACAGTTCAGCCATTTGTCGTTTCGGTCGTGTCGTCTCGCCGTGGTGCGTCTCGGCAAGTAGGCCTATGTGATGATGCCAGTAGCTCTGGCCCATCACCGAGACTCTACAGACATTCATGTAATGGACTAAATGTTGTACTTACCTCTTCATGTGTGATTCTCAGGGGGACTGGCGACCCAGCCAGCTCCTTCCTTATAGTGGTCGAAGGGCCCTCGGTCTACTGAAGGAGGGGAGGGGGGTTACAGTTCCTGGGAATACCTGAGGACGGAGATGTACACAATGGATGGACATATTAATAATTATTCTGGTCTTAGTGCACTAAATGTAAAATGTTATGTATATATTGTGTATTACTGCAGTAATGTAATGTATGTAGGTTATGTTTGTGTTTATAGGTAACCCCTGCTAGTGGTAATGGTGTGCCCCAGCTTAATTAAGGGGAGGGGCTACTAGTATAAGAGGGGCTTCCTCTCAGAGGCTAGGGGAGGTAGAGGTTAGAGGTAGTTGTTGGTTGTTCTATATAATTGCGTTGAGCCCACAAAAGTCGGGCTAGACTGGCTGCTGTTTGCTAGTGATGGGCAAATGAAGCCTCATGAAGCAATGAAGCTTTCCAACCCTTTGCTTTGCAAAAAGGTTCATTACTTGCGGCTTCATTCACTCACTAGTGACATCTGCTGGTGAAACTGTAACAGCCTCGTCATTCAGTTGGATCATACTTTCAAAAAATTGTAAATGCAATATTGTCACAAAGTTTAGTAACAGGAGAATCAATTAAATCATACTTAATTGTCATGTTTTAATTATTAAAATGATTTGTAGCCAATCTAATCCTTGACCATTAGTGGTTGTGTTTGGTTTTCTTGTATGTCATGGACTTATTTGACAATGAAGATGTGTTGTACTTTACTATATTGGGAATTGAGTGATTGTTGAGGCAGACTGAATATTTTGAGTTAGAAACTGATTAAAAAAAAACAGAATGTGTTTAAAATAATTGCTTCTTGGGGGTTCTAGATCTGGTTTGGCAGTCATGGCCTGGTGGTTAGGGAAGGGAAGGGTAGGGAACTGGTCTTGTAACCGGAGGGTCGTGGGTTCGATCCCCAGACCTGAGGCCATGACTGAGGTGCCGCTTAACCCTCAATTGCTCACTTATATAAAAATGAGAAAATGTAAGTCGCTCTGGACAAGGGCGTCTGCCAAATGTAAAATGTTTTTTACATTACAAATAAGGTTTGCCTCTTCCAATGGTTTTTAGTCTGTTTTTGATGTGTGAATCTGATGTACATCCTGATCAAACAAAAAAGAATTTAGAACGTTGCAGATTTTAAATTTAACCACCTACTACAACACACGAAGCAACAGGGTTCATAGCGCTTTTATTTAGAAAAACGATACGCAAAATAAAGCAATGACGTGGCCGAGGTTACGCGAGGCCTCGTTTGTTGCTGATCACGTGATTTTGCGGGCTTGAGTACTTTTTAGATGTTTATTTTCCTCTTATACAGTTTTTCGTTACATTTACCAGTATCAATAATTAACTCCTTTGCTGGAATCTACCATTAAAACACCTTGAACTGGAACTCCTGAACCTGTATTCATCTCACTCTCTGTAGTGAACCCACCCCCATATTCACCCACTCGTACCACGCTCACAGCCTATAAACATTTTTTGTTGTTGTTTGCTTTTTAAACCCTGTTACTTGAACCTTTACTTATAATTTTTTTGCTGTTGTGTGGCAATTTTTTTTATATTTTCAGGCAGGCATATTTTATTTAAAACATTTTTGACATTTTGCACAGTACCTGTCTGACAGTTTGATATGCGCACTGATGGTGACTTTTTTCTGGTAATGTTCTCTAACTTTTAATTAAAAGATAAATAAGTAAATAAATAAATAAAATCTGAATAAAGCCAACCTACCATGTTTATTCATTTATCTGAGTGTTTTAGGTTTTTACTTTGAAGTGGAAAAAAGTCCTGAATGAGAACAGGATCCCGTTTAAGGTGCTCTAGATAAAATAAAATAAAAACCCTATTCGACTATTAGTTGACTAAAGGCAAAATCTGACGAATCAGATTCGACTACGAAAATCCTTAGTTGAAGACACCTCTAAAAATCTCATTCACGTAGGACTTCAATCTAAACATATTGGACCAGTTTTGACTTAATAAAGAGCAGCCCTTTAGCTAAGTAATGCATGTCTTCAGCTAGGTGACATGGTGGATCAATGCCCTCAGTCATGTCTCATATCATCTTGGTTTTTGCAGCAAGTTGACCAATGGATTGACCTGACATCCTCATGCTGTCATGGGTTCATGTCCTCATCCTCCTTATGCCATGTCATCACAGTCCTGGGGAAGTTCAATCTGGAAGAATCTCAAAATGCCATTAACTTCCTACAAGACATTATCCATCTATTTTATTGGCTGAGGATTGGTCTGGAAACCAGTTCAAACTGGTGTGGTGATTTTCTATCTACTTACAGTTTGATAATCGACATCTAAACAATTACAGAAATATAAGCAAATAAATTATTCACCCGTGTCTATTCAATCTGTGTTTGAAACTGAGGGGTTAAGTGGAAGCCTGTGAGCCTGTGTCTCCCCCTATCAGGACTGTGATGCCCGCTGTTCATTTACAGAGGGCCTGGCAGTTATAATTCAGCGCAATACCAGTTTCAAATGACAGTAAAATTGACCAATCATATCTTCCCTCTTAGTGGGCGGGCTTAACTGTATGATAATTTCTGCCCGCTGTGGCGACGCTAGCTGTCGTTAGCGTACCACCGCTAGGTAGTTTTGATTCATTCCTTTGATGCCCTCGTGCGCGTTGTTTACATATTCCGCTCCCGAGGAACACGGAGCTGTGAACCTTATTTTGTTGGAAACTTATTTTGCATAAGAAGTTATCTAGTACAGATATTATTGTTTATTGCATTTCTAAAGCTGTACTGTCGTCTCAGTTTTTTTATTTTTTATTTATTGCAGTTAATTAGTAAAGGAAACAATTTTTTTCCAGGGGGGAGCGGGCCCAGGTATAATGGTCACGGTTCGCTACTGAGTTCAGCTATGCACTGTGAGCGATTGCGGTTGGATAGCTCATGCCTACAAGGAGGATGGCTGTCACCATTGAGTGACATTGTGACATTTATTGACCATCATGTGAAATAAAAGAGAAATAAGAGGTTATTTTATTTTACAAGAATATGTTGGAATATATGTGGAATATGTTTGTGTTTGCACACATGTGATTGCAAATAGGTTTCATAACTTCAGCTACACTTGAATGAGACACACAGGATTCCCAAACCTGGCTCTTAATAATACATTTATTTCAAGCAATGACTGATCATTTTTAAACATATCAACCAGTTGTTGGATCATTTGCCCCCAGCGGGGGCAGCAGCTGCAGGAGCAGCAGCTGGGGTAGCAGCCAGCTGAGTTAGTAGTAGGGGCAGTAGAAAGTTGAAGAGGTTGTTGTTGTTATTGTTGTTGTTGTTGTAGTAGTAGGGAAAGTATGATGGCATGTATGGTCTGTACCCTCCACGGGCCTGAAAATATCACACGTTGACTGTTAGCACTACAATACAAAACAATACACACTCAGAGTCTCACATGCATACACATACACACACAGAACGTCTGCACATAGCAAACACATGAAAGAATAACTGAGCAGCTTGGCGTTTCAGTGCAGACTGGCAGAGCCAGGGCTATACAGGGGTTTCACATTTTGGTTTTTTACTATTCTCACTCATTTATACTATACTATAACCTCATCTAAAAAAACTTTGTTCATTTCATGTTGTTAGTTTGCCAACCAGTGTTGACTAGAGGAAGTTGGGCCTTAATTCTTCTCAGAGTTTCTTCCACTAATTCGGGGGACTTTTCTTTTGCCTTGTTCATCATGAGACCGGACCCAGATTTCCTGCAAATCCAATTTCTGTCATTTCTGTTTTGTCTCAACCACTGTAAAAAAAGAAAAGTGCTATGCTAACAACTTTGAAATCGATTTAACCAACCTCTCCACTCGATGACCGTTTCTCTCGATCATTCTCGTCAACCTGTGAAAACAGGACATCTGAATCTCTGCATTGTACGTTTTGGAGATCATCATATCACAGGGACACTTACAGGTCATTTACATGGCTCTGTTCTTGCTATAAAACCAAGCTATGTGCACATTAGTTTTAGTCAGCTCTTAACCAAACAACAATAAACTTTTCTTCATACTGAGACGTGAGAGCTAGTACTTACAGGGATAGAACAACACAGTCCAATGAGACACAGAGTAATGAACACAGCCTTCATGGTTTTTCTCTGGTCTCTGGTAGATTAAAAAATAAAGTGTTGTTATGTTACAATAATATCTTCATTCATTTGCAGGACCTTTCAAAAATGTCTAGAGCATGCACTTACCTTTTGGATGTGGGGCAAAATGGCTGCGTGAAACAAGTTGCAAATGCAATAGAGGTTTGGCACGTGCTTTTTAAAGTCCCTTTCTGTGCAAAACTGACCAATCAGCATGGCAACACAGATGAACAAGTTCTGCTGAGGGTGAGGCAGTTGCAGACCTCTGCATCACACTGCATGTGGCTAAGTGAACTCAGCCCAGAAGTTAGGAAACATGGGATTTAGGGAGTCGGCTTTAGCGCAGTGTTGGTGGTAATGTTTATGTCATAGACAAAACATATTATTGCAAAACAAATTTGGAAATCACTTCTTGTCCTTTAACACAATAATATTCCATGTTTCTACTAAGATGAAGCACGTATTAAATTAGATAACCCATGCAATCAAGAATTATGGAACCAATAATGTTTTAGTGGTGAGAATTTTTTTGTGAATATACAAAATGTACATATTAACAGAAGCAAATGCTTATCTGTTTAATATTTAGTGACTGGTTCTGGTTTGTATATAAAATTTTAACAAAAATAACCATAAATATGAATAAACAAGCAAAAAAAAATTTATTTTCAAGTGATAATTTTTTTAACTGATCAAAAGTTTCAAAAGTTTCTGATCTATTCTAATTCTGTTTTGTGTTTGGTTCTATTCCTGTTTTGTATAAAGTCTATTTTTGATGCATTCTTTTTCTATTTAAGCTAATCATTCAAGATTCAAGAATTTATTGTCATGCATGTTATACGTCTGTTTAGTGTTTATTATATAGTTTTCAAAATGGACTTAATATTTCAGGATACATAAGGTACATTGAGGGGCCAACCCTAACATTTCCACAAACAAAACGTCTGGGTAATGATGTTTATGAATTTTACATTATATTCACTTTTTATTATTATACAAATAAACTCAAAATCAGATTTACCTTGCACTTTTTTATTGAAATATCACTATTACACATTTTACTCTTCTTGGGATTGCATTTTGCAACTCTTACAAAATCACAAAATCTTTTAGTTTTGTTTTGATTTTGTTTTTTAATGATTTTAAGTCCTACTTATGGGAAAAACCTTAAAACAATACACAAACTACACAGAGTATTACAATTACAATCATGTTACATGTCAGATGCCTATCTGGACATCGCTACTCTTCTGTTCTCCTATAGTCAACACTCAGATGTTTTTCTCTTGTGCATTTGAAAAGGCTATTTTGCCTGGTGCAGAGGAGTCATTGGGACTCAGCGCCCAGCTGGAGGAGGAGCCGGGCTGGTCGGAGGCGCCGGAGTTGGAGATGGAGTTGGAGTTGGGACCAAGGCAGAGAGGAGAGCCAGCAGCAGCCGGTGGAGCTGCTCTGTGTTCAGCTGATTCCAGAGGGGGAAAATGGGCCAGATCTGCCCACAAATGCAACAAAGACCCAGATAAGCAAAATGATCCATTTGCAGCCAACAAACGGTACAGTCTTAAACAGTCAATTATGGGTTTTGATATGGAGATATTGATTTGATCTGAATTTCTTTTTTTTAGTTTTACAAACCTCGTCAGACTCAGAATTTGAGAGGGAGCGAACCACAGGCTTATGATCACTTTCAGTCTGCAATTAAGGAAGGTAGTAAATACAAATTGATTATTGATGATTATTTATTTTCTGTATATGTTGTGTGGGTCATTTAGAAGACTTACTTGGACAGCCAAGGTCAGGCCAAGAAGGCACACAAAACAGACCACCGTCTTCATAATTCTGGGCCTGGTTATGTTTACAAAACACATCAAAGAAAGAATCAATCATATAAGAGAAAGAAAAGTGATCGGAAAATGAACGTTGAATATTGCAGTAAACAAGCAATGGACCAGTTACCTTTACTAGTGACTTCAGTGGTTCTCTGCGTCTGTACCCAAGCTGAGCATAATCTTCTCATTATGAGGATTTAAATATGACTTGGCAGGATTATGAAATCGCATCCTTGTGTGGGCTGAGAACGCACTGTTGCTATGAATGTTGAAATAACATAATACCAGCAAACAACAAGGTGTGTCTACAAGGAACTAGCCTTGAATACTTATTTATATAATTTATGTAGACAGCAAATGGTGTGTCAATGGTGCATCAACTGTCAATGCAGATTTTGAAAGATTAGAATAAAATAAAATTAAAATTAAGAGGGTCCATGACAAAATAATATTGAATCCTGATATCATGGTTATTAAATATATTCATTATATTATTAGAGATGCCTTGTCATGTCATCAAGAAATCATATGTCTTATACTGACATCACTGAAATGAGACATATTAGGGCAGGGCTATTCAACTGGGCCAGAACCGGCCCTTTAATGAATTTGTACCGGCCCGCGGCCCACCTCCCCATAAATAATAATAAATATTTGATAAACTGGCGTAAAAATAACCGACACCGTGTGGCGCTTTATGGCACGCTGTGTCTCTATGTGGCACGAGTGTTACATTCGCTAAACCCCCCCCCCCAACAAATTACGTTCGCCACCCCCCGTCATCAAATTAAGTTCACCACCCCCGTAATTGAATTACGTTCAATTTTACATGAGTATTGGTATAGGTCTAAAAATTGTCTGGCCCACAGTTGAATAGCCCTGTATTAGGGTTTCACAAATGTCACCTCTCCACAAACCACTTTCATCACTCTCATTGACAGATGTCAGTACAATCATAAGGAAAGAAATCAAACTAAAGAACAACAAAAGAAGCTCAGTATTAAATAAACCTTATCATCTCATCATTTAGTGCATCAGCATTTTTAGAAGCACTGGGGTTATTGTACTCATAATTTGAAAGGAGAGGCATGTTGCGATGTAATTGTACGGCCAGTGCTAAGAGCGTCTCGTTATGTAATTAGCAAACGCTGTGCAATAAGGAATGTTCTTTAGCAACATGGCTGTTGCTCAACCATCAGCTTGTACAGTATAAATGTAAAGGCAGAGCCGGAGAGTAGCACTGAACACTGGTATCGAGGAGGTAAGCATGAGCCACATTATGGATTCAAAGTGTGAAAATCAGATTCGGCAACAAGGGCACGCTGCAGTTTCACTGCACTTTTAGTGTAGTTTTACTGTTAAGTGTGTAGTTTTACTGTGTGGTACATATCAAATTAGCTTAAACAGAATAAACATATTGGCAGTAAATGGTTCTGAATGCATGTGTATTCTAACGCTAATGTGTGTTGGTGCCAAGGCAGCTATGGACTTCCTGTTTGTGGTGGTGGTGTTATTTGTGGGAGTGAGTGCTCAGGTGAGTAAAGCCTATTTTTTGTAAACATATCACTTTTCCTGCAGCATTAGGCAGCCAAATAACATAGATAGGTACTGATAGTTATAGCCAGGCTCTTTAATGAGACAATGAATTGTTTTCAGTTACTAAAATAATAAAGTCTCTTTATTCATATGTTTAGGCCAATAATGGTTGGCAGCAAGTGAGCGGACCAGTGGGTGGACAAGGGCACGGATCAATGGGTGGACCGATGGGTGGACCAATGGGGGGACAGATGGAAGGACAGAGGGGAGGACCAAGGGGTGGACCGATGGATGGATCATTGGGTGGAGCGATTGGCGGATCAATGGGAGGACCAATGGGAGGACACATAGGAGGACCGTTGGGAGGACCAATAGGTGGATCGATGAGTGGACAGATAGGTGGATCAATGGGGGGACCAATGGGAGGACAGACAGGAAGACCGTTGGGAGGACCGATGGGTGGATCGATAGGCGGATCAATGGGGGGACAGGTGGAAAGACAGATGCGAGGATCAATGAGTGGACCAATAGGCGGACAATGGGGACAGGGTGAAGGCTTTGGGTCTGTGAAACCTTCAGACTACTCTGGACCAGCGGGTGGAGCACAGGGCAGACCAATGAGTGGACAAGGGCGTGGATCAATGGGCGGACCAATGGGTGAATCGATGAACAGACCAATGGGCAGACCAATGGATGGACCAATGGGTGGATCGATGGACAGACCAACGGGCAGACCAATGGGAGGACCAATGGGAGGACCAATGGGTGGACCGATGGGTGGACAATGGGGACAGGGTGAAGGCTTTGGGTCTGTGAAACCTTCAGACTACTCTGGACCACGACAAAGGGGAGGTTCTGCCAGACCACCTCCAAATGTAAGTATTTGTCCCAGCATGCAACACATCTAGAATAATTGAGCAAATAATAGTTGGATTCAAAAAGAACAATGGTGAAAATGTGTTATGGTAAAGACTTGGCTTTATAAATTTCTGTGAATTGTAGATTCAGCTTGTCGATTTGAAGTAGTAATGTTTTTTACATAATGTCTTTAGCATGGTGGAGCACCAAAATGGCCCCATCGTCATTCAGGAGAGGACGGTGTGCTGTTTGGAGGAAGACCTCTGAATCGTAATGACACGGTGGGTTTTCTTGAAGACTCTTTACCAACCACATGCCAATACAGAATCAAATGCAAATATATCAATATATGAACTCATTAATACACTTTATGGCTTCGTAAAACTTTTCATAATTTTAATAAAAGCAGTAGTACCACAGCAACATATGGTTTATGTTGCAGGCCAACAGAAAGTTTATTCCAATCTTTCGGGTAAGTGTTATACTGTTTAAAAGTATATGATGATTCAATAACAATATCCATGCATATATAGCAAAGTGTTAGTGAAGTGTTTCAGTGTTTAAGCTTGTTTCTTAAATGTTTCATATGCAGGCGGACAATGTAACAATTGAGGTGATTACATTTTATTTATTAATAATAATAATAATAATAATAATAATAGGCTAATAATAATCATGGGATTCTGAAATTGAGATATTTTATAGAACATTTTCTTTTTTTTCCTAGAACATCAATCTCAGTCTTCCCCTGAAAGAGGTGAAGTGATTCATTTAAAACAAATAAACTTCAAGTAAACATAAAGCATTGAAACACATTTTACAGTATTGTAATCCAAGTGTATTTCTTAAGGTATTTCTTGTTTTTTTTTCCACAGGGAGAGACTATTTTCCTCTTACCACCAGTAAGTTAAGAGACTACAGAGTCCATATTCTAACTTTAAAATACTTTGTTCCTACTTTACTATTGGTTATGTAGACATATATATAGCTATACTGTGCAGGATGTAGATGTAGGTTTGCAAACTATTTACTGTAATTTAATTTTTTTCTTAGGTCAGAGGACCACCAAAGGTAAGTCTTTCAATTTTAGAACAGTTCCAGCTAAGTGATAATATTACTGGTAACAAATTTTGTAATTTGTAACATTAAGATCTTGTTATTTCTCTTTAGGATGGGATCAAACGTCCTTGGGAGTTTGGGGTACACACCGATATTTCAGTTCTGCACATTCATTAGCTTTGCACTCAAATGGCTAAAATAATTAATGTTATGTTTTAATTTTTTCTTTGATCTGATCAGTTTGGGTACTCTCTTTACAACCCTCAGGTAACAACAACTGTGCAATAATAGAAAATTAACTAGTAATTTCCTCAATTTAATTTTACGTTTATTGCAATGTATCTAGCTCACTTAGTGCATTTCACCCCAATTCTTTAGCCTTATTTGAGGCTCATCTACAACCCAAATGCCACGGTAATTACATCGACATCTTCTTTTCCCCAAATTTCAACCCCTACATTATTTGGGGAATTGAATATACAATTTACAATAAAACTGCAATTGTTTTCTTTGCCCACAGCAAAAGATCTCGTTTGAATATGGCCTGACACAGCTCGTAAGTAAATACTTAAGAGCAATTACCCAGAAGTGCCAAAACAGTGTGTTCTTGTACTTAAGGACTGCGGAATATTCACGTCATCCTAATTCTAAATCTAATTCTAATCCCCCATGCCCATTCTGCATTGTTGATACCCCTCACCCTCAACAGTTGCCATCATTCTTGAAGGTCAGTTTCTCTGCGCTTCTTGTACCCTCATCAGTAAATTTGCTTGCATCCTCACTTCTCTACATAAATACTTGAAACAGTAGTTTAATAGTCTGTGTCATTCCCCAAGGATGAATCAGAGGACGATGACTACACAGACCTGTAGCACGGCAGAGAACTCAATATCTGCATTGACAAAGGTACAGTTGTTACTGCAGTTGATGTCAATGATGGTTTTGAAGGCCATCCTGTCCTGAGTAAACATGATATTGCCTGTTGACAGGGCATCCGGAAATCCTGTACCTCATAGAAGACGTCTCCAGCTGTAGCATGTTTTAGTTAGCATGTAGCCATTCCATACTGTCTTTCTTCACTGGCCTACAGGATCAGATTCATTGATAGCTCTGATACAACTGAACCTGTCAGGCATTAGGAGTCTTAGAGCAAAAAACAAACATACCCAAAGTCTCCAGCAATGCAGGATCCAAACTGTTCAAGATGGAGGTTAATAGGTAGATGGTGTAATGATGGTGGTGGGTTTTATTATTAATCTCAGGTACTGTACTTAACATATCTGTAAAGATTGTGTGTTACATTAAACTTGTCAGCATCAACAATTCATTTTCCAGTATTTATTTTTTCGATATTCTATATTTATTTTTGCCGAATAAAAATTAGGTGTTGAAGTCAATGCTCCAATTCCATCATACATTGATTACATAAAAGCATTTATTGTTATTTGGTACAGGTGCCCCAGTATAAAACAAATTGAATTAACAAGTTAAAACAAAGAATTGTTTCCTCAAATCACTAACAATACTAATGCATACATTTTTTTATCACAATTTCAGTTTGAGCAGAGGCAATCTACAAAAGAGAAAGAAGAACATCTTACATGTATTCATTCTTGCGCATGTAAACTTGTAGATAGCAAGGCATGACACATTCGAATCAGAGTGTAAACACAAACAGTTCTCACCTCTTTTCCCTTAAAACCTATGGTTCAAAAAATGCAAGTGCAGGATCCTGTTTAGATCAAACAAACTGAATTTTAGTTAATTTTTTTAATGGTATCACAGGATGTACTCAAACACATTAAATGATATTACTTATGATTTAGTTGTATTACCCCTTCCACTCCAGGACCAGGACGATCACCACGGTTATCAGGGGGCGGAGTCATACGTCCTGGGTCTGATGCCCTCCCATTATTCTACATGGCATAGCACAGCGTAAACATTATTCAACATGATAATATCAGGGTGTTCTAGATGACAAAAATAAAATAAGAATAATTAAATAAGAATGCAAATAATAATAATAATAATAATAATAATAATAATAATAATAATAATAATAATATAAATAAATAATGCAAAACTACTCTGTCATGTTTTGTGGCAGAAAAATAAGTAGCACACCTGGATTGGCTGAAGGGGTCCCTGGGTAGGTTTCATTGGGTTCTGTGAGCCTGTGTTTTGAGTGGGGGGTACTCTCACCGGGGTATTCCTCAAAGGGAAGCCATATGTCAGATAATACGGAAAGCCCTGGGTGGAGAAATTACGCCCTGTGTAAATTTGGGATAATCTTGGATATATACTGGAATTAGTACTTTAATCTGTGTGAATTAGGAGATTAGGGCATTAGGACCTGGCCTCCTGTTCCAAGAGAGTAGGGGTAAAACTGAGGGATCCCCTACATAAATACCAAAGGAAAGCAGACACAGCTCAGCCAGTGATGTGAATGTAGGTGTGTGTGTGTGTGTGTGTATATGTGTGTGTGTGTGTGTGTGTGTGTGTGTGTGTGTGTGTGTGTGTGTGTGTGTGTGTGTGTGTGTGTGTGTGTGTTTGAGGGTTACCTGAGCTGGATTCTGGAGGAGTGTAGGGTTGTTGGGGATGAAGGATGCTGTTGGCTGCTCTTGCTGAGAGGGGGGCAGCAGGACCGGGGGTACCTGGTTCTGTTGCGGGGGCAGGAAGGGCCCGGGCACCTGTGGTCCAAAGTTGAGTACCTGTGGCGGGAGCAGCATATCCGGCTGCTGCTGGATCAGGAACGGGGATAGGAACTGTGTTCCCTACAAAAAACATACATACATACAAATGTTGTACAGACACTGATGAAGATCGATATTGTTTTTCGAACAGCCACGTGATTCCTGAAGTCACAGTACAATGTCAGCAATTAAAATTTCACTTTTGCCTTTGAAATTTGCACAGTCACAGATCTAAGGAAAATGACATTTTCTAATCAACTGCTCAGAGATTGCTGATCTAGAATGCACAAAGTGCATTTTTCAAGAAATGCTATCCAGGATGCACAGAACCACAGGACACGAGTTAAGACAGATATTTATGAGCCTGGATAGTACCTGTGCTTGTCCCAGACCGAGGCCTGAGAGGGTGAGACCGTTGAGACGCACAATCTACAAGCAGAGGTGAGATGAAGATAGCATTAGATTCCAGCTGCACCCATAACCAAACGTTGAGCATGTAAATAAACATCTAGTGCCCATACCTCATTGCTGTTGCTTGCGATTATTCCGAGTTGTGTCTGGAGTATCTATAGAAAACAAAACGCTTAGTCCCTGGTGAATAAAATGATTGTCATGACTTTAAGAAATCATACAGACTCTTACGGGAGCAGCAATGCATGAGCTCAGAAGAGCAGCCAAAGGAAAGAGAGTCAAGAGCTTCATGATGTCCAACTGTGAAAGAAAGAAAGAAAGAAAGAAAGAAAGAAAGAAAGACAATCAGGAATTCAATTGCACTCTACATCTGTGAAACACCTGAGGACTTGCGATGTGCACTGTACCTTCATTGCACCACAGAGACGTATGCAGTGAGACTCTCCATGTGCAGACCTTTTAAACCATCACTATGACGCTTCTCCAATGTGTGATCATGGCGAAACATGCCTGCAGGTGACTTCAGCTGACCACAGAGTTCAACATCATCTCCACAAGTATTGTCGTCATACTGTTACATCAAAACAAAACCTTTGCACTGTAACTACCAAAATGTGTGATGACTGGATTCTGTTGAGAAGTGTCTGGTCTTTGCTATATGATATCACACACCTGATTTCCAACCAATAATAGTGTAACAAACCTCTTATAATTGGTGTGAAGTCATTAGTCAGTGTTTAGCCCTAAACTGTCAGACTTACTGGGTGATTAAGGTCCTGACTGAGCCCGGCTTCAGACTAATGAGCACATAGACTGCTGAGATCTCTCATTTGGTTAGGAACTGTCTCTGTCCAGACCTGGAGATGGCGTCTGGGATCCTGAAAATTACTAGTTTGTCTGGCTGAACAAGAATAAAAGAAAGGACAACGCTAATGTTTGGGACGGTTAGTGCTTTAAGCCCAGAAATCTTAAGCCTAGAGCCTAGAGTTCTTATGTGTCTTTTCTGCCTATTCTAGGTCTTCGTGCCTCTTTTTTTTGTCTGACTTTCTATGTCTGAAGCTGAGATTTCTAGACAGTAAACTGCAGGCCTTCTCACTTTATTTGTTGGTGTTGTATATGAGGGATTGAAAGAGATCTGGTTACAACTACAACGCAGTGATACTGTATGCATCACTGTATGCATCACTATTTGGAAACTGTCACCTGTACTCAGTTTTCTTAATGTATCCACTAGGTGGTATCATAAAGCTACAATTAAGAAATTTGAAAATAGCATTAAGGTTATAAAAACTGATAGAAAAAATAATAAAGGGTGCAAACTGAACCATTAAAAATAAAAAAACAGAATGAAACATTTTATCATGCACAAACATTTATTAGAAATAACAATCTGTGTTATAAGCAACCAAAGTAACAGTTTTCTATAACTAGTCATGAATGCATCCAGCTTGTCTTCAAAAATCTGAATATAATAATCATCTTCTTCTTCTTTCCACATCTACAGGAGAGGAAACATTGCTAATAATGTCCAGAAAATAGGGAGGTTTTCTGGGCAATGCCTGTCAGAAACAAATCAAATTGACATTCATTCAAATTCATAGGCTGTTATACTTATCTGTAATACTTATTATTTTTCCACAGTTCTACTTATTGTTCACTGAAAAATACCTCTGAGGTATAATTACGGATCCACTTGGATTTACACATCTGGTTGTTTAGAGGTAGAAGGGGTTGGTGTGGCCTGAAATATGAAACAAGAAAGCATTTAATGGTTTGTACTGTGGTCAGTCTCGACCAAGACGATTCATGTTGATGTGTACTGCTATTCATTACCTGAGTCTTTGACATAGCTGATTTGTCTTGCATTCTCCTATACAGGGTGCGCTGAGGAAGAAGAACCCTGGATGAATTAATCTACATTAATTAATCTACATCCATTTATATCACTTCCACAATGTCAACCTGACATTCACTTGACCAGATAGCTTCAGAGTTTGTTTAGTTGGGTTTGCTAAAGCAAAAACTACGCACATATGATGCTTACTGAGATTTTCCAGTCTCTAAAAGTCTTAAGTGAGTTTTTAATAATGCTGTGGCTTCAGTATCAGGTTAGACAGAACTGCACGAACACAAAAACGTGTGAATGTGAGAAAGCGCATGAGCTCTCTGAGAAGGGGATTACCCTGAATCTCGGCACAGGGCCGGCAGGCATGTCTCCCTGTGGCAGCGGGACATTTCCGCCCAGGTTGGGCATTCCCTGGCGAGACACAAGCACAACATGAGTCATCAACCTGTGGGGCTCCGCATGACGCAAGCGCGTCTGTCCTTCCGAACGGGGTAGCCTAGATACAGGCGGCCCATGGCGGGAGTGTGTGGTGTTAGCAACGTGGGGATGCATCGTACCACGGCTTGTTGCTGAGGCGGCAGGACCTGGCGGTTCATGGGCGGGTAGAAAGGCAGACCCTGCTTAAAAGGACATCAGTCATCTGTTAGATCAGTCGATTCATTACATTGATAACACACAAAGTTTACAACGGTACATCGGTAGTATTTCTATAGGACGCATGTGTGTGACATACCGCGTTAGGTGCAAAAGGCATGGCCTGAGGGAACTGGGCCTGGGGGTTGGGCAGAGCAAAGGGGGCGGCGGCTACAGGCGGCTGCAGCATGTATGGCTGAACTGCAGGGAACATCTGCAAGATATGGAGAACAGTCTCTGTCAACATCCATCCCTGCCCCTCTGCCTCTCCGCACTGCCCTGGTAAGGGCAAACGCCGCTGAGAGGGGCGTTCCTACCTGAGCAAACGGGGGCTGTCCAATCACAGTGGCACCTGCAGGAAACAATGCTGGGTTCACCCCCCCAACCACCAGGCCTTGGCCCAGTAAGCCGCCATTCAGACCCGTCGCCAGACCCCCATTCAAGCCACCGACAACCAGCAGTTTCTAGGCAACAAGACACCATGACATCATGAGCAAAGTATGCCCCGGTCCAGGCATTTCTGCAAAGATGGGTTTGTATAAGGCTTCTGTTTGAGGAACACTTTGTGAAAATACAAATAAACACACAACTGATACATAAATGTATATGCATATGTGATTCCATACCAGTTTATGGAGAAAGATACTTGATATAGGACATCTTAGAATGAAAATGCAGGAATTTCTCCTATATTCTTTTTTGTTAAAGGCTGGCTGACAAGACTGATTTTGTAATTCCAAATACAATTTCATTTTGATTTGCATCATCATTCTCTGACTGAGTTTAAAGTGATTAAGGGTGATGAGGGTTTCAGAGGTTTCAGTCATGCAGTTTTCTGCTTTCTTACCTTTGCTGAGGTGACCTGCAAGGATAAAAGGCAAGATCAGTGGTTCATTTTTACAGTACATAGTGTGTATATATTTAGGTCATAGATGTCAATGCTGAACGTACATAAGCAGTTGAGGACAAGAAGGTAACAAGAAGAAGGAGCTTCATCCTGCAGGTTGTAAACACGGGTAAGAGTGGCTGAAAAAAATCAGAGCACGCTGAGTATTTCTCCCAGCTCGGAAATAATACCCAACATCGGTAAAACACCTGGACAGAATGGATCGCTGTAACAAAAGCGTTTTGTCTCTTATCACCTAGAGCGCCCGAAGAGAGAAGTATCTGCAGAACTCACCTGCCTGTGTGTGGATGCTCAGGAAGGCTGTAGCACTCTGACCTGACCTGGCCTTCCCCAGCTGGCTTTTATTGGTCCTGATGGGCTCTTCCAACAAAAGGCTACTGTGCCCAAATCCAGGTGTTTGGGTTCGTAGTTTGTTTTTCCTGGTCACAGCTGTTGACCGAGTTGACCCATACATGTTGCACTGTTGTTTTGCTCAGTCAGAATACAAAAGCTTTAAGCTGTTCCCCAAGAATAGATGATGAGCAAAACTATAACACATATTTATATTTGAATGTGCAGGTTTATAGGATTTTCAAGTGGTTAAAAATGTTTAAAAAGCCACATAGAAGCATGACATCACTCTAAATGCTGCAGCCTGCTCGGTGGCTAACAGGGTTAAAAATATCTGTAAGGTTTAGCGCTAAGATGGAAAGAAATACCTACACAAATAGGGTTATTTGGTTAGGTCTACTTAAATGAAAAACAAAATACCTGTATTTTAAAACCACTTCCTGTTATTAACATGTACACTTAACAAAATCATCAAATGCTTCCTGTGATTATCTTGGTAAAAATTCTGTAGGCTAGACTACATCTACAAACAGTCTCAGTATCCTGATATGTAGACATGCATTATACACATAGTGTACATAATGTAGGTAAGATGTAAGTTGTAAGTACACTGTTGTATTTGTTAACCTGACAGTGATGTATCCATTTTGATTTTAAAGTTTAACATGTACAATTAGTCAATGAGACGTGCAGACCAAATAATTTCTTTTTAAGGTTTGTTTGTCAGGCCAAACTGTCTGGTGGTGGTCTCGTTTTTGGTTTTAAATCGTATATGAGAGAGTGTTAAGTGTAATAGATGTTAATAGCATTAAAGCATCCTACTGCTTCTGCTTGTCAGCCTTCCTCCAAGGCAGCTAATTCAATCTCCCATCCAACTAATGTCTGTTCCTCCTATTTTGTGTGGCTTCTCATTTACATTTACATTTGCGGCATTTAGCAGACGCTCTTATCCAGAGTGACTTACAAAAGTTCTCCACAAGACACCCCAACTCCCATGATCCTCCAAACCACTTCATCAGATCTAATTCCCCTGCATTTTGTTCACACCTGTTCTCTGATTATTTACCTGGTTTTACCAATTACTAGTGCTGGCGTTCACTATTTGGATTATTGTTTTGCTTGTTTGTTTGTCTACCTGCTTCCAAAGCCCAAAGCCTAAAGCCCAAAGTCCTGGCTGAATCACTGTGTTGTTGGACAACAGTTTGTTTGCCTACTTTATTATGTATAAATAATATATAGCATGTTCGTTGCCTGCTTTATTGAAACAGGAACATTTCTTGATAAATCTTCAGTTCTCAATTTACACATCACACTTCCCAAATCCCAAGTCTTGCAACCTTTTCCGCAGTTAAAAAAGACAGTACTGAAATTAGAAATGAACATTTTATTGTGAAAGTGATAAAACTCAAACGGTAAGGCTTTTGACACATTTTCAAAGCAGAGGTAATGATACAAAAAAAAACCCAACCACCCCCAAAACACAAACATACACACACACACACACACACACACACACACACACACACACACACACACACACACACACACACACACACACACACACTACTAACAACCCATAACGAGTTTAAAAACAAAAAAAGTGATGGTGTAACACCTTGGCTGTTGGACGTTGCAAGTTTCCTTCTTCACCTCTTTGCTTGGGTCTCTCATTTTCGTCTGGTCTTCATATGCACGGCAGTAATGGTGATAACCATGAACAGCAGTCCTCCACCCAGCACGAGGGCAATTACCAGATGAGTCTGAGTAAACGTTTCTGAGTCTGCTGCTTTAACAGAGGGGAGGTTTAAGAGAAAGGGAAGTTAGCATGCTTGTGCAGCAAAAACATGATGCAGGTAGATATGGCTCATAGGAAAGGGTTAGGGTTATGGGACTATGTGGGTGTTTTGAAACCTCTAACACTGAACATACGACACTCCTTTAAAAAATGCACTCCTTTATATATATATATATATATATATATATATATATATATATATATATATATATATATATATATATATATATATATATATATATATGCAGTTTGCATGCTTCACCAATGATAAGTTTGTGACCACAGACTCCTTACTGCTTAAGATTTTTCATTGGTGGATCACTCTCAATGACAGAATATGGTGAAACCAACAACAACAACAAAACTGCCAAATCCTGCGTATTTACACCAGTGCAACAACAGTCACCATGGCGTTACTACATCAGTGTCACCACTGTGTTGACAATGCTCTGCCATAATCGAAATGTATGGCCAACAGTCCTGTGGTCAGAAACAGACCATTGATGAATGGCAAGGTACAAAATGTTTTTTTCTACTAAAGTAGTCAGTGAATGTGAATAAGTGTTGATAGGTTAATTTAAGCTAATGAACAAATTTTATATAAGTTACTGTGCATGGTACCTTGAGAGTTGTTATGATTGGTAGGCTCACTGTGATTGGCTGAAAAACATCACAATAAAATGTAATAAACAAAAAGAGTCTATTGTAGTGTTTACACCCATAAGACGAAGAAGCAGCTTTGATCGTGAGGTTTCGTTCTTACTGTATAGCTCCATTCCTTCGCCAAACTCCATTTTCTTTCCATTTGAAACTGCGCAGAAATATGTCATGAGATCAGTGTTTTGCACTCGCAAAATCTCAAGTCCAATAAATCGGTTGTAGACATGGCCCTTAAAATGGTTTTCATCAGAATTCCAGGCGACAGACAGGGCTCCATCATTTTTCAGACCCAAAATCATTAGTGTTGCCGGTTTCCTGTCCAAACCCATCCTTAGCCAATTGATTTCATGATGATAAGAAATGTCACACATCAATGTGACACTGTGTCCGAGCTCAACCTCTATCATCTTCAAGGCTTTCAAAGACTTTAGTGGAAGAACAAGGATTGCTGGGGAAACAATAGTTTATCATTTACTGGTTGAAAATTAAAGTGCTTTGATGAACTATGCTATAATTATCTTCAAACAGACCTGTGAGACCTGTGTCATAAAAATCTGGTTTAGATAATCACCTGTTCATACTCAGATCACATTTTAACATTCATTTATGTTAAATATGTTTATATTTATTGTTTATTTATATTTGATATTTATTAACACATAATTCAAGCTTTAACATAATTTTGGATTTCCTTACATTGTTTTCAAAAGTCAGGAATTAAAACTAAAAGTCAGGAATTAAAACTAAATGTAAACTCAAAAGTAATGCTTTGAGTGGTTATTCTGTTTTTGTCATATGCAAAGATTAACTAAACATTTGCCACTCACCTATAAAGTTACACCACAGTGACAACAGCATTGTTTTCTTGTGAAATGTCTGCACCGTGTGCTAAGTGAGAAACTAGCTCAGACTGGCGGAAGTACGCTATATATCAACCAGAAAACAGCTGATGCATTCTTAAATTTAGATGCTGAAGAGTAAAGATGAATCAGTCGTAGGCAGACCGGATGTATAACAGGAGCATGGATGGACATTTATAAAGTTTGAAGTAATAAAATACTTTTAAAATACTTGTAATTTTTTTACAAAAACTTGTAATACATTACAGTGATGCTGAAAAAAAGTGTTTTTTGGGGTTTTTTGTTTTTTTCATCACAGATGTAAAGTACGGGTCGTGTTGCACGTTCTTCTTAGGAAAAACACTTTCATGATCTACATCCTTTTTATGAGGTAGTCAGTGAAACCATGCTTATGTCCAGAAACCACTCTACTGCAATACTAAATTCAGTTTGCTTCTCTTTTTGGTTATAATGAACAAGGCATGAAGTGCATCTGTGATGGACACCTGACATAACATACCAAGAAAATCAGCAGCTGTTTGCTTTCCCAAATGTACATTTCCCTGCAATCCTCCTGGCACATAACACATTCAATTGCTTTGTTTGTGCCAGGGGACAAAATCTTGATGTAGCATGTTTTTTGGTTTGAAAGCAACTGAGATGCTGTGAAATTCTGGAAAAAATGTATATTAATTGTGTAACTGTTACCACTTATGGAATCACCACTGGTTCTCCCGCAATGGAAGTAAAACTTTAGTGTGTGTATGATGCTGCTCTTTGCTCTGCACTGGTGCATCCTTAGTTTATGGGGTTTGCTCTTCTATTCTTTGTGAACAGCTCAAGATGTATTAATACCAGTGTTGAGTTGGTTGCTGGGGTGATTGTAGAAGAACATTCTGAAGCATAGTGGAAAACACCCTCATCTGATGTCTGCTCATTATGTCTCCAATCATGTAGTTTTGAACCATCTCTGTCGTTCTTGTAAAAAACTGAAATGGAAATAGAGCCTGTAATATACCCCAATTAGTCACGTTTTCATTGTTAATTCAGCTAATCCAGTAGAGACCATCATTATAGAACAAATAATGAGAAAATATTTTGCATGTTTATGGTGTATATATTACAGAGTAGGAGAAACAGGAACTGTGAAATCTATGAAAGAATTGAGCAGGACTACTTGACTGTGAGACATTCTGGATGTCATGACTAAACTGAAAGGAATCAGTTGTGACCTTGCAGTGTGGAACACATCTACACAACCTAGTAAACATAACTTTGTTACCCATTTGAATTCTGCCCCAGAGCCTTTTTGCTCTAAAAGTTCAAGGAGAAAACGATATAAATAATTTAAATCACATGAAATATGGGCATGTTAGTAGCATCGAAACATCTGTAGGAGAAAATATCACTTTTTATAAACACGTAGTTCTTCAGCTGAATAATAAGTTTTGTCACGGTCCGCCCCCTGACTCCTCCATCGGGGCTGTTTGTGGGTGTGGTTCTGTGAGTGTGTTGCCATCGCACCTGTTTCTTGTCTCATTACTGTTATGTGTTGCTCGTCTTTGTACTAGGCTGTTCCTGTTGAGTGTGATGCATGTTTGTCATAAATGTAAGCTTCTGTTCTGTGCTGCTGATCGCTAACGTACTGCTATACAATAAACATCTTCTTGTTTATAGCAATGACTCGGTCTCGGCATCCTACGTACCCCTAGTTACAGGTTGTAGTATTGTGTGATGTTATACTTACACTACTCACAAAATGTTAGGGATATTTGGCTTTTGGGTGAAATGTATGGAAATTGTAAAAAGTTCATGCTACAGTCTATCATGAATGTAAGGCATTTAAGTAGAAGCATGCAATAGTGATTTCCTCATCTGAAAAGCCAACAACAGTGCTGGGTATACCCCAACAAAAAATGTCAATGTCTCAATAATTTGTCATGTGCCTTTGAGCATCAATTACATTATGACAATGATATGCAATAATATGCTGTTCATAAGTTGACTTATTGTCTGCAGAGGCATGGCAACCCACTCTTCTTGCAGGATGGCCCTCGGGTCATTGATGTTCTGGGTTACAACCCTCTACACTGAGACTAGGCTGATCCCATAGATTTGCCCACTGGTCCCTCATCCAGTGTAAATGTTCACTGGATCCATGCAGGACAATAACACCTGTGCCTAGTGGTGTCGTCAGGTACCCTTGGAGGTCATATAGCGCACAAACCACTCTTATGTAAATGGTTTCGATTGGTCTGACTTAACACTTGGGTGCCTCTCACCTCCTTTAAATGTGTCTGGAGTTTTGTGGCATTTATCACTAGTTTCCACAGGGGCGGACATCAGTGTGGAATGTGACCAAAGTATGTGCAATTTTGTGCATTTCTGTCTCTCTGTATCTCTATTGCAACCTGCTGATGACAGTCAGTGACACTCTACGCTCAGTGGCCACTTCCGTCTGAGAACATCCTGTTTGAAGCCTCACAATGGCAAGGTAGTGTTGGTGTGAACTAGGTGTCTTCAACTAAGGATTTTCATAGTCGAATTAGATTCGTCAGATTTTCCCTTTAGTCGACTAATAGTCGAATCGGGTTGTTTTTTTTATTTTTATCTAGAGCACCTTAAACGGGATCCTGTTCTCATTCAGGACTTTTTTCCACTTCAAAGTAAAAACCTAAAACACTCAGATAAATGAATAAACATGGTAGGTTGGCTTTACTCAGCTTTTATTTTACTTATTTATTTTTTAATGAAACGTTAGAGAACATTAACAAAAAGTCACCGTCAGTGCGCAGTGCGCATATCGAACTGTAAGACAGGCACTGCAAAATGTCAAAAAATATATTTAAATAAAATATGCCTGCCTGAAAATATTTTAAAAATTGCCACACAACAACAAAAAAATTATAAGCAAAGGTTCAAGTAATGGGGTTTAAAAAGCAAACAACAACAAAAAATGTTTATAGGCCTACTTGCCGAGACGCACAGCTACAAGATGACACGACCAAAACGACAAACCTTGCCTTTCGCATTTTAAATGGTATGCCACGTTTGTTGTTGTGTGAAATGAAAGACGTTGATGACATAACTTACACTTTACTTTGCTTGATTCATCTTTATCTTTTTCAAAATACTCCCACTTTTGAAGTTTTTTTTGTCATTATAATCTCGACAGATGCTAACTACCCTGTAGCGTGTTCAGCTCCGCTCGTTTAGATTGCAGGGTGTGATTTATTAATGTGTAGTAAGGAATATGCCTATTGTTAATGCGCACACATCATTTAAAAATATTTATTAACAGAAATTAGGATGATTTTATTTGACAAAAGGCTATATATAACGAAAGAAAAAGACATTTCAACTAATGCTTAGCAGCATCCTTGGGCACCCCCATGCAGGTAGAATGGTACATTCGACTATGACGTTCATAGTCGACTAGGGGTATAGTCGACTATAGTCGAATCAGCGACTATTGCAGGTCACCCCTAGAGTGAACACTTTGATTAGGAGGACTGTTTAGCCACCAATTCTAGTTGAACCAGGAAATGTGCAAAAGGTACTAAAATACTGAACAGTTGGATATTCAAAGGTTTAGAAGAGAACACATTAAGTGCATTTTAGGTTCATTTTGAAATTTTACCCGAAAGTCATATATCCCTAAAGTTTTGTGAGTAGTGTTATTGTGTAATGGAGAGCTGATCCTTGAGGGGGCACTATTATGTTTTGGGGTAATGGGTGTGTTACAGGTGCACAAAAATAGGTTACATTGCAAGAGCATGTCGAGCTGCAAAACAAGACAACCTGGAGAGAAAAAAAGGAACCGAGCCACAGGAGTTCCAGCACATATATGTCACAAAGTTAGTCGTGAGGAAGACACTACAGAATCGGATGAACATGCATTCTCATTGTACAGTCTCGAAAGCCCAGGCGTGAAGAAAGTGAAGCCATTCCAAGTTGAAATGACAATTGAAGGTCATTCTGTTCTAAGCTGGACACTGGAAGTAAAGTCATGATCATGAATGAATCCGATTTCAGGACAATTTGAAAGACTGAACCTAAATTAGCATCCAAAGATCTGCTCTTAAACATATACAGGGTTGCCAACTCTCACGCATTGAGCGTGAGACACACGCATGTGACCGTTTTCACACGCTCTCACGCCACACTTCCGATATCTCACGCCGAATAAAAATATCCAGTTTATTTATCTACCCCCCCCCCCCCCCCCCGCTCAACAAAATACACTCGCCACCGGCTCCAGGTTAAAATCTCACTCCAAGCGAACGTCAAAAGTTGGCAACCCTGCGTATAGCTGTATACAAATCTGTATAGCTATGTCACAGAATTACACACATATTTAGGATTGCTGAACTATTAGCAAATTCCTACCAAATATGGCTCCACTTAATCCTTTGAACCAGTTTCTGAGGAAACACATGTCATAGCAAAAGCTACAAGAAGATGTTTTCTGGAAATCCAAACATAGATCAGTGGATGTTTGGTTCATTTTGACAAGAACCTAATACTGTCTTGTGAGTCATTACCTTACGAAGTAGGGGCGGTGTTGTCACACTAAATGGACGATGGCAGTGAAAGTTCATTGTGGTTTATGTCTCGCACATTGACATCTGCTGAAATAAGTCTAAGTTAGACAAGGAAGGTCGATCATTTTTGGAATTAAAATGTTCCATATCATATTGTGGCGTTGCCACTGGTGTATAGGGGTGGAGCATGGAGTTCGCTACCTCCCATGAGCACTTGCGGCACGAAGCGGTACGCTAAAGAGTGAATGTTCTTCGTTTAAATGTGATGGATTATGTTATTATGTGGTTTTTATTATGTGTTTTAGTCATACGTGTCTGTTCCGTACAGTTACTCCTGTTTATTTTAGCACTGTTAGGCTCACCGTGTTTATGTTATGTTGGAAGCGTAATGACCTGGTTTGAACGGTTTATGTAAAAGGGCGCATCAAAAACGTTGAGTGAATGTGTGACTTTTTCCCTTCTGTTCAGTAAAGCAGTCAATAAAGAGTTAGGATGAACAAACAAAACCTGTCTGGTATTCTCACTCCCGCCGACACGCTACAATATGTACCTATATGGATGAGTGTTTACTATATACATTAACCATAATTAAGCCACTTGTACTTTTCAGTGAAAAGAAGCAATTTTGCGATATGGTTTCCCCTCGTATTCAGAGATGTAAAATACTCATACGGTTATCTGTTCATTCTTCTACAACTGTGGGTTTTGGACACGTTAGACACCATGTGCATTTGACTGCTATTCATTTTCAAGAAAAGTGTTGTGATAATATTCAAATAATGCAATGGCAATGTAAAAAAAAAACTAGTTGTCGATCATATATACATAACTATGTCTTTCGTGAATGGCGAATGCAGAGCGCTGAGCCCAACTTCACCGCGCTCACGTTAAGCGACGCGCTGACGTCGCACACCGATTACGTCGCACACCGATGACGTCTCGCCGTGTCAACAGTGCCGCAGCAATATTTTCAGCTCAGAAACGATGTACAAGCGGGCGTTGCGGCTTTACTGATGCTTTACTGATAAGATAATATAGCATTAACATTTACAAGGAAGACTACGTTAAACTGTGGAACCAAGAAGTGAGTTTGGGACGCGGTTGAGGATAGCGCCAGGTAAACTGTCAGATTGGACGTGAGTTCGCTGGTTTGACGGGTGTGCTGGGTGTCAGTATGAGGCTGGTCAGCCCAACACACCCGCTCACTCACTCTGTGTTTCACACACTAACAACGCTTAATTTGCAGGATTCTCCATGTTTCCCTTTCATTTTGTCACGATAAACCTAGTGCATGATTTTGTAACATTATGATAGCCAGAACATACTGTTAGCAAGCTTGCTAACTTTGGTAAAATGTATGAAAAATGACGTCCTAGATAAGAGATGTTCACAAAGTTCAGTTCACGGTCCGTCGGTCATTTCAGTTATTGGCCTGGTTCGGGTGACACTGGTCGGGCAATGAATGTTAAAAACCTGAGAAATAACTTACAAGTATGTATACGTTCGTTAAATTGGTCGGACATCTAGCTGTATAACGATTAGCTTAAAAATATTCGTAATCATAGATTATGTTTAATTAACTTGTTGTTAATATATATAGTTGGCTTAAGTAAAAGCCCAGCTTTGTGTCCTCTTAGAAAGAGTATTCTGCAAACCACATTCACCTAGACGTTTTTTTCTTTTACACAGCTCATCAGTCTCGGTGAATAACGTAGCCTATACAAAGTTAAAATAAACACACACACAACATATATAACTAAGACTACAACGTACTACACATGGACGAGAAACAGGCTGTTTTGCAATTATAGAGCCCCGAAGGACTTCTACTCGATACACACTGTTGTGCGTGTTGCATATCGCGGCCTTTACTCCATATCTTCACGGAGCAGATGTGCCATCTGTAGTGTAGTGAACATATCTGTAGTGTAGTGAACATATCTGTAGTGTAGTGAACATAACTGTAGTGTAGTGGACATATCAGCACGAACAAGCTGAAAGTCGACACCGACCCTCTGGGCGTCAGTCATAAAAGACCTCGCGAAGACCTTTCACACGATTAAAAAGACATATTTTGTGTAACAGAGGCTTTATATATATATATAAGTTATACCCCTATAGAGCTTGCTTTTCAATGTCTAAGCTTAAATAGGTTAAACAAAGTAGTCTACACAGAAAAATACTCAGCTGCTTTTTGCTTTAGCATTCAGTACAGACTTGTGTCAATGACAATGCCCTGATCAGTAAGCATTGTAGTGGATACACTGCTTTGTTTTCTAAACATATGACTCTGTGCTTTTTCCTAGAATTGCTGCACAGTGGTGGGGCACCAATATTTTACCATTTGTTGCTACGACTTTCATATAAAACAAAGCTGCTCTTAAATCTACAATTTGATGTCCCATTTAAACTCTGCTGTAGCTGGTTGACACACTGCACTCTTTTGAAACTGAAATGTCAATTGCCTTGTAGTGAGGTGAGGTAATGATTGTATTTGTGGTTAGTTTAATTTCCAGTGATTCAGAATGTCCTGCCTCTCAGATGACTGACATCTCATTAACTGAGCTTGTGGGTGTGGAGGTTTGCAACTGGATAAACTTGAGAGCTAGTTTGTAGCACAAAAATGTGAATCAGCCCACTCAGTTTAGAGACTGGCTCTATAAGTAGCCTGAGAGTCACAAGTATTTGTCACTGTAGTTCTTCTTATTCCTTCCTATGTAACTTTTCCAGAATTCCCAGCTCCCCTAGGTTATCTCCTCCCAAATTCAAGAATGACTCATAAACTCATAAACCGATACTGTGCTGGAAGAACAAGCAGCCGATCTGTGGCAGTTCGCGATTGTAACTGCACTCGCGTATTCAGACGAGACTTCTCGTCACTGCATTTTCTCACACGTCCAGCACAGTTTAATTTAGCCTGTGTGTCCATAATACCGCCAAGTCAAGACCTGATGAACACGGCCCAGCAGTGGACAGCCCAGTGTAGGGAGCTTCCATGTTCTGCTCTGCCACAGACCAGTAATTACACACTTGCTGCATTGTCTTATGGATCAGACACTGTGGAAAGTTGGATTTCTCAGTTTTTCTCTTAAGCGTTGAACTTTTTTTCTTTAGGATGGCTGGTGTTTTTGATATCGACCTGGAATCTGAGGATGTAAGCGATACTGAGGTGAGAGAGCACGACCGCCTACCGGCCTCCTGTCAGAGACACTCAAACAGACACTTCGATCTGAAACATCATTCTCATAAAATGGAGCATAAATGGAGTGGTAATTGTAACCATGAGCTCTGATAGTGTTGACTTATTCTGTACCGCAGTGAAAGTTGATAAAGGGTGAGAATATAACTAGAAACTGCACAATGTCTTAATGTCTTTGGTTATGACTGTTTGGTTACATTAAAAGGCTGAATCAAGATCGACCACTAACCTTTGATTTTATCATCAGTCAATGTTTTTCTTCAGTCAATATCTGACAGCGTTTATTTGTTTTTAGGATGAAGTTTGTAACTTCACAGTGGCAGAAACAGAGCCGTATGTATCTGATTTGTGACGGTTAAGACTCAGGAGTGTACATTTGAGAAAATGGCTATTTTCAAAATGATCTCTTTAACAGTCCAGAAACTGAAGAGGTGGAGCTAACCAGCGAGAGTGTTAATCGGGACAGTGAGAGGGTGGGACCAGACTGCTTTGAACTCCTCACTGTACTGGGAAAGGGAGGCTATGGCAAGGTGTGTGAGAAACCACTGTGCGTTGTGTGTACACGCGGGTGTGTGGGACCGTATAGGCAGGTGTGTGGCTGTTTCTGCACAAGTGCTGTATGTGCAAACATAATTCTCCCAACCTCTTTGTTTAGGTCTTTCAGGTTCGAAAAGTGCAAGGAAGTCAGACTGGTAAAATATTTGCCATGAAAGTATTGAAAAAAGTAATTTTTAAATTATTATTACTACGATTACTATGATTATTATTATGGAAACAATGGAAGAATGAAGATAATAACTTGATGTCTGTCTCTCACACTCTCAAACATGCTCTCCAACATGGTCACTCGCACATCCCGGCCCCTCCCTCTCTCTCTCTTTCTTTCTTCTCTCTCTCTCTCTCTCTCTCTCTCTCTCACACACACACACACACACACAAATGAACATACACTCACATCTAGGCAAAAATCGTGCGCAATGCAAAAGACACTGCACACACTCGGGCGGAGCGGGAGATCTTGGAGACTATACGGCACCCCTTCATTGTGGACCTGTGGTATGCCTTCCAGACTGGAGGGAAACTATACCTCATACTGGAGTGTCTAAGTGGTAAGGCTATGGGTGTGTGGGTGTGTCTGTGTGTATATATAGATATGTGTGTCTATATGTAAACACTTGAATTGTTAACACTTATGAGCAGGTGACGTTTATGTTGCTTAGGTCTACTGTTTGCAGACTAATTCACTCATACGAAGTGTGATGTGTTAATTGAACAGTGCCCAGGTGCTCAGTTCTGACTGACAAATTAGTCTTGTGTGTTACAGCAGGATTCCGTGCAGGACTTGTGTACCATTACAGTTTTCACAAGCAAAATCAATGCATGATTTGTAACTGTATAATTTACTGAGTCTGTTACTAAGAATGTCAATTAGGTCAATTAGTATTAACCATGTGGTATTTTTCTATAATGAACCAGCAAATATATGGTACAGTCTTTCTTGGCCTCCATGAGATAATTTTTCAATACCCTTTTAATAAATGGCAGGTGGTGAGCTGTTTATGCAGCTAGAAAAAGAAGGGATCTTCATGGAAGACACAGCCTGGTAAGAATCGCCATGGGAACTTCAGCCGTGTAATGAAGAGAAAGCAGTCTGGTGTTCTCTGCTGAAAATGACAGATTAATGTAGCATTAGAAACTGTATTTAGAAACCATTAATAAGTCATTCAAACCCAGTGCATTATATCATGTGAAACCTGCAGTGGTGTCAGAACTGTGGAACTGACAGACCCGAGTGGGTTGCTTGGTCAGACATTTGACGTTTCATTGCTGACGGACTTATGTCTGGTAATGGAACTTTGTGTTGTCAGTTTCTACCTTGGCGAGATAACGCTGGCGCTCGGCCACCTCCACTCTAATGGGATCATCTACAGAGATTTAAAGCCAGAGAACATCATGCTCAGTCATGAAGGTACGTCAAGCCGAAACCGGAACGCCGACGCCCAGAACCTGCTCGGCAGGCTGCGTCACGACTTTGATGTGAATACCAAAGCTACAACACAATGTTCATTGTTGCCAGAGCTTAACTATATTCTAAAACTTTGTGTTTGGGATTATTTTGGGGTCCCTCAAAGCTACAGATCTTTCTGACCATTCGAACCTCACTGGCATTTTAAGAATAAAGTGTGGTCCTGGTCGTCACGCCGTTCTGTTCAGTTCTGCAGATATATCTGCAAGGCATGAAGCTTTCGCAGCCTTCTAAAGCTAATCCCTCATTTAAAGGAAGGAGCTGCAGTGAATCACAGCTTAAGGAATAAAACGTCTACTTACTTGGAGTTATGTTTGGGTGCAGACGCAAGCTATCTTTTTATATAGCTATATTTTATATGTAACACACCGGGCACGTGACATGTAGTCTTCCCTTCCTTAAGGCCATATTAAGCTCACGGACTTTGGCTTGTGCAAGGAGTCCATCCATGATGGCACGGTCACGCATACATTCTGCGGCACCATCGAGTACATGTGAGTAGTGGATGGTTTTACGGTGGTCGTCCAATTTTTGTTTACATGTACTGAGAATGGGGTGGTTCATAAATTCTATTGTAATAGAATTCAGCCACAATAAAAGAATCATAATAAAAGAGATTATCACTGTGTAGAATCAGCGTTAGACTGTGAAATCTACTCTGTGGAACTGCGGGGCATTTTAATGTTTGTGCAAAGTACAAAAAACTATCAAACTGTCTTCTCAAATCTGTGCTAGAGGGCAACAAAGGAGTTAGTTTTTGCATGCAGAATGCATTCATGCTCATGTTTGATGCTCAAATGTTCCTAAAATGGCCAAGATTGTTGCTTCACACACTAATCAGTAATGTCACCCGTTGTACTTGTACTTTAATCAATATCGGTGGGTTGATGGAGAGAACATGAGAGTCTTTGGGTTTAGGGGTGGGGCTAAGCGTGTCATGATGTCTGGTGTTTCAGGGCCCCAGAGATCCTGATGCGCTCAGGACACAACAGGGCAGTGGACTGGTGGAGTCTGGGGTCGCTGATGTACGACATGATGACTGGCTCGGTGAGAGAGACACGCACTTCCCAAACTGAACAGGCTTCATCCAGGCTCTCAAGTGCCCGATCATCAGGGGATCTCAAGTTCAATCCCTGAATCCCTTACTCTCCCCTGTCAATCACAATGACATTGGCCAGTCATGGGCATCTGTGAACTCATTCATTTGAAAGGGGCGGGTAGTGCTGTCCAATGGGTGTGATATGCTCCCCTCTGATGTTGCTTGGGGGATGTGGTGATTGGTTGCAGGTGCCTGATTTTTTGTTTATAAAATAATAACTGTTTACTTAAAGTACAATGGCATTTTTAAGTACTGAATGAATTTGGGGAATTCCACATTTGTGTTCAGAAGTTTCCAACATACTCTTACGGCCTGTCATCTCTCTAAAGGAGAGTTTCTCTTTTGTTTTTCACTCTTAGCCTCCATTCACGGCTGAAAACAGGAAGAAGACCATCGACAAAATCCTGAAGTGTAAACTCTCCCTTCCCCCATACCTCACGCCTGATGCTAGAGACATGATCAAAAAGGTCTGGACTCAGCGGGGTGTACTCCCCTTCTCCGCACCTGTATTTTTTGTTCCAGAAAAATACCTTTTTTACCATAATTTTTCACTTCACAGCTTTTGAAGAAGAACCCATCTCAGAGGTTGGGCTCTGGAAAGGCTGACTGCTCTGATATACAGGTACCTGCTAGCAATATGCTCCACACACACACACACACACACACACACACACACACACACACACACACAGTATATATCATAAAGAATCATAGAAAATCTCAGGTTGGATTACAGTTATTTTTGTTTGCTTTCATAAACCTATTTTACCCTTGCATCTTGCAGAAGCATCCTTTCTTCCGACACATCGGCTGGGATGACCTGCTGAACAAGCGCCTGGAGCCCCCCTACAGGCCTCCGCTGGTACTGCGGTTCTAACTTTCCATCCCTGCAATGCCTGTGCTTTTTCTTCTCTCTCCATCATCTGTTCACTCCCAGTGTCAATTTCTATCTGTTGTCCGTCTCCTCGGGAGGCTCAGGGTCCCGCAAAACTAAACAAGTTTTTTCTGAGTGTCCACAGATTTGGTTGTGGTCTCATCCCATTGGATGTCATTAGCACATACAGTAGACAGGAGTAACCCTGCCTGTGGTTTTCTGGGTAGTGCAAGTCAGTGATTAAGTTTGTTTATGTGGTGCACATCATTTCAATGAATGCCAGTTTAGCAAAATTTCAGCTGTCCTGCCATAGATCTCGAGAGTAGTGTAGTAATTTCAAAATAAAAGCCTGTCTCTGCGCTATCTTTCTCTTTCCACTGCCACCTGCAGCATTCAGAAGAGGACGTCAGTCAGTTCGACAGTCGCTTCACCAGACAGACTCCTGTGGACAGCCCCGATGATGTAACCCTGAGTGGCAGTGCTGATCATGCTTTTGCTGTGAGACACACACACACACACACACACACACACACACACACACCCCAACACTCTTCTAGGGGCTTTCATACCAAAAAAAAACAATAAATTATATGATTCACACATTTCTTAAATGAAATGACACGTAACCATTTGTCCTGATATTAATCATCATTCCAATCCCTACATCAAACTAAAACACGTGTTGCCATGGGTTGCAAGGCCTGCTGATAATGTGTGTGTGTGTGTGTGTGTGTGTGTGTGTGTATGATAGGGCTTCACGTATGTGGCCCCCTCGGTGCTGGAGAGTCTGAAAGAAGGGTTCTCGTTAGAGCCACGATCCCGACCCATCCGCCGACATAACAGCAGCCCGCGCACACCCATCAGGTCTCTGATACTTCCTGCAGGACTTTCCGCAAGACTTATAGAGCTGTGCCACAGTGGGGCGTGGTGCTATGGTGTTCTGTATGCTTATCTTTGTTAATTCCTCTCATCACCCGTTGCTTTCTCTCATTCTCTCCACAGTCCTCCAAAGTTTTCTCTCACTGACCCCTTCAAGAACAGTGTTGACAAAGACGAAGAGCCTCCAGTTCAGAAGCTGCCCCTGCCCCTCGAGAACTGCGCCACACAGCCAATAAGAACACCAGGGCGAAACAAGAAACAGAAAGGCCATCGGAAATGAAACCACCCGTCGTTCGAGCATTCGGCATTCTTCAAAGGGGTTTTGCCTGAACCTCGCTGTCCGTTTTCGAACTGACTGATCAGACCCAAACCAAAGCATCATGATGCAACGCTGGGGTGGTGACTGCGTCATGAGTGGTATGGTTGGAGTACGTTATATCATGATGGAAGCTGAACGTGACTAATTGCAGTGAACCTTTTGTGTTTTTGGGAAGCTTTTCTGGAAAGCTTTTCTATTGAATGAGTTCATGTGCAACAAGAAATTGCTGTTGAATCATTGTATGTTTGGTTGTGAAAACCTAAATCTGTAAATTAGTGTCGACTCCGTTGTTCTGTTTGCTGTAAATGGAAACCTTTAAGTTACACGTATCGTGTAAAAAGAGAAATGCCAACAGGTGTCTTGTGTAAAACCGAAAACCGACAGTCATTACTGGCTATTGTACCTACAGGAATACAAGAGACGTATATATTATTACAAAAATTTGTTACTATTTACAATTAATATATTGACTGGATTGTAATATTTTTAAAGCTTAATTTACCCTGATTATATTTAATTTTGGTGACATTTAGGGTGGTTGCTTGAAAAAATAAATATATCGAGTAAAAGGAGACTGATGTTCTGAAACAAATTGGACTATTTTGCATATTCTACAAATGTCTTTTATTAAGATTGGTACATACAGTCATTTCAATTTGCAACATACCTTTATAATTACAAACCTTTTTTTTTTTTTTTTTTTGCTTATGGCTTTTTTAAAAATACATTTTCAAAAACAAAACAAAATCTTGCAGAAATTATCCCTTAATAAATCCCTTGAAACCGAGCAACTAATGCACCCACCCCCCCCCCCCCTCCCCCTCACTCCCCCCCCCCCCCCTCCCCCAAATGTTCACAGTGGCGTCACGTCTTCCTCGTCCTCCGTCTCTGAGCTCTCATCCCCTAACAGGATGGGTGACATTTCTTCCCCCTCTCTGTGATCCTCCTCCTCCATCTTCCTCCTCTCCTCTCCCTCCTTCCTCGCGGATTCCACCGCATTGCCACTTTCCATGCTGGAGTCATCGTCGTCCGACGAGTCGTCTTCCTCCTCATCCTCCGTCCCTCTCAACCTGTCCTTTTCTCCCTCCACATCTTTCTCCACCCCCTCCCCACCTCCTCCCACGGCCACCACGGCCTCTGGCGCCTCTTCATCGCCTGGCTGCTTCTGTGGCCGCCGGATCTGCGTGGCCGCAGAGGCCCAGGCCAGCCGCACACTCTCCACCACGCTCGTACGCAAGCCTCTGAGTGAGCGCTGCTCTGGATTGCGGCTGTACCATCGGAATAAGGCGAACAAAACGATGGAAATGCATATCAGGATAATCAGTATTACCACCCATGTACCTACTTTTTGTTTAGTGGTGGAATTTGTTGATGGACTAGTGTTAACCGATGTACAGTGTTGTCCGCACGTAGTTTTAGAATAAGCAGTGGCCTCTCCTCTGGTGATCGTGGGCGTTGGTTTTGATGGACTCGGGTTGTAATTGGCAGCTGTAGGAGTATTGTTTGTATGCATCGGAGGTGGGTTCTTTGTGGTGCTCATCGAGGTTGTGTGGGAAAACGTTTGGTTTGCAGTGGTAGTGCTCGTCATGTTGTCACTCTTTACAGCGACAGTTGGTAAAACCAGACACAGGAAAAGATAGGGATTCATAGTGCCTGTGAAAAGGAGAATAGATATGTGCCATGCATTAACATCAATCCAGAGTGCGTTGAGCCTTTTGAGATTATAATCTCACAAGTAATATGTTATCGTGTAGCTTTAAATCTGCTGATGGTACAACAGTAGTGTCGTGCAGCTTCAAAAGGTGTATGCCACTCTGAACGGTTGGGAGATGCAGACCTCAAACGTTGGTGTGACAGAACAGATGTAGACGTTTGATTCTTTTGTGTTGCCAACAGGAAACCACCACTTTGGAAGCAAACGCAGCTGAACGGGGAGGACACGTGTCTAGGTGACACCGTTGCACTACACCAAATTTTTTAAATCTGCTTCATGCTGAGCATGTGTATTAACATTTATTGCATTGATGTAATTATTTATTTAAGCTAACGTTCTGTCCCTAAGCACAGGACGTGGCCTTTTTACTGGTCGGTGTTTGACACAAACTGTTCATCCATGTCGTGCAGAGAGCAACCCGCATATTTTGGCGCGCAGGCTGTGAGGTACAGACAAAGAAAAAAACAGTACAATGCATGCTGCTTCCTGCCCTTGTGCGTGCAAAGCACTGCTCTTAACTGTTGAGCAGCGTTCCTTGTTGCTAAATTTACCATATTACCACAAAACAAATTAAATCATAATTATGCTGTTGGTTGTCATGCCATCATATTTTTCGAACTGCATCAGTTTCTAGTGATGAGGTAAAGGACTCAATGTTAATTAGTAATAGTTAATCTGTTCTACATAACATCACCATAGAAGCTTTCAAGATATATAGTTTTTTCTCCTGTTGTAAACTCACACTGCAATGATTAATTGTCATATTATTTTTATACTGCATTAATTTTCAACCAGCATATGTTACACATTTTCCCCATGTTTAATTCTGAATGAGACATAACTGACCTAGATGTTACAATTTTATATATCCACTATATAACTCGTTACACAGTAAACATACTATTAGAGTTATGCAGTTAGAGTTGCAGAGTAAATGAATGTGATTAGAGTTATGCAATTAGAGTTATGCTATGACTTTACGTTTATCATATGTGTAAAGCGAGACGTATGATGGTGGCATTAGGTAAGCCAAGGGGTTAAAACAACACAAGAATAGGTGCAACTAACTGCAGAGAAAAATCGTACCGTACAACCCTAAAATTAGGCTGAATGTGTGTATATATATATATATAATATTTAACCCTAATTAAAGAGTCATTGGCTTGTTTGTGGTTTGAAAAGAATAGCTGGTTATACTCACTTGTCTTTGACTTGAGAGCGAAGAATGTGACAGGAAGAGCCGTAGAGCGCATATGTAGGCCCCGCGATGTGTGTGAGAGGTGGAAGACGTTATCAAAGAGTTCAGAGGAGGTGAGAGAGGAAACACAATGAAAGAAGAGCCAGATGAAGGACACAATCTGTGTGATTAATTGTTTCACATGTTTAGTCAAGTTTCCAATTTTTAGCACCTAGAGAGGGAAAGGTTATTGCAGCAAACTAAAACTTATTTGTTTATTCCTGCATAGCACATCTGTGCATTGAACCATCAGTCAGCTAATGTCAGTGTAGATATAACTAGTAGTACTGTAGTGTAAAGTGATAACAGTGTGTAAGTAGTGGAAGTCTCATGTTGTACTTTCAAACATAGTGTCTAGGGTGGCTAACTTGGTTTTATTCATTTGTGTTTATTTTCTACTTGAAAAACAACTGGTACACCAAATCTACCAAAAAACATATTTGCCAAAACTGTCAGTTTGACCTGCAATCTATATTCCTGACAGTAGCATAAGAGACATGCTATAGATCAGGTTGTGCAATTGGCATGAATCCACTGAGCCCAAATCAAAGCAGCCATTAGGAGCCAGGGGTCAACTAGCGCTTGTGCGTGCATACTCTAATCAGTCGAGTGCAATCTGTCCAAGTTTAGAGAGATTTGCAAATGCAGTGGTGGATATACAACCAAAAAAAATTTTAAAAGACAAGTAAATATAATATGACAAATGACAAAAAGCAAACAGAAATGAAATATTTAAACCAAGCCTGAGATAAAACAAGTGTAAACATTGGGATGGCTTTTCAGAGGTAGAACAGACTCTAAATCTACTTTGAGTTAGCCACTAGGTAGCTAATTATTTCTGCTGGATTACACCCGCCAGATAATTTTAGTTGATTTTGGACAATAAACAACGCCAAAATATTTACAGTAACAGTCATTTCTCATTTTACTTGATGGCGATGCTAGGTCTACTCTTTATTTTTATGTTGAAAGATTTTCTGAGTGCCCAAGCAGTGTTATCAGTTTGACGTTTCTCCTGATATTGATGTGCAGGTCTACGTGTGCTCTCACAGCTAAATTTTTTCATGAGTGGTTTACTCTTTATTTAGCACTACATACGTTATCAAAGAAATTCCCAAGCACTGAAATATGCATGTGCTCAAATATTGTTATAGATTACATTGATTGGATATTCATATTGATATTCCACAATGTGCACAGCGGAGAGAGACTATGGAGACGCAGGTAGTTTGAATTTTGACGTCCACTGTCTTATGGGTCTTTGATTTCAGACTCCTACCCCCTCCTGTTTCCGTGATTTTCTTTGTATGTGAGTTATTTTTTTCTCAGTCTAATGAGCCAGAAGGATTTTTCTAGTCATGTTTCTTAGTTGAAATAAAAAAAAAAGTCCTCCACATTTACCCGTCTGTGCAGTGAGAACACACACACACAAACACACATGTGTGATCACTAGGGGGCTGTGACACACACATGCCCAGAGCGGTGTGTAATCCTAGCCCGGCACCCAGGGAGCATTTGGGGTTAAGTGCCTTGCTCAAGGTCACTTCAGTCATGGCCTGGGGCCTGGGAATCGAACCCCACAACCCTCCAGTCACCAGTTACCTAACCACCAGACCATGACTTTCTTAGGTTTTCTGAATTTGACTTATTAATTAACAAGACCACACACATTTTGAGTTCACCACAATGAGTTATCAGCACTCTACCTTGGCATTCTTATCATGGCATTTTGTTCTCGTGCCATTACATACATATCTGTTGGCACACTGGTTTGAAACCTACTTTTCTGATCTGGATGTAAGAGTTCTGGGTGTTCCTTTGTTCACACTCCAGGATAAATACTGTTTTAGCATTTTAGGTCTTGGGCTCCTTCCCTGTCTAGGGTTCCTTCCCTCATTTTTGCTTGAGGGATCTCCCAGTGAACACTCGTCTGTCTCACAACAAGACCAGGGTGTGTTCCTTACCTTACCTTCACCTTAGGGTGACCCACCATGTTAGGCCAGTGGTTTGTAGATCTGCTGAATGTTAATGTTCAAGAAGACAATTATGGCTGTGTGTCTGAAGTGTCAACAAATCCACAGGCCTGGTCACAGAGATTTTATGTTCTTGTCCGAGGATCATTAAACATCCCAGCATTTGATATTTATCTCTCTTGGCAATTCTGTCTATAAATGTATGATGACTAACAAAAAGTCAATGTTGCCATGTGCATTTTGGTTATTTGTTACTCTGGTGCCATCTACTGGACTGAAAGTCTTTGACCCAAGAGTGTTTTTCCTGAAGAGTGCAGCTTCAGTGCGCCTCTATTGAGTCAGTGTTGCTTGGGAGGATGGAGTGATCAGTACAGGTGCTCAACTCATAGTAGCAGTGTGGACAGACTTTGAAAATGAGGCCTGTTTGGGTTTTCATATATGCTGCAGGTCAATCATGGCAATGTGTTCAGATGTGTCCAGTGGGTTTTGACTAAAGATCATGTAGGCCTACTGTTTTTTTATGGCTATCAAATAATGATTGATTAAATAAGATTGATTATTTATTCAGTTCCCCTGCCTTCGCCCGGAGATGCTGGGATTGGTATAGTATGTGGGATACAGGTATAGTATGTGAACATCAATTTAAACAACCATTGATTTAAACATACATACATAGCTCACGTGCCAGTGATTAGCATGTGACTCCAGCAGGCTTATCTATACCAGCATAACTAAAGGGAGGGGCCTGGAGGTGACCACAGTCATGGGGCTAACTGAGCCTTATAGGTCTACAGAAGAATTTTAAAATCAACTCGATATTTAACCGGAAGCCAGTATAATATGATAGACTAATATGATAGAATTTTCTAGCCCTAGTTAAGCTAAATACTGTTTTAAATAGTCTTGGATTGTTTTTATGTTTTTCTATTAAAGTATGAGGATTTTGCAGTATTGAGGGCATGCTTATATTCAATAAGGTTTTTTCCCATGAAAATCTGTATACTTCTAACTTAGAATTTAGCCATTTATGCTCCAGGATCCGTGCAGCTCGTTTGAGACTACGTGTATGCTCGTTGTACCAATGCGCCATTCTTCTCTCACTGATTCTCTTACATCACAATGGTGCAACCTTGTCTAAAGCTGGACAAATAGAAGTCTCAACATGCTTGGTAATATGCTCTAGCCCACAGGCGTCAAACTCAAGGCCCATAGGCCAAATGTGGCACGCTGCGTCATTTTATTTGGCCCGCGAGAGCTTAAAAGGGCTAAGAAAAAATAAGTAAAATACATACAGTGTCCAAAAACTACATTTCCCAGAATTATGTTACTCGCAAAGTGACGGCATCGCAATACTGCAGTGTTTCCACATCGATGCGATTTTCCCAATAAGTGTAATTGAGAAATATAAATAATGTCTAGGAAGAGAAAAATGCAGATGGAAGGGTGTTTGAAGAAAGATGGGAAAGCAAATAAATGTTTCTGCTTCAAGGAGAAAAACCAGTATGTCTTTTGTGTTATGAAGTAGTGGCAGTACCTGCAAAAGCACATACTTCACTCAAAATGATTTGTTTTTGAGTCAAAAGCAAATATTTAGGTCAAACAATTTGTCAGTGCCATCAGAATATCTAGTCTGTGTGCCTTAGCTATGTTGTCAGTGCAGACTGTAAGTATATTCTGATGGAAACTAGCTATGTTTTTTATTTCAAGAACGCTGCTGTGCTATATCAAATGAAACAATACATGTTACACACAGAGGTGAGTAGAGTATTCAACAATTTTACTCATGTAAAAGTACTGTTACTTGAACCAAATTTTACTCAAGTAAAAGTATGCATCCAAAAATTTACTTGAGTAAAAGTAAAAAAATACTTTGATTATAAGAGTTATGGTGGGGTAACATATAACATTTACTTATGTGAACAATAATTAAAGTGCGGCGCGAACAGCGCGAGCACTTGACACATAACACTCACAACGGCACGAGCTTTAGACAAAGACGAGCACAAGACATTGCGCAAGCGCACATTAAATAGGTGATTAACACATACCCTCGTGATCACGAGACAAAGCCAGGCCCGTAGCTAGCATTGTGATGGGGGGGATCTTTTTCCCCCAAAACTTCATTTGGCTCTCTACTCCAATGCCCCCTAAATACACGAGCACATTTCAAACCTTTTAATTTAGACATATTTTATTCATTATAAGCAAGGTTGCCAACTTTTCAAAATCACTAGGACTGAGATTTGATTTGGGGGCGGGGGGCGGGGTGTGTGTCAAACGTTGACCGGGAGTGTGGGGGGTTATGTCTTATATGTTTCCTCTATGCTGCGCCTAAAACGATCGATCACCAGTGGTTGGCACCAGAGCGAACTAGTAACTCATTGAATCATAGATGTAGATCGGAGATAAATAAACTAGATTTTTTTCAGCGTGAGAAATCGGATGTATGGCGTGTGAGTGTGTGAAAAAGGTCAAATGCGGTTTACGCTCATTACGCTCATTGCGTGAGAGTTGGCAACACTGTTATAAGTTTGTTGTGAGTCTTTTGTTGCTGACCTACCTATCTTGAGGGGCATGTGTGTACGGAGGGAGGGTGTGGGGGCGGGGGGGGGATCGAACGAACCCTTCGATCCCCCCTGGCTACGGGCCTGAAGGCACAGGTGAGACTACGAACACGCTCACAGATGACCCACACCCACGGAACTACAAACATGGACATAACGGCACGCAGACAACGTAGCTACATGCCCACAAGGAGGGGTCCGGAGCTGTTACTGTGACAGAGTCCTCCACCAGGGGCTCGCTACTCCCGGAGCATCCCACGAAGCTGGAAAGCCCCGAACCTACACCAACGGGCAGGTCCGGAGCCGCTGGACTCATGAGCCCCCGAGAGGCATCTCCCCCAATGGTGGGAACCACCGCAAACATCTCTAAAACACCCTCCCTGGGAAGACAGGGGAAACTACATTAAACAATGGTATAGCAACAAACACACACACACTGGAACATGAAACACAAGAGGCACAAAAGGGAAAAGGGGATTCGGGAGAAACACAGGGATCCACACACACACACACACACACACACAGGAATAGGCAGCCATGACATCATTCTCCCTGCTTGTAGGAGCGCGGCCAGCGGTGCAAACCCTCCTAGGACCGTGGGCGAAGCAGGAGGCGGGGTCCCCCCCGTCCCTGAACGCGGTCCTCCGGCGCGCGCTGCGCTCCTTGGAGCCCCAGGAGAACGCACGCCCGTTTGCTGTGTTCTGGGCGCGTCAGTAGCTCCTACGGGTGCCGCCGGGGGGCTTTCCTGTTGCTGCTCTTGGGGAGTTTCTCGCTGTACCTCCAAGGGTGCCTTGAACCTCCACACCAGACCTTTGGCCATACCGGTCCTCTCTCTCACTCCCTGAGGCTTCACTGGGGTGCCCTCCGACGTCTCCATCTCCTCCTCATCGGACACTCTCAGGCTCTGGGACATGGCCTCCTCCTCCTCCTCGGACCTTCTCAGGCTCTGTGACATAGCCTCCTCCGAGGGGAGGTAGGGCGAGCAGACCATGCGGAGTGCTGTCTCGTGTCAGTAAATTACATAATGGAAAATGTGATGTAATTTAGAAAACAATTACTTTTAATGATAACAAAAATAATTTATTATAAATAAATATTATATATAAATATTATTAATTATAAATAATAAGTATTTTTGTTTGTTCCTAATTATTAGGCCTGTGTAACTTCCAGTGGTGAACCGTACTTACTGGCCATGGTCCTTCACTAAACATAGCCAAACGAAAACATGACCGTAGTATTAAAACACGTCCATAACACTGTTGTCATCATTGCCTCTACTATATGCAACATACCTACACAACTTCTGCTTCATTTAACTACCAAATGAGCCAGTTAGAAGTCCAAACATCACAATTCGTTCACAAAGGTTTAATCGCAAATTATTAATAGCTGAACACTTATTTATTATAAACATACCTAGTTACCAATTTGCTGACAATATCCTGCGATTCCATCCTTTCTGCTTGTAAAACCTCACGGTAGTGCTGGCTAGTAGCTGCTAACTAGATAGCACGAGCTAAAAGCTCACGAGACACCAACCACGCAGAACTGATGCACGAGGACCAGCGAGAATACCCTGAGACCATTGGAGCACGCCCCCACCATTCTAATTTGAAATATGATTGGTTGATTAAACTGCCAATCCATAATAAAAGCTCTCAATGTAAAAGGCAAGGGTATGCGACAGATGAACAGAAGTTCCTGGGGAGGTCCTTCCTCTGTTTTACCTAGAAACAATGGTGTGAAATATTCTGATTGGTTGATTTTTTCAATTCAGTAGTGAGTTTTTTTTTTCAAGCCCAAGCACGAAAAGTGGATTTGAAAGCAGATTTAGAGGAAAAAATACAAATTATTGGTGAAGCGTTATTAACATATATTACATATAATAGATAAAGCATCTTTTTCTAGATCAATGGACTTTCAGAGAAGGCCTTGAAGGCACTGACGGTTCACCACTGGTAACTTTAATGTGCTTCATGTAGCCGGCAGGGCTAAATACGAGGAAGGTACTTTTCATGTGAAGTCTGTCTCCGGGGGCGGCCATTTTTAAGGTGAGAGAGACTTTTAATATGAAAGCTGAGCAGGGTAAACAGTGTAAAACCTGCCCTTCAGAAGCCTAAACTAGCCCAAAGCCCAAAGTTGTTGGGGGGGGTGGCGAGTGTGTAAAATGGTGACAAATTAGGTATTATATCACGATCGATTCTTAGTGTTGACTTGTAAACTCCGCGACCCCTGAATTTTTACCCGCGGCTGGATTTTCAAACAAGCCCAATTTGGCGTGAAAACCGTGAACCTGGCAACTCTGAAGCTGAGTGTGAGGGTATATTAGTCCCGCGACAGGTGGTCAAAATATCAATCTTGTTTGGTCTCCACCGGTCGCGTGCAGCTCTCAATTCTGGTTAAAGGCTGATAGTTAAGAGATTTCTCTGTTCTTGCGCATTTTAAGGTTGGTTAGCAAAAGCAGAAAGTATAGGGTGGATTGTGGAAACTGCAGTTTTAATGTTTGAATGAGGATCATCCCTCGAGTGGATAGTGGCCCATATTTGGTTTGAATGGACCAGTTTAGTACCGGTAGCCATTAACAAGCAGTTCCAGCCAGGTTTGGCTGGCCAATAGAAGTTGGAGAACTGGGTTAAAGGGGCCTACCACTGCTGTGATACAGGTACAAGCTTGGCTAGTTTTAGTAGCCGTTAGCTTTCACACCTAGGCTTGATTGACTAATGGCATGTTTGTGCATCCGTTGCAGAGTACCGGTGCCTGTGGGGACAATAGCCACTGTTTTGTTTTTACTGTTTTTTTCTTGTTTTGTTTTTCATGTTTTATTTTCTTGTTTCCTTTGTACTGTTTGGTTTGAGTCTCTTTTGTTGATAATCGGAGGATATTGTAATCTGGGTTGCCAAATTATATAGGTATATTGAAGCTAAAGGATACTCAGTCCCTTCCTGGCTAACTAGTGTGGCCTTATATGATATGTACTCAGTGTACTGTACATATTTAACCCTAATTTGGGGAAGTACGTGTGCTGTGTATGTGGTTTGGAAGTGTACAGTGTGCGGTGGAAAGTGAACTTTTTTTGGGGTGTAGGTTTGATTTATTTATTTTTTTGATATGCATATGGGATTATAAAGTGTTAATACGTCAGGAAACTGAGGGAGGTATTAGAGTGAATGGTCCGGCCACATTTGGGGTGCTGGGAATGGTACCGTAACTCTGAGGGTTGGTCTTTAATGCTAACAGGTTCTAGTTGACAATTTTTACTGATTAAAGCTATTGTTTATGCCTTTTAGATATAATTTGTAAATTTTAAAATTGTATTTTTATAGAAATAGCTTGTATTTTATTACACGTGTTCCTGCTCAAGCCATTGGGGTAATAAAAAAAACCTTCTACTGCATCAGTCTCAGTCGAGTTCTGTGGGCCCTGAAAAAAGGATAACTGGTTACAGGGAAGTGTCCAAAAGGGATAGTGGATTGGGTTTCGAATTGGTGAGGGCCACATTTACAAAGGCACTAACTTAGGAGACGGTCAGCCAATACGTGTACTAGCTACAACTTGACGCCAACTGATTCAATTTGTAGCAAACTTTGGTTCAACTTAATCATCATATATTGCTAGAGTTTGAGTTTGAACTGGTTTTTAGTATTGCACTGTTACATTTAATAATTCCATCATACAAAATTATGCCTCCAGTTGTAAGAGACACAAAGAAGTCTCTTATAATAGAGCAAACTTATCGCAATGTATTTCCTCAAATTTGACGTCGAGTTTTTGTAGGCTGAAATGTCCACACATTTTGGCAGGGGGTTGTGGCGAGTGTTTAAAATGGAGACAAATGAAGTATTATATCGCAATCGATTCTTTGTGTTGACTTGTAACTCCCGCGGTTGCCCAACTAAAAAGTAGCCCAAAAAACCGCACCACGCGATCCAGAATTTTTACCCGCAGCTGGATTTTCAAACAAGCCCAATTTAGCGTGAAAACCGCGAACCTGGCAACTATGACTGATGGAAAAAGTTTGCGTATGCGATCACGTGACTGACCAGCTTCATTTGATTTGATCATCACATACTCAGATTACGAGACGTTGGTCAGTCTTCACACTGAAAAAACAAATTATTTACAAAACTAAAGTAACGATAGCGCGCGGCGCAAATCCGATTGTAACAGAGTAAAAGTCGCACTTTTCTCACCACATATTTACTCAAGTAAAAGTCTAAGTCTTTCATATTAAAACTACTCTCACAAGTACATTTTTGTCCAAAATGCTACTTGAGTAAATGTAACGGAGTAAATGTAACTACCCACCTCTGCACACAAAATACAAACTTACACAGAACACAAAGTTACCCATCACTGTGGGAGACTGATAGAAAGAAATTGGACTGGAATCAAATTTGTACAGCAATATTGTTTCACTTAGGCCTGTGTTGAAAAAATGGATTTTCCGATTCAGAATCGATTCGCATAAGATGATCTGATAATCGATTCGTATGTCCAAAGATCGATTTTTTAGTGAACTTTTACCCCCACCTCATCACTGAATTCACGCAGGCGTGCTCGGTCTAACTAACTGTAAAACAACATGGCGTCGGACAGTGACGGTAACGACGATAGTCAAATCGGCAATCTAAAAGCAGAAGTACAGTTTATCCAGTGTCAGTGACTATTTACAGTTAGTCCATGTCACTGAGTTTACCCAGTGTTTTTAGTTTAAAAAAGTTAAAAATGTTCTTGTAACGTTGGGCGCAAGGCGATGGACGAGACATAATCCTTTGCACTTTCCAAATTGTTACGTTTATTACATTTACCAAAGCACAGACAGCGCACATAAAACACATTTACATAGAACATGTGTGACTCAAACAACGACGAGCACAGGACGCTGCGCGAACACACATTAAATAGACAAACCACATAAACCCCACGTGATGACGAGACGAGTCACAGGTGAGGATTATCACAAGACGCACCCGCACCCACGGAGATCTACAGACGCAGACAACGTTAACACACGCCCAACAGGGAGGGGTCGGGGACTGTAACGTGACAGTTCTGTTATTATATTCGCACTTTAAAGAAAAATACACGTTTACATTTTATACTTTCAGTTTATTAAGTGTGAGCACTTTTAAAATAAAAATGCATTTGGTAGCAACAGCTTTTGGGTGAATTCTTAATTATTTCAATCATAATAATAATGCACTGGTTAGTGTCCCAGTAGGAGTTCACTGTTGCAGATATAGACACCTCAAAGATGTCCTCTGTTTATTGTCCAGCCGTCAGTAACTACCAGTAACTGATTAATATCGATATAATACTAGTTTTAACATGTTGCTTCTGTACATAGTCAGGAAACAGCTCAAATACATTTTTAATAACACTAAACCCCGAATTGGATCGAATCGGATCGAATCGATTAAATCGGATTAAATCGAAATAAATCGATTCTTAATCTTCAGAATCGGAATCGGATCGATTCTTGGAATTTGAATCGATACCCAGCCCTAGTTTCACTGTATTGTTCGCACTGCAATTTGTTGACAAAAACAAATTGATTGAAATTCAGAAAAGACGGCCAGGTGACTGGAAAAACTGCAAAATTAGAAACTTACTCTACACATTCAAAACAACCTGAGCACATACAGCCTCGTCTTGTTATGTGAAACTGGAACCACTGACCCCCCCCATGTGCTTATTTTGATGTCCTATATAGTATAAGAATGCAAAAATGAAATACAAAAAATTGTATGATGTCAGAATTTGTCAGTATGCAGCATTACAGCAGAGAGCACAATTCTGAATTTACATACATGTTTTCTCTATAAAAAGTTTCAACGATTGAAGACACAGTTGTTCTTCCAATATTCAGCTGCACCCAGCGACCAGCTTCAGCCATTGTAAGACCATGATTTACTTGTAAAACATGGTGCACAATTGTTGCCCTTATTTCACTGTTTTGTCCCCTCAGCCTTACACCACACAGTCTTAAGGTCCTACTGGGCTGTTCACCTTGTACATGGCCTTGTGTTTCCATTATGAGACTTTGTGATACTGCAGTGTTTAGCATCTATAATGTTTGCCAATTGCAGTAAAGGTTCATGAGACGCACCTATGACCATGGTTGAGACCATTGGTTGAGCTAAACCACAAATCACAAATTCCTTTACTTATTGTAACTGAATGTTCACCTGCGAATAATTTAATCACGTTAGGATAAAATTACCAAAATATAACAACAACAAAAAAAAGTAAAATGATGCCTTAGACCAGTGGTTCCCAAACTTTTTCTGCCGTGCCCCCCTTTAGTAGATGAGAATATTTTTGCGCCCCCCCTACACCCCCCCCCCCCTCCCCATATTGACTAGGGATGTGTTGAAAACTTACAAAAACAATAGGTTCACAACTTTGGTCAGACATGAAAAAAATAAACTGCAAGAAACCTTTTAAATGGTTCAAGAATTCTAAATATAATTTAAAACAAATAAGGAGATGAAATAAGAGAAACAGCAATACATATGCGGCTAGTTTGCAAGCGCAGACATCACGCAGAGCACAAAGCATGTAACGGCCAGAAATATGTGTACTGTCTCTTCAAGGGAGCGAGTTGAGTGCGCGTATGGAATATTGTTGTTTTTTTAGCTTTCTGCCGAGTCAGACCACTGCTCTTTATTTCATTTCTGTAAGTAACGCATTAAATGAGATTTGGACAACTCACCAGTTCATGTATGAACAGTGAAGTATTGCTGGAGCCCAGGTTTATTTTGGTCAACCAGCAAATAAACGGACTAAGTGGAATACCACCAGCGCGAGTATTAAGGTTGAACCAACTCCGAAAAGCAAGCAATATAAGCATAGAATTAGACTGAATAGATCTGTTTTTATGGATCGGTCACATTGTCACCGATACCCGATCTAGAATTTTTTCAGATATTAATATCGGAATCGGTGCATCCTGACACATGTGCACGTTTTACTTTCAAGCTCCGCGCCCCCCCTGCAATAGCTCCGCGCCCCACCCAGGGGGCGCGCCCCCCACTTTGGGAACCACTGCATTAGACATTATGACAACATGTTCAGCACTTTTGAATGTAATGACCTAGGCAATGACCTAAAGACTAAATGTTTTGGAGGGTAAGACAATTCAACAGACAATCTGTACAACACATTTTGATAAACATGACATAAGCAATGAATAATGTAAAAAAACAACATAATTGTCCATGTCCATTTGCGAAATGTACAAAAGCATTTGCAATATGTGAAACACAATGAGAAATGAAGTTATGATGTGCACAAGTGATGAGATGTGGAGATTGAATGAACAGTTTTGAGAATTTCAATTCTGATCTGAGAAATTAATCAAATCAACTGAGAAAAACTGTGAAAGGCGAACTGCGATGGCAACAGAATGTGTTCGCGAAAGCCACAACCACAAACCATACGGCAGTAAAAGCTAGTTTTGTTGAAGAAATCTCCCGCGTTTCAATGTTTTTTTCAGAGGGAGCGTTTTTGAAGCACTAGTTATTTGATATTTCAAGTATATGTAACATCTTTGTTATTTTTCTTTATTCATTTGGATAGTTTGATCGTTGATTGATGGAGTAATGTGGGTTTCATAATCTAACAAATTAAAAAAGGATTTATGTTATAACAGAGCAACAAACATATTTTTTACATCTATACAAACTTGAATAAGTAATGAATTCAGTTATTTAACATTAAGGAGTAGTTACATTTATAAGTTACATATGGCCCTCTTTGGAAAACGATTTTGCTGATGTGGCCCGCGGTGAAAATGAGTTTGACACGTCTGCTCTAGCCCTTCCGAAGCTACAAGTGGATCACTGTTTGTCAGATCCAGTAAAGTATCAATGAGTGCAGCTATGGTAGTAGATGTAATTGTTCATTCATTAGTAAACTGCTCAGATTGTTAATGCTATAATCCTAAATTATCAAAAAAAATCTTTGAATTAAAAAAAGTTTGAAGTTTAGATCAAATTCAAAATGATTTCTCTTTGCTACTGTGCTGAGTATTTTCAGTGCTGTCTCTTTGCCAGTAATAAAATGTAGTAATTAGGTATGTGTGCACTGTGTCTAAATATTCATCTATTTTTGTAGCATGAGCCATTAATTATATTTACTTTTCAGGTATATGACATCACACACTCTGGAGTTTATATTCTAACCTTCATTAACAGGACCTCAAGCAGATGTTTGTGTCAATGTTTATAGCTTTTTTTAGTTCTTATTCTATTTTCTATTTATTTACTTATTATATTTTTATTAAGAAAGGATTCATGATGCTTTTTAAAATTCCATGGTGACACTATTTCAGGGTTTTGTCATTCTTCCTGATCATCTCTCTTTTTTAATGCTTTATTTGAACTTCAGCAGGTAGTCTTCACCATATGTACATGCCTCAGTGTGCAGAGTTGCCGCAATGTGATTGGCTGATTAGATAACTGATTGGCTGATTAATGAGCAGTTGTACAGGTGTAGCAAATAAAGTGGTACACGTCTCAGACAGTCTTCAATGAGCATGGGTGTATTTTTAATAATGCAAAACAAAACACTGCACTCATGAATGAGGATGAATAAAATTCAAATGTCCAGCTATCCTTGTCTTTCACTTAAAAAATCTGTACATTATTAATGTAATGTATTCACTATTTTGTCATTGATGAACAAATGGCTTTATGTTATTTAAATTGTCGCAATTCATTTGTTTAACACCAGTAACATCTGAGTGTTGTATGATGTATCTGAGTATAGTTGAATGTAATTGAGTGTTATTTGAGTGTAATACACACACACACACACACACACACACACACAAGTTAGGACAAAAAGACTGAATAACACTAACTTTCATTGTACTCATTACAATGACACTTAAGAATCTGAATCTGATACAGACATTGGTTTTACACCATCCTTACACCACCCCAGCTTTTATTCAAAATACAATAACAGAGATAAAAATCAAAATACAGAGGTGTATAAATGTTTTAATCTTTAAAAAAGTCAGCTTGACCCTTTGCAGCACTTTACAAAATGTTCCTGTTCCCTAGAAGTAAAAAGTTCCCAAGCATTTTGCCATAACAAAACATAAATTAGTTTCACAAGTATATTGTATAGTACAGTTATCAAATACACACATTATATATATATAAATCATCATTATATTTGATATGTTTTTTTGTTTACTACTTTTTAAAAACTTAGCCTAATACATTTTCAGTGTTGTCTGTAGAGTGATGGATGTTAATTGTTTGTGGTCATAAAAGTCCCGCTCTGCACAATAGGATAATCAAATGTAATGCGTTTAAACAGTGGAACTTTAGCATTGTCTGTGAAGAATATAATTTGTCCTTTAATGACTGAATCTGGTAGAGGCTGGATTTTTACCCCAGTACTGGTTTGAGAAGGATTTGGAAGGGTACTCAGCGCATCATTGCTGTTTAAAGTCATATTTGTTGGAGACCCATATGTTGAATTTGATTCTGTGGTAACTGATGGTACTATGTGATTTGTAATTCTTTGAGTGTGAAAAGTTATGGGAGTTGTAGCAGAACTCTGATTATTATTTGACATTGTGCCCTGGTCTGTAGATCTTTCAGTGGTTGCATTCATTGCAGGAGTATTTGACAATGTTTTATCTGATCTAAATTGATCAGTTGTCATTTGTTTGGATACTGAGGGCGAGGTTGTTAGTGGTATGATGGTTTGATATGCATTTTGGGATGCAGAATAATTATCTGAAGTCACTGGTTTACCAAGAGTGGCATCCACGGTAATATTGTTCATGAGTGATGAAGACACAGTCTGTCCTCTAGACACAACTGAAGTTGTGGACTCGTTGGTCATAACAGCTTCTGAAGCAACTTGGAGTGTTGGCGAAACTGTAGAACTTGCTAGTATTTCAGAAGGAGTACTCATTGTTAATTCAGTAGAAGAGGTAGTAGCTTTTGTTATAGTAGTTTGTACAGAGGCTCCATCTACTGTATTAGCTAATGTGACTCTGCTTGTTTGAAATGAAATATCAGACATGGGCGGGGACATCTGAACAGTTGTGAGTTTTTTCTCTGGATCTGAAGTGACGGTTGTGTCCAATTTCTGTGACTTAATATCTTCTGATGATGATGTTGGGCTTTTGACACTTAAGTTGTCAACTGTGTATCCACTATAATTTTTGGAGTTCATTAAGGTTGATGATTGCATGGAAGGTATTGAGGGAGCAGTTGGATTAGATGATGCTTGCAAAGATGATAAAGGAAGAGAAGATGAAATAATTGTTGAAGAGGTACTGAATGATGTATTAACTGATGATGTGTATCCTGTACCCACTGCACTTTTCTTATGCTCTTCAGATGTACTCTCACTGATTTTGTATGAGACGTGGGTACTGTTGATAGATGGTTTGGTTGTTATTTCAGATACATATTCTGGGATGGAAGTGCTTTGTTGTGATTGCACGGTTGCCTGGTTGAGATTTGGTGACCTTGTGGCATTGTTCTCATTTGAGGATTGTAATGATGTGAATAAAAAAGTAGTTTGATTGGTGGAAGATTCCATAAAGGAAGAAAGGAATTTGGTTGTAAGCAAATCTGTCATTGATGGTTTGTTGGTTTCAGCTGTTGGCATATCAGATGTTAAAGTCACTGGAGGTAAAGTGCTTGTTGGGGCTTTTGTATTGGATCCAAAAGATGTGCTTGTAACAGTGTTTTCAAGACTGCTCGTAGAATTACTTTCCTTATTCTGTGTTAATGGCTTTATGGTGCTTTCAGACATTGTAGAAGCAACTGTTAAGAAGGTCCTATTTGCAGATATAGTAAATGATGCAGTTTCTTCATTCACTGGGCTTGTCATAGATTCTGTGCCGATTTCATTGAAAGTAGATGATATTTCTTGTGGTGTCACAATCATGTCTGATGTTTGATACATTTTTGTAGCAGCTGTGTTTGCAGTCTGTGCACTGGCTCCAAGCGTGTCATTTAATGACACTACTGTTGGACTGACTACAGCATCTTTTGTTCTTGTTGTAGCAGGTTCTTGAGCGCTAATGAATGATGAAGCTGTAGGTGAAAGAGTGGATGTTTGTGGCCCTGTGGTCGTCTTAGGTATTGAATATATTGTTACTTTAGTAGTCTCTATGACACTAGAGGATTGTGAAGGCAATGGCATTTCAGAGATAGGTTTGCTACTAGAGTTATAAAACAATACAGGGGTGCTTGAAGGACTGACTGAAATATCATGATGGGAAGTGTTGGAATACAAATCTAGTGGGGTTGTTAACTGAGGTTTGTCTGTGCTTGATTTGAATGAGACAGAAATGTTTACTCCATTGTACACAGAGCTGGTCAAATCTGTTTGTAGTGATGTCATGGTAGTATGTGCTGTAAAATTAGTTACTTTAGGAGTTTGTGCAGTTGGAATTTGGGTTACAGATTGACCTGATGCTAACGATGTTTGTACCGATTCAGCAGTTCTAGTAACATTGGAGAAATAAGGTGAAATTGTTGTAAGCGAACTAACTGATAAGTCGGCAGATGATGAGTTGTTGTTAGTTTTGTTTTCCAAAGTTTCATGAGTGGTGTGTGAAGATTCATATCTGGGTCTCATAGATGAAGACTCACTGGTGACAGTAGAAAATGAAGCAATATTTTCTGATGTGGGTATTGTAGTCATCGCAGTTATGTTTTTAATAAGATTACCAGCACCACTTGATGGAGCGAAGTTTGTACTGATGCTTGCATTTAATGAAGACTTGCTACTTTTACTTTCAAATGTTGCTTCATGTGCTGGACCTGGTGCATAACTGCTAATAGATGATTCAGATTGTGGCAAAGTGAGTGGTATAGTTCCTGTTCTAGTTCCAGAGTCTTCAGTTGCAGGTTTAGTTCCTGTGAATGAATGGTTGTTGACTGCCAATTCTGTAGATATATTATTTCCAGAAAACTCTGATTGTGTAATAGGAGGTTGAGGTTTAGTTATAGTGATTCCCGAAAGTGATATATCTGTGTTCCTATTGGAATTATTTAATACAGTAATTGATTCAGATGATACCGTTGCTGATGGATTACTAGATAATGCGGTCTCCACATATGGAGCCTTGGTTGTAGTTTGGTTGTACCTGTAGCTGGTTGACGAGTTAAAAGGTAATAAGTTAGTACCAGTAGTACTCACTATGATTTCATGAGTGGCTCCCACTGAGGAGTTTGAATGTGTGGTCTCTGTGTTGGTGTTCATGCCCATGTGAGAGGTGTTTTTGCTGGGGTCAACTGATGTAACAGGACTGGTATTTGAAAATTCACCTCTTTGGTTAGCTGTTGAAAATGACATGCTATTTTCTGTTGTAAATGCTGAGGTTGTTGATTTGTTCATGCTGTTTTCAGCACCACTTGGATCATAGGTCATACTGATGCTAGTATTTGAAGATGATATTCCAGTTGCATTTGCAAATACCACAGAAGTACCAGCATTTGTATGGGTGGTATTTAAGGGTAATTCAGATGGTGATGAAGTTAGAGGTCCAGTTCCAGTGCTTCTCTTGGTATCTGGAGTCACAAGTTCAGTTACTGTGTGTGAAATGTGGCTGCTGCCTGAAGAAGAAGCAGTATTTGTACCGATGGTTGTATTTGATAAGGAGCTTCCATTCTCATTTGCAATTACTGTAGGATAACTAACTTTACTCATATGGTCAGTTGAATGTGTGGTATTAAAAGAAGATGGCGGTGAAGTCAGAACTTCAGTTCCAGTGCTTTCCCCCCTGTCCGGAGTCATAGATTCAGTCACTGTGGATGAAGTGCTGCTGCTGGATGACAATACTGTACTGGTATTAAAAGAAGATGGTAGTGAAGTCAGCGGTACAATTCCTGTGCTTGCCTCAGTATCTAGAGGTATAGGTTTAGTCACTGTGAATGAAGTGTGGTCACTGGATGATACTTCTGTAGATGCTTTGTTTGTAGAAATTATAGAAACCTCTGAACTTGGAGTGGAAATATTCTTACTGTTTTTGGTAAGGGAAACAACTGGCAGTGTAGGAGTTGATGAGGTAATATTATCTGTGCCCTCTAATGTCTCACGATGGAATCCTTCAGAGGAGTTTGAAAATGTCTTGGGGATGATCTCTGTGTTGGTATTCATGCCTGCTTGAGCTGACATCACACCAGTTGTGTTTAAGGATTCATTTATGTCATTGTGTGTTGAAGATTCATGGGTGAAAGTAAGAAATGACGCAGTATTTTCTACCATGGATGTTGAGGTTGTGATGATTGTTTTGTTAGTAATGTTGCCAGAACCTCTTGAAGAAGCATAGGTCATACTGATGCTAGTATTTGAAGATGATATTCCAGTTGCATTTGCAAATACCACAGAAGTACCAGCATTTGTATGGGTGGTATTTAAAGGAAATTCAGATGGTGATGAAGTTAGAGGTCCAGTTCCAGTGCTTCTCTTGGTATATGGAGTCACAAGTTCAGTTACTGTGTGTGAAATGTGGCTGCTGGCTGACAATTGTGTAGACATTTCATTTGCAGAACCCTTTGACTCTGGAGTGGAAATTTGAGGATAGGCTGTAGTTGTTGATTCTGATATTAAACTCTTTGTTTGACTGCCTGTAATGCCTGGTGACATGGTGCTGGAATCAGAAGATAAACTGTTTGGCTTAGATGTCAACACAAGAGGTGATGTAACAGTTGTGACTTCAGAGTTCAGAATGTTGCCACCACCACCACTGTATGTAGGACTGCCTGACAGCTGGGTTCTCGAATCAGGTGATACACTGATTGGTTGAGATGCTTTGGATGATAGAGCTGCAGCAGAAATATTGTCATTTGAATCAGTGTAAGCAGAGCTACTAGAGTCTGTATTTGAAGTGTAGCTGCTGGATGACAATTCTGTAGACATTCCATGTGCAGAACCCACTGACCTTGGAGTCAAAAATGATGTGTGAGTGTTTGTTTCACTACCCGTTGTAAGGGAAGTCATTGATGACATAGAAGATCTTGTGGAGGGATCAGTTGCATGATGTAAGATTCCAGGAGTGGATCCACCTGTCGAGTTTGATATTGTGTTTTGAGTATTCTCCATGTTGGTGTTCAAGCCTGTTTGATTTGTCATTTGACTGGTGTCAACTGACATTGCATCAGTTGTCTTTGAGGATTCATGCCTGTGGTCAACTGTTGGAGAGTTACTGGTGATAGTTGAAAATGACACATTGTTTTTTGATGTGGATGTTGAAGTTGTGACAATTGTGTTGTTAGTAATGTTGCTCACATTGCTTGAAGAAGCATAAGCAGTAGTGATGCTTGTATTTGAGGAAGATATTCCACTTGCATTTGTAAATACTGTAATAAATTTGTTTGCATGACCAGATTCATTGGTATTTGTAAATAATGTTTCAGATTGTAATGAAGTTAAAGTTCCTGCACTATCGGGAGTCACAGGTTCAGTTGCTGTGTGTGAAGTGTGGCTGCTGGCAGACAATTTTGTAGACATTCCATCTACAGAACCCATTGACTCTGAAGTAGAAATTTGAGGATGAGTTGTAATTGTTGATTCTAGCAATGACATTAGACTCTTTGTTTGACTACCTGTAATGCCTGGTGGCATGGTGCTGGAATCAGAAGATGAACTGTTTGGCTTAGATGGCAACATAAAAGGTGATGTAACAGTTGTGACTTCAGAGTTCAGAGTCTTTCCAGCACCATTTGAGGCAAAGTTTGTATTGATGCTTGGAGTTATTCCTTTTGCATTTGTAAATAATGTAATAGCTGTGTTTGTATGACCAGATTCATCACTACTAGTAAATGATGATTCAGATGAAGTCAGAGGAACAGTTCTTGTGCTTGTATCAGAATCTGGAGTCGTATGTTTTGTCAGTGTGAATGAAGTGGGGCTGCTTGCAGACAATTCTGTAGACACTCCATTGGCAGACATTTCTGACCCTGAAGTGGAGAATGGAAGAGAAGTTGCATGTGTGGGTTCTGAAAACAACATCTGTGTTTGTATGTGACTTTCTGTCATAAGGGAACTAACTGACAACTTAGAAGTTGATGAGGTAGTATCAGTGTTACTCTTTGAGATTTGATGAGTTGATACTTCTGAAGAATTTAAAAGCATGTTGGTTTTCATGCCTGTTTGACTTGTTGTCTGTCTGGTGTCAGCTGACATCGCATCAGTAGTCTTTGAGGATTCATTTCTGTGATTTTGTGTTGAAGAGTCACTGGTGACGGTTGAAAATGGCACATTTGCTGACATGGATATTGAGCCTGTGGTGGTTTTGTTAATGTTTCCAACACCATTTAAAGAACCATAGGTAATGTTGTTGCGTGTATTAGAAGATGAGATTCCACTTGTATTTACAAATACCATAGAAGTGCCAGCTTCATTTGTATAACCATTTTCATGGGTGGTATTAAAAGAAGATAGTGGTGATGACGTTGGTGTTACAGCTCCCTTACTTGTCTTGGTATCAGGAGTCAATGAATTGTCATTGCTACCTATCAATTCAGTAGATATTCCAATTGTAGACACTTCTGATCCTGGAATTGGAGATGGAATATAAGCTGTTGTGGGATTTAAAAATGATGTATGAGTGTTTGTTTGACTACCTGTTGTAAGGGCAGTAATTGACCACTTGGGAGATACTGTGACATTATCACTTGTACCCTCTAAAATTCCATGAGTGGACCCTCCTGAGGAGTTTGACTGTGCTGTTTTCTTTGTGTTGGTGTTCATGCCTGCTTGAGATGTTGTCTGATTGACATCAGTTGACATCACACCAGTGTTGTTAATAATATTGGCTACACCACTTGAAGAAGCGTAGGTTGTTCCAATGCTTGTATTTGAATAAGACATTCCACTTGAATTTGTGAATACCATAGGATTCCCAGCTTCTTTTGTAAAACCAGTTGCACTGGTGGTATTAAACGATGATTTAGATGGTGATGAATCCAGTTGTTCAGTTTCTGTGCTTGTCTTAGTACCTGGAGTCATCAATTCAGTCACTGTGTGTGAAGTGTGATTGCTGGCTGACAATTCTGTTGACATTCCATTTGTAGAACCATTTGACCTTGTAGTGGAAAATGTAACATTATCTGAAGTTTCAGGTCCTAAAAGTGGTGTTTGAGTATGTTTTTGACTACCTGTTGAAAGGGACGTAATTGGCCACTTATGAGATGCTGTGGTAGAACCACTTGTATCCTTTAAGATTTCATGAGTGGAGTCTCCTGAAGAGTTTGAAAGTGCTGAGTTTTGGGTATTTTCTATGCTGACAGTTTGAGTTGTGTTCTGGCTGTCATCAGCTGACATCACAGCAGTGGGCTTTGAAGATTCATTACTATGGTTTACTGTTGAAAAATTACTGGTGATAGTAGAAAGAGGCTCAGTATTTTGTGACATTGAAGTTGTGACAAATGAATTGTTAATATTGTTGCCCGCAGAGCTTGAAGCATAGGTTCTGTTGATGCTTGTATTTGAAGAGAACATTCCACTTGCATTTAGAAATACCATAGGAGTACCAGGTTTATTTGTAAAACCAGTTGGTTGAGTGGTATTAGATGGTGAGGAAGTCAGAGGTTCGGTTCCTGTGCTTGTCTCAGTACCGGGAGTCACTGGTTTAGTTACAATGTGTGAAATGTGGCTGCTGTTTGACAATTCTGTAGACACTCCATTTGAGGTACCCTCTGATTCTGCAGTGGACAACGAAACATATGCTTTAGATGTGGATCCAGAAAAGGAAACCGGAGTGTTTGTCTTACCATCTGTGATGAGGGAAACAACTGACAGTGTAGGAGATGATAAGGTAATATCAACTGTGCTTGTCTTCTGAATGATCTCTGTGTTCGTGTCTGTTTGACTTGTCTTGCTCACATTAGCTGTCATCACACCAGTTGTCTTTGTGGATTCATTGATATAATTATGTGTTAAAGAGTCACTGGTGAAAGTAGGAAATGCCACATAATTTTCTGCCTTGGATGTTGAGTTGGTGATGGTTGTTTTGTTAGTAATGTTGCCAATAGTATTTGAAAAAGCATTATTTAAACTGATAGTTGTATTTGATGTGGACCTTTCATTCCCATTTGCAATTACTGTAGGATAACCAACTTTACTCATGTGGTCAGTTGCATGTGTGGTATTAAAAGAAGATGGCGGTGAAGTCAGAGCTTCAGTTCCAGTGCTTTCCCCCCTGTCCAGAGTCATAGATTCAGTCACTGTGGATGAAGTGCTGCTGCTGGATGACAATACTGTAGACACTTTATTTGTAGAAACCTCTGACCTTGGAGAAGACAATGGGGTTTGGGGTGCTAAAAGTGATGTGTCATTATATGTTTGACTTCCTGTTGAAAATGAAGTAATTGGCCACTTATTAGATGCTGTGATAGAACCATTTGCACCCTCTAAGATTCCATGAGTGGAGTCTCCTGAGGAGTTTGAAAGTGCTGAGTTTGGGATATTTTCTTTGCTGATGTTCATGACTGTTTGAGTTGTGTTCTGACTCGCAGCAGGTGCCATCACAGCTGTGGACTTTGAGGATTCGTTCCTGCAATTAACTATTGAAGAGGTACTGGTGATAGTAGAAAGAGGCTCGGTATTTTGCAACATGGAATTTGAAGTTGTGACAGTTGGTTTGTTAATAATATTGCCCGCAGCACTTGAAGACGCATAGGCTGTATTGATGCTTGTATTTGAAGAGGGCATTCCGCTTGCATTTAGAAATACCATTATACCAGCTTCAGTTGTAGAACTAGTTTCATGGGTGGCATTAAATGATGATTTAGATGATGAAGTCAGAAGTTCAGTTCCTGTGTTTGTCTCAGCACCTGGAGTCACAGATTCAGTGACTGTGAATGCAATGCTGGCATTGGTAGACAACTCTGTAGACACTGTAGGCCTATTTGTAGAAACCTTTGACCCTGAAGTGGAAATTTGCTGATTAGCTCCAATTGTGGGTCCTGAAAATGATGTATGAGTATTTTTTGGTCTACCTGTTGTAACAGCAGTAACTGTTGGCATAGAGGATGCTGTGGAAATATTAGCTGTACCCTTTAAGATACCAGGTGATGTTCCCGTTGAGGAATTTGAAAGTGTCTTGTTTTGGTTAGTCTCCATGTTGATGCTTGTGACTGTTTGAGTTTTGTTCTGACTGGCATCAGTAGACATCACACCAGTGGTATTTGAGGATTCATGCTTGTGGTCAGTGGTTAAAGAATCACTCTTAACAGTTGGAAATGACCCATTTTTTAAAGACATTGAAGTTAAAGTTGTAGTTTTATTATTAATGTTGCCCTCACCACCTAAAGAAGCATAGGTTATACTGATGCTTATATTTGAAGAGGACATTTCACTTACATTTGAGAGTACCACAGGAATACCAGCTTCATTTGTATAAGCAGTTGCATGGGTTGTATTAAATGATGATTCAGGTGGGGAAATCAGAGCTTCATTTCCTGTGCTTGTCTCAATAACTGGAGTCACAGACTCAGTTGGTGTGAGTGTTGCTGCCTGACGTGTGGCTGAAGTGTGGTTGCTGGCTGGCGATTCTGTAGCGACTCCATTTGCAGATCCCTTTGACTCTGGAGTGGAAATCTGAGGATAGGCTGTAGATGTTGATTCTGACAATGACATTAGACTCTTTGTTTGACTACCTGTAATGCTTGGTTTCATGGTGCTCGAATCAGAAGATAAACTGTTTGCCTGAGATATCGACACAAAAGGTGATGTAACAGTTGTGACTTCAGAGTTGCCAGTACCATTTGAGACTAAGTTTGTACTGATACGTGGATTTGATGAGGGCATGCTAGTTGCATTGTTGTCAGCTGTGCTCTCCAAGGTTTCATGATTGGATCCTCCTAAAGAGTTTGAAAATGTGGTCTTCTGGATCTCTGTTTTGGTGTTCATGTCTGTTAGAGTTGTCTTGCTGACATTAGCTGACATTACACTAGTTGTCTTGGTGGATTCATTTATCTGATTATACATTGAAGTGTCACTGGTAGAAATAAGAAAAGAGGCTGTATTATCTGCCTTGAATGTTGAGGTTGTGACAGTTGTTTTGTTAATAATATTGCCATTACTATTTGAAGAAGCAGTATTTGTACCGATGGTTGTATTTGATAAGGAGCTTCCATTCTCATTTGCAAATACTGTAGGATAACTAACTTTACTCATATGGTCAGTTGCATGTGTGGTATTAAAAGAAGATGGTGGTGAAGTCAGCGGTACAATTCCTGTGCTTGCCTCAGTATCTAGAGGTATAGGTTTAGTCACTGTGAATGAAGTGTGGTCACTGGATGATACTTCTGTAGATACTTTGTCTGTAGAAATTATAGAAACCTCTGAACTTGGAGTGGAAATATTCTTACTGTTTTTGGTAAAGGAAACAACTGGCAGTGTAGGAGTTGATGAGGTAATATTATCTGTGCCCTCTAATGTTTCACGATGGAATCCTTCAGAGGAGTTTGAAAATGTCTTGGGGATGATCTCTGTGTTGGTATTCATGCCTGCTTGAGCTGACATCACACCAGTTGTGTTTAAGGATTCATTTCTGTCATTTTGTGTTGAAGATTCATGGGTGAAAGTAGGAAATGACACAGTATTTTCTGCCATGGATGTTGAGGTTGTGATGATTGTTTTGTTAGTAATGTTGCCAGAACCTCTTGAAGAAGCATAGGTCATACTGATGCTAGTATTTGAAGATGATATTCCAGTTGCATTTGCAAATACCACAGAAGTACCAGCATTTGTATGGGTGGTATTTAAAGGAAATTCAGATGGTGATGAAGTTAGAGGTCCAGTTCCAGTGCTTCTCTTGGTATCTGGAGTCACAAGTTCAGTTACTGTGTGTGAAATGTGGCTGCTGGCTGACAATTGTGTAGACATTTCATTTGCAGAACCCTTTAACTCTGGAGTGGAAATTTGAGGATAGGCTGTAGTTGTTGATTCTGACATTAAACTCTTTATTTGACTGCCTGTAATGCCTGGTGACATGGTGCTAGAATCAGAAGATAAACTGTTTGGCCTAGATGTCAACACAAGAGGTGATGTAACAGTTGTGACTTCAGAGTTCAGAATGTTGCCACTACCACCACTGTATGTAGGACTGCCTGACAGCTGGGTTCTTGAATCAGGTGATACACTGATTGGTTGAGTTGCTTTGAATGATAGAGCTGCAGCAGAAATATTGTCATTTGAATCAGTGTATGCAGAGCTACTAGAGTCTGTATTTGAAGTGTAGCTGCTGGATGATAATTCTGTAGACATTCCATGTGCAGAACCCACTGACCTTGGAGTCAAAAATGATGTGTGAGTGTTTGTTTCACTACCTGTTGTAAGGGAAGTCATTGATGACATAGAAGATCTTGTGGAGGGATCAGTTGCATGATGTAAGATTCCAGGAGTGGATCCACCTGTGGAGTTTGAAATTGTGTTTTGAGTATTCTCTATGTTGGTGTTCAAGCCTGTTTGATTTGTCATTTGACTGGTGTCAACTGACATTGCATCAGTTGTCTTTGAGGATTCATGCATGTGGTCAATTGTTGGAGAGTTACTGGTGATAGTTGAAAATGACACATTGTTTTTTGATGTGGATGTTGAAGTTGTGACAGTTGTGTTGTTAGGAATGTTGCTCACATTACTTGAAGAAGCATAAGTAGTAGTGATGCTTGAATTTGAGGAAGATATTCCACTTGCATTTGTAAATACTGTAATAAATTTGTTTGCATGACCAGATTCATTGGTATTAGTAAATAATGATTCAGATTGTAATGAAGTTAAAGTTCCTGCACTTGTCTTTGTATCAGGAGTCACAGGTTCAGTTGCTGTGTGTGAAGTGTGGCTGCTGGCAGACAATTTTGTAGACATTCCACCTACAGAACCCTTTGACTCTGATGTAGAAATTTGAGGATAAGTTGTAGTTGCTGAAGTTGTAGTTGTACGTGTTGATTGACTTGTAGGTGCCAAACTATGGTTATTACTTGAACTTGATTCCCATGTTTGATTTGTAGGGGTGCCATTCTCTGATCCAGAAGTTGTTTTGGTTGTGAATGCCAGTGGTTTGGATGTTGAAATGACATTTTGAGTGTCAGTATCTGTTATCTTAGATGTTAAAACAGTTGTTAGCATTTGCAGAGTTTCTGGAACAACATTGCTGATTGATGGTGAACTTGTTGATAAAATGGAAGGTGCTGAGATATTGTTAGTTATTTTCGCAGATGTTCCATGTGTAGTGTGACCTGAAAGAATTGTACTTTCAGTGGTATTCCTGGCGGATGTGCTATACAGGTTTGAGTCAGTTGATGTTATATCACTATTGTGTTTGTATACTGCCATTGTCTGAGTACCAGACGTTACAGATGATGCTAATTTATCCACAAAGGAAGTTACTTGGAGCTCTGTTGATGATGATGATTTAAATAAATGATCTCTTTTGGTTGTCCGTGATCGAGAAGTCATAACATTGGGGCTTGACATCATGGGGACTGTATAGGTCATATTTAGATTGTTATCTGAAGAAAAAAGCATGTTTGAGGATGTAGAGTCTTTGTTTGTGGTTACATTAATTGGATCCAGGGTCTTGAAATTGGTTATATTTTTTAATGCAGTACCATTATCTATAGACTGTACTGTGGTTGTGGAAGATGAATTTGAAGAAGATGATGATGAAGATGATTGATCTGCTGTATTGAGAACAAGTTTTGGTTGTATGCCGTCGAGTATTGTATCCAGACTCTGGGATGTCATAACATTGGAGAAAGTCCCACATGAATTTATTTCAAGAACTGTACCGTTGCTTAATGTCTTAGATGTATTACATCTTGAGGTTTCAGACACAGTTTGTGTCTCAACTGTGGTTGTTTTTTCTGTGCTATTTGTCACATGATCCATTGAAATGAATGGGGTATCTGAGGAAATGCTAGATGTGGATGCAGCTCCACCAGTTGAATTAAGTAAAGTTATTGGCTCCATTGTTGTGCTGTATGTACTTACACAAATGTACTGACAAAAGGCTGAAAAAAAAAGAAAAATGTTTTAGAGTTTTATATATATATAATATAATTTAGTCACACATTTCTTTGTACATGCATCACAGCATCATTACTCACCACTAAACACCATGAATAAATGGATACGTCTCATAGTTACTGCAGTGTCTGGTTGCACAAAAGGCGAATAGTGAAGTGATAAGATGCTGTAGTCAGGCTCCTGTGGAAAAGGGAGTGTTAGTCTTTGACTGTACCTAGAGCTGGGCGATATGGGAAAATATCTTATCACAATACGTTTTTTCATATCAGTCAATTTCGATATATTTCACGATATAAATCAAATCACTATTTCCTTTATACTTTAAGTGAGAAATGAACACAACTCTTGTTTCTAACTAAAACCTGGAGATTGTTATTCACAAGAGTTGTTATACAGTGTAAAAGGTTTTGATGTCATCTTCAGACAGATCATAGCCACCAGGGTTCATAAACAGCATTATACATTTGTTCAGTCCACAGTGTGTTAACAGAAGAAGAGAGAGAAAGAAAAGTTGTAACTGAGGGGCAGAAACACGGATAAGGGAAGGAACAAAATGTCAGAGTGCTCTGATTGAGCGTCACAGACAGTCAGTGTTGCGAATGGTAACGGCGTCATTTTGTCAGTAACGGTATAATTAGAGCCGGCCCTGACCAATGTGGTGCCCTAGGCGAGATTTTGGTTGGCCCCCCCTGCATCATCAATCAACTGGTTTTACACTCACACAAACACTGCAAAGCTTTATGTTTTTGATAAATATTATTTATTTTAGAACAACAGTAAAACAGTAAAATCAGTATTAAAGAAACAAATAAAACCAAATGAATTATAAATATTACAGTATAACAATATATTGCTCAAAAATATTTTAAAACTATTTTAGACAACTTTTAAATATTAATAATAAATAAATATTGGTGTACTGAGGTGGAGGGGATATGATGGTGTTATGCTGGTAATAAGGTTGATAATGTGTCTTCTGGTGGCACAGGATGTGTAGAAACAGGATTTAAATATTTCAAAAGTGCATCTGAAAGGAACAGGAGTATATGTGTGTTTTAATATATATTTATTTTAAAAACCTGCTGAGCTAAGCTAATAATAGCACCTACTAGGATTGGGCAGTATGATGACAGTATTGTAAAATTGTGGCAGTATATTAACCATGTGACGTGATGCAACGTGCCAAATCTGTACTTTGAAAAAATTGGCACATTTATTAAAAAGATCTGTAGGAGGGGTCAGCAGTTGGAGCTCACTGATTGGTTATGGAGTGGCGGTTTTCACTAGGATCATACAGAGGGGGAAAACCCATAATGACGACGAGTGCTAGTTATGAGTCAAGCGAACGGGTTTCAAAGAAAAACACCACTGCTACATATTGGCAGCATTTTGGATTTGTTTCAAATTAAAAGGGAGAGCCAGCAAACCTATATGAGTCAGTGTGTAAGATCTGCTTATAAAAATTCTCCGCCAAAGATGGAAACACATCAACATGCATTCTCATATTAAAACGAAGCATTAGAGACCCATACTTGAGTAAAAGTACAAGTATTCTATCAAAACATTGACTTGAGTAGAAGTGGACGTGTTCTTTAAAAACTTTACTTAAGTAGAAGTACAGAAGTATTCAGCATTTTTTGTACTTAGGTATTGCAAGTAGTTTATTCTAAAATGTACTGTATTACTCAAGTACTGAAAGTAAAAAGTACAACTATTGTGTTCTGAATTAATTAAAGAAAGCCGTTAAAGTTTGATTATCAATAGTTTTTATATATAACTTACAAAGATGTCAAAGACCACAAATACAAGTGTTCTGTATGTACAAACAAGTAGCAACTTAAAAAACTGGGCTTAACACTTCGTACACAAAAAACAGATAACCTATGTCCTGCTACGTCGTAGGTTTGATGCAGAAGTACAAGTTCGCCTTAATTTAATTTAGCTGAGAAAACGAGGTGTATTTTTGACATAAAATCCGTCTGTCGGATTCTAAGGGTGAGCCTACTGCCCTGTGTTTACCCTCAATAAATGTCCTTACCCTATAAAAACACTATACTATAAAAAATGGGCACATGATTAGTCAGCATGAAAAGACACACGGCTTACTACTGCTAAAAACACAACTCAGCGTGACATCACCTTTATGATTGCCAGCTAATGTTAAGTGAATACTGCAGCACGTCATGAACATAATTAGGTTAGTTAGCTAAGATATCTAACCTATAGCGCTTACTGACAGCTCAAGCTGGTGTGTCTTTTGTGCGTTATATTTATAACTTACATTGATGTGTTTCGAAGGTGAATTTTTGAAGGCATGCGCAGTTTTCTTATGAGACAGCCTGATCGCTTGACCCGGTGACAGCGCCAGCTAACATGTTTATAATTATAACGAGTAACTATACAGCACGTAAAAAATTTATCTGAGTAAAAGTATTAAACTGATGGAAAATATGTAGTGAAGTAAAAGTGGAAGTAGGAGAAAAAAATAATACTCCAGTAAAAAAAATACAGATACAGCATTTTTGTACTTAAGTACAGTAGTGAAGTAGTTCTACTTCGTTACTATACAACTCTGATAATTAATTACTTTTCCTGTCGTTACAACGCCGTTGTAGGCAGCGTTATGGTAGCCAATCAGAGCTAGTGTTTTTACACGCGTGCCGAAGCACCCCAGTGACACACGACACAAACGGGGAAGAGGCAGATATGGCTATTCAGGAGCAAGCCGAAGACAAAATTGCATTTTCAAGGTTGCAATATAAACATTATTTAAGAAAATACTTGAAGTTCCTGAATGTGTACCAGACTGGGTATTTGATTTATTTAACGCTGCCTTAGCCAATCGCTTACTAACTTGTTAAGTTAAACATGTGTTGCACCGAGAACTGTGACCTATCGAGATCTGTTACTCCTCACTAGCCTGGGCAGGGGTCCGCTCGGATTACTATTAGTATATCAATATATGCACCACTTTTAATGACCAGTAACGTCAACGGCGTTGTAACGACAGGAAAAGTAATTAATTATATTATCCCGTTACTGACAAAATGATGCAGTTACCTATTCGTAACACTGGTTATCATACATTACAGTTTTTCTCGATTGGTTTGGCTCATTTCTTGAAACCGAGATGACATTCTCAAAACAACATGGACAAGTCTTGAAACCCCTTGGCAATTGTTCACAACAGAATAGCATTTCTCATTGGTTTAGTCAAATTGCAAATGTCTTAGTACAGCGGTCCCCAACCACCAAACCGCGGACCGTGGGTCCGTGGGTCATTTAGTACTGAGCCGCACAGAAAAAATATATATAAATATATTTTATCGACGATCAGAGTCTGAGTGATGTTTTATTTTGAAAAATATAAAATATTTTGGGATTCGCTCCCAACGACGAGTGAGTCTGGTGAGTTTGATTTTTATGCCGCTTATATTTGTTTTTGTCACACTACAGCCCCAGACCCCTCCCATCGGGCATGTCTTAATGTAGTCTGTGGCTCTGTTCGAAATAGCCTACTACATACTACTGGCGTACTGATCAAGCCCCAAATCAGTATGCCGTATGCAGTATGTGACCAAAATGAAATTTTCCAGTACGCGAAACATACCCGGATGACCTACTACTTCCTCAAAATATTCCAGTACGCGAACAGAGCTATCTTCGTGGTGTACTGCATCCCATCATGCAACGCGGCCAGTTTCATATCGTCCTTAAAAAAAAAAAAACATGGTGGACGATCCGGAGCGAGAGTGCGAGCCTAAATGTATGTTTTTAAAAGTTACTAGATTCCCATATGTGTAGCAAATTGCAAAAATGATTAATTTCAATATTGGACAAGAGTGAGTTGATGGCAATACACTGTAGGCTACTGGTATTTAGCCCTGTGGATACCAGTAGTGATAAATGTGTGGTAGGCTATTCTTATCTGTCTGAGTTAGTAGATATTTTGTACTCACGTTAAACTCCTTCAAAATGAATGCCATAAAGGTAGCTGTTAAAATCTTTCTCCGCCTTCTCTCGTGGTATCTTCTAAAAATCGACAAATAGTCCGCCATTTTGAGACTTCAAAAGAATCACTAATCATGGGTGGTTTCACGTTCACATGACCCTGTAGTATGCTTTGATTTTGTCGGATACTGGAAACTGTACTGCATACTACTACAAGGACCAGTATGCAGTATCCAGTATACACTGAGTCCAGTATGCAGTATCCAGTATGTAGTAGGCTATTTCGAACAGAGCCTGTGTCTTTATGTACATCGTGGGGGGCGTGTAGGTTCACTTGTGTCATTAGTCTAATGTGTTTCACGCGGTGCTTGTTAGACTATTTGTATATAGTTTGTGTGTTTGTATCGTCTTGTGCTAGGGGGTATTCCACGAAGCGAGCTAACTCAGTAAGCCGGGCTTTTTAAGACAAGCCTGGCTCATTTTGCTCAAATTCGGTTCCACGAAAGAGGCTAGACTTAAGCCTCGCTCAGTTACTACAGCAACATATACGTTTGAACAAACCTGCTCTGTACCAGGCTAGAGTTGAGGCTTAGCTTAGCTGGACCGCTTCTATTGGCTGAGCCGTGTGATGTCAGTCTTGCCATCCGGGAAACTGAATTGAGAAACAAGGTTCCACTGCAGTTCTATCCATTAAATTGCTGTGGATGTAACATATCATATCATATCTGGAATTATTAGTTTGGAATGATTGCAGGTTTTTACTATCAGAATTTCATAATTATATTTCCAAACTAGTGGTCAGCCGTTAACGACGTAAATGGCATTACCAGCGTTAACGCCGATAACGGCCGACCATTAATTAAATTTAATTCGCTTGCAGACCGTTTTTATCTGTATATATATATATATATATATATATATATATATATATATATATATATATATATATATATATATATATACATACACAGATAAAAACACCACTATGCCAAATTAATGGCCCACCACTATTCTAAATGCAATTTATATTTTGATCTTCAGAGTACATATTCATTGTTAATCAGTGAGTGTAGGGTATTCTAACTAAAATTCTTTAGGTCGGAGCTTTGTGGCTGACGCGTGTTTCAGGATCCAAAAGTAAACGACATCTTCAACAAAAGTCACGTTTTGTATTTTTTATTGATGCAAAATAATAATAAAAACGAATACAAACGAACACTTTGCCTTTTAAGTTTCCACTATAATCGTTCCACAGTGTGACTACGTCCACGGTACGATCCACGGTACGCTCCACGTACGGTCAGAAAAACCGTGAGCCTCCAACCCTCCTTCTCCCGCGTCCCTCTAACCACACTGTCCCCTGCCCTAGCCCACCTGTGTCACCAAAGGCCAACCACGTCACTTCCCAAAATTACTTTTAAATCCACATTATCCTTTTGCGTATATTCTCACAAAAAAAACCATGAAATATACTAAGCATAAATTTAAACCAGTATCAAACATCTTATCAATATTATATTATAATATGAAACATGAACACCAAATACACATAACATGGGCAAACTCTGAACTAGGCATAAAATAGGCATCTGGCGCCTACAGTGAGGTTTCTGCACATTTCAATGTATTGGTTTAATCTTAACAAAATCAGGTCAGTGTAAAATGGAATACAGTGTATAATCACAGTTATGGTCAACAAACATACATTAGCATACACTCTATATCACAAAAAATAAAAATTCTTTGTATCTGAGTATTAATAAGCTTTGCGCTTCTTTGCCAGTGGCGCATTTCTGTACAGCGTTGGGGATGCAGAACATCTTTGTAAGGCGACGGTCTGCCACGAAATTTAAAATGTTTGCCTTGTGCTTAAGCGCTTCCTTAATATATTCATCAAATTCCACAATGATGTGGCGTTTGCCGTTTTGCTCTAAAGCAAGGTTTTCTGCAGGAGTGAGGGCTGCTACAGGAGGCCCAGCAGCAGTAGCAGTTTTCTTTCTGGTTGCTAAAATATTTTATACAGTTATTTAATGGTGTTTTACCTTTTCCTGCACATGAGACTAATCAACTGTACTAACCATTCCAGAGTATATTTTTATATTTCACCTTGACCTGCTGCCAGGTTCTCTCCACCCTGTTCATATTACTTCTAAATCAAGAAATGATTAACATTATTAATTTACTGTCACGTTGAGGACCCCGGCCCCTCCCTTTTGGGCATGTGTCTACGTCTACTCGTCTGTGTCTGGATCTCCGGGGGTGTGGTTGTGTCTTGTGATAATCCGTCTCACCTGTGGCTCGTCTCGTAATCACGCGGGGCTTATGTGGTTTGTCTATTTAATGTGCGTTCACGCAGTGTCCTGTGCTCGTCGTTGTCTGAGTCTGCATGTCGTGTGTGCGTTATCTATATGTTTCTCGTGCGCTATTGCGCAATAATCATCGATCATTAAAAGTGCTGTGAAAGCAAGGAGTCAGTGTCTCATCCTTCGCCCTGCCCGCACGTCACATTTAGTATTAAAATAGTTTTTCATTTTAAAAATGCCAAAAATGCTTTTAAAATGCCAATGAATGGATTAAATTATATGCTCACGCATTTAATCTGTCTGCAATATTTTGCCAGGCAGCTTCTCTGACTTTATGAATACAGGATGTGTTGCCTTTCTTTGTAATAATGTCTTTATATTCCTCATACATACGTATAAGTAGCTCATGTTCAGCAGAAGAAGCAAAAAAGCTGCTCGTTTCTTCAGCTCTTTCGACATTTTCTTGCCTTTTCGAATATCGATTAATGAGGCTGTTTAAATACTGTGTGCACGCGCATGATCGCTGATTACAAAAGCCTGGCTTGAATTAGCGGGAACAGGTTGTGTCTGGATTTCGTTAGTGGAACGGAACTAGACGGAAGTTAACTGTTTGGCTAACTCAAGCGATGCTCACTCTAATAAGCGCCGCTTTCATGAGCTCGCTTCGTGGAATAGCCCCCAGGTCTTTGTCAGAGTCTGATCACCCCCCCCACACACACACATACACACACACACACACACACACATATTTTCAACTCCATGAAAATATTGTCTGACATGTTACCCAAAAAAGGTTGGGGACTGTTTTAGTATATGTCTCAAATATCCCTGTGCATCTTTGCAAATGATTTAGTACAAGTAGCCTACATTTAGCACAATTCCCTAGTAATTTGATCAAGGTGATTTAAACTAATTAGCTGATTTTCAGTCAAATGGCTGTTCTCTCCAAAACGTCATGCATATTTCATTGTATAAGCCATTGCATGCATAACAATCTGTTCAATTGTCAAAATTAGTCAAGAGCATTATACCACGAATACCACATACCAACCTTTTGAAACATTTGGTAAATTCATGACTATAATTGAAAATCTGCTGAAACTAGAACCTTTCTAATGAAGGAGGACGTTCACACATCTCAGATAACCAATCAGATAGATATTTGCCAGGTGCTGTCCATGTTTGTGAATGCTATCAATCATGTAGGTCTGTATATAGAGAGCTTGACTATACCAATAACATTTCTGAACATGGAGGCAACTAGCCCAACAAAAGCTAGAAGGCAACTTCCTGCTCGAGGAACAGGGGGAAGAAGAAGATGAGGAAGAGGAGGAGTGAGGGTACGTGGTGGTGGGACAGGGGGAAGAGACAGAGGAGCATAATCACACTGTGTTGTCCCAGATGAAATTTGTGTGACACTCATTGACCACGTTATAAACCATCGCCTCACAATGGCAGAGGCAGGTCGACGAGTTCATCCCAATGTGCCTTGGTGTACTGTCTCCTCCATCATTATTGGCCAGCGAGCCACAATGGATTTTTCAGGCCAGCGAGGGGGCAATCTGACAGTGTGTGCTGCCATTCCTGAGAATGGTGTGGCCACCCACATGCCCATTCATACAATACAGAGAAGCTCCTCTTTTTTCTGGATCGCCTTTACATAGATTTGATCCCTGAAAATGAGAGAGGTCTCATAGGGCCTCACCCCTCACCTACCACACCACTTCATTGTATGGGACAATGTGAATTTCCACCTTGGGCTCCAAGAATGCTGATGGACTTCCTACCCCCTTACTCTCCTTTCCTCAATCCCATCAAATAGTTTTTTTTTCCACTTGGAGATGGAGAGTGTATGACCATCATCCTCAAGAGCAGAGATCCCTGCTCCAAGCAATGGATGCTGCATGTGAAGCATTACAGGGAATCAGTGTAGGGGGAGGTTGAGACATGCACGTCATTTCTACCATCGCTGCATTGCAAAGGAGATTATACGTTGTGAGATGGATGAAAATCTATGGCCAGACAGAGAGCAGGTTGTGGATGGCCAGGAGGTTGAGGATGGTGGCTAGGTGAGGGAGGGTGAGGACAGTGACTAGTGAAGTGAAACCACACCCCCACTTTATTTACAGGACTATTTTTATTTGATTGCATTACAGAATGGGCATTATGTTTACATTTGCTTTTTACACTACAGTATTGTAAGCAAGTTAATTTTTGAGTGAATAAAAATGGTTTCAACTTCCTTGGCGTTATTAGTTTCAAGTGTGATTAACCTTTGTAAAATCCTTTTTTTAGTTTTATGCACCATTGTATTATGTTAGTTAGTCCTTTGCCATAGTGACAACACATCTAACCATTTTGACTTGAAGTGCTCACACAATGCCAAACAGACAATGCATTTTGGTATTCATACGAGAAGGGAATTGAGTTTTGACACATGGGTCAATTGTTATGGAAGGGATATGGGCTTCTGAAGGCTAACCATGGTGTTGCGCTGAACCATCCAGGTTATTTTGATAAAAGCACCAAATGCTTGAGAATGTTCTGTCTGTTTTGGGCCAAAGCAATTGCATGCCAATCTTTACTATTTTGGTGGCACTGACTCTTTAAATGAAAAACGGGTTTAGCATTGAAGCATAAGTTTTGGGGCAGATATACGCAAGTCAGCTCTTTTGTTGTACTGATCTGTAAGACAGTTGTGCCAAATGATGTTAGAGTTTCCAGAATGTAATTTCGGTTTCAAGAAATGAGCCAAACCATTCGAGAAAAGCTGTAATACAGATCACATAAATTCACTGTACCGTATGCAACTTGTAAAAAGTCTACATGATACTTTTAAATAATGTTGAAGCAATGTCATTGTTATCTCTGTAATTACTGATACATGTCTATATACAGTTTCTAAAAAAAGATGTATCTGAGGATATTCAAAAAACTTACAGCAGAAGAGTTTTTGGTACCCTAACCAAAGATTTTTATCTTCAGTCGACACCATCTAAATGCAAACAAACCTGTTTCTTCAAATGTTTTACTCTCACTCACAACAAAACATACACCATACACCACAGAGCCGAGTCAAAATGTTGATCTATCATTATTCACTCACCTTTCAAAGAATCCAGATGACGTGCCCTTCAAGATCTACTGTGTTTTTAAAATGTCATTTAAAATGTTTTGATGTTTCTGCTTGTAAGTTGTTTCTGGTGTAAGTTCACTTTCGAAAAACACCACATTTTGCTTTTGGATATTCTGTCGCTGAGGACGTACGTAGTGCAGCTCCTCGAAATGTGGCATGAAGAAGAACCTGTCGAACAGGAAATGTTCTTGGTGCTCCTGCTTTGCAAATTAATTTTCCATTATATGCAAAGTGCTGTTTATTCTATTATTAAACACAGTATACAAATGATTACATTCAATGTAAGAGTCTCATAATACATTATTACTCATAATACATTTACTGCTAAGTATATTGTATATATTACCACTAATATTTAAAAGTTAAATAAATGTTATAACTAAAAGTTAAATAAATAACACATATATTGCTTTTAATGACTTAATAATGGTATACAAGTGCATTTTCTCAACCTGCTTAGGTACCTGGAATACTTTTACAGTATTCAAGTTGTAAAAGTTTCCAAATATGCTGAATCCATAAAATAAAATAAGGGATTTTCTAGATTGAAGTACTTGTCCGAAGAGCATCTCATATTGTTCGTGTCCACACATGTTATAGATCAGGGGTCACCAACGTGGTGCCCGCGAGGACGTCACGAGTCGCCCGCGGGCTTGTTTTAAAAATAGCTCACTATATTGCCATGCACCAAAGCGCTGCATCGTTTATGTTTTTGCTACTATTATAGATTGTCCGCGGTTGCTAGCGGTCTTCCCGCTTAGCAATTGACACCCGCCACCCCCCCCCCCCCCCCCCGCTCAACAACTTTCCGTTAGATTGATGCGAATTCATCTGGTAGCCCTCCGCAATAATTGGTCTCCAAGAAGTAGCTCCCAGTTTCAAAAAGGTTGGTGACCCCTGTTATAGATGTATACACCTCTATAGATACACATTCAGGCACTCTTGTCCCTTGAGCTCTTTCTTTTCCTCTGATTCACAAATGCATCACACCATAGCATGCACACCTGCATCAAGTAATATCTTGGCAGATATCTATGCAGAGAAGCCTACGGAAAACAGGATATGTAAAATCATTACTTATTGCTTTATGTTTAATTAATAAATAAATACATTCCACATACGTTTCAACACAGTTTCATTTCAACTACTGCTCATTAAAAGTGCAAACAGCTTTAAACTGTAACGGAAGGAGGCAAGAGGAGGCGAGGGTGGTGAGGCAATTTAAATATTCTAATTCTACTCTTACATTTATGTATTTGTTTTAGTATAGGCTTTATGCATATCTTGTAGCCTGTATGTATCTATGCATTTTTGCTTGCACCCATACACACCCCCCCCCCCCCCCCCCCCCCCCCCCATATTTTCTGTAGGCCTCACTGAGCTAGAGTAGGACTTTCTTACTGTTGTGGTGAATTTTAATGTTATAATTGTTGGAGTACTTGTTGCTAAGGCATCTTAATGTTGTAATAGTTTTAGTAGTATAAAATGTTGGAGTTAATCTGTTACATATTTACTACATCATGTATCTTTTCTCCGAGGTTCACCCGGAGAGTAACATTGCAGTCGGAGCCTACAATACCAGCATCACTGCTCCGACATGGAATGAGAGCCTGGCGTTCATCAACAGACATTTACAGTGACAATATCAAAACCCAGAACTTTCATTTTTACCTTTACTTAGTCTGATTGTGTGATTTGTGTGTGACTTGTGTATTTGTCTGTATTTTGTGTAATTTGTGTGTTAACGGGCCGCCCAATGGAGGATGGGTTCCCTTTTGAGTCTTGGTTCTCCCGAGGTTTCTTCCTATTCCCCACCATCATAGGGAGTTTTTCCTCGCCACTGTCGCCTTTGGCTTGCTCATTAGGGTTCTGGACCCATAGTATTGTTAACCTTTTAAATCCTGTAAAGCGCTTTGTGACAACATGTGTTGTGAAAAGCGCTATACAAATAAACTTTGATTTGATTTGAGTTGTTAAATAGGATAGGTACTGTCATGGTAGTTGTAGTTGTAACTTGTGTTGTGGTTGCTGATAAGCTGTTGAAACATAAAGGCTAAATTCAGTATAGATTTTAGTATAGCAATCACCAGTAGATCGTAACACTGAAGTGAAATATTTAGATGCTGATGGGTCATTACCACCTGATATCTACAGTCAGTCCAGCATGTGCAGATACTCATGTGTCACTAAAACCTGCTGAAGGTCTCAGTGTAATATGTGTGTTTTTCATGACAGGAAGACTTGAAGATCTTGTTGATCTATTTTGATTTGATGAAGCCAGTTCTTTGGTTGTAATGTATCAGGTCTTGTGAAACACTTGTGCCCAGATTTGTGACTCACGGTACGGAGGACCCCTGCCGACCACCTCCGTCTGCAGTGGATTTGAAAAATCATATAAAAATAATGAGAGTATGAGAATTACATTTTATTCAAGAATATACACTCACCAGCCACTTTATTAGGTACACCTTGCTAGTATCAGGTTGGACCCCCTTTTGCCTTCAAAACTGCCTTAATCCTTCATGGCATAGATTCAACAAGGTACTGGAAACATTCCTCAGAGCATCTGGTCCATATTGACATGATAGCATCACGCAGTTGCTGCAGATTTCTCAGCTGCACATCCACCTATGTTCGGTTTGAACTGCAGCAGATCGTCTTGTCCATGTCTATATGAATCTGAATGCCAGACAATGTGTTAAGAACCTGGGCGTCACCTTTGATAATGAGCTCAACTTCAAATCACACATCATGACTACATGCAAGACAGCTTACTTTCACCTTCGAAACATCACTAAGGTACGAGATATGCTCTCTCCTGCTGACAGTGAAAAACTTGTCCATGCATTTATCACATCAAGGCTAGATTATTCTATTCTATCTGTTCTATCTGCTCTTCCAAAGAGCTCTATTTCGCACCTACAGCGAGTTCAGAACGCGGCTGCAAGGGTTCTGACCCGCAGGAGAAAGAGAGATCATATTACACCTGCACTCCACTCACTGCACTGGTTACCTGTCAGCTTTAATGATGGTTAGATATATTCCAGTCAGGTCTCTCAGGTCTTCAAACAGTAATCTACTGGTGATTCCTAAAAGCCGACTAAAGATTGGCGAGGGTGCTTTTAGCCATTATGGCCCAAAGCTCTGGAATTCTCTTCCTGAAGAGCTCAGAGGCATTTCATCCCTGCATAGTTTTAAGAACAGTCTCAAAACATGTTTAGATCCGCTTTTAGTTAAGAAATTCTCAATCTTATTTACTTTATTACATTATGTTGTCTATTATTTTCTAAATCCAATTATCTTAATAGTTTTATCTTATTTACTTTACTTCTTATTATCTTATTTACTTTACCTTTTTTACTTTTTATGTTATTTTAATATTTTTATCTTTAATTTCTTTTAACATTTTCCTTTTGTCTTTTTGTCTTATCTCCTTTTAATGTTTCTTTTATTTATACTGTAAAGCACTTTGAGTTGCATGTATGTATGAAAGGTGCTATACAAATAAAGATTATTATTATTATTATGCCTAAATGCATTAAGTTGCTGCTATGTATGGCTGATTCGACAATTACATTAATGAGCAGTTGGACAGGTGTACCTAATAAAGTGGCAGGAGAGTTTGTATAAGCATATGTGTACGTATATAAGCCATGAAGGATTAAAACCCTTTGATGCGCAACATGGGTCAAAAGTGACCCGGCTGAGTTTTTATTTTCTATATCTTTGCAATACATTATTTAAATCATTCAGCCTTCAAGGTATTCCTCAATTAACTTGTTTTTGATCATCATATATCTTTGACTTTTTGAATAAAAACCCTTTTTGTATCACTACCCCTCTAATGCACAACATGGGTCTAAAAGGACCCGCATTCATTTTCTATGTTACTTCATGTTTGGCTGAGTATTTCTATAGTATATCTCTATTCCAAGTTTGCAGTAAATATCTTGTTTTTGTTTAGTACAAATCTTCATTCTTATTTTCCTTTCTTACTTTCAGAAGAAACACAGCTTTTGTATTGCTACATCAAGTTTACACACAATGGGTCAGACATTTACCATTTCATTGCTCAGCACAGCTCCCATCACACAAATATTGTTTTTTCAATTGTTCTAACATTACTTTAGAAAATATTTTGATGATCTTTGGGAAAGACAATTGTACATACTGTAATATTTTATTAGGTTTAGGTTACCTTGAGAGTGAGTACATTACTTGTCAGAAGGTCACAAGTAATTATTATTTACTAGATAACTGTTGAACCTCGAAGAGGCTTGTGGTACTTTAGTACAACATGGTGGGTGTTTCCATCCTCAATGTCTACACCAACTTCACCTGCACAACACCCTGGTGATATGGGTGGTGTGAACACTGCATGGCTGCTATTCATCAAGGAACTGAGCAAAAATCTTGTCATGCCACATATGAAGAGGTACATGGAGGGCTCACCCAAACAAACCACAGCCACTTCCCATCCTCAAAAAGACATCCCCAAGGAGGGCCAACGAAAGAGGAAGAGGCACTGCTCGCTGAAAAAGGAAAAGGTGCAAAGACAGAAAGGCCAGCCAGCCCAGGGGGCAGCTGAACCAGATGTCCAAACCACCTCAACTGGCTCCTCTCTACAAGACGGAGCAGCAACTCTATTCTGAGTCTCTCCCAGATGACCGTACTCCTCACCTTATCTCTAAGGGAGAGCCCGGACACCCAGCAGAGGAAACTCATTTCAACCACAATGTCATTCTTTGTCTCATTGTATTCATGATCTCATACTAGCTAAAGCTTACAGTATGATGATGATCATAGGTGAGACTTGGAATGTAGACCAGTAAAAACCCTTCACCATAACGGTCCGTTACAGCGTTCGCGACACTGCAGATGTAGTGGTGCTTTGGTACCTCTACGCGTGCTGCAGCCGATGCACGTTCTGGCTGTCTTAAGCCGTTCTGTCTGACCATCAGCATTGGTTTTGCTGCTGTTGCTCGTCTGCGGGCGATTTCTGTTGAGGCGTTTGGGATCCTTGTATTGCCTACGTTCTCCTTGGAGAGAGTTTTACTCGGTGGTCAGCGTTCTGCAGTGGCTCCTTGGGGTTTTAATTGCGCTTTGCGTTTACGTGCTTTTAATCCTTGCAGTGGTTTACCTAGTTCACTGTCTGCAGGTTTGGATCCACATTCGTGACTTACCTCACAGACTAGTTGGGTATTCGGGCTTGGTGTATAATAATACTGGACTTTGGGCTGCCCGGTGCTTTCATCCTCTCTACTGGGCCTACAATCAGTTTCGCCGTGCCAGGCTTTGCTCCGGCTGCTGTTCTGCTTTTATTGTGTTTTATTATAGTACACTCTCACGTTGTGCTTGCTCTGCCAAACAGCTGTACTACATTGAGCGAGGCCGCGTGCTGTACTAGCATACGGCAGCGCGTGGGCATTAACTAGAATCAGCGTGTGTATGTGTTCGTGTGAGGCTGTATGGTGGCATGAGTGAGTGTAAGTGGGCATTAATTCCTTGTTATTGAATTTATTGTTTGGTTATTTGGTTTTTTTATTTCCTTGTTTGTGTTTTGAGTGAGTTGATTAGTTAATTCTTGTTTGTTTTATTTGGTTTATTTTCTTTGGGCCTTGGATTCCTCCTGGGGGGTGGTTGGGGCGTGGTGACCTTCTTGGGGATGCGATATCTGCTGTGCCCTCTGGGATGTGATATTTGAGTTGAGTGTACAACTACCCGTGCGTGTGTGATCACTGTATTTTGGGAATTGCCTTACTGCTGGCCTGGTTGCACAGCCATTCTTTGAGGGTATCGTACAGGGCCAATAATTATATTTCTTTTGTTCTTTTGGCAGGAGCAGGGACGAACAGTAGGGAGGCCATAGCCAGTGGTGGTGGACATTTGCGTCCGTGAGTTCATCCTTATGGTAGTGTAGTGTCACTGGGGTGTGAAGGCAGCGTATATTATATGTGGTTCTGTTGAACCACTCTGTGGTGACGGTCCTCCCTCTGGTAAGCCCTTCCTTGTCTGTTTTGAGTTATTTCTTTGTATTTGTGTAAGGTTGGTTGTTATTTTGTGGATCTATCCTGACCATACCCACCGTGTGCGTGTGTGAGCGGTTGAGTACGTGTGAGTGTGTGTGGGTGCCACCATTTTAAAAGAAGATTTGAAAAATACAATTGAATACATTTGATGGTAAATAAACATTTCTACAATAACCTTGTCTCTGTCTTGATTGCACGAACCTGATTGAGTGGGAACCCTGGTAATTGGGATCAATTTGAGGTGTTTGTGACCACAAATCCACTTCCTGGTTTCTGCCACACACTACACATGTCCGTCCCCCCCCCCCCCCACTTTTTCAAAAGCCGGCTTTGATCCCCTGCAGTTTTTACGGTTAAAAAAAACAAATATTTAAATAGCAACGAATGAAGTGCTAGGACCATGCAGAAAAAGACCACTCTGAGTTCTGTGGCGCAAACCCCCGTCAACGATTGGCACACACACCCCGCACCCCAGTTCTCAAGCCATTTGTGTCCCACCCACCTATGAAATCAAAATTACGTCCATGCAGTGTATATTATAAATATGTGCTTGTTGCAAAATTGCAATAAGGTCATCTCAACTTGAATCTAAGAATACATTTTTCTTTTTAATTCTTTATTATTTTGTCAATGATTTTGTTTTGCTGGTAAGAAAAATATAGTATTCTATTGATTGCAAAATTTTAAAACTGCAATTGAGACTATAAAAACTCATTGATCGCACAGAGAGAGATTTGGCAGCATGCCGGAGCAAATATTGGACAGTATCAAACTCAGTTGTATTTCCACTATGTAGAGGTTTCATATGCTTTACATGCAAGGACAGTACATCTGTTTAACACTTCTTTCAAGATATTATAAGGGTTCAACAAAGACCATTTGCAAAGCAATCTCATTGTCACATGGTCCCGCCTCCCTCCTGTCAGTCATGTGTTCTGTTTTGTTCTGTGTTTGTGTCTTTTATTTTGAAATTCCTAGTTGTGTCTGTCTTCACTCCCCTGCCTTGTTCTCCACCCCTCATTATTGCTTTCTGGTGTGTCTTGTTGAGTTCCTTGTTTGGTCAGTGTATTTAAGTCTTGTGTTTAGTCTCTTGTGTTGTCTGTTATTGTAAGTACTTCTTGCTTCTATGCTATTTGGTATCTTGGGCTTCTGTGTCTGTAATACTAGTCTGTATGTACTCCCTGTATTTTGCATTCTTAGTCAGAAGTACTTTGTGTGATTTTGGTTTCTCTAGTGATTTTGCTTGTTGATGTCTTTCCTTTTCTTTAGCCTTGTCTCTCCAGTTATTTATGTTATTGTTGTTTGTTTTATATGTTTGGTGTTTGATTATTCTTGGTGTATGTTCTGTGTGCTCTGTATAAATGTATTAGTTTTGTTATTAAATCTTTGTTCAGTCCGCACTTGCGTCCAGCCCACTCTCCTAGTTTGTTACACTCACCTACTGAGTCGCTAATGTTTCCTAGATTCTCTCATTGCTGGACAACACACAAAAGGAAAGAAGGTTCCATTGTCCCCCAGTAATATCAGCCTGGTTCTCTCTTAAGCAAACTTGGGAAACACTGCAAGATTAACAAAAAAAATTTATTACAGGAATTGACATTACAATTATCTATTAAGAGGATGTAAAATTATAACAGAGCAAGAACTCCCATACAGATAGTAGAAAGTATCTTAGTTTTTTTCAACTGTTTACACACTAAATCTTTTCTTCTCACACAATTTTCTAAACATGCCCTTCAAACACCATAACCCCACACCAAATCTGCAAAACCATACACTAACTCTCAGTGTCTGACTCAGTTTTCAATTTCCAAACACACATTTCGCAAAACTCTACACATAAGTTTCTACCTAACACACAAAGATCAAACAGGAAGTTACTTGATTTCATCTTTCAAACACAACCTATCAAAATGCCACACTAAATCACCAGTGCTTCACTCCCACTCCTCATATGTGTAAGCACTCATTACTTTATTGAACACCAACGAATCATTGGCTAAGTATAGGCCTATAAATAGGTAAAATGTCAAGATGTCTGTTTTGAACCATGAATCCACAAGATCCAGCACCACATAGTCAACGATGCAACTGTTTTCCATAACATGGACACACTAAGCTTGTCCACTGTCCATTGTGTCCTGCAGAATAATCACTTACATATGAAGCAGCTATACAGGGTCCCATTTGAAAGGAACAGCATCAGAGTGAAGAACCTGCATCATGACTTTGTGAATGTATGTATGCAAAACTAATTCCAGTATATTAGACTTGCACAATATAAGATTTTTGGGTTGTGCACATGTGTGCAAATATATATTCTTGTCTCTTACAGAGAATTTTGGAGATGGATGCAGATGCAAATGTCCGCCATGAGTATATTTATATAGATGAGGTGGACTTGAACCCCACTTAGACCAGGAGAAGGGGGAGAAATGTCATTGGTCAAAGGGCCATTGTGAATGTCCCAGGACAACGTGGGGGAAACATTACAATGTGTGCTGCCATTACCAATAATGGTAATGGTCCAGCCAACACCCCCCCACCCATACCCTCACCACAGCCAACACCCCCCAGCTTTTTCAGACATGTGTTTGGTGTCTGTCCAACTTCATGTGGTGGTTGGATTTTTTTTTCTGCACTGTACAAATATTGTAACAGCAGCAAATTATTTGGAAAAAATAAATATTTTGGGTTTGAAAACTGTGTTGCGAGTATTTCACCTTCTCTCTGCACTTTTGTATAACATAGAATCCCTTGAATGAAAGAAGAGCTTTAGGTTTTGATCAACAGTGTGTACATAATGAATCCAAAGTGTCATATTATGACAAAGGTGTTGGCAATGTGATGTCAGTGCTTGCTTTTGAGATGTGTTTATGACATTTTGAATGTTGTGTGTCATTTGCTGGAGATTTGAGGCATTTTGCATTTTGTGTGAGCAATTGTGAGTTTTGTGTGTAGAGTTTTGAAAAATAGACACAGATCTTGGAAAATGTGTGTAAACAGTTGAAAAAAACTGTAACACAGTTAACAACTGTTAGTGCAGTGTTCATGACTCATTCTGATACAAAATATTTGGTTCCAAGGATATCTTTGCTGTAATGAAATGATCGCATTATTGACTGCTTAATTAGTTCATTACATTACATATTGCTTTATTTTGAATAGATATCAGAGGCCTGGGACATCATTATTCTATTGTAATATCATGGGAAATGAAAACTGCCAATATTGGCTTTGACCACAGAGTGTGAAAGAGTTTAGCTGGCCTTCTTTCTAAGTCTTGTGGTCATAACATTTCTGTATCAAGAAGTTAGGTATGGAGAACCTGTCTCTGAGTATAAAGACAGGCATCATCATCATCATCATCAGCTGGACCATGTGACCAGAAGTGAGATGGCCACCATGAAGGATGCTGCGAGTATGCTGATCTTGCTGCTGACTTCTCCTGATGATATTACTGCATTGCAATAAAATATGAGATGTTGAATTAACGTGAACAAATTTACAGATACTGATCACAAACTGTCAACAATTTAAAATACCTAATCCAAACAAATTTTAAAATATCACAATTGTATTTTCTAATGATGCACCAAGTAATATAAACAATAAATGTAAATAAGAAGATATTGAATTACACAGAATTATTTGCAAAATATAGATCGCAAGTTAGCAACTAAACAATCAATCAATCAATCAAATTTTATTTATATAGCGCTTTTTACAACAGTTGTTGTCACAAAGCAGCTTTACAAGTGCCGAGTCCTAGCCCCCAGTGAGCAAGCCAAAGGCGACAGTGGCAAGGAAAAACTCCCTAGTTTTTGCATGAGGAAGAAACCTTGAGAGGAACCAAGACTCAGGGGGGGAACCCATCCTCCTCTGGCCGACACCGGTCACCATGACAACAACAACAATATAGACAGAATGTAGACAGAATGTAAAAGATGCAATAATGTCCATTTAGACCGAAAAAGATGTAATAATGTCCATCATGGTGTAGGCATCCGGTTAGGCAGGAGGTGGCCGGCCAGGATGGATCGCTTGTCTCTCCTCATCTCATTATTCCTCAAGCAGGCGGGCAGCCATGTGGAGAAATGAAACAGGGAAAATTAGCTCTGTATGAGGACATATACGGGACAGGTAAAATTATAAACATTTCTGGAGTGTGGCAGCAACTCCGGCACTAAGTTAAATTATTACAGCCTAGCTAAAAAAAGGCAGAACCAGAAGGTAACATAGGCTTGGGGGCATTCTGAGACAATGGCATCCGTCCACTGCACTGTCAACAAACTTGAGTGACCACGAGCAGTGACAGGATGACAGCACCAGCACCCCAGTCTACCATAAAACCCTTCGTCTATGAACCCCTGGATCTGTACCTTTATCTAAGGGGGATATTAATTATCAAACGCTAGACTAAATAAGTGGGTTTTCAACCTAGATTTAAAGATTGTGACTGTGTCAGAGTCCCGGACACATTTAGGAAGATTATTCCAAAGCTGGGGGGCCTTATAAGAAAAGGCTCTTCCCCCTGCTGTTACCTTGTTAATTTGTGGAACTAATAACAGACCAGCACCCTGTGATCTTAGTTGACGTGGGGGTTCATAGTAGGAAATAAGTTCCTGGAGGTATTCAGGAGCAAGCCCGTGTAGTGCTTTGTATGCTAATAATAGAATTTTAAAATCAATACGAAATTTAACTGGGAGCCAATGCAGGGCTGATAGGACTGGTCTAATATGCTGAAATTTTCTAGTTCTGGTCAGAACTCTAGCTGCGGCATTTTGAACTACTTGAAGTTTATTTAGATTCTTATTTGAACATCCTGACAGAAGTGAATTGCAGTAGTCTAGTCTAGAGCTAACAAAGGCGTGCACCAATTTTTCTGCATCATCCTGTGATAATGCATTTCTTAATTTGGCAATGTTGCGGAGATGTAGAAAAGCTATCCTAGTAGTATTATCTATATATTTATCAAATGATAGGTCGGAGTCGAGTATGACGCCTAGGTTTTTGGCTACTGTGCCAGGTGTAATGGGACAGTCTGCAAGATTAAGCATTAAATTAGGAATTTTCTGTCTTGCGGCCTTAGGGCCCACAAGGAGAACTTCTGTTTTGTCCTCATTTAATTGTAGGAAGTTTAGAGACATCCAGCATTTAATATCTCTTACACAGGCCTCAATTTTTCCTAAACTGAGTTTGTCATCGGGTTTGGCTGATATGTAAAGTTGAGTGTCATCCGCATAGCAGTGAAAATTGACACCATGTTTGTTTATAACTGTGCCCAATGGTAGCATATATAATGTAAATAATAGTGGTCCTAAGATGGAGCCTTGCGGGACCCCATATTTAACCATTGTACGTTTGGATGAAATATTATTGAGCTCTACAAACTGATAGCGATTTGTTAAGTAAGACTGAAACCATGAAAGGGCTGTGCCTGAGACTCCAACCCAGCGTTCTAACCTTTCTAGCAAGATCCTATGATCAATTGTGTCGAAAGCTGCACTAAGATCAAGAAGCACTAACAGTGATACATAGCCTTGATCTGATGCAAGGAGGAGATCATTTGTTACTTTAACTAATGCTGTTTCAGTACTGTGATGGGGCCTAAAACCAGATTGGAACTTTTCAAATGTGTTATTCCTATACAGATATAGGCATAATTGCTGGGCAACAGCTTTTTCTATGATCTTAGATATAAATGATGTGTTTGAAATGGGTCTATAATTAAACAGCATAGTCCTAACAAAAAAATTGCATAATATTATGCCATGCCCACAGGGTATCTGCACATTTTTAAATCTCAAATTCAATGACTTTTAAGACCTTTTTAATACCTCTCACAAGAAAAAATAATACTATTACTGGGGATGCAGGTGTGTTCCACCTCCACATCCTTGACGGGGGGGGGGGCGAACGAGAATTGTTGCCCGGGGGGGGAATGAAAATTGTTGACATTGTTGAGGTCGTCAACGCTAGGAATCTAGCACTAGGACCCTGGAGCGGTTATTTTCTCCATGGTCCTAGCGCTAGATTCGGCAAAGTTCACATCGCGCCAGAACAACTAAACAACACACACTTATAATAATTTAATGACTCCCCTCATAAAATTCCAGACATTTTAAGACATTTTTAGGCCTTGAATATGGAAAACTAAATTTAAGACATTTTAAGACTTTTTAAGGACCCGCGGGTACCCTGCATGCCCAGTTAGCTTTAATAAAAGCATAGAAAATTAGCATATTATGTGTATTATTAGTGCTTATTCTATTATATAAAAATCAGTTTTTAAAAACTAATAAGAAGGGAGCAATGAATAAGGATATAGAAAACATTAACTATCCCTAACCCTAATCATAATATAAATATTAATGAATGTGATTCTTATGAATCGCAGTCACAGCCATGATTAGCCACTACATACTAAGGATATGATTTCAGAATTTACTAATAGCATATAGGTAAATAGTATTTAACTATTAATTTACTTATTAACTAATTTAATAATATAATATCATTTACAAATTTTTGTCACACAAAGTTTTGGTGGTGTAGATTTAACATGAGTTTCCAGAAAGTGTGTAGCTGAATGACTTACCAGTGCCATTCACTATAATGTTCTGGATCTGAAACGGGAGGGTGTTGTTTTGGGCTCCTCTTATGATCGTGTTTCCAATCTGGGTGCTGTTGGGCAGTGTGGCAGAGGCAGTGAAAACCAGACTGATGTAGTTCCAGATACTGGTAGTGCGAACACCTCCATCACTATATGGGCAAATATAAAGAGAGCCAGAAGGAATCACTGTCGGTCATTTGGTTATGAAAGGGAACATGAGTGGGTCCTAATGGAAACCTGAGTGATTTTAAATCAGTTTTGGATTGTCTTAAGTCTACACACATGTATGCAGGTAATTAGCGCAACACAATGTAATTACCTGAAATTTGAAGCCGTCAGTGTGCTGAATGAGGAAGGGTAATCAGCAATGAAATATGGGACAAGCTGTAAAATAAGAGAAATAATAGGTGGTTAAAAACTTCTGATTTCATCAACAGGTTATTATGACTTCATCAACAGGTTATTTCAAACTTACTCCTGATCGGATCATTGATGCCCTGCTTATAAATAAAGCTGAAGATGAATTTGAGAGATCACTGCTATATGTGCCATTTGATAGGAATATCACAGGTACAGTTTGTGGAGAACCTGAAAGATAAAAATAGGACATTATTCCATTTTGTTTTTTGTGAATTCAAAAATTAAAATTTCTTTTCAGGTTCCTGTTCCAGAAACAGGTTCCTGTTCGACAGCGGTATCGACGTCTCCCGCCTACTCAGTATGAGTTGGTGAAGGCCCACATTACAGAGCTTCTAGTGAAAGGGGTGGTGCGGCCCAGTCGTAGTCCCTATTCATCGTGGTGGTTCAAAAAAATGATGGGTCAATCCGTCTGTGTGTAGATTATAGACAGCTGAACTTGAAAACCCGGAAGGATGCCTATCCCTTGCCGCAAATAGAAGAGTCGCTAGATGCACTCTCGGGAGCCAAGTTATTTACTACTTTGGATTTGGCTAGCAGATACAATCAGGTCCCTATGGCAGCGGGAGATAAGCAAAAGACTGCGTTTTGTACTCTCTTTGGTTTATTTGAATTTTACCGCATGTCTTTTGGGTTATGTAATGCCCCAAGTACCTTCCAACGGCTCATAGAGCGCATCTTCGGGGATGAAAGATTTCAGTCATTGCTGTTATATCTGGATGATATAGTTGTGTTTTTCTCTTCTTTTGAGGATCATCTGCGGCATTTGGAGTTGGTGTTTGAGTGGCTGCAACATCACCAGTTAAAGTTGAAATTTGACAAGTGTAATTTTTTCCAGACCGAGGTTCCTTATATAGGACATGTGATCTCTGCAGAGGGGTTGTCAACGGACCCAGATAAAATCCAGGTGGTGACTGACTGGAAGTGCAATCAGACTGTAAAGGAGCACCAATCTTTTTTAGGTTTTGCCTCCTATTATCGAAGATTTGTTAATGGATTTGACCGCCATGCTGCTCCATTACACCAATTGGTTGCTGCCCTGCAGGGTGGCCAGAAAAAGACCAGGTCCTGTGCTGTAGGAGGGCATTGGAATGGAGCTTGTGAAGAATCTTTCCTTTTTTAAAGTAGGCATTGGTGGAAGCCCCAGTCCTTGGCTATGCCGATTTCTCTAAGTCTTTCCTCCTGGAGATTGATGCTAGCCATAGTGGATTGGGGGCAGTGCTCTCTCAAGACCATGGAGGTCAGCGTAAGCCTATTGCTTATGCGAGCCGAGGGTTACATCCGGCAGAGCGAAACATGTCCAACTATAGTGCTCTGAAATTGGAGCTGTTGGGGTTGAAGTGGGCCGTGATGGAAAAGTTCCGTGAGTATTTGCTGGGTGCCAAGTTTACGGTATTTACAGATAACAACCCATTAAGTTATTTGCAGACAGCCAAGCTGGGAGTGGTGGAACAGTGGTGGGCTTCCCAGCTTGCTGGTTTTGATTTTGTGCTCAAGTACCGTCCTGGCATTAAGAATGGGAATGCTGACACTCTATCCCGTATGCCAGTTCCACCTGTTGACACTGTTCAGGAAATAGTCCCTGGTGTGGTGGTCCCTGAATTAGTTGAGGCAGCAGTGCTAGAGCGGCCAGCGTCGACACACATAGCGGCGATTGATGTTCTCCCTGTTCGTTCTAGGCCTGATCTACAGGCCCTTCAGGCCACAGATCCAGTGATCACAAACTTTGCTATTTTTTAGACCCGGGGTCGACCTCCCACTGTCGAAGAGCGTGCTATGCAGTCCACCACGGTAGTGGAATTGGTTAAGCAGTGAAAAAGAATATGGGAGGAAGCTGGGGTCTTGTATCAAGTTGTATATTCACTCGATGGAGGGGAGGAGATTTTGCAACTGCTGTTACCTGAGGTGTATTTAACCATGGGCATCAGGGTATGGAACGAACCACTAACCTGAATTGTTGACGGTGTTATTGGCCCTTTATGCGGAAGGATATTGCATGATGGTGCCAGGAGTCAGAGATGCTCACAAGTCATTTTTTGCAAGTCCAAGTCAAGCCTTAAGTCTTTGACCTCAAGTCCAAGTCAAGTCTCAAATCTTTGACCTCAAGTCCAAGTCAAGTCTCAAGTCTTTGACCTCAAGTCCAAGTCAAGTCCCAAATATTTGAGTGACACTGTAGTCGCAAATCACTGTATAGTTGTAATGGTCTGTTAAACTGGTAAATGAAGAAATACAGTTTTTTAAAAAGTGTGCACGCACACACAAATGTTTTCCAGATAAATTTTGCATCCGTATTTTTCTCCAAAAAGTATTTTTCTGGATACAATATTCTCTTCTTTCAGTAGAACATCTGCTATATTTTGTTCTAAAAGATAAAGGAGTGCTGTGAAAAAAAAAATCACATTTTTAACTATATATATGAAAGGTCTTAGCCTGGCTCGGTGAGGGTGCATTATGAGGCCTCCATGACTGAACACCCTCTCTACTGCTGCACTGGTGCCAAGTCAATACCAATATTGCAATATTGCTAATAACCTTTCAGGCAGTGACGAACCATTCCGGCTGGGTTTTCAGGTGGCAAATAAAATTAGATGTGGTGGAACCAGCGTCCTGTATTTTTATGCCACACACTCTGCAGTTTGCTGCTCTTCTATTTGCTACTTGTACTTGTTTTGTACCCAAAACTTATTATGAATGGTGGAACAGAAGCGAGCGTCCTCACCAGCGCCGCCATGATCGTGATGTTTTGCGGCGCGTGCAGCGCCAGGTTCACGCGCAATGGACACTTGCGAAATACTTGACGTGTCGCAACCGCGCGAGGGTCCGTGCGCCGAAAATGTTACGTCAGCGGGAAGTAAAAAGCATTCAGACAGGCGGTTCATTATGTGTTTCATTTGACATAAAAGGTTGTCAAATGAAACACAAAAGAACATTACAAATAAAAGATTGTTCACGAGTCTCAAATCACGAGTCCAAGTCGAGTTATAAACAAACATGGTGTCAATTTTCACTGCTATGCAGATGACACTCAACTTTACATATCAGCCAAACCTGATGACAAACTCATTTTAAGAAAAATTGAGGCCTGTGTAAGAGATATTAAATGCTGGATGTCTCTAAACTTCCTCCAACTTAATGAGGACAAAACAGAAGTTCTCCTTCTGGGCCCTAAGGCCTCAAAACAGAAAATTCCAGATCTAATGCTTAATCTCGCAGACTACCCCATTACACCTGGCACAGTAGCCAAAAACCTAGGCGTCATACTCGACTCTGACCTATCATTTGATAAATACGTAGATAATACTACTAGGATAGCTTTTCTACATCTCCGCAACATTGCTAAGTTAAGAAATGCATTATCACAGGATGAAGCGGAAAAATTGGTGCACGCCTTTGTTAGCTCTAGATTAGACTACTGCAATGCATTACTGTCAGGATGTTCAAATAGGAATCTAAATAAACTTCAAATAGTTCAAAATGCCGCAGCCAGGGTTCTGACCAGAACTAGACAATTTCAGCATATCAGTCCAGTCCTATCAGCCCTGCATTGGCTCCCAGTTAAATTCCATATTGACTTTAAAATTCTTGTATTAACTTATAAAGCATTGCACAGGCTTGCTCCTGAATACCTTCAGGAACTTATTTCCTATTACGAACCCCCACGTCCACTAAGATCACAGGGTGCTGGTTTTTTATTAGTTCCAAAAATTAACAAGGTAACAGCAGGGGGAAGAGCCTTTTCTTGTAAGGCCCCCCAGCTTTGGAATAATCTTCCTAAATGCGTCCGGGACTCTGACACAGTCACAATCTTTAAGTCTAGGTTGAAAACCCACTTATTTAGTTTAGCGTTTGATATTTAATATCCCCCCTTTGATAAAGGTACAGATCCAGGGGTTCACAGGCGAAGGGTTTTATGGTAGACTGGGGCGCTGGTGCTGTCATCCTGTCACTGCTCGTGGTCACTCAAGTTTGTTGACAGTGCAGTGGACGGATGCCATTGTCTCAGAATGCCCCCAATCCTATGTTACCTTCTGGTTCTGCCTTATTTAGCTAGGCTGTAATAATTTAACTTAATGCCGGAGTTGCTGCCACACTCCAGAAATGTTTATAATTTCACCTGTCCTGTATATGTCCTCATACAGAGCTAATTTTCCCTGTTTCATTTCTCCACATGGCTTCCCGCCTGCTTGAGGAATAATGAGATGAGGAGACCAGCGATCCATCCTGGGCCGGCCACCTCATGCCTAACCGGATGCCTACATCATGATGGACATTATTACATCTTTTTCCTTTTCTTTCTCTTCTTTCTGTCTAAATTGTTGTTGTCATGGTGACCGGTGTCGGCCAGAGGAGGATGGGTTCCCCCCCTGAGTCTTGGTTCCTCTCAAGGTTTCTTCCTCATGCAAAAACTAGGGAGATTATCCTTGCCACTGTCGCCATTGGCTTGCTCACTGGGGGCTAGGACTCGGCACTTGTAAAGCTGCTTTGTGACAACAACTGATGTAAAAAGCGCTATATAAATAAAATTTGATTGATTGATTGAGTTGCAAATCTTTTGAATGCCAGTCTAAGTCGAGTCTGAAGTCACTGTATATGCGACTTAAGTGCGACTCGAGTCCCCATCTCTGCCAGGAGTGCTCGCGTTGTGTGGTCGCTAAAGCCGTAGTACCAAAGGTACGCACATTCATGGGGTGGCTAATTGCTTCCTGGCCGTTGGACATCGTTGCAATAGATTTCACTGTCTTGGAACAATTCAGTGATTGGAGGGGAGAATGTTTTGGTAATAATGGATGTGTTTTCAAAGTTTACACAAATCTATCCAACTCCAGATCAGAGGGCCAGCACAATGGCTAAGGTTCTGGTTGAGCAGTGGTTTTATAAGGTCAGAATTTCGAGGGGGAACTGTTGAAGAGTTTGTGCGGACTGTATGGGGTAGAGAAGAGTCGGACAACTCCTTAACATCCAGCTGGAAATGGTCAATGCGAGAGGTTTATTAGAACCATGCATGATTTGTTGCGTTCTCTTCCCCCAGAGCAGAAGAAGAGGTGGCCTTTACATCTCCCCCATCTTCTGATTGCTTATAATACCACTGCTCATCAGTCCACAGGGTATTCCCCGTATGACTTTGTTTGGTCAGAAGCCATATTTACCGGTTGACTTCATGTTGGGACAGGCTGAGGAGGATATGGTGGAAGGGTCGGTTGGTGAATGGATCAGAGGACAACAGGCATTACTGGAGATAGCTTTCAGTCATGCTGAAAGCAATATGAAGGCTGCTGCAGATACAAGAGCCCAGTGGTCTCAACCCAAGGCTGTACATATCCTCCCAGCTGGCACCCTGGTTTACCGGCATAATCATGTGCAAGGGTGAAATAAGATTCAAGATCATTAGTATGGGGTTCAGTATAGAGTGGTTCAGTGCTTGGATAATGGGGGCAGGGTTCTCAATGCGTATAAAGGGGCTAAAACAGAAAACAATCGCGGAAATACTCAATGCGTAGAGAACAAACAGAAAACCAAAAAGAAAACCAAGGACCCCAGTGGAGGTAGCTGGCTAGCTGGCAAACGCCGCGAGGAACAAAAAACCCTTCCCAAAAACCAAAACCAAACGGACAGGAAGAATAACAGCGGGAGGAAAACTTGAGAAAGGCCAGGGAGCGGCGCAGGAGGTAAGAACTCGAATGGACAGAGAAACAAACAAAACAACTGAAAGGAGCAAGAAGCAGGGTGGCGAGACACCAAGCAGAGACAACAGGGAAATGGCGTGAGGTTGATGACATGAATCAGACAACTCAGTGGTGAGGCACTCCGTCTGTCGTCCTTATAAATACAGGATGACAGGTGCATGCCATCACCGCTGATTAGCCTGTGGTCTGACTCTCGGGCTCCTCCTGGTGGCGACTGGGGGAGCCGCCCTGGGGTCAGCCCTGACACCGTGGGAGCCGAACGAGTGAGGTGTTGGTGGCATCTGCATATTTGGAGTTATTTGCAGTGTATTTGAGTTTGCTATTTGAATTGTTTCACGTGAACGTGTGGTGTGGTTTAGTTGTTTTGATATGTTTGTTTGGTTTATTATTTTAAGTGCGCGCCAATCCCGCTGGCGGAAGAGTGAGGTAATCGGTGTTAGGTAGCCGCTCCTAAAGGCTTGTGGCTGTACTGCATGGTGCTTTTAAGAGTGTATTGTATTTTATGTCTTGTATAATAAATGATCTGCATCTCAGTCTCTGCAGTCCAACAATTTTATTTTTGCTGGCAGTGATCTAGCGCGGGTGAAACTTTACTGATTGGTTTCTCTCTAGTTGAGGGTGGCGCAGTCCTAAGTTTACACATATTTTATGCATTTTTGATAATTCCTGTGTTAGGATAGGATAAGTGCTTACAGTATGTTATTTACGTTCAGTATGTACGTATATTCTGACTTATACCGAAAATCGGTTTACGACGTGTTGTAGGAACGGATCAACATCTTAAGTCAAAGACCCTCTGTATACTTTTGCATATCTTTTTTTTTTTTACCTGGACTTTGCAAATACAAATGCAAACACAAACAATAATGAAAATCTTCCTCCTATTGTGAATGAACATAAATAAATCTGGCAATTTGGTATCCAGGTTGGACTCACTTGTGACAGTGATTGAGGCTGCATCAACTGACAGGTTGAATCCTGAGGTTCCTGGGTTTGTTAGAGCATTTGTTAGAACTGCTGCAACAGTATTACTGGACGGGATTGTTGTCGAATTTGTACTGAAGACTAACTTGACGTTTGCTTGCACATTCTGAGAACGTGTGGGGCCAGGACTGGAGAGAGAAAAAATACAACAAAATTTAAATAAATACATAAAAAATTATTATATGATTTTAGCTATTCTAAGCATTCCTGTATAAAATATAAACGATTGTATAAAATATAAACAACAAAGCTGTATTTCAATACATGAACATCAAAACTAAATTTGAATAAATGCTTTTTTGTTCTGCTCTTTATGACTAATATTTTTAAATGTCTGGAGTCTGAAGCGCTATCTCTTACCTAAAGCCTAGCACATCGACCCTGATGAAGTCATCCCCAAATCGTTCTCTGTACATTATGTAAAACTACAAAGAGATTTTCATTATTGTTCATAAATCCTGTCATTAGAATTTTTTTTGCATTTTGTTGTATGTTTTACAATTTGAAATCAAAAAAGAAATTGTCCAGTACACTTTTTAAATATCAAATGTCTAAGAAAATTACAAACACTTATTTTTGCATTAATGTTATTTTATGTTATACTCACTGGTCCAGTAATTTGAGCAGATAAAGTTTTGTACTCTGAACTTGTGGGATCACTGTATGCTTGAATAAACACTTGCACAATGACAAACGTGAGGGCAACAGCTGGGGATGGTTGTGTTGGTGCAATTGTAGTTGCAGCAACTGTAGTAGTAGTAGTTGTTGTTGGAATAGCAGAAGTAGTAGTTGTGGTAGTAGTTGCTGCTGTGGTAGTGGTAGTAGTCGTGGTGGTGGTGGTGGTTTGGGGTGTAGTAGGAGTTGTAGTTCCTAATTTCTTAGATGTTGTAGATGGACTTGCAGTTGTTGATGGTGGTGATGGGCTTCTTGCACTTGTTGACAGTGGTGATGGGCGTTCTGACGTTGTTGACAGTGGTGATGGGCGTTCTGACGTTGTTGACAGTGGTGATGGGCGTTCTGACGTTGTTGACGGTGGTGATGGGCGTTCTGACGTTGTTGATGGTGGTGATGGGCGTTCTGAAGGTGGTGACGGTGGTGATGGGCGTTCTGAAGTTGTTGACAGTGGTGATGGGTGTCCTGACGTTGTTGATGGTGGTGAGGGGCGTTCTGAAGGTGGTGACGGTGGTGATGGGCGTTCTGGAGTTGTTGACGGTGGTGATGGGTGTCCTGACGTTGTTGACAGTGGTGATGGGCGTCCTGATGTTGTTGACGGTGGTGATGGGCGTTCTGAAGGTGGTGACGGTGGTGATGGGCGTTCTGAATGTGGTGACGGTGGTGATGGGTGTCCTGACGTTGTTGACGGTGGTAATGGGTGTTCTGAAGTTGTTGACGGTGGTGATGGGCGTTCTGAAGTTGTTGACGGTGGTGATGGGCGTTCTGAAGGTGGTGACGGTGGTGATGGGCGTTCTGACGTTGTTGACGGTGGTGATGGGCGTTCTGAAGGTGGTGACGGTGGTGATGGGCGTTCTGAAGTTGTTGACAGTGGTGATGGGCGTCCTGATGTTGTTGACGGTGGTGATGGGCGTTCTGAATGTGGTGACGGTGGTGATGGGCGTTCTGAAGTTGTTGACGGTGGTGATGGGCGTTCTGAAGGTGGTGACGGTGGTGATGGGCGTACTGACGTTGTTGACGGTGGTGATGGGCGTCCTGACGTTGACGGTAGTGATGGGCTTCCTGACGTTGTTGACGGTAGTGATGGGCGTTCTGAAGGTGCTGACGGTGGTGATGGGCGTCCTGAAGTTGTTGATGGTGGTGATGGACGTTCTGAAGGTGGTGATTGTGCTTGAGAAGATGATTGTGTTGTAGTGGAAGATGAAATATTTCTTGGAGTGGTTGTTTCCGGAGTACTTGTTGCCAGTGATATTGTGGTAGAACTTGTAGTTGGAGTTGTAGTATTTGCTGAAACTGATGTTAGCGTTCCTCCTATTGATGCTGGACTGCTTATACTAGATGATACTGGAGTACTTATAGGTGATGTCGATGCTTGTGTTGTAACATTTGGTGTTGTAGTAGTTGTTGCCGTTGTGGTTGACATAGTTACTGAAGTTTGTGGTCCTGTAGTGTACGTTACTGCAGTTGTTGACAGACTAGTTTGAATAGTAGTAGTACTAACCATTATAGCTGTTCCTGTAATTAAGAGAGAAGGTGGGTTATTGTGAAGGGCAAAACCATATGGAAATATTGTATGCAAATATAATCATTAATAAATGAACTTAGAATAAAAGTTCAGTGAAATTATGATGAAAGCTTGTTGCTTACCCACACAAACAAATACTGCTCTCCATGTTTTTGAATTCATCTTGATTGTTAGAAATCAGACCTTAAAGATACATAATATATATAATTATTACATAATTTGAATTCATTCATATCCACTTTCCCCTTTGATGACCTCTGCAGTATAATCTGTCAGGGCCTTTTTTCCATGTTGGCACATTTTCTTTAATATAAAATAAAATTAATAAATAAGATAATAAATTTATCTACTCCTGGGGTGGCAGCTCTCTATGGGAACTCCTCCATCAAAGTCCTTCCCGGTTGCAAGTACAATGTGCGTGTTTGGTTGCCGCTTTGCTCCGGGGGTATTTTTGTTTTGTTTTGTTTAGTTAAATAGTTTAGTTAAATTTGGCTCCTGTTTTATTATCATCTCCAAGACTTTTACTCGTTGTTTAGCTCGTGCTACTCGTGTTTTTATTAGCTCACTGTTTGTGCCTGTCTCTGGATACAGTATGCTTCGGATTTCCTCTCCTGCTGAAACTCCTCGGTAGAATAATTCCTCCACTGGAACTTTCTTCAATTACCACAGTTGGACTCCCCACTGCAGTTTGCTTGCTTTGTGTGCTATTTGTGTGCTATATGCTGCGCTATTACTCATGCATGTATGCTGATACCGGCCTAACACGAGCTTTTCCTCTTCACTCCCTGCCGACACTAACCTGCTACATTCGAGTAAGTTTCCACTCGTTTGTTGTGGTGTTATGTTCCTCTGTATGCCCTGAGGAGTAAGTATAACTGCTCTGTCATGGCGTATATTAGTGGATGTGATTAGTAGGCTAACGTGGTGTATTATCTGCGTGTGTTTTCAGTTGTGTGCTAAGATGAGTTTGGCTAGCCGGCGTTTAGCAGCGGTAGTCGCCCTGGGTGTCCTGGTTCTTATCAAAGTAGCTCACTGGATTATCTGTGGCTTTGGAACACCCCTGCATCTCTCAATGGCAATTTCGTACACTGCCAGCGAACTTCTGCAGATTAGGGACAGGAGTTACAGACTCTCCCCTGATGTGTTTTACAACTGTTTCCAACTGGGAATAGCTTGTTGCCCCCGGTATATGCATCGTAGCTCTCGATCCACTACATCTCTGAGCTATCACACTGCTAGACCTGGATCTATTCCCTGCATCTGGAGTTCTGTTCTAAAGTTCTGTTCTCTGTTTAGAACCGCTGTTCTAAAACTCGGCGCTATGTGGATCCTTCAGTACTGCTGAAACCCCTTAAAACCTCTGACTGGTCAACAACACATGATTCTGCCTCATGTAGGAATACAAAGTTTACTTTGCTCAAATTCTGCTTTTTCTGTCAGAGTTGTCTGAACTGCTAGCATTGCTAGTCCTTTGTTTCCTTCAGTATTAGTGTTGGGTGATTTTAATATTCATATGGTCTCCAGTCAATGTGTTCACTCTGCTGATCTTAACCTACTGCTTTATTTTGATCTCACTCAACATGTAGCCTCAGCCACTCACTCTCATTGTCATATTCTGGACCTTGTCTGTACTACCCCCTGTATTTCTCCATCTAATTTGCAGGTTGCAGAATTTAATGTTTCTGATCATGGAGCTGTTGTATTTGATATATCGCTATCACTCCTTTCCAAGAGAATGCATACACCTCGCAGCATTCACTGGAAGGTTTTAGATCAGACACTTTATCTCACTCCTAGTGTCCCTCAGGGTTCAGTTCTTGGCCCCCTTCTTTTTATCATCTACATGCTTCCACTTGGTGATATTATCCGACAACATGATCTTCAGTTCCATTGCTATGCAGATGAAACACAAATTTACATTAGCACGATTGCCTCCTGATGCGTTGGTTAGCTGTTTAGGTGACATTAAAAGATGGATGAATAACAACTTCCTGAAACTGAACAGTAATAAATCCGAAGCCATTCTTGTGGCATCACCTTCCACACTCAAGAAGATTGGCCAACCAACAATATCACTTCCCTGTTTCGTCACATCCTCGGTGGCACAGGTTCGCAATTTGGGTGTTGTTTTATACTCCACACTCTCTCTGGATGCTCACATAAAGAATGTCTCCAAAATAGCATTTCTTAAAAACATTGCCAGACTGCGCCCCTCTCTTACTGACTTAGTGGCGGAGACACTTATACATGCATTTATTACTTCTAGACTTGACTATTGTAACTCTGTTTTAATTGTGCTCCCTATGAGTAGCCTCAAGAAGTTGCAGTATGTCCAGAATTCGGCAGCTAGAGTACTCAGGCGCACCAGGACATGGGAACACATTACCCCAGTGAGGAACCGTCATGGCCCTCTACCCCCTCTCAGAGGGCCTAAAATATTCTTAAAACATAAATATATATAATATAATTTATCCAATTTTATTTTATCTACTTACAGTTTGACAATCGACATCTAAACAATTACAAAAATAGAAGCAAATAAATTATTCACCTGTGTCTATTTAATCTGTGTTGGAAGGTGAGGGGTTAAGTGGAAGCCTGTGGGCCTGTGTCTCCCCCTATCAAGACTGTGATGACCGCTGTTCGTTCACAGAGGGCCTGGCAGTTATAATTCAGCGCAATACCAGTTTCAAATGACAGTAAAATTGACCAATCATATCTTCCCTCTTAGTGGGCGGGCTTAACTGTATGATAATTTCCGCCCGCTGTGGCGATGCTAGCTGTCGTTAGCGTACCACCGCTAGCTAGTTTCGATTCAGTCCTTTGATGCCCTCGTGCGCATTGTTTACATATTCCGCTTTTGAGGAACACGGAGCTGTGAACCTTATTTTGTTGAAACCTTATTTTGCTTAAGTTATCTAGTAATTATGTTATTATTTATTGCGTTTCTAAAGCTGTACTGTCTCAATTTTTTGAAAGGGGGGGGGGGGGGGGGGGGGGGTTGGTTAGCGGGCCCAGGCATAATGGTCATGGTTCGCTACTGCATTACCCCCATATTAAAAGACCTGCACTGGCTTCCGGTCCATTACCGTATTCAGTATAAAATACTGCTTTTGGTTTTTAAATCCCTGCATGGTTTGGCTCCTTGTTACCTTTCTGGCTTACTGTCTACTGGCTTACACGCTCACTTCGGTCTGCAGATGCTCACCTTCTATCTGTACGCACTGCAAAACTCAACACGTATGGTGGAAGAGCATTTAGTGTTGTTGGTCCTAAACTCAACACGTATGGTAGAAGAGCATTTAGTGTTGTTGGTCCTAAACTCAACACGTATGGTAGAAGAGCATTTAGTGTTGTTGGTCCTAAACTCAACACGTATGGTAGAAGAGCATTTAGTGTTGTTGGTCCTAAGTTATGGAACTCCGTCCCGCTGTACCTCTGCACATGTACATCCCTAACTACTTTTAAGAAGCTTTTAAAAACTTACCTTTTTAGTATTGCCTTCTTAAATATGTAGGTTCACTTATGTGTATGTGTTTATGTATATGTGTGTGTCTCTTTTCTCGTCTGCTGCTTCTTTCTAATGTTTTTATTTATTTAATAATTTATTTTAAATTGTTGGTGATTTATTCTAATTCTTTTTAGTTTTATATAAACACTTGTTGCTTATTCCCTTGTAAAGTGTCCTTGTGTGTCTTGAAAGGTGCTTATAAATAAAATTATATTATTATTATTATTATTACTCCTACAATTAACCTTTTAAACCGTTTTGAGGGTTTTTTTTTTTGCACTGAACTTTGATTGCCTGTCATAGATGTTTCTTCTGATATTTTCTGATATAGTTTCTGCTGAAATTTGACAGTATAGGATGCACTGGTATCATGTTTTAATAGTTTAAGGCAGTGGTTCCCAAACTTTTTCTGCCGTGCCCCCCTTTAGTGGATGACAATGTTTGCGCCCCCCCCTACACACCCCCCCCCCCCATATTGACACATGTGCACGTTTTCAGGGTTGCCAACTTTTGACGTTCGCTTAGAGTGAGATTACCTGGAGGAGGGGGGAGGAGGGTGGCGAACGTTAGTTGTGGAGCGTGGGGGGGGTGAAAATGGTCAAATGTGTGTGTCTCACGCTCAATGCATGAGAGTTGGCAACCCTGTGTTTTACTTACAAGCTCTGCGATCCCCCTGCAATAGCCCCCCCCCCCCCCCCCCCCCCCCTTTGGGAACCACTGGTTTAAGAGATGTAAAATGGTGTTGGTTTGTGTGCTTTTTATATGGGAGAGTATCACCAGATCTCATTTGGTCCCACCGGAGATGCATTTTAATAAAAACTCTAAACAGAATCTGGCCAAAGTAAATTCAGGTAAAATATGGTGCAAGGTGGAAACACACTAATAGTGTCAGTCCATCTCTGAATATTACATATAAGTAAACCAATATGACATTTATAGCACTTATAGACATGTTAATGTCAGTGTCAAAATACTATAATTTCTTTCTACAACATTACAACTCTTTTAAATAATTTAACCGAAATGCGGAATCCAGAATTGTACTCGATAAATAACACCCAATAGGAAAAAGAGTGATCAAAGAGTAATTGTTTATTGAGAAATTATCTTCTATTGAATTCACATGCATTTTCCCCCCAATATCTGTTCTATAAGTTTGATATCCTTTTTTTGTGTAAGGATGTATGAGCCCCTGAATTTCCCCATAGGGGTGAATAAAGAAATGTTATCATAATATCTTATGATTAAAATAATTTTTAAATAAATGTTTAGTTTGGACATTGGGTTTTCACACACATAGTGTAACTGAAATATATTTTTCCGTTTCACCTGCAAAAGTGAATTGAAAATAAAAGAGCAATAAAAAAAGTGAAATGTGAAACTCACCCAATTGATTTGTGAATTCAGCTTGGCTCAGTCTTTGTATACTGATTAAGTTTTGATTCAGTGATACATGGTGTTTTCCCACAGACTCAAGTTGTACTTATAGTGTCCTATGAGGCAGATCGGTAAAACAACAATGGCCTTTGTCTGGGGCTATTTCATAGGGCAGGGTGAACATGACGTAGCTATGGACACTTTGAAAAAAAATTCACCATGATAAGTTTAGCATTGTTGTGGTTTTTTGGATTATTCCCATGTACATTTTTGACACATTCCATCATTGTCATCTTACCTATACATGCTGGCAAAGAAAAGATTAAAATGTAGATATGGCAGCCTGTTTCTATTGCACAACAGCACATTACAGGCGATGAGTCTAAAGTAATTGGATATCATAATTGGATCACTTTAAATGATTAAAGTGTTGAGGTGAAAAATACACTAAAACAAATGTTGACTTTATTTCAAATAAAATGTTATTTTATTTATTTCTATTATCTATCTATGGTTATATTGTGATGGTTGAATCAAAATGTTTACGCAAAGATGTTTAAATTTACAGTAGTCTGTTGTTAACACTCTGAACAGAAAAAAACAGCCAGTTGTTAATCCAAAGTTGTTAATCCAGTTAATCCACTGTTTATCATATTTTAAAGTAAAATGAGGAAATACAGAACAAAGAAAAGTTTCACGCTAAGCTATGTTCATCTGTTTGTGTATTTGTCTCACATTTTAATTTCCCCAAAGTGCAAAGTGTCTCTAGTAAATTCTGTGTCAATTGTTCAGATCATTATATATATATACTTTTTAATGTGACGCGATCTACGCACATTCCTTCACGATCGACCGACACTTCCTTCGCAATCGACGTAATGAGCACCCCTGGTGTAAAAGAATACTAGAACAAAAAAATACATATTTCCTTGTTCCTCATTACTTGATCATTTTCCCACTGGTAAGTGGGGAAAATAATCTTACGTGGTGTATACACTGTTTATAAGGTGGTAATATTCATTAATGGTGCATACAAACCCATACAATTTAATGTGTCATTGCCAAGATATAGAATTTGTGCTTCTATGCCAAGTGTGTTTACTTATCCATTGCAGCTTGTTTTTAGCTTGATGGAGCGAGTTGTGACTGGCTGCCTCATTCAATTTGAGTTGTTTATGGAGCTTCAGAGGTAGAATGACTTTATTATATGATCCTAAACCTTTTATTCCCAGCACCCAATGAACCAATTACAGTAGCCAGAAAATAAAACAGCTAGTTAGCTAACTTGTTTCTTGTGCTAACATCGGAAAGTCATGTAAATATAGCCGAATGAAAGGTTAAAGTCTTAGCTACATGGTTACTAAAACAAGGGTCTGAATGTTTTAATTATTGTGTTTAGGTTTAGTGAGAAAAACTAAAACCTAAAAATAAAAATTTTGATTACGATATACAGTGAGTAAAATAAGTATGTGAACAACCTGCGACTTTGCAAGTTCTCCCACTTAGAAATCATGGAGGGGTCTGAAATTTACATCTTGGATGCATGTACACTGTTAGAGACAATTTAAAAAAATCCAGAAATCACAATGTATGATTTTTTTAATTGTACATTGGTTGTGAGTAATGTGAGGGAAACGTTTACTCTGCTCTCTTTCATTTTGATATCTCTCTGTCACTTATCATCAGTGTTCTCAAGTCTCACGCATTGAGCGTGTGACACACGCATTTGACCGTCTTCACACGCCACACTTCCGATTTCACACAGCGAAAAAAAAATAAATCTAGTTTATTTACCTCTGATCCATATTTATGTTGCCCTCCACTGGCGATTGATCGCGATATACAACGTTCAACACCCCCCCCCCCACCCCCCTCAACAACTTACGATTGCCCCCCCCCCCACTCAGCAACATACTTTCGCCACCCCCCCCCCCCCCCCCCCGCTCAACAACTTACGTTCACCACCGACTCTCACACTCTGAAATGAATTCTAAACTTGAGAGCCCTGCTTATCATGCAACAGTGACATGCACAAGTCTTGAAACATATTGACCGTTATCATTACTCAAGCTGAAGACTTTTCAAAGAGTGAACACTGAAATTGCAGTTCAGAATGTTTAGCTTTATTTAGCTGGACTAGTTTGAGCTCATTTTTTGGATGAGCTATGTTTCTAGAGCTACATTTGACACTTCTGCACACACTGCTCAGTGTGTTATAACATTGGGTAGTTTTAGAGAAGGACACATGCCCACAAGTCTGTTTTCCCAGGCCTCAGTTGCCACAGGCAGAGGTGTCAAGTAACAAAGTACAAGCACTTCGTTACCTTCCTTAAGTAGAAATTTTGGGTATCTATACTTTTCTGACGTAATTATTTTTCATCCGACTTTTTACTTATACTCCTTATATTTTCGTGCAATTATCTGTGCTTTCTACTCCTTATGTTTCAGAAATAGCCTCATTACTCCTATATCATTTTAGCTTGTTCACAATCTGGCTTGTCATCGTTTAAAAAAAGGATCCAGATAAATCGCGATGTCCAGTGAATTTGATTGTGGTGGGATCAGAGGTATAAACATACACCATTCCCACACCCTACTGCTTTGTACGCAATTCATCGCACATGTCAAGTCACACTCCAGCAGCAATGACAAAGCACACATGAGTAGCTTAGTATGATGATGTTCATGGCAGAGACGCAAGAACTCGAAAGAAATGTCCCAACTAAGCACCAGCGAGGAGGCTGGTATCCAGAAAATCCAGCTAACCAGCTGTATATCAAAAGCGCTCCGTTATAGGTTTTTGAATTATTTGTCTTGTCATCTGTGTATTTGTTGTAATGGTAATAAATGTTTTGTATAGTGCACCTCTCCCTCACCACCCTGACAATATGGTTTTAATAAAGTTGCATTTTACTAATATTCATTTGTTTTAATGGGCATATATGTGGTTTAAACAGGTAGCATAGTTCATCGCTGTTTTTTAACATTAACATTTTCAAATAACATTATAGCCATTATTGCTTTTAGAAACATGTTTTTGGGGGAGGGTGGTAGTGCCCTATAGGCCCTGTGACGCGGCCTACGTTTTTGTCCTTAATGGCATTTTCCCCTTACATTACTTTTACTTTTATACATAGTTTTGAAACCAGTACTTTTACACTTTTACTTAAGTAAAAAGATTGAGTTGATACTATTTTTAAACCCTAGTATCTGTACTTCTACCCAAGTAATGAATGTGAATACTTTTGACACCTTTGGCCACAGGCTCATGCAAAAACATTTGCTGAACTTTGCATCAGGATAACCAGCAGTTTTTGGACTCATTGCAAAAACTGCACCCACGTCAACTGGGATACCACCGTTTGCCGCAATTATTGAAACCGTGTATTTTACTCTAGTAGGCCATGCCTGGCTCCACACACAGATTTTGTTCTTCTAACTTTGATCTTATCTGCGCTCTTCACTCTGCTTTTATCTGCAGAATTCCTTCTTCAGCACCATGTCACTGTCTGAAATGGCTGCACTGAACTTTGTATGCATTGTTTCTGAAAATTGTGTGATTCTACTCTTTGATTATTTTGCATGTGACGCAGACATGCCCTTGAACACATTTATGCACATTCTTTTACTCACTGTGTTATGTAGACATTTCAGAGCAAGTTTCTGTCTGAGCAGTTGCATGTTTTTAACAGGTTTTTCAGGCAGTTGATAACTGAAAATTATTCTCATGTTACACCAGGCATGCAGATCCCTCTAAGAAACATGACATTGGTGGCTGGTAATGGACAGAGACATTGTGAGGCATCATTCCTGGTCTCACCTGGCTACTGATTTTGTTTTGAAACTTACTGCTTTCAAAGATGGTCGAGTTAATCTCTCTCCCATTGCTTCCCAGCATGCTCGAGACAGCTGAGCTGCTCTTCCTGGCAGTGTGTGCTGCCAGCAGGCATGTTGGACCAGGGGGTCAGTATGCCGAAAATGCTCTACACCTTGCAGGGATGGAGCGCAAATTCACTCCCATGTCTGTGAACTACATTGAAGCCACTTATCCTGGGCAGGGATGTCAGTGGGTAGAGAATTCCAAGGGGGAAAAGCAAGCTGATAGCCATAGACACAATGAATATGTCACAATCCGACTGAGTAAGGCAAAACACATGGGAGAAGGATGCTTTGGCAGTCCCTATGTCCGTGGACAGTGTTGAGAAAGGAATGAGATGATGCATCTTTGAGAATCCATGTGACCATATATATAATAACAGTATTACAGTGGGCATGTCTGTGATAAAGTCGATGGCCAATGCAGGGGTTTCCGGTCTGATGATTTTATATTGCAACTAAGCTTGAAGATGTACACAATAAACTTTTGTACATTGTGACATTTTATGTTGTTCTACTAATATTTCGAGTTTTCACAATAAACTCCAATGCACAGTAATAAAGTGGATCCACGCTATGTTCACAATCCAGAACAGTGCTTACGAGTTCACTGTGGCATATTGTACCATGTCTGTATCGTATCTCTACCATATGTTCTCTTTCATGTGCAACTCATTGTAAAAAATCATTGTGATCTTGCAGAACGATAGATAAGAAGCTGGCGCCTAAAAAAGTGATGGCTGTGCAGTGTCGGATGTTTCTTAGACTTTGTTGGGTTCTGGTGTGTGTGTGTGTGTGTGTGTGTGTGTGTGTGTGTGTGCGCGTGCGTGCGTGCACATGTGTCTTTTCTCTTTTGGCCACGTCCCTCCCGTGTGCTTAGTTATTGGTCATGTTGACGTGTATATTTAAGCCCCTGTCTAGCTGTTTAAATCCTCATATAATGTGGGATTTAAGATACCAATGTGCTCTGGGTGAATGGCATGAGGATATACATGAAATATATATTTTTTAATGCTGAATGATGGCATGACTGCACAAATAAAGCATGAAAAAGTTTGTCTTTTTTGTCAGAGTTAATTTTACTGCTTGAGGGAGATGGATATTTAAACCTGTAAGATTCCAATTGATAGTCTTTTAAATCCTAAACTCCTTCAGCAACGGGCAGGCTGCATGCGAGTGGTACACTGACGAAACAAGCAGGCACAAGGAGTGCTCAGCAAACCACATCATGATGGCAATACTTTGAATCAAGGAACTGAAGGAGAGATGCATGAAAAGGGGGAGCCAAGGTCGGCAGTAATCTGTAGAACAAAAAACGGGTATGGTTTGGTTAATACTCAGGAGAGTGTTCAAAGTGCTCCTCGTGATGAGGGACGGTGTGGTAGAGGCAGTGTGTGGGTCAGCAGTGAGAGCTGCACTCGTGACAAATCTTCACCTGTTTTTTTACCTTTCGTTTTTATATATACACTGCTCAAAAAATTAAAGGAACACTTAAACGTTTCTAACGGCAACAGAGTAGCAGCGACCGGACAGTTGTTAGCAAGCGCTAACACAACAAAATAACAAAAACAACAAAATAATGCTGCCGATACATACAACTGACAACAGACAGACAGACAGTTAAGGACAACATCACCCAAAAATGAAAAAAAAAACGGTTTCCAACGACCATCCGCTAAGTAGAACTTGCTTCCCTACCTACCAAACCATTAAGACTGTGTCTGTTGACCGTGGCAGATATAGGAATAACAGGGCGATATGTTTTAAAAATCTAATTTAAATGAAATAATCAACATGAAGTGAGCAGCAATATTAAGCTAAGGCTAGGACTTCTAAACATTAGATCGCTTGCATCAAAAGCTGTGATAGTAAACAAAATAATCTCAGATAACAGACTAAATGCACTCTGCTTAACAGAGACATGGGCTAGAGTAGACGAATAGCCTATGTAAGTTTTAATGAAGCAGCTCCTCCTGGATACAGTTATGTTCATCAGCCCCGTATCACAGGGCGTGGAGGTGGAGTAGCCACAATATATGACACAGATATAGGTTTTACTGTAAAACCTATATAATGGAATTATATTAATTACATAATATGTGGAATAATCTTCCTGCCTTTATTCAGGACTCAATGTTTAAAACTTGACTAAAGACTTATCTGTTTAGTTTGGCCTTTGAATAATCTGTTACATATTTACCACATCACATATCTTTCTTCTCCGAGGTTCACCTGGGGAGTAACACTGCAGTCGGAGCCTACAATACCAGTATCATCACTCCGACACGGAATGAAAACCTGGCGTTCATCACAAGACATTTACATTGACAATATCAACACCCAGAACTTTCATTCTAGTGACCTTATACTTAGCCTGATTGTGTGATTTATTTGTGACGTGCGTATTCATCTGTATAATTTGTTTTTGTGTAATTTGTGTGTTAACGGGCCGCCCAATGGAGGATGGGTTCCCTTTTGAGTCTAGGGAGTTTTTCCTTGCCACTGTCGCCTTTAGCTTGCTCATTAGGGATTTGGACCCATAGTATTGTTAACCTTATAAATCCTGTAAAGCGCTTTGTGACAACATGTGTTGTGAAAAGCGCTATACAAATATATTTGATTTGATTTAAACAACACAATATAACTCCAAGTAAATCAAACTTCTGTGAAATTAAACTGTCCACTTAGGAAGCAACATTGATTGACAATCAATTTCACCTGCTGTTGTGCAAATGGAATAGACAACAGGTGGAAATTATTGGCAATTAGCAAGACACCCCCTATATGTAGGAGTGGTTCTGCAGGTGGGGACCACAGACCACTTCTCAGTACCTATGCTTTCTGGCTGATGTTTTGGTCACTTTTGAATGTTGGTGGTGCTTTCACACTCGTGGTAGCATGAGACGGACTCTACAACCCACACAAGTAGCTCAGGTAGTGCAGCTCATCCAGGATGGCACATCAATGCGAGCTGTGGCAAGAAGGTTTGCTGTGTCTGTCAGCGTAGTGTCCAGAGGCTAGAGGCGCTACCAGGAGACAGGCCAGTACACCAGGAGACGTAGAGGAGGCCGTAGGAGGGCAACAACCCAGCAGCAGAACCGCTACCTCCGCCTTTGTGCAAGAAGGAACAGGAGAAGCAGTGCCAGAGCCCTGCAAAACGACCTCCAGCAGGCCACAAATGTGCATGTGTCTGCACAAACGGTTCGAAACCGACTCCATGAAGATGGTATGAGGGCCCGATGTCCACAGATGGAGGTTGTGCTCACAGCCCAACACCGTGCAGGACGCTTTGCATTTGCCAGAAAACACGCCACTGGCGCCTTGTGTTCTTCACAGATGAAAGCAGGTTCACACTGAGCACATGTGACAGACATGACAGAGTCTGGAGACGCCGTGGAGAGCGATCTGCTGCCTGCAACATCCTTCAGCATGACCGGTTTGACAGTGGGTCAATAATGGTGTGGGGTGGCATTTCTTTGGAGGGCCGCACAGCCCTCCATGTGCTCACCAGAGGTAACCTGACTGCCATTAGGTACAGAGATGAGATCCTCAGACCCCTTGTGAGACCATATGCTGGTCCAATTGGCCCTGGGTTCCTCCTAATGCAGGACAATGCTAGACCTCATGTGGCTGGAGTGTGTCAGCAGTTCCTGCAAGATGAAGGCATTGAAGCTATGGACTGGCCCGCTCGTTCCCCAGACCTGAATTCGATTGAGCACATCTGGGACATCATGTCTCGCTCCATCCACCAACGTCATGTTGCACCACAGACTGTCCAGGAGTTGGCAGATGCTTTAGTCCAGGTCTGGGAGGAGATCCCTCAGGAGACCATTCGCCACCTCATCAGGAGCATGCCCAGGCGTAGGGAGGTCATACAGGCACGTGGAGGCCACACACAATACTGAACCTCATTTTGACTTGTTTTAAGGACATTACATCAAAGTTGGATCAGCCTGTAATGTGTTTTTCCACTTTAATTTTGTGTGTGGCTCCAAATCCAGGCCTCCATTGGTTAATAAATTTGTTTCCATTGATGATTTTTGTGTGATTTTGTTTGTTTGTTTGTCAGCACATTCAACTTTGTACAGAACAAAGTATTCAACAGATCTAGGATGTGTTATTTGAGTGTTCCCTTTATTTTTTTTGAGCAGTGTGTGTGTATATATATATATATATATATATGCAGCTCAAGGATCTGTAGCACACATCAAAACATTTTAATAATCAGAGACATCTGTACTTGTTGATTAATTAGATTGGATAGATTTTAACTAACAAGTCAAAAATCCCATTTCCAATGAAATAAAAATAAAATAAAATTAATACCGTTGATATGAGAAGACCCAAGGTTGAAGAACTGAGGAAATCAGAGGGATGTAAAGTATGTTACACTGTAAAAAAAAATCCTAATTTTATGGAAAATAACTGTAAATATTTCAATGTAGTTTAACATTTTTTTCCAATTGTATACAAAACTTTGTAAAATTACAGACATTATTTGTAATTTGACAAAATATATTTTATTTTAAGTATTATGATAATAATTACAAATTACACGCTTTTCTCTCTTTTTACAGAAAAAATACTGTATTATTTATACGGTATTTTTCTGCTTTCTTAACTATCCACCACTGTATTTCCCGCTGTTGGGCGGGTACCAGCCTGCTACGGTCGGTGCTGGATCAAACCATTTTCCAGTGGGAGGCGGGGGTGTATGCACTTAATGGAAAATATGCAGATAGGTAAAAAAACATATATATTTGAGCCATTGAGCTTATTATGAGTACATAATTTTATATTAATGAAAGATTTCAAGATTATTTAAAAATTATAGACTTTAAATAAAAAATAAATTGCTGGGCTCTTTGATGGGCCCCCCTGGCCCTAGGGCCCGGGACAACAGACCCGGTTGTCCCCCCCTGTCGACGGGGCTGACAGAAGTAAGGGCTGTAGGAGATTTCCGTTGATTGTTCCATCTCTATTGATGTCGGTTCTCATTTTAGTTCTTGTGCAGTCAATGACAATAGAAAATGACAGTTTGTTTGGGTGCTGGAGTTTTAAAAGAAACATTTCTAAACACTGGGTCTATACTTGAACATAACCAAGGAAATAACCTGTAACACACTGAGAGACAGATGAACTGATATACTGGTAGACGTACATTGTAATGGAAAGTCTAATTTGCTAGGAACGTCACCGACTATTCTATCGCTAATCATTAATAGTCACATTCAATTTTGGGTGGCAGACATTAATGGGGTTTTTTTTTTAATCCACCTCTATCACGTTCTGTGGTGGCTGAATATTGTACCGTCAGCTAATGGGCAGCGTTCCCCGTTTCCCTGGATGTGTGTTGTATGTGCGTTAGTGTTCCCCCTCCCTTTAGTGTGTTGCTTATAAAATAACAGTTCACTAACATTGGTGTCATGGCTCATTCTTGTCCTTCTGACTCGAAGCCGTTACAACATGTAATGAATATGAAAAGACTTAAAACTGCGGTATTTTTTTTTCAAAATCTTTCCAGATTAATGGAGAAAATCCTATGCAATTAAAATTCATCTTGCAACAGGATTGTAATAATTAATTGTAATTGTAATAACTCAGTTAAAAGTTGTAAAACAATTATAAGAAATATAATTGTTTTACAACTTTTAACTGAATTATTACAAAATTACTGCAAAAATATTAGTGGTGTCACTTTTTTTAAAGTGCTTAATTATAATAATTCAGGAAAAAGTGTGATGGGCAGGGTGAGCAACTCAAAAAGGAAGCGATCACGCCAAGTCTCAGGGAAAGAGGATGGTTTAATAGAAAGTGTGCAAACCAAAAACCCGTGCATTGTTCCAAATGTAGGAAATAATAACCAGCAGTCAACTGGTACAAAGACAAGACATATATAGACGAACAAACGACCCTCAGGTGAGACGGATCACGGGTCCCGCCCACCTGAGGGACGAACATCACGTGACCAAAAACAGGACCGCTGCCGCTGTAACCGGGGGCGACCGGTAGGGGGCCCCCCCACAACGTGACAAAAGGTTGTAAAACAACGATATTTCTCTGCAAAAATATTAGTGCTGTCACTCTATTAAAAGTGCTAAATCATAATAATCCAGGAAAAATCTGTAAAATAACGGTATTTCTCTGCAGAATGTTTAATGAATTCTTCCACTTAATTTAAATCAGGGTTTTTTACTTTAAAATTAAAGTTTTTGTTTGGCAGCCGCTGCTGCCAGTCGTTTACCGTTTTTTTTAGGATTTTTTTTTACAGTGTACTTAGTTCTCCTCTGGGTTGACTATTTCTAGCCTATACAAGATTGAGGTTTGATTGGTTTCAGTTTCCACCACAATTTTTAATAAAAATAAAAAATTTGTTAAATTTTTTTAATTTTGCTGATTAAAATGTCCGTTTTAAAGGTTCCATTTTTAGGTAATTTATGGTTTCAAGGCTTGCTTCAAGGTATGGTTTCAAGGTTTGGATATTATTGATTTTAGTCAGTAACATCAGTTTTTATAGCTTAGGATTTTAAAGACTATCAGTTATTGGGAAAAGACCATGTGAGTGTCACGTAGGGCAACGCCCCCTCTCGTAGCTGTCACTCTGGGTTCCCTCATGTCCGTGTTCCCTGCCTGTTTGTCCCGCCCTGCTCGTTGGTTTTGATTCCTCGTTTGTTACCACACCCCTGTGTCATTGTCATCACCTGCCCCTTGTTTAATGTCTGTGCATATAAGCCCCTGAGTCTCCCTTGTCCTTCGTCCGGTATTTTGAATTTGATTTGTGATCGTGTCTGTTTCTTCGCTGTTCTCTGTACCTGACCGTATTCGTGTTTCCCCTGTTACCCGTGCTCCCTGTCTTTGTAATGCCTGTCTTTGCTTGTTTCACGGACTGCCCTCCTGCTATCGACCCTGCCTGGCTATCCGACGATGAATACGGTATTCCCCTGAATAAATCTCGCTCTTCTCAGCACTTGTGTCCGTCCTCTCGCTCCGTGGCGCGAGCCACGTTACAGTGAGTTAAGCCATATTACATTAGCATATCCAATGTGACCATATTTGTGTGTTGGTTTCTGTATCTGCTAAATAAAATCCAGTGTATTTAAAAGTTGCATGAATGTTGTGTGTGTTTTTTGCCTAAGGGCTTATCAGTATGAAAGTTAAAATGGCTTATCAAGAGAAACTTATCATGATTAGTTATGCAGATAGACAAAACTCCTACAGTTCAGGAAATAAAGATTGGGCAAAAAATGTCTGCAAAAATAAATAATAAAAAGACTATAATAAACTAAAATGTTATACATTACCATTCAATATCATGGAGGCTATAAAATTATTTGATCTCTTAAGATGCCTGACAGCATACCTGGGCACACAGTTATTATGCATTGGGTAAACTGAGATTTCATGTGGTTAACAAACAGGTATATCTGTATTTGATGTGGGCTACACCATGATTGCCATTTTCTATCATATTCTACTGGTATAACAAGGATTTGCAACACAGTTTCATACTCGGTCAATAAGACTTACTGGATTGCAGAGGATCTATGTATTTTATGCATTTTAATGCTGTTGCATGTATTTTATCTCATTTTTCATATATATTTTTTTGAGTAATTAATTGAAAATGTTCCTTGTAAGAAACTGCAGGAAAAGGGAGAAAGAATTTTAGAGTTTAAAGAAATGTAATTAACACAAACAAAACTACATAAAATTGCTCTAATGATAACTACAGAAAGCCAGCATAACATGCACAACGACCGACAAACGGTCCTGAAACACAAAGGTATATAAACAGTAAGACTAAGACATCATTATCATCATCAAAGGAAGCAAACAGGGTTTTAAATAGTTGTCAATAAAAGTTTTCTCTTTTTTTAGAGAAACAATTCATATAAATAGATTCTTAAAGTGTCATTTAAATGATTTCTACATTTCATAGGTAATGAACCTTTAACAATTATTTACATTTTTTTTCTTTAGCTGGGTTTCTTGTGATGTATCTCCTGCTGATTTATGGTCATCATCAGCTGGACCATGTGACCAGAAGTGAGATGGCCACCATGAAGGATGCTGTGAGTATGCTGATCTTGCTGCTGATGTCTCCTGATGATATTACTGCATTGCAATAAAATATGAATAATCATTAAATAAAAGTAAACTAGTCCACGCAAAAACAATAGAACAGAATGATCAATATTAATTTTCTAAACTAGAGAAAATGACAAATTGAAACATTTAGAAGCTATTTTATCATCTAAAAAACATTTAGGCACTGGACAGTGCAGTAAAGTCACGTTTTGGTGGTGAAGAGTTAACATGAGTTTCCAGAAAGTGTATAGCTGAATGACTTACCAGTGCCATTCACTATAATGTTAGAGGTGAAGATCTGAAAAGGGAGGGTGTTGTTTTGGGCTGCTCTTATGATTGTGTTCCCAATCTGGGTGCTGTTGGGCAGTGTGGCAGAGGCGGCAAAAACCAGATTGATGTTGTTTTGGATACTAGTAGCGCGAACACCTCCATCACTGTATGGGCAAATATAAAGAGAGCCAGGAGGAAATGTCAAGTATTTGTCATTTGGTTATGAAAGGGAACATGAATTTGTCCTAATGGAAACCCGAGCAGTTCTAAATCAGTTTTGAATTGTCTTAAATCTACACACATGTATGCAGGTATTAGCTTAACAATGTAATTACCTGAAATTTGAAACTGACAACGTGCTGAACGAGGTAGGGTAATCAGCATTGAAAAAAGGCACAAGCTACAAAGAGAATAAATATGTGATTAAAAAAACATAAATGATACTTTTTTCAATAATAATTATAACCTCATCAACAGATTATTTCAGACTTACTCCTGATTGGATCATCGTTGACCTGCTTGTGAATAAAGATGAAGATGAATTTGAGAGATCACTGCTATATGTGCCATTTGATAGAAACGTCACTGGTATTGTTTGTGGAGAACCTGAAAGATACCAAGATGTCAAATGTATTTCTTGAACCTGAACTTTGTAAATAGAAATGTTTTAAAGTTTCAGCATTAATAAATAAGTCTGGCAGTTTGGTATCTAGGTTTGACTCACTTGTGACTGTGATTGAATTTGCGTCGACTGCCAGGTTGAATCCTGTGGCTGACGGATTTGAAGCAGCCTCTTTTAGAACAGCTGCTACATCTGTTCCACTGGGGAGTGGTGCTGTGCTAGTTTGATTGAAGACTAACTCGATGTCTGCTTGCACATTCTGAGCACGTGTGGTCCCAGGACTGGAGAGAGAGAAATAATGCAACAATTATTATTATTATTTATTATTATTATTATTATTATTACATTAATTATAATTATTATTATAGACTAACTTTTCTAGGCATTCAAACACGGACGTAATTTGGGGGGGGGGGGGGCATGTCCCCCCCAGTTTTTCAAAAGCCGGTTTTGGTCCCCCCCAGTTTTTACGGTTAAAACCAAATATTTAAATAGTGACGAATCCATGTCCCTCCCACTTTTGAAATCAAAATTACGTCCATGCATTCAAATCTATACCATGTACAAAATATAAACATCAAAACAAAACTATTTGAATAAATGAGCATTGATGAACAGATGCTACATGAGAGTAAAATGTATAGAATGTCTGGATTCTTAAGTGTTGTCTCTTACCTGAAGCCACGCACATTGGTCTTGAGGAATTTGGGTCCATACTTTTCCTTGTACAGTTTGTCAAGCTACAAAGACAAATTTTCATAATTGTTCATTAATCCTGCCATTAGAATTTTTTCTTTTTTGTTGTGCTATTTTTTGAGTAACAATTATGCATTTCAAATTTTACAAGAATTGTCTTTTACTCAAAAACGCACATCCAATACACTTTTAAAATAATATCAGATATCTAGGAAAATCTAAAAAATTATTTTTGTATTAGTGTTATACTCACCGGTGCAGTAACTTGAGCAGATAAGGTTTTGAACTCTTGACTCGTGGGATCACTGTATGCTACAGTATACACTACCATAATGACACATGTGAAGAGAATAGCTGGGGGTGGATTTGTTGGTGCAGGTGTTGTGGTTGCAGCAACTGTTGTAGTTGTTATTGTGGTTGTACTAATTGTTGTAGTAGTAGTTGTTGGTGTAGTGGAAGTAGTTGTTGGAGTCGTAGTAGTTGCTCTTGTGGTGGTAGTAGTAGTAGTTGTTGGAGTAGTGGAAGTAGTTGTTGGAGTAGTAGTAGTTGTTGGAGTAGTGGAAGTAGTTGTTGGAGTAGTAGTAGTTGCTCTTGTGGTGGTGGTGGTGGTAGTAGTAGTAGTAGTTGTTGGAGTCATAGTTGGAGTAGTAGTCGTTGTTTGGGTAGTAGTACTAGTTGTTGGAGTAGTAGTAGTTGTTGTTGGTGTAGTAGTACTTGTGGCTGTGGTAGTGCTGGATGGTGTGGTAATTGCAGTAGTAGTTGGAATAGTGGTTTTTGTAGATGCTTGAGAAGATGATGTAATTGTTGGTGTTGTAGTAGTAGTTGCATTACTACTCATTACTGTAGTATTTGTTTTTGTTGGAGTAGATGAAGATGTTGCTGGAATAGTTGATCCTGTTGTAACACCATTTTTTGTTGTTGTAGCAGCAGTTGTTGACAGTGTTATAGTTATAGTTGTTGTTGGTATAGTTGTAGTAGTAGGAGATATTACTGGAGTTGTTGATGTGCGTGTTGTAGTAGTATTTGGTGTTGTAGCAGTATTAGTTATTACAGTTGTTGTCAGCATAGTTGCTATTCTGCTGGAAGTTACTTGAGTAGTAGTAACTACTGGAGAACTTGTTATTTTTGAAGTTGTTGCTGATGTTGTTAATCCTGTGTTGGCAGTTTTTGGTGTTGTACTAGCAGCAGTTATGACTGTTGTTTTTGGCATAGCTGCTGATGTAGATGTAGTAGTAGTATTTACAGGATTACTTGATGTAGTTGCTGGAGTAGATAGAGCAGTATTTTTAGCTGTAGAAACCACTGTAGTACTTATTAGGCTAGTTGTTGGAGTGGTTGGAGATGTTGCTGGAGTAGTTGTTACTGTTGTTGGTGGCGCTTGTGTTGTTGTAGAAGGCACTTGTGTTGTAGTAGAAGGTGCTTGTGTTGTAGTAGAAGGCGCTTGTGTTGTAGTAGAAGGCGCTTGTGTTGTAGAAGGCGCTGGTGTTGTAGAAGGCGCTGGTGTTGTAGTAGAAGGTGCTTGTGTTGTAGAAGGCGCTGGTGTTGTAGAAGGCACCGGTGTTGTAGTAGAAGGTGCTTGTGTTGTAGTAGAAGGCGCTTGTGTTGTAGTAGAAGGAGCTTGTGTTGTAGTAGAAGGCGCTTGTGTTGTAGAAGGCGCTGGTGTTGTAGTAGAAGGCGCTTGTGTTGTAGTAGAAGGCGCTTGTGTTGTAGGAGGCACTTGTGTTGTAGTAGAAGGCGATTTTGATGTAGTAGAAGGCACTTGTGTTGTGGTAGAAGGAGCTTGTGTTGTAGTAAAAGGCGCTTGTGTTGTAGAAGGCGCTGGTGTTGTAGTAGAAGGCGCTTGTGTTGTAGTAGAAGGCGCTTGTGTTGTAGGAGGCACTTGTGATGTAGTAGAAGGTGCTTCTGATGTAGTAGAAGGCGCTTGTGTTGTAGTTGTTGCTGCAGTGGTTGTTAATATAGTAGATGTTACTGGACTAGTAGTAGTTATGGGAGTTGTTGCATTTGTTGGAGTAATTGTAGTAGAAGGAGATGTTATTGGAGTAGATGTTGTTTTATCCCCAGTGGTTGCTGTTGTTGTTGCCATAGGAGTTAGTGTAGTAGGTGTTACTGAAGTACTAGTAACTACTGAAGTACTTATTATGCTTGCCGTAGTTACAGATGTTGCTGGAACAGTTGGTGATGCTCCAGATGTGGCAGTGTTTGCTATTGTATTAGCACTATCTGTTACGGTTGGTGTTAAAATCAAAGTAGTTGGAGATGTTGCTGGAGTTGTTGCTAATACTGTAGACTGAGCAGTAGTAGTTGCAATTGTTCCTGGAATTAAAAGAGAAGACAGGATATTGTGAAGTACAAAAACACAAGAATAACTGAAATGAGAAATAAGGATATTAACAAGAATAATATGAATATAAATAATAGTTTGAAATGCACAATTATAGTGAAAATCTGGAAAATGTGAACTCAAAACAAGTGTAATTATGATGAAAGCATTTTGCTTACCCACAAGAACAAAAACTGCAGCCCATGCTCTTGACTTCATCTTGACTATTTTAGAAACGAGACCTTAAACGTACACAATATATATTATTACAGGATATTTGAAGAATCAGAGTCTGACATTAACAATTCATGTTGAAGTTTTATATTATGTTTATATTATGTATGTCTTCTAATTGCTAATAACTATGGGTAGGATATGAGTAGACAGCCCGACAGTGATGGAAAAGTAAAGCCAAAATATCTCTCATGCCCTCTGCGGCATTACCTTTCACTTTCAGTTTACACACCCAGTGAGAGTTTTTTTTGGCAGTTTTGTTCTATCAGTTTATATATTGCCTTTTTTAATGTCCCATAAAACCTGTTGTAATTTAAATGGGCATGGCTGATTGGTTGTCAGAGATACAAGTCACTATTTTGCAAATTGTATATGCTTTGCATGTTTTCCCATAGCTAAATTTAGAGAACACTAAACAGTAAACCTCTTCATCATTTGACAGCCAGACAATTCTTGAGCTAGCCTTGTTTCTGGACTAAAGTGTCATAAGAATTAACGTGACTTAAGAATTCCATTCTTGCTGTGTTTTTTATTTAAATAATGTTTAAGGAATTCTGATATCTTACCAGTTCCAAAATATTATTACCAAAATCAACAGAATTGCACTAAAATACCTTGAATAATATACTGCCTTGTTCAATGTCATGCTCTTCCAAAATACAAATGTATTAGTATAGAAAATACTAATACAAAATTATTAGTATGGAAAGGTTTGTAAATAAGCCTTATTTGTTTTGAATGCTGACATGTGCTTGGGCATTAAGTATATAGAGTTCCCTATCACCTGTTTGTATGTTGGACACTGAGTTAAGTGGTGAACAGAATGAGTTGTTGGTTTTAACCAGTAGCAGGTTTTAAGCAGTTGCCTTGTATACATGTATGGTTTTTCAAATAATTAAATTACATAATTAAGAAATCCTGAATTGTGCTCACAAAAATAACACTCAATAGAAGATCACATTTATAGAATAGATATCACAGAACAACTATCCATAAAACAATGTATGTTACATTAGAAAATACTTTCTTAATAAATGATAACTGTCACGGTCACAGCTCCGGACCCTTCCCTGTGGGTGTGTCGCTACGTTGTCTGCGTGCTGTTATGTCCCGTGGGTGTTGTTTGTTGTTTGTGGGTTGTTTGTGCGGCCGCTCAGGCGCTCAGTTCCTCGGTCCCCATCAGTGGGGAGCAGTATGGACTGGTCCCGCTGCACAACCGCGGAGGAACCAATGTCCCTGGGCCGGAGTATTTCGGAGGACGAGGAGGAGATGGAGACATTGAGGGGTGAAGCGCCAGTGACTCCGGGAGCGCGTGAGGGACTCGGCGTAGCCAGCAGTCCGAGGTGGGGGTTCGGTGCGCACTTGGAGAAGCCACGGATACCCGCCAGCGCCCGGCGCAGCGTCCGGGCTCCGGTAGCGCCCAAGAAGGCGGCCAAAGCTCCCCGAGGGAGGCCACCAGGCGCACGGTCGACGGGAGCACCGGGCAGCACAACGCGCGCTCGAAACGCGGCTCCAGGGACCGGAGGAACACCGCCACCTGTTCCGCCTGCCTCGCCTGACCCAGGAGGGGTCGCTCCACTACTAGCTCTGTGGCAGGCAGCCAGAATGTTGTCATGGCTGCCAGTACCTGTCTGTCTGTCTGTCCCCGTGTTTCTCCCGAACCCCCTGTTCCCTTTGGTGCCCTGTATGTTCAATATTCCAGTGTGCGTGTCTGTGCTTGTGCCATTGTTTAATGTATTCTCCCCTGTCTTCCCAGGGAGGGTGTACTAGAGCTGTTCGCGGCGGTTCCCGCCGTCGGGGTGACGGCTCTCGGAGGCTCGTGATCCCAGCGCTTCCGGACCTGCCTGTCGGTGTAGGGGCGCTCCGGGAGTAGCAAGCCCCTGGCGGAGGGTTCTGTCACGGTCACAGCTCCGGACCGTTCCCTGTGGGTGTGTCGCTACGTTGTCTGCGTGCTGTTATGTCCATATTAGTACTTCCGTGGGTGTGGGTTGTTTGTGAGCGTGTTCGTAGTCGCACCTGTGCCTTGTCTCGAGATCACGAGGGTATGTGTTAACCACCTATTTAATGTGCGCTCACGCAATGTCTTGTGCTCGTCTTTGTCTAAAGTTTCGTGCCTGTGAGAGAGTTTCTGTGTATGCTTGCACTCTGCACGGAGCTTACACGTGTCTTAGTACGAATTAAACGTTTTATGTTGCACTGCCCGATGCTTGTCGTGCCTCCTCCTTCAGCGTCACAATAACAGTGATAAAATAGTTATCATTTATTAAGAAAGTATTTTATAATGTAACATACATTGTTTTATGGATAGTTGTTCTGTGATATCTATTCTATAAATGTGATCTTTGATATTTTAAGGATATGTGATGAAAACTGAGACAAGTGTCCTGATTAATTTAAGATATAGTGATTTCACACACAGCCCAATAAAAATGTTTTATCACTCTATAAGCCAGAGAAAGAAACACCCTAAACTGAAAAGTGAATGTGTAACTCATCCAATTGCTTTGTAAAGTCAGCCAAGTTAAATGAGGGATCCAGAATTGTACTTGATAAATACCCAATATAAAAGAACCATGATCAAAAAGATCATTGTTTATTGAGAAATGACCTAATGTATTCACATGGATTTATGTATTCAGTATCTATTGATACTATAATATTGATTCATCAGCTTTAAATTGTATATATATATTATTTTGATCTATAATGAATGTAATTAAATTAAATGTTGACCCATGCTCCTAGTCAGTGCTACATTCCAGTTATTTTAAATAGCCGGTGGCATGGCTCTCAGAATCGAAATAAAAATGTAATCAGAAGAAAACATAAGGGTACAAAACATTGTAACAAACAAAATTTGATCCCAGTGAAATGCATAAGTGATGTAAGCAATGCTGATCAAACACATCAAGTCTTCAAAGTCTCCTTACTAAACGTCCGCTCGCTCACAAACAAGTCTTTTATAATAGCTAAATTAATTGAAGATTACTGTCTGGACTTTCTTTTTCTAACAGAGACTTGGCTTGATAGCAATGGAGCAATAGTGCTAAATGAAGCTTCGCCTCCCGACTTTAACTATTTTAATGTCTCCAGGGTAAATAAGAGAGGTGGTGGTGTTGCATGTTTTTACCATAAAGCATTCCGCTGTAAGCAGATCTCATTAGGGGAACATCCTACGTTTGAATATCTGGCAGTACAACTCAACAGTACTTATTCAGTTATTTTGATTGTTATCTATCATCCTCCCAGACTGCATGCAGATTTTCTTGAAGATTTTGAAGAAATGCTTTCAAGGATTTTAATTGATTTTGATTATGTTTTAATTACTGGGGATTTTAATATTCACATGGATATATCCACAAATACAATCACTTCAGAATTCATGAGGATGCTTAACTCTTTTGATCTCATACAGCATGTATCAGGCCCAACTCATAAGCATGGCCACATTTTAGATTTGATCATTTCTAAACGTATAGAGGTTAATAATACTGAAATTACTGATGTTGCAATCTCTGACCATTTTGGTGTATTTTTCAATATGTCATTATCTACTAGAACACTCAGTGAAAAGCGCACAATAACCAAGCGTTATCTCAGTGCTGGCAGTGCCGTGGCCTTCACGAATTCCCTAAAATTTTTAAAACTGCAATGGTTAATCCACTATTAAAGAACAGAAATCTTGATCCCACAATTCTTAATAATTATCGACCTATATCTAACCTTTCCTTTCTTAGCAAAATCATTGAAAAAGTAGTGTCAATCCAGTTGAATGACAAAGTAAATCAAATAAATGACACTTTTCAATCTGGTTTCAGAGCTCTCCACAGCACTGAAACAGCCCTAGTTAAGGTAGTAAATGACTTGAGATTGAATAAGGATGCAGGCAAACTCTCAGTCCTTTTTCTGCTAGATTTAAGCGCCGCTTTTGACACCGTTGATCATGAAATACTTCTTGATCGACTACAGAGCTGGGTAGGCCTTAGTGGCTTAGTCTTAGACTGGTTTAGATCGTACCTAACTGGGCGTGATTACTATGTAGCATTAGGTACCTCTTCCTCCACACGTCAAAAAATAAATTGTGGCGTCCCCCAAGGATCAATTCTTGGGCCGTTACTATTCAACCTATATATGCTTCCGTTACCACACATCATTAATAAACATGGTATTAGTTATCATCAATATGCAGATGACACTCAACTTTATATTTCGCTAGAACCTAAAGCGCTAAAATCAATTTGCTCACTGTTTGACTGCATAGATGATATACAGACATGGATGTCTGACAATTTTCTGCAGTTAAATAAACAGAAGACAGAGGTTCTTGTTATTGGCAGTGATTCACAAAGGAATGATGTCCAGACTTATTTAAATCAAATGAATCTGAATGCCAGATAATGTGTTAATCAGACCCTCCAGAAAGTCGCGATGTTGCGATTTGCAACTTCAACGCAACTTCAAGCAAACCCCGCAAATTCAGGGCGGTGTTGCAACTTCAGCCAATCACCGCAACTTTCCCGCAAATTTGACCAATCACTGATGTCGTCTTGATGTGACGTCGACAAACTCCCGCCTTACTTCCGTATATACGTTCAAGAGGAGCAGACTGAAAGCAGCATGAGCGAGGAAAATAACGGCAAAAAGATCGGGAAAAGCAGTATCCCGGTACACTACATGAAAGCGGGGATAAACTGTCCAGATCCGACCCGCGAATTGATTATCTATGGCCCCCTGGATGATATTTAATTACTATTAGAACCGGCCCGCAGGCCACAGCTGCCCGATGGTGTTATGCACGCACAAACACTACATTCCCCACAATGCAACGGTAGCCCGCGAAGTCACTGCAGCGCACGCAAGTGGCGAGGGTCTGAGATAAAGTTTATAAGTTTAAACTTTTTAAACTGAGATAAAGTTTAAAGTCAGAGATAAAGTTTATTTATCTCTGATCCATATCTATGAGTTACTAGTGGCACAACCACTGGCGATCGATCTCGATATAATACTTAATTTGTGTCCATTTTACAGGCCGCCCGGTAACAACTTACGTTCGCTAACCCCGCCCCCCCGTCAACAATTAATGTTCCAGGTTCAAATCTCACTCCAAGCGATCTTGAAAAGTTGGCAACCCTGAATAAATAGGTAAATAGATAATTAAAATGGACTACTAAATAGAGGAAACCATACAACATTTACTCCCTATTGTAATGTACTCACAAAAAAGCAAAAACACACCGCAACTTCCATCGCAATTTTTTTGAAAAACACCCGCAACATCAAACATTTTAGCCCGCAACAATCACAAAAAAGGCCCGCGAAATGCTGGTGGGACTGGTTAATAACCTGGGCGTCACCTTTGATAATGAGCTCAGCTTCAAATCACACATCATGACTACATGCAAGACAGCTTATTTTCACCTTCGAAACATCGCTAAGGTCCGAGATATGCTCTCTCCTGCTGAGAGTGAAAAACTTGTCCATGCATTTATCACATCAAGGCTAGATTATTGTAACGCTGTTCTATCTGCTCTTCCAAAGAGCTCTATTTCGCACCTACAGCGAGTTCAGAATGTGGCTGCAAGGGTTCTGACCCGCAGGAGAAAGAGAGATCATATTACACCTGCACTCCACTCACTGCACTGGTTACCTGTCAGCTTTAGAATAGATTTTAAGGTTCTAGTCATGGTTTTTAAATGTCTTCATGGTCTTGCCCCTCTTTACCTGAGTGAAATGATGGTTAGATATGTTCCAGTCAGGTCTCTCAGGTCTTCAAACAGTAATCTACTGGTCAGTGATGTCAGTAACGCGTTACTCTAATCTTACCACTTTTTTCGGTAATGAGTAATATAACGCGCTACTATTTCCAGTCCAGTAATCAGATTAAAGTTACTTATCCAAATAACTGTGCGTTACTATTTATATTTTCCCTAGTAAAATATATATTTTTGCTTTCTTCTTGGCTCAGTTCTACTTTTGCGTCTGACCGTAGCGATCGACTCCGCACGCTGCGGAGTATTTCGTTTCACAAGCTGTCTGACTGAACTGTGGTGGGTTTCCCAAAACGTTCGTAGCGCTAAGTACTTCTTAACCTCATACGTTTCATACGAGGTTACGAAGTACTTGGCGCTACGAACGTTTCGGGAAACCCACCCCAGTTCGCTTGTATTACGTTTACAAATAAATTTACAAATAATACCGCGCAGCTACACAAACGTAATGTCAGGAGATACTGTAGCGACTCCTACTCCTCACGGGAGTCTTGCCCTTTAAGTGACACTGGGGGGCGGAGCCTGCGCGCGCCAGGGTTGCGTTATCAATAAAGTTTCCCTCCTCGGGATTTTTGGATTAAGCAGTTTCTGCCTCGGTTACCGAACCTGCTTCAATACATTGTTACTGTTAAAAATGCACTGCCAATAAAGTGAGTATAGGAAAAATTTATTTTGCTGCTGAATGTAACAACTAAAGTAACTTGTAATCTAACGTAGTTACTTTTAAAATCAAGTAATATGTAACGTAACTAAGTTACTTTTAAAAGGAGTAATCAGTAATCAGTAATCGGATTACTTTCTCAAGGTAACTTAGCCATCACTGCTACTGGTGATTCCTAAAAGCCGATTAAAGATTGGCGAGGGTGCTTTTAGTCACTGTGGCCCAAAGCTCTGGAATTCTCTTCCTGAAGAGCTCAGAGGCATTTCATCCCTGCATAGTTTTAAGAGCAGTCTCAAAACATTCCTGTTTAGATCCGCTTTTAGTTAAGAAACTCTATCTTAATAGTTTTATCTTATTTACTTTACTTTTTATTATCTTATTTACTTTACTTTTTTACTTTTTGTTATTTTAATATTTTTATCTTTAATTTCTTTTAACATTTTCCTTTTGTCTTTTTGTCTTATCTCCTTTTAATGTTTCTTTTATTTATACTGTAAAGCACTTTGAGTTACATGTATGTATGAAAGGTGCTATACAAATAAAGATGATGATTATTATTATTATTATTATTAAATGTGATCAAAATTGAGACGAGTGACAATTTGTTCTGATTCATTAAAATGTTGAGATTTCATACACTTAGACCAACTGAAAACTATTTTACCACTTAAATGACCATATTTATATTATTGATTCAGCACCTTTAAATTTGATATATATTATTTTGATCCATAATGAATGTGACAATTTGTTATGATTAATTTAGAAATTAAGATTTCACACACTTAGACCAACTGAAAAATATGAAAAGAAAGGCCTTAAATTGAAAGCAGTACAAAAAAGTGAAACGTGTAACTCACCAAGTTCCCTTGTGAAGTCAGTTTAGTTCACTCCTTATAAAATGGTTGTGATTCAGTCAAATTTGGTCTTTGAAAAGTTGTGAGTCAGTTATATTCTGTGTTTTCTCCCAGATCCAGGATGGAGTGATGTTGCCCTATGAGGCAAGTTGTTTAACCAATACTGGCATTGGTTGGGCTGTTTTATATGACAGGATGAGCATGACGTAGCTGTAGATGGTCTTTTACATATCTCAATGATCATGATTTGGGGGTTGATGTGGATTCTTATAACATTTTTGTGTCTGGTTTGAAAGGTGTAGCTGTACATGGTCTTTTATCTTTGAATCATATCTCAGTGATCATGACTGACATATCACGTGTTTCATTGTTATCATTGTTTCACACTCATTGTTAACACATTGCGTACTTGGTGTCTTATCCATCTGAAGAAAAGAACAGATAAGCATGTAGCTTTGTGTCTAACACATACCTACAGTATTTACTTTAAATTAAGTGTTATGGTGAAACAGTTCTCTAAAGAATGTATATCTTCCGAATAGGCCTGTGTTGAAAAAATCAATTTTCCGATTCAGAATCGATTCGCATATGATGATCTGATAATCGATTCGTACGTCCAAAGATCGATTTTTTTGTGAACTTTTACCCCCGCCTCGTCACTGAATTCACGCAGGCGTGCTCGGTCTAACTAACTGTAAAACAACATGGCGTCGGACAGTGACGGTAACGACGATAGTCAAATCGACAATCTAAAAACAGAAGGACAGTTTATCCAGTGTCAGTGACTATTTACAGTTAGTCCATGTCACTGACAGTTTACCCAGTGTTTTTACAGTTTAAAAAAGTTAAAAATGCTCTTGTAACGTTGGGCGCAAGGTGATGGACGAGACAGAATCCTTTGCACTTTCCAAATCGTTACGTTTATTACATTTACCGAAGCGCAGACAGCGCACATAAAACACGTTTACATAGAACATGTGTGACTCAAACAACGAGCACAGGACGTTGCGCGAACGCACATTAAGTAGACAAACCACACAAACCCCACGTGATGACGAGACGAGCCACAGGTGAGGATTATCACAAGACGCACCCGCACCCACGGAGATACACAGACGCAGACGAGTAGACGCAGACAACGTTAACACACGCCCAACAGGGAGGGGTCGGGGACCGTAATGTGAGAGTTCTGTTCTTATAATCTCACTTTAAAGAAAAATACACGTTTACATTTTATACTTTCAGTTTATTAAGTGTGAGCACTTTTAAAATAAAAATGCATTTGGTAGCAACAGCTTTTGCAACAGCTTTTGGGTGACTTCTTAATTATTTCAATCATAATAATAATGCACTGGTTAGTGTCCCAGTAGGAGTCCACTGTTGCAGATATAGACACCTCAAAGATGTCCTCTGTTTATTGTCCTGGATTACCTTTCTTGAAGGTAGATTTATGATCTGGATGTCTTCCAGCCATCAGTAACTACCAACTACCAGTAACTATTTGCTGATTAATATTGATAGAATACTAGTTTTAACATGTTGCTTCTGTACATAGTCAGGAAACAGCTCAAATAAATACATTTTTAATAACACTAAACCCCGAATTGGATCGAATCGATTAAATCGGATTAAATCGAAATAAATCGATTCTTAATCTTCAGAATCGGATCGATTCTTGGAATTTGAATCGATACCCAGCCCTACTTCCGAAGTTTAAAAAAGAGTATCATGGAAATACAAAGAAAATCTTATATAAATGGACATTTCGGTGTTAATGAAAACCTTTCCTTTGAGATAACATTATCTACCTGTGTTGACATTCTTTCCACAGATGAGATCACAAACATCTTTATACAGAGAGGGTAAAATGACGAATGTACAAACTGCAGGCTATTCTTAGAGTGACCTGGTGTCACGTTATGGTCCCCGACCCCTCCCTTTGGGCGTGTGTTTACGTCGTCTGCATCTACTCGTCTGCGTCAGTGGATCTCCGTGGGTGTGGTTGCGTCCTGTGATAATCCGTCTCACCTGTGGCTCGTCTCGTCATCATGTGGGGTTTATGTAGTTTGTCTATTTAATGTGCATTCGCGCAGTGTCCTGTGCTCGTCGTTGTTTGAGTCATTCATCTTGTGTCTGTATGTTTGAATGTTATACGTGCGCTGTCTGCGCTATAATTGGAATAAAAAGTGACGTCTGCGAAGAGGATTCTGTCTCGTCCGTTGCCTTCCGCGGATCGTTACAGATCGACGAGCCGATCTAAGGAGACAGAATGCCAGGCTACGCAACCCGGGCAAAGAAGGGTAAAAGACCCAGTAAGCGACACCATGCCACCTCCCCTGTCCAGCACCGCAAGGCCACGGTGACTCCCAAGATGATGGAGCAGGACCCCGTGTGTGCCTTCATGCTCTGTCAGGCTCGGGAGTACTTCCGCGAGACCGCGATGCGGATGTGGAAGGAGCGTCACCCCTCTCCCTCCAGAAACCTCTCACCTGTGCGGGTAGGCTCCCTCAAGCTCTGCTCCATGGAGAAGACCCCCGAGAGCGAGTTCGAGAAGGCAGACTCTCCAGGTGAGGTGGAAGAGGAAGAAGAGGACTATCCACCCTCTATATGCTCCCCGCCCACCGTGGATTACGGTGAGGGTGAGGAGGACGAAGAGGACTACCCTCCGTCCGTGTGCTCCGCTCCCACCGTAGATTACGGTGAGGAAGAGGAGGAGGAAGAGGACTACCCTCCGTCCGTGTGCTCCGCTCCCACCGTGGATTACGGTGAGGAGGAGGAGGAGGAGGAAGAGGACTACCCTCCGTCTGTGTGCTCGGGTGGCTCAGAGCGCGCGGACGGTGAGTCATACATGGAGGAGGAGGAGGAGGAAGAAAGTCCGTCCCCTTCGGAGCTCTCCGTCGGGACCGTGAGGGGGAGGAACAGTCTGGAGGTGGGCGTATCCCCTGAACACTCCAAGGGAAGCGACATGGACTACTCCCAGGGTGGCAGCCCGGAGGAGCCCATGATCTGGAGCCTGGGCAGTGACAAGGAGATGGAGGTCGAGGAAGACGCTCCCGCTGCCAGGTCCAGAGGGCGATCGCTAGGTAGAGGGGATTACCCAGTGGACAGAGAGGAGAGAAAGAGCACGAGCGGAGGTCTCCTGCAGCGTGCCCCTCTGGGGCCACTGGAGAGACCAGTCACACTGCACCTGGCGCGTCCGCCAGCCGTGCCGCACCTTGTGGAGGGTTTGCAGCGAGGGCGGGAAGAGGACCGCCCACCGCAGCACCTGCAGCTCCCGGTTTCTCTGTGAACGTCTTTTCCCCGGACTTCCCAGGGAGGGTGTTCTAGGCTGTTCGTGGCGGACTCTCCACCTAGGGCAGTCATCTCCCAGACGCAGGGCGCTTCGGATCCGCCCATCGACGTGGGTTCGGGGTACTTGGTCCTGTTGGCACCCCGGGACAGGTAGTGCCCTTGGTGGGGGCGTCTGTCGCGTCACGGTCCCCGACCCCTCCCTTTGGGCGTTTGTTTACGTTGTCTGCTTCTACTCGTCTGCGTCAGTGGATCTCCATGGGTGTGGTTGCATCCTGTGATAATCCGTCTCACCTGTGGCTCGTCTCGTCATCACTGGGGGTTTATGTAGTTTGTCTATTTAATGTGCGTTCGCGCAGTGTCCTGTGCTCGTCGTTGTTTGAGTCATTCAGGTGTCTGTATGTTTGAATGTTATATGTGCACTGTCTGCGCTATAATTGTAATAAAAAGTAACGTCTACGAAGAGGATTCTGTCTCGTCCGTTGCCTTCCGCGGATCGTTACACCTGGCAGGTGCTGACGACAATGAAACAGTTTTTGGGGAAAAAATGGATGGCTATAAATCCAAATAACGTCACTACATTTCTGAAGTAAAAAAGCAAATGCTGGAACGATAGTGTTATAAGAAAAAAATGAATTGATTTGCAAATATCTAGTTTTATCACTAGGCTCTCTTCATCTGTTAAAAAAAAAAACAAAATCTTTTCATGCATAAAACATGAGTCTGTATCAGTAATTGTGTCACATTGTATATGCACACTAGTAAATCTGGACTTTTCTATGGATTCTGTTCCCTAGTTGCAATGCTACTGAATTAGATAAATTCACATATATATGCATATGGATACAAACATATGAATATGTACATTGGTGACTTTCTTTAGAACACTTGAGACATGACATATATCTGTATATTAAGAAATACTGAAGATAACAAAAGTTTCATATATAAACTCAACTCAGGAGCTGCAAAATATCTTCTCTCAGCAACAGAGGCGTCTTTAGTGCCCCATACACCATATCCCCAGTTTTACATCACTTGTTCTTTGGTTATGGTTTAATTGTTGTTTTTTATTAATAATAATAAATAACCAAACAATACAAATCCTGACCTATTCCTAATCTCACAGGAATATGTGGTTGTATTACATAAAATATTCAGTTACATTAGTGGAGCACACAAACACTTTACTGAACATATCTTCTAGATGTATGAATTTTTCCAGGTTTTCTGCACCAAAATGTGTTTACCTTTACAGCTAGTTTTTGAATTTATAGAGACAGTTGTGACTCATTGTGTTTTAATTTTGTGTGCTGTTTATGGAGGTGCAGGTTGCCTTAGCTATCTGATAAACCTACTCTGTTGTCATAAAAGTGCCACTCTACATCAGAGGTGGAAAGGATTTATCATAGGATCATTAACCTTTTATTTCCATAAATATATTTCCACCTCTGATATATACTGTATATGAATCTATACATGGCACATAGTGTATATGACAGCTTTTATTGTCATATGGACAATATTACTTCCAGCAATAATAGGATTACAAAGCCACATAGTGGCATAACAAAATAACTAACAAACTTAACAACTTGACCCTGACAAATTACAGGGGAAAATAACTGGAAAGCTACTGAAACCTACATTGTTCACTCAGTGAGTAACCTCTGCAGCTTTTCTTTTTAACCTCGCCACCTTTACATTTCATAGTTTGTTTAGACCCTGGCTTAGACTGCTCCATCTTTATGGCAATGCGGACTTATTTTTTCACGTTTCAGTAGTGTCAACCGTGTCGCGGAAGGATCACATGATGAGTTAGTGTCAGTGTGCAACTGGCATCTCTCTCTTGACTTCTCACTCGTGGGATACAAACAGGGAGATGAGAGGCTGCGCTGAGCAGGTTTGCCAGACTGGAGTGAGGAGAGGTAATAGGCACCGTTAAACAGCAGCGGGACTACTGGCCGGGGCCGCAGTGCTCAGCAATGCCTCCTCCATGGGCTGAGTTAAACCACCGGCGGCCGGTGGCCCAGCGGCCCACTAAACCATTGGCCCACCAGCCCGCCCCTACATTAGGGTGACGAGATGGGTGAACACATACACGATCGACCACACATATATGGGGATAAACAAACACAGACTACACAAACACATGCCCATAAAAAAATGGACCGGGGTGACTTAACTAATAACAAACAATTAATAATCATCAATAACACTATACTGACATAAACACCACATAATACAGTGGGGAAAATAAGTATTTAGTCAGTCACCAATTGTGCAAGTTCTCCCACTTAAAAAGATGAGAGAGGCCTGTAATTGACATCATAGGTAGACCTCAACTATGAGAGACAAAATGTGAAAAAAAAATTTGAGAAAATCATTTTGTCTGACTTTTAAAGAATTTATTTGCAAATAATGGTGGAAAATAAGTATTTGGTCACCTACAAACAAGCAAGATTTCTGGCTGTCACAGACCTGTAACTTCTTTTTTAAGAGGCTCCTCTTTCCCCCACTCATTACCTGTATTATTGGCACCTGTTTGAAGTCGTTAACAGTATAAAAGACACCTGCCCACAACCTCAAACAGTCACACTCCAAACTCCACTATGGTGAAGACGCAAGAGCTGTCGGAGGACACCAGAAACCGAATTGTAGACCTGCACCAGGCTGGGAAGACTGAATCTGCAATAGGCAAGCAGCTTGGTGTGAAGAAATCTACTGTGGGAGCAATAATCAGAAAATGGAAGACCTACAAGACCACTACTAATCTCCCTCGATCTAGGGCTCCACGCAAGATCTCAGCCCGTGGGGTCAAAATGATCACAAGAACGGTGAGGAAAAATCCCAGAACCACAAGGGGGGATCTAGTGAATGACCTGCAGAAAGCTGGGACCAACTTTACAAAGGCTACCATCAGCAACACACTACGACGCCAGGGACTCAGATCTTGCAGTGACAGACGTGTCCCCCTGCTTAAGCCAGTCCATATCCAGGCACGTCTGAAGTTTGCTAGAGAGCATTTGGATGTTCCAGAAGAGTATTAGGAGAATGTCATATGGTCAGATTAAACCAAAGTAGAACTATTTGGTAAAAACACAACTCGTCGTGTTTGGAGGACAGTGAATGCTGAGTTGCATCCAAAGAATACCATACCAACTGTGAAGCATGGGGGTGGCAACATCATGCTTTGGGGCTGTTTCTCTGCAAAGGGACCAGGACGACTGGTCCGTGTACATGAAAGAATGAATGGGGCCATGTATTGTGAGATTTTGGGTGCAAACCTCCTTCCATCAGCAAGGGCAATGAAGATGAAACGTGGCTGGGTCTTTCAGCATGATAATGATCCCAAGCACACTGCTGTAACGTGGCTTGCGCCACGGAGCGAGGAGACGGACACAACCGCTGAGAGGAGCGAGATTTATTGCAGGACATTCCATACTCGTCGTCAGATAACCAGTCCGGGTCGATAACGGGAGGGCAGTCCGAATAACATGCAAAAACAGGCATTACCAAGACAGGGGACACGAGTACAGACACAGGATCAAAAAGACAGGAACAATCAACGGTCAGGTACAGCGATCAACATAGACACAATCAAACAAAGAATCAAAATACTCGACAAGGGACAAGGGAGACACAGGGGCTTTTATACACAGGACTAAACTAGGGACAGGTGATGACAATGACACAGGGGCGTGGCAACAAACAAGGAAACACGAAGACAAACGAGCAGGGCGGGACAAACAGGCAGGGAACACGGACATGAGGGAACCCAGAGTGACAGCTACGAGAGGGGGCGTAGCCGCACGTGACAACTGCCAGGGCAACAAAGGAGTGGCTTCGTAAGAAACATTTCAAAGTCCTGGAGTGGCCTAGCCAGTCTCCCGATCTCAACCCCATCGAAAACCTTTGGAGGGAGTTAAAAGTCCGTGTTGCCCGCCGACAGCCCCAAAACATCACTGCTTTAGAGGAGATCTGCATGGAGGAATGGCCCAACATACCAGCAACAGTGTGTGCCAACCTTGTGAAGACTTACAGAAAACGTTTGACCTCTGTCATTGCCAACAGAGGATATACAACAAAGTATTGAGATGAACTTTTGTTATTGACCAAATACTTATTTTCCACCATTATTTGCAAATAAATTCTTTAAAAGTCAGACAAAATGATTTTCTCAATTTTTTTTCACATTTTGTCTCTCATAGTTGAGGTCTACCTATGATGGCAATTACCAGCCTCTCTCATCTTTTTAAGTGGGAGAACTTGCACAATTGGTGACTGACTAAATACTTATTTTCCCCACTGTACGCATAACAGGGCTGAAGCCGCAAGGGCTCATGGGTAATGACGTCACCCTCTGACACCCCCCTCCCCCCATTGGTCTGATGCTACAATATCTTGTTCAGATAATGTATATTTCACATGTACATAAATCTCTAAATTCAATACTAAGAATAGCTAACTGAAGTTGGGTCATATAAGACAAATGACAAAACACATTTGGACGTTAATATTCAGTCCAGAGTAGCGTAGGTCGCTGCTTGCCGCAGGTGAAATCCATTTCAAGATGTCCGGAGTCAAATTCTGGCAGAAATCGCAAAACCCGCCCCGTTCTCAACTAAGGAGTCAAATTGAGCATGCACAGAGGAGTTGGCCTGGCCTTAACTAGGGTTCAACTACAATTTGTATATTTTGACAATGCAGGTTGTAAGGTCAGATCAACTTTTAACAAGAAACTCAATAAAGTAAGCTGATCCAATTACTTTGTTATAGTCTATGGTGCAATTAATAATTTTTGGCTCAACTAAACTAAAAATCATAGTAAGGTGAGCAATTTTAAGTTCTGTTTTTTACAGTGTAGATATGTCAGTGTTTGATTGTGCTGACAAAGACAGCAACTTGTCGAAAACACTGTTCATTCACAGTGAAATCTGTTTGTCCATCCACCCACGATGACTATAAGGGTGCTACCGCCTAGAAAGCTTGTAGCACAAATGAGTTTCTTCTGGTCAATTGTAAGCCAAACTAAAACTACCAAAAGAAATGTTATCTTCTAAGTGGAGCAGGTTTTTCATTCTCTTTTTATCTGAGGATCTCTTCATTTCTCCCCAAGGTGGGTCTTCATAAATCCGCATGTCTGCACATTCTTTAAATGGTGCTTGTTTGCTTATCTTGAATGCATCACATACATGCACACTTATGTACTAAGAATTAGACCTTAAGAACCTTTTTATATTCATATAGTTTTTCATGAGTTTATTTAAAACCAGATGTGTTCATAAATTACATAAAATAATAAAAGATGTATCATAAAATATAGAAAACAAACATTAGATATTATTTATCTAAGAGGTTTGTAAACTTGGGAAGCAAAATAAGTTACAGGAAGTGACACTAAGTCAAATTCATGACAGGAATATGGACAGTAAACACTGATAGGGTAAAAAATAGCTTAATTATTTTTAAAGTGCATTATTTATATTTCATTTAATTTAAATGATCGGTACATTTCATAGAGGATTAATGTTCTTTAAGGATTTGGTGTTGAGGTGGGCTTCTTCTAAGTTTTGCATTGTTCCATAAGGTAGTTAGACATGGTGGTCCAGTATCTTTCCTGCTGATGATCTATGGTCATCATTAGCTGGACCATGTGACCAGAAGTGAGATGGCCACCATGAAGGATGCTGTGAGTACGCTGATCTTGCTGCTGACGTCTCCTGATGATATTACTGCATTGCAATAAAATATGAATAATCATTAAATTAAAGTAAACTAGTCCACCCAAAAACAACTTAACAAAGTGATCCCAATGTGACAATTTAATAATAGACCAGGATTATAAAAATTATGAATATTCATTCTTTCTAAACTGAACCAATAATATATTTATATGTTTGTGGACCTACAAGTCCTTTGAAATAATAGACAGCATGTTAGTTAAAGTCACAGCCAAGAATAACCCCAACCTCAGAATGATTCCCGAATTTACTAATAGACTACTTGTTATTACTACATTTACACTTACATTTACGGCATTTAGCAGACGCTCTTATCCAGAGCGACTTACAAAATGCTTTGCATCTGATCACAGAATTCATCCTAGGTAATAGTATGGATAGGCCAGAATTCAAGATACAATTGAATCAGACTACTACTAAACTACAGGAGTCAATGTCATTACCTAGTGTTTTGCAAGTTAGACGTTTGCCAAGAAGCACAAATAACCATAGACAAACATACAATTTAATAACAACTGCAAGTGGTATCAGCTGAGTTAGTGCTCTGGTTATTACTACTGTTGCTATTGTTTGAACCCCTTTTTTTGTCACAAGACTATGAGTTTCCAGAAAGTGTGTAGCTGAATGACTTACCAGTGCCATTCACTATAATGTTAGAGGTGAAGATCTGAAAAGGGAGGGTGTTGTTTTGGGCTGCTCTTATGATCGTGTTTCCAATCTGGGTGCTGTTGGGCAGTGTGGCAGAGGCGGCGAAAACCAGACTGATGGAGTTTTGGATACTGGTAGCACGAACACCTCCATCACTGTATGGGCAAATATAAAGAGAGCCAGAAGGAAAGACAATGTTAACTATCATTTGGCTATGAAAGGTTAAGAAAGAGAACATGAGTGGGTCCTATTGGAAACCTGAGCTACTTTAAATCAGTTTTGGATTGTCTTAAATCTACACACATGTATGCAGGTAATTAGCATAACAATGTAATTACCTGAAATTCAAAACTGACAACGTGCTGAAAGAGGTAGGGTAGTCAGCGGTGAAAAATGGGACAAGCTACAAAGAGAATAAATATGTTGTTAAAAAACATAAATGATACTTTTTTCAATGACAAATATAACCTCATCAACAGATTATTTCAGACTTACTCCTGATTGGATCATCGATGACCTGCTTGTGAATAAAGATGAAGATGAATTTGAGAGATCATTGCTATATGTGCCATTTGATAGAAACGTCACGGGTATTGTTTGTGGATAACCTGAACGATACAAAATAGAAAAAAAAGTTAAAAGTTTGTTCCTTTTCTTCTTTGTACTTTAATCTGAAGTAAATACTACAGGGAACAGAAACACACACGGCGGCTGTCACACGGCTATTACAGATATCAAAAACAATGAATACAACGCGGATGGGAAACAGACGAACGGGATTAACAAGGCAAGCAACATTACATGGGACAACTCAAGCATACGAGGAACAAGAATGAATAAGCATATAAACTCGTCAACCGGAATACATGGGCAACAAGGAAAACAGCGAATAACCAGAAAGCGTTAAATAGTGATGGGCAAATGACACCGATGATTGGGCGCGTGTGTCACTCTTCGTGAAGCGGAGTGATTCCAAACACCAGCGTCGCGTGACCGATGACGTCGAAGCTTCGAACATCGTCGCTGTTTCGCTTTGCGCTTCGTTGCTTCTGTTTTGAAGCTTTTCGTTGGCTCATAGTCTTTCAGTGTGTGGCATTGGCTCACGGCGTTTTAATGCGTTCTGAGCCAATGGCATCTTGACAGGTTTGAGAAATTTGAGTGGTTTGGTGTATCGTTACACGTCACCCTTAACCAACATTAAACCCATAATTTGCATTTAGTCGATGGGTTAATCTGGAACGTGTTAAATTATGGGGGAGAGCGTCTGTATATTTTATTGTAATGACTATATAATCATTATTTGGTATGAATGAACAAAACGTGCCACATAATTGAAACAGTACCATTGCTTCAGTGATGCTTTTAGAGGTTGTCCACCAGATGTCACCGTCACTGAAGCCTTGAAGCTAAGAATCTTTTTCTGCACAATTGTTAGGAAAGTTTCGGTGCCTCATGAGGCTCCATTTGCCCATCACTAGCCTTAAACTAAGACATTGGACAACCAAAGAAACTAGAACAGGGAATACAAATGCAGCGAATATACACATACCGTAGAACGACACAAAATAGAGAACGAACCGGGATCAGGGAAACTAAGAGCGGGAGAGACCGCCAGCGGAAAACACAGAATAACAGAGACAATGCCCGACAACTGAGAAGACTGAACATAAGTGTTTAAATACACTCAAACAAGATACGCGGACCAGTACGACAGAGAGCTGGTAGAGGAGGTGCGGAGCGGAGCTAGACGTAACAAGTATCCTGGTTTGACTCACTTGTGACAGTGATTGAGTTTGTGTCGACTGTCAGGTTGAATCCTGTGGCTGATGGATTTGAAGCAGCCTCTTTTAGAACAGCTGCTACATCTGTTCCACTGGGGAGTGGTGCTGTGCTAGTTTGATTGAAGAATAACTCGATCTCTGCTTGCACATTCTGAGCACGTGTGGTCCCAGGACTGGAGAGAGAGAGAAATAATGCAACAAAATAAAATATATATATATATATATATATATATATATATATATATATATATATATATATATATATATATATATATATAAATAATGATATGACTAGCTTTTCTAGGCACTCAAATCTATACCATGTACAAAATAAAAACAACAAAAGAAAACTATTTTAAATAAATGAGCATTGATTGAATAGATGCTACATGAGAGTAAAATGTATAGAATGCCTGGACTCTAATTGTTGTCTCTTACCTAAAGCCTCGCACATTGGTCTTGAGGAATTTGGGTCCATACTTTTCCTTGTACAGTTTGTCAAGCTACAAAGACAAATTTTCATAACTGTTTATTAATCCTGCCATTAGAATTTTTTCTTTTTTTGTTGTGCTATTTTTTGAGTAACAATTATGTATTTCAAATTTTACAAGAATTGCCTTTTATTCAGAAAAGCACATTGTGTCCAATACACTTTTAAAATAATATCAGATATCTAAGAAAAAAATATATATATTTTTGTATTAGTGTTATACTCACCGGTGCAGTAACTTGAGCAGATAAGGTTTTGAACTCTTGACTCGTGGGATCACTGTATGCTACAGTATACACTACCATAATGACACATGTGAAGAGAATAGCTGGGGGTGGATTTGTTGGTGCAGGTGTCATGGTTACAGCAAATGTTGTAGTTGTTATTGTGGTTGTACTAATTGTTGTAGTAGTTGCTTTTGTGGTAGTAGTAGTTGTTGGAGTAGTAGTCTTTGCTCTTGTGGTAGTGGTAGTAGTTGGAGTAGTGGTAGTTGCTCTTGTGGTAGTAGTAGTTGTTGGAGTAGTAGTCTTTGCTCTCGTGGTAGTAGTAGTTGCTGTAGTAGTAGTAGTTGTTGGAGTAGTAGTATTTGCTTTTGTGGTAGTAGTAGTTGTTGGAGTAGTGGTAGTTGCTCTTGTGGTAGAAGAAGTTGTTGGAGTAGTAGTCTTTGCTCTTGTGGTAGTAGTAGTTGCTGTAGTAGTAGTTGCTTTTCTGGTAGTAGTTGTTGGAGTAGTAGTAGTTGCTCTTGTGGTAGTAGTAGTAGTAGTTGGAGTAGTAGTAGTTGCTCTTGTGGTAGTAGTTGCAGTAGTTGTAGTTTCTGTTGTTGGAGTAGTAGTAATTGCTCTTGTGGTAGTAGTGGTTGATGGAGTAGTTGTAGTTGCTGTTGGAGCTGTAGTAGTTGCTCTTGTGGTAGAAGTACTAGTAGAACTTTGAATATTTGGTTGCAGTGTTGTTGCAGCTCTGGCTGTGGATGTGCTGGGTGGGATAGTAGTAGTAGAAGTAGGAGTAGTTTTCACAGTGATAGATGGGGCTGAAGTAGCACTATTTACTTGAATAGTTGTTCCAACTCCTGATGTAACATTATTTATTGTTCTGGTAGTTGTAACATTTGTAGTAGTACTTGTAGCATTAGCAGTTGTAGTAGACGTATTTGTAGTTCTACTTGTTAGAGTTGCAATTGTTCTTCCTGTTGCTGTTGTTGTCATTTCTGATGTTGTTAAAGTAGTACTTGATGGAGTAAGTGGTGCAGTGGTAGATGCTGCTGAAACAGTAGTATTTACTGGTATAGTTGTATTTGTTGGACTAGTAACATTTGTTGGTGGTGTCTTATCTCTTATATTTGGTGTGATGATAGTAGTATTGGTCACAGTGAATGGAGTGGTTGCCACTGGTATAACAGTAGTTAGTGATATAATTGTTGTAGTTGCACTTATTTGTGTTGTTGTTGAAACAGAAATATTTGTTGCTGGTGTAGATGTTGGTTTTGTTGGTGGTCCTCCTGTGGCGACAGTCTTCGTTTTACTCACAGCAGTTGTAAATGTACTGAGTACTGGGATTGTTGTAGTATTGTGTAGTGGGATTGTTGATATAGTAGTTGTTGATGAAGTACTTGTTGTTGGAGCAGCTGTAGTAGTCATGGATGTTGCTAGAGTAGTTGATGGGGTATTTGGTGCTTCTGTTGTGCCTGATTCTTTTATTGTGGTAGCAGTAGTTGTTGCGGTTGTTGGAGTGCTAGATGGCATAGCTGTGCTTGGAGTAGTTGTAACAGTAATGGTTGTTTCTACAGTACTTTTCGGTGTTGATTGTGTTTCTGTTGTAGTTGGACCAGTTGTTGCAGTTGTTATAGAAGTTGGTATAGTAGTTATTGCTGGAGTTGTTGTTGGAGCAGCTGTCGTAGTCATGGATGTTGCTAGAGTAGTTGATGGGGTATTTAGTGCTTCTGTTGTGTCTAATTCTTTTATTGTGGTAGCAGTAGTTGTTACAGTTGTTGGAGTGCTAGACGGCATAGCTGTGCTTGGAATAGTTGTAACAGTAGTAGATGTTTCTACAGTACTTTTTGGTATTGATTGTGCTTCTGTTGTAGTCGGACCAGTTGTTACAGTTGTTATAGTTGTTGGTATAGTAGTTGTTGCTGGAGTACTTGTTGTAGCAGCTGTAGTAGTCATGGATGTTGCTAGAGTAGTTGATGGGGTATTTAGTGCTTCTGTTGTGTCTGATTCTTTTATTGTGGTAGCAGTAGTTGTTACAGTTGTTGGAGTGCTAGACGGCGTAGCTGTACTTGGAGTAGTTGTGACAGTAGTAGATGTTTCTACAGTACTCTTTGGTGTTGATTGGGCTTCTGTTGTAGTAGGACTAGTGGTTGCAGTTGTTATAGTTGTTGGTATAGCAGTTGTTGTTGGAGTACTTGTTGGAGGAGCTGTAGTGGTCATGGATGTTGGCAGAGTAGTTGATGGGGTATTTAGTGCTTCTGTTGTGTCTGATAATTTTATTGTGGTAGCAGCAGTTGATACAGTTGTTGGAGTGCTAGTTGGCATAGCACTGGATTCAGTTTTGCTTGGAGTAGTTGTAACAGTAGTAGATGTTTCTACAGTACTTTTCGGTGTTGATTGTGTTTCAGTTGTAGTAGGACCAGTGGTTGCAGTTGTTATAGTTGTTGGTATAGCGGTTGTTGCTGAAGTACTTGTTGTTGGAGCAGCAGTAGTAGTCATGGATGTTGCTGGAGTAGTTGATGGGGTATTTAGTGCTTCTGTTGTGTCTGATTCTTTTATTGTGGTAGCAGCAGTTGTTACAGTTGTTGGAGTCCTAGATGGCATAGCTGTGCTTAGAGTAGTAGTACCAGTAATGGTTGTTTCTACAGTACTTTTCGGTGTTGATTGTGTTTCTGTTGTAGTTGGACCAGTTGTTGCAGTTGTTATAGAAGTTGGTATAGTAGTTATTGCTGGAGTTGTTGTTGTTGGAGCAGCTGTCGTAGTCATGGATGTTGCTAGAGTAGGTGATGGGGTATTTAGTGCTTCTGTTGTGTCTGATTCTTTTATTGTGGTAGCAGTAGTTGTTACAGTTGTTGGAGTGCTAGACGGCGTAGCTGTACTTGGAGTAGTTGTGACAGTAGTAGATGTTTCTACAGTACTCTTTGGTGTTGATTGGGCTTCTGTTGTAGTAGGACTAGTGGTTGCAGTTGTTATAGTTGTTGGTATAGCAGTTGTTGTTGGAGTACTTGTTGGAGGAGCTGTAGTGGTCATGGATGTTGGCAGAGTAGTTGATGGGGTATTTAGTGCTTCTGTTGTGTCTGATAATTTTATTGTGGTAGCAGCAGTTGATACAGTTGTTGGAGTGCTAGTTGGCATAGCACTGGATTCAGTTTTGCTTGGAGTAGTTGTAACAGTAGTAGATGTTTCTACAGTACTTTTCGGTGTTGATTGTGTTTCAGTTGTAGTAGGACCAGTGGTTGCAGTTGTTATAGTTGTTGGTATAGCGGTTGTTGCTGAAGTACTTGTTGTTGGAGCAGCAGTAGTAGTCATGGATGTTGCTGGAGTAGTTGATGGGGTATTTAGTGCTTCTGTTGTGTCTGATTCTTTTATTGTGGTAGCAGCAGTTGTTACAGTTGTTGGAGTCCTAGATGGCATAGCTGTGCTTAGAGTAGTAGTACCAGTAATGGTTGTTTCTACAGTACTTTTCGGTGTTGATTGTGTTTCTGTTGTAGTTGGACCAGTTGTTGCAGTTGTTATAGAAGTTGGTATAGTAGTTATTGCTGGAGTTGTTGTTGTTGGAGCAGCTGTCGTAGTCATGGATGTTGCTAGAGTAGGTGATGGGGTATTTAGTGCTTCTGTTGTGTCTAATTCTTTTATTGTGGTAGCAGTAGTTGTTACAGTTGTTGGAGTGCTAGACGGCATAGCTGTGCTTGGAATAGTTGTAACAGTAGTAGATGTTTCTACAGTACTCTTTGGTGTTGATTGGGCTTCTGTTGTAGTAGGACCAGTGGTTGCAGTTGTTATAGTTGTTGGTATAGCAGTTGTTGTTGGAGTACTTGTTGGAGGAGCTGTAGTGGTCATGGATGTTGGCAGAGTAGTTGATGGGGTATTTAGTGCTTCTGTTGTGTCTGATAATTTTATTGTGGTAGCAGCAGTTGATACAGTTGTTGGAGTGCTAGTTGGCAAAGCACTGGATTCAGTTTTGCTTGGAGTAGTTGTAACAGTAGTAGATGTTTCTACAGTACTTTTCGGTGTTGATTGTGTTTCAGTTGTAGTAGGACCAGTGGTTGCAGTTGTTATAGTTGTTGGTATAGCGGTTGTTGCTAAAGTACTTGTTGTTGGAGCAGCAGTAGTAGTCATGGATGTTGCTGGAGTAGTTGATGGGGTATTTAGTGCTTCTGTTGTGTCTGATTCTTTTATTGTGGTAGCAGCAATTGTTACAGTTGTTGGAGTGCTAGATGGCATAGCTGTACTTAGAGTAGTAGTACCAGTAATGGTTGTTTCTACAGTACTTTTCGGTGTTGATTGTGTTTCTGTTGTAGTTGGACCAGTTGTTGCAGTTGTTATAGAAGTTGGTATAGTAGTTATTGCTGGAGTTGTTGTTGTTGGAGCAGCTGTAGTAGTCATGGATGTTGCTAGAGTAGTTGATGGGGTATTTAGTGCTTCTGTTGTGTCTGATTCTTTTATTGTGGTAGCAGTAGTTGTTAGAGTTGTTGGAGTGCTAGACGGCGTAGCTGTACTTGGAGTAGTTGTGACAGTAGTAGATGTTTCTACAGTACTCTTTGGTGTTGATTGGGCTTCTGTTGTAGTAGGACTAGTGGTTGCAGTTGTTATAGTTGTTGGTATAGCAGTTGTTGTTGGAGTACTTGTTGGAGGAGCTGTAGTGGTCATGGATGTTGGCAGAGTAGTTGATGGGGTATTTAGTGCTTCTGTTGTGTCTGATAATTTTATTGTGGTAGCAGCAGTTGATACAGTTGTTGGAGTGCTAGTTGGCATAGCACTGGATTCAGTTTTGCTTGGAGTAGTTGTAACAGTAGTAGATGTTTCTACAGTACTTTTCGGTGTTGATTGTGTTTCAGTTGTAGTAGGACCAGTGGTTGCAGTTGTTATAGTTGTTGGTATAGCGGTTGTTGCTGAAGTACTTGTTGTTGGAGCAGCAGTAGTAGTCATGGATGTTGCTGGAGTAGTTGATGGGGTATTTAGTGCTTCTGTTGTGTCTGATTCTTTTATTGTGGTAGCAGCAGTTGTTACAGTTGTTGGAGTCCTAGATGGCATAGCTGTGCTTAGAGTAATAGTACCAGTAATGGTTGTTTCTACAGTACTTTTCGGTGTTGATTGTGTTTCTGTTGTAGTTGGACCAGTTGTTGCAGTTGTTATAGAAGTTGGTATAGTAGTTATTGCTGGAGTTGTTGTTGTTGGAGCAGCTGTAGTAGTCATGGATGTTGCTAGAGTAGTTGATAGGGTATTTAGTGCTTCTGTTGTGTCTGATTCTTTTATTGTGGTAGCAGTAGTTGTTACAGTTGTTGGAGTGCTAGACGGCATAGCTGTGCTTGGAATAGTTGTAACAGTAGTAGATGTTTCTACAGTACTCTTTGGTGTTGATTGGGCTTCTGTTGTAGTAGGACCAGTGGTTGCAGTTGTTATAGTTGTTGGTATAGCAGTTGTTGTTGGAGTACTTGTTGGAGGAGCTGTAGTGGTCATGGATGTTGGCAGAGTAGTTGATGGGGTATTTAGTGCTTCTGTTGTGTCTGATAATTTTATTGTGGTAGCAGCAGTTGATACAGTTGTTGGAGTGCTAGTTGGCAAAGCACTGGATTCAGTTTTGCTTGGAGTAGTTGTAACAGTAGTAGATGTTTCTACAGTACTTTTCGGTGTTGATTGTGTTTCAGTTGTAGTAGGACCAGTGGTTGCAGTTGTTATAGTTGTTGGTATAGCGGTTGTTGCTAAAGTACTTGTTGTTGGAGCAGCAGTAGTAGTCATGGATGTTGCTGGAGTAGTTGATGGGGTATTTAGTGCTTCTGTTGTGTCTGATTCTTTTATTGTGGTAGCAGCAATTGTTACAGTTGTTGGAGTGCTAGATGGCATAGCTGTACTTAGAGTAGTAGTACCAGTAATGGTTGTTTCTACAGTACTTTTCGGTGTTGATTGTGTTTCTGTTGTAGTTGGACCAGTTGTTGCAGTTGTTATAGAAGTTGGTATAGTAGTTATTGCTGGAGTTGTTGTTGTTGGAGCAGCTGTAGTAGTCATGGATGTTGCTGGAGTAGTTGATAGGGTATTTAGTGCTTCTGTTGTGTCTGATTCTTTTATTGTGGTAGCAGTAGTTGTTACAGTTGTTGGAGTGCTAGACGGCATAGCTGTGCTTGGAATAGTTGTAACAGTAGTAGATGTTTCTACAGTACTTTTTGGTGTTGATTGTGCTTCTGTTGCAGTCGGACCAGTTGTTACAGTTGTTATAGAAGTTGGTATAGTAGTTGTTGCTGGAGTTGTTGTTGTTGGAGCAGCTGTAGTAGTCATGGATGTTGCTAGAGTAGTTGATGGGGTATTTAGTGCTTCTGTTGTGTCTGATTCTTTTATTGTGGTAGCAGTAGTTGTTACAGTTGTTGGAGTGCTAGACGGCATAGCTGTACTTGGAGTAGTTGTGACAGTAGTAGATGTTTCTACAGTACTCTTTGGTGTTGATTGGGCTTCTGTTGTAGTAGGACCAGTGGTTGCAGTTGTTATAGTTGTTGGTATAGCAGTTGTTGTTGGAGTACTTGTTGGAGGAACTGTAGTAGTCATGGATGTTGCTAGAGTAGTTGATGGGGTATTTAGTGCTTCTGTTGTGTCTGATACTTTTATTGTGGTAGCAGCAGTTGATACAGTTGTTGGAGTGCTGGTTGGCATAGCACTGGATTCAGTTTTGCTTGGAGTAGTTGTAACAGTAGTAGATGCTTCTACAGTACTTTTCGGTGTTGATTGTGTTTCAGTTGTAGTAGGACCAGTGGTTGCAGTTGTTATAGTTGTTGGTATAGCGGTTGTTGCTGAAGTACTTGTTGTTGGAGCAGCTGTAGTAGTCATGGATGTTGCTAGAGTAGTTGATAGGGTATTTAGTGCTTCTGTTGTGTCTGATTCTTTTATTGTGGTAGCAGTAGTTGTTACAGTTGTTGGAGTGCTAGACGGCATAGCTGTGCTTGGAATAGTTGTAACAGTAGTAGATGTTTCTACAGTACTTTTTGGTGTTGATTGTGCTTCTGTTGTAGTCGGACCAGTTGTTACAGTTGTTATAGTAGTTGGTATAGTAGTTGTTGCTGGAGTTGTTGTTGTTGGAGCAGCTGTAGTAGTCATGGATGTTGCTAGAGTAGTTGATGGGGTATTTAGTGCTTCTGTTGTGTCTGATTCTTTTATTGTGGTAGCAGTAATTGTTACAGTTGTTGGAGTGCTAGACGGCATAGCTGTACTTGGAGTAGTTGTGACAGTAGTAGATGTTTCTACAGTACTGTTTGGTGTTGATTGGCTTTCTGTTGTAGTAGGACCAGTGGTTGCAGTTGTTATAGTTGTTGGTATAGTAGTTGTTGCTGGAGTACTTGCTGTAGCAGCTGTAGTAGTCATGGATGTTGCTAGAGTAGTTGATGGGGTATTTAGTGCTTCTGTTGTGTCTGATTCTTTTATTGTGGTAGCAGTAGTTGTTACAGTTGTTGGAGTGCTAGACGGCATAGCTGTACTTGGAGTAGTTGTGACAGTAGTAGATGTTTCTACAGTACTCTTTGGTGTTGATTGGGCTTCTGTTGTAGTAGGACCAGTGGTTGCAGTTGTTATAGTTGTTGGTATAGCAGTTGTTGTTGGAGTACTTGTTGGAGGAGCTGTAGTGGTCATGGATGTTGGCAGAGTAGTTGATGGGGTATTTAGTGCTTCTGTTGTGTCTGATACTTTTATTGTGGTAGCAGCAGTTGATACAGTTGTTGGAGTGCTGGTTGGCATAGCACTGGATTCAGTTTTGCTTGGAGTAGTTGTAACAGTAGTAGATGTTTCTACAGTACTTTTCGGTGTTGATTGTGTTTCAGTTGTAGTAGGACCAGTGGTTGCAGTTGTTATAGTTGTTGGTATAGCGGTTGTTGCTGAAGTACTTGTTGTTGGAGCAGCAGTAGTAGTCATGGATGTTGCTGGAGTAGTTGATGGGGTATTTAGTGCTTCAGTTGTGTCTGATTCTTTTATTGTGGTAGCAGCAGTTGTTACAGTTGTTGGAGTGCTAGATGGCATAGCTGTGCTTAGAGTAGTAGTACCAGTAATGGTTGTTTCTACAGTACTTTTCGGTGTTGATTGTGTTTCTGTTGTAGTTGGACCAGTTGTTGCAGTTGTTATAGAAGTTGGTATAGTAGTTATTGCTGGAGTTGTTGTTGTTGGAGCAGCTGTAGTAGTCATGGATGTTGCTAGAGTAGTTGATAGGGTATTTAGTGCTTCTGTTGTGTCTGATTCTTTTATTGTGGTAGCAGTAGTTGTTACAGTTGTTGGAGTGCTAGACGGCATAGCTGTGCTTGGAATAGTTGTAACAGTAGTAGATGTTTCTACAGTACTTTTTGGTGTTGATTGTGCTTCTGTTGCAGTCGGACCAGTTGTTACAGTTGGTATAGTAGTTGTTGCTGGAGTACTTGTTGTTGTTGGAGCAGCTGTAGTAGTCATGGATGTTGCTAGAGTAGTTGATGGGGTATTTAGTGCTTCTGTTGTGTCTGATTCTTTTATTGTGGTAGCAGTAGTTGTTACAGTTGTTGGAGTGCTAGACGGCGTAGCTGTACTTGGAGTAGTTGTGACAGTAGTAGATGTTTCTACAGTACTGTTTGGTGTTGATTGGGTTTCTGTTGTAGTAGGACCAGTGGTTGCAGTTGTTATAGTTGTTGGTATAGTAGTTGTTGCTGGAGTACTTGTTGTAGCAGCTGTAGTAGTCATGGATGTTGCTAGAGTAGTTGATAGGGTATTTATTGCTTCTGTTGTGTCTGATTCTTTTATTGTGGTAGCAGTAGTTGTTACAGTTGTTGGAGTGCTAGACGGCATAGCTGTACTTGGAGTAGTTGTAACAATAGTAGATGTTTCTACAGTACTTTTCGGTGTAGATTGTGTGTCTGTTTTAGTAGGACCAGTGGTTGCAGTTGTTATAGTTTTTGGTATAGTAGTTGTTGTTGGAGCAGCTGTAGTAGTTATGGATGTTGCTGGAGTAGTTGATGGGGTATTTAGTGCTTCTGTAGTGTCTGATTCTGTTATTGTGGTAGCAGTAGCTGATGTAGTTGTTGTAGTGTTAGTTGGCATAGCACTGGATACAGTTGTGCTTGGAGTAGTTGTAACAGTAGTAGCTATTTCTACAATACTTTTCGGTGTTGATTGTGCGTCTGTTGTAGTAGCACCAGTTGCAGTTGTTATAGTTGTTGGTATAGCGGTTGTTGCTGAACTACTTCTTGTTGGAGCAGCTGTAGTAGTTATGGATGTTGCTGGAGTAGTTGATTGGGTATTTAGTGCTTCTGTTGTGTCTGATTCTTTTATTGTTGTAGCAGTAGTTGTTACAGTTGTTGGCAAAGATGTTAGTGTAGTAGATGTTACTGGAGTACTAGTAGTAGAACTAGAGGGAGTCGTTTCTGGAGTTGTTGGTGCTGTTGTGGTGGCAGTGTTTGGTGTTGTATTTATTGCTGTTGGCATAGTTGCTGGTGTAGTAGATGTAACAGGAGTAGTAGTAATTACTGAAGTACTAGTTGTTCTTGTCGTTGGAGTAGTTAGAGATGAAGCTAGGATAGTTGTGGATGCTCCTGGCGTGGCCATTGATGGAGTTGTAGCAGTAGAAGCTGTTACAGTTGTCAGCTCAAGTGTTACTGGAGTGCTAGTAACTACTGCAGTATTTGTTATGGTTGGTGTTGGAGAAGATAGAGATGTTGCTGGAACAGTTGGTGATGCTCCAGATGTGGCAGTGTTTGTTGTGGTATTAGCACTATCTGTTACAGTTGATGGCATAGAAGTTAATGTAGTAGGTGATGCAGAAGTGATAGTATTTGTTATGGTTGTTGTTGGATTCTGAACAGTAGTAGTTGCAGATGTTCCTGGAATTAAAAGAGAATACAGACAGGATATTGTGAAGTTCAAATCCACAAGAATAACGTGAAATTTTGAAATATGGTTTAAATATGTAATATGGGAAGTCATCATGAAAGCTGTGGCTTACCCACAAGAATAAACATCATAGTCCATACTTTTCCATTCATCTTGAAATAAGACCTTAAATGGTACATAATATATGTCATTATTATTAGCCTTTCATATTCAGTTTAGGGGTGTGATGCGATTTAAAAAAAATTATAGAATTAATCGGAAGCTTTGTAATTAATTAATCGAAATTAATCGCATTATAATTGCATTTCAGTATTTAACATGAGAAATATTAATTTAAGTTTGAATGATGAATGAATCAATGAACATAATCATAAACTTCAACATCTTGTTTATTTTTCCACCAGTCTACTACACAGAACAATAGATGAGTGCAGAAAACAGTTCAGAACACTGGAAATTCTGACCAAAAATGTTGTTTAATTTTGGGAGTTTTGCTCAGGATATTGGAAGAATTGAAGTAAATCAGAAGATGTTTTTTAATACCATTTTAGATGGTAGCCTATATTTTTCTTTAATTTCCCAGGCCTCTGCCACAGACATCTCCATAGTGCCTAGAAGTGGTCTTCTGCATGTTCAAAGCAAATGACTGGATCTTCCATTCATCATCTATAATATGAGCTGTCACACCAAGATAATTCTTGTTGCTAACAGAGATCCAGTGATCCCCAGTCAGAGCCACATTTGTGGCGTTCTTCACAATAACCTGTTTTACTTCCCTTTCCTCATCATACAGCTGCTGGATTTTCTTTGACATTGTCTTTCTGGACGGCAGTTCGTAACTTGCATCAGTTGACGCAGTGTGCAGCGCTTTTTGTAAGCCTTTATCTTCGACCACAGAGAGCGAACACTGCAAATATTGTGACGTGTCATGTATACAGGTGTGCGGAGTCGCGCGCTACGGCCACTCGCGAAAGTTTAATCCAGTCTTAATTAAGTTTAATCCAGTCTTAATGGTCCAATGAAGGTAATTTAAAAACCAGGACATTTCCTCACTTAAAAAAAACCCCCGGACGCCCTGGACAGGATGTGAAATACGGACATGTCCCGGGAAATACGGACGTTTGGTCAACATCATACTAGGAATACATTTAGCAGCTAAGTTATCATTACTGACCTGCGCATTAGCCCCAACATGTTTTGCGTTGAGGTGGTAACGAAGGGTGTAAGTGCTCCTGTGATAAGCGAACTCCTTCCTGCATAAAGTGCAAATAACACTATTTGTGTTCGTACTATTTGGAAGTTTCTTATATTTAAATTTCCCATCCACCAGCGTAGCCTCTTCAGTCATCTCCATCATGCTCATCTTATTGTGCGTCCATATAATCTGTATGCCCGGAACTCGTGCACTGAGAAACATTCCACGGTGCAAAAGTGTCTCATGCGTTAAAATGCGTAAATTTTTTTAGTGCGTTAATTTTCCTGTAATCAGAGCCGGCCCTGACCAATGTGGTGCCCTAGGCGAGATTTTGGTTGTCGCCCCCTGCATCATCAATCATCTGTTTTTTACACTCACACAGACATTGCAAAGCTTTATGTTTTTGATAAATATTTTTTATTTTATTTTAGAACGAAAACAACGTACAGTAAAACAGTAAAATCAGTATTAAAGAAACAAATAAAAACCAAGTGAATTAAATATTACAGTATAACTGTCACGGTGAGGCGGCCCCCTACCGGCCGCCTCTGTCCACAGCGGCTGTGTTGTTGTTGTTTTGTGACGTCGTGTACGCCCCTCAGGTGGGCGGAGCCCGTGATCCGTTCCCACCTGATGGTCGTTTGTCTGTCTATATATGCCTTGTCTTTGTTCCAGTTGACCGCTGGTCATTATATCCTTAATTCGGATCTATTGCACGGGTTTTAGGTTTGCACACTTTATATTAAACCATCCTTTTTCCCTGAGACTTGGCGTGATCGCTTCCTTTTTGTTGCTCACACCTGCCCGTCACAGAATGACCAGCCACCCTTCGGAAGCCGCCGAGTCTCTTTTTCTTTCTCCTTCGTTCGTGGTCATGTCTCGTGGTAAGTGTTTGTCTGCGTGGTGTCTGATTGAAGAGATCCGCCGTGCTTTTGTGTTGTTTGTGGCACGGCGAGGGACAGGGCTCTCGCCCTGGAAATACTCTTCGTGTTTGTTGTTTGTTTGTGTGTGTGAAGAGTTCCGCCGTGTTTTCGTGTTGTGTCCGTGGCACGGCGAAGACCAGGAATGTCTTCCTGGCGATAACTCTTCGTGTTGTTGTGAATGTGTGTATGCGTGAACGGACGTGTCGATCGATATGCGCGCTCGTTGTGTTATATGTTACATGTTCTGTGTGTGACGCTGGTGCCGCTCCTCACCGTCGCCTCGCTCCCCGTGTTGTCTTGTGTTTCATGTGGGGAGCGACTGCGAACGTGAGCGGCGCGTCACTGTGTCTGTTTATGGAGAGCGCGCGTTTGTGGGTCCCGTCTGTTTGTGTGTGCGCCGTTTTTTGTTTGCTTGTCTAGTCTTTGCGTGTGTGTTGTGTCCTAACGTGTTGTCTAATGTTTGCGTGTAATTCCACGCATGCTCCTCCCCCTGAATGTGTGTTTGGGGGGGACCGGCTGTGGTCCCGTGCCATGGGGTGTGGCACGGAGGGCGTCTCTCCCAAGGGAGGCCCTGAATAGGGTAAGGCGCGTTTGTGTTTTGTGTTTGTATGTGTGTGTGTGTGTGTGTGAGGGTGTGTTCTTTGTGCAGGTGCTTCTCCTTGGCAGTGTTCCTGGACCTTGTGGGGGTCTCCACCTGGCAGGAGCCCCCTTGTGTTGTGGGGTGACCGGAGCCCGGTCGTGAAGATCCCCTCCCCAGAGGGCTGGGGCCCCCGGATGTTTGGGGACCATGGGGCTCCGGTCTGAAAAGCTCCTGCTGGGGATGGAGATCCTCCCTCCTGCCCGGGGTGACCAGGAGGCCCTTGGGGCTGCTCCCTAGCCCGCGTCGGGGGTGCTCTGGGCCTCGGTCTCTGGCGCTCCTGGGTTGGGTGGAGGAGTCCACCTTGAGATGAGAGGCCCCGGGAGGGGTTGGCTCCCCAGGAGGCTGGGGTGACCCCTAGCAGAAGGCAGGGGTCAGCTCTGGGAGGAGGTAGGTCCAGGAGGTGAAGTAGCCACGCCTTGGAGAGGTAGCCTGCACACCCACACACACACAAGGGACGAGAGAGGAGCCGTAGCCCCTCGTCCTCACACCCATGGGGCTTACCAGCTGAATGCCGGTTAGGGCGTGAGGGCCCTGTGACCGACTGGGGCGTGGTTTTGTGTTGTTAACGGCCCGGTCGGTCCAGGGTCCCGCCCAGGGAGGTGAGCTGACTAATGTTATGTGTTTTGTGTTTCAGCTCGTGGACTGCAGGAGGTGTGTCCCTGCCTGTCCTTGCCTTCCTGCCCCTTCGTGTTGTTGTGCAGCCGCTGTGTGCCACACACCCAGTGGAGGGGAGTGCGGCTTGGTGGGGGGGTCTGTCACGGTGAGGCGGCCCCCTACCGGCCGCCTCTGTCCACAGCGGCTGTGTTGTTGTTGTTTTGTGACGTCGTGTACGCCCCTCAGGTGGGCGGAGCCCGTGATCCGTTCCCACCTGATGGTCGTTTGTCTGTTTATATATGCCTTGTCTTTGTACCAGTTGACCGCTGGTCATTATATCCTTAATTCGGATCTATTGCACGGGTTTTAGGTTTGCACACTTTATATTAAACCATCCTTTTTCCCTGAGACTTGGCGTGATCGCTTCCTTTTTGTTGCTCACACCTGCCCGTCACAATAACAATAAATATATTGCTCAAAAAATATTTTTAAACTATTTTAGATATAGTAGTGCAGAGAACAACTTTTAAATATTAATAATAAATACATATTGGTGTACTGAGGTGGAGGGATATGATTGCGCTTTGTGACAACATGTGTCGTGAAAAGCGCTATATAAATATATTTGATTTGATTGTGTAATGCTGCTTCACTGGAAGATGATAAGGTTGAGAATGCGTCTTCTGGTGGCTCAGGATGTGTAGAAACAGGATTTAAATATTTCAAAAGTGCATCTGAAAGGAACAGAGGAGTATGTGTGTGTTTTAATATATATTTATTTTAAAAACTTGCTGAGCTAAGCTAATAATAGCACCTACTAGGATTGGGCAGTATGATGGCAGTATTGTAAAACTGTGGCAGTATATTAACCATGTGACGTGACGCAACGTGCCAAATCTGTACTTTGAAAAATTTGGCGAATTCAGTAAAACGATCTGTGGTCGGGGTCAGCAGTTGGAACTCACTGATTGGTTATGGAGTGGCGGTTTTCACTAGGATCATACAGAGGGGGAAAAGCCATAATGACGACGAGTGCTAGTTATGAGTCAAGCGAACTGGTCTAAAACAAAAACACCACTGCTACAGATTGGCAGCATTTTGGATTTGTTTCAAATTAAAAGGGAGAGCCAGCAAACCTATATGAGTCAGTGTGTAAGATCTGCTTATAAACATTCTCCGCCAAAGATGGAAACACACCAACATGCATTCTCATATTAAAACGAAGCACCCTTCAAGTACAACATAGTATAGTGTAATTCACCATATTATATAGGGACTTGGACATTTTTTTCAAAATTATTTAATCACATTTAAAATAGTTTTATTAGATGCAGCACAATATAACTAAAAAAAGATGCCTCAATTGTCAAATTTGATCAAGCCAGTCGAAAGATATTCACATTTAAATCGGCCCTATTTTTTAATGCAATTGACCTAAAACCTGTGATCAAGAAATGTGCGCTAGTTTTAGCATGTGGTTAGTCCGTGCCCGACGTTATCATGGTTCATCAGACCAACACGTTCACTTGGGACGCTTAAAAAACTACCTTAAACTGTACAGACTGGGATAAATCTTCAGGAAACAATAAACAAGAATGTAATGTAATGGTCCACGTATCTATTAATATCTTTTGAACAGTCCCACAATGTTTTGAACGGTCCAAACGCGAAGTTAAAATTCAAGCAAGCTCAAAAAGAAACAGGAGCGCAAAATGCGAATTCTTCTAACGGGATGAGAGAAAGTGGACATTCACTTATGGCCTATTATGAAAACTCTGGGAAGAAACCTCCTAGAATCCGATGAAAACAGAGATTTTTTTTTACCGCGCGCTTGCGATGACTGATTTCGCTTAGACAGTGCGACCGGAGAAAAATGGCCGCAGCTCAATCATTATCATGCGGAAATGTCCAAGTCCCTATATTATATTACCTTTGGTTTCTTCCTCCTCTTTTCTCATTTTTCTCCCCTGGGGGCTCATGTACAAAGACTTGCGTGGATTTCTTACTAAAAATTGGCGTACGTACAAATCCAGAAAATGGCTATAAAAAATCCGGATGTATCAAACTGTGCGTACGCCGGAATCCATGTCTAAACAAACCTTGTCTAAACGGGGAAAAAAGAGGAACTTCACCAAACGTGAAAGTAAAGACGCTCCTGAATGAGGTAGAGGTGCGGAAAAAATGTTGGTTTGGCACATTGTGGCATTACAGCAAAGCGCAAAAGGTCTGAGTGGGATAGCGTGTGTGAAACTTTAAATGTCGTGGGGTCAGAATAATGTACCTAAAAATATCAGTGATGCGCACACTAGCATCAGCGACTCAATAAAATAATTGGTTAAAATTTGCGCTGCGCATTAATTTGTCCTGGCTCTGGGTTCGCTGGGTGCTCCACCACCTCTAACAATGGCACGGCATACCTGTGCACAACATTGTGCAGGACCCCACATGCCCTCACAATACGACACACCTTCTCTGACCGATACACGAGCATCTCCCAGTCCTGTCCAGTCAGCGCCACCGGCTTTCCAGCTGCCCAATCGCCCTCTCCACGACTGACCGGGTGGAGAATGGAGAGATTGTATCTCTGCTCCCGGTCAGTCTGTGGATTACAAAGGGTCATCAGCCCCATCTTGAGCACATAGCTGCTGTTTTCTAAGTAATTTAACAATTACCCATGTTTAAAATGAAATATTCTAAGCTGGAAATGTCAAATGCTTTTTATTTAAATGCTTAAATTTTGTTGCTTACCAAGAAGCCACCCGTCACGCACTCTGCTAGCTTGTAATCCCAACCATGCAGTTTATAAGGATGTACGAATCATTGGTTGATCCAGGCCAATGTGCCACTACATTAGTAAGTTTTTACATCACAGATTAGTTGCACATTTATGGAATTAAAGTGCTTTCTATTCACATAAGCAAATTCCTCCTCAGATGGTGCCTTTATAGAAATGTGTGTGCTGTCGATTGCTCCGATTACATTAGGGTTGCATTATCGCTGCAAATTGCGCTTTAATGTTTGCCTGGTCAACCGCTTCATATGGGAACTTTAAATGCCTAGCTGACATGCAGATGATCCCATCCAAAACAGCATGGCCCGGCTCAAAGATGACTGGGACATCCCGACCGGGCTGCTAGTTCTCTTTGAAACAAGCCAGTCGCCAGGAAGCCGAGCATTGTCGCTGGCAATGCGCAACTCCTCGCGTTTCTCTCTCCAAAACTGGACCCAACTCAGCACAAGAGGACAGTTCTTGGAAATCTGAAACGGCTTATAAGCCAGTCATCATCATGGGCTAAAGAATCATAATGGTCGCGGAAAACGCGCTCTCTGACCGTTTGCGTGAAACATAGCGTACGCAATGTTTTTGTGCGTACGCACCGTTCGTACATGAGGCCCCTGGGCACCAGAGAACTTCGGTCTTTTTGGCATCTTTCCGGAGAGATGACACTCACTCTGTGGCGTTGTTTTTTCCCCACAGAGAAACAGTAACGAGGTGCACAGAGCGAGCGGGGGGATGGGGCTGCGCGGGTGATTAATTTTATTTGGCGATTAATATTAATTTGACTAATATTATTAAACAATGAAGTTGTGCTTATTTTCATATTTATGAATTGTTCAATTGTAAATAAATAAATAACGCATTCACGCGAGCTCCCCCTGGACAGCCGGCGCCCCTAGCATTTGCCTATATCGCCTAATGGAAGGGCCGGCCCTGTGTACATCTGACCGTTTGCGTGAAACATAGCGTACGCAATGTTTTTGTGCGTACGCACCGTTCGTACATGAGGCCCCTGAGCACCAGAGAACTTCGGTCTTTTTGGCATCTTTCCGGAGAGATGACACTCACTCTGTGGCGTTGTTTTTTCCCCACAGAGAAACAGTAACGAGGTGCACAGAGCGAGCGGAGGGAGGGGGCTGCGCGGGTGATTAATTTTATTTGGTGATTAATATTAATTTGACTAATATTATTAAACAATGAAGTTGTGCTTATTTTCATATTTATGAATTGTTCAATTGTAAATAAATAAAAAATAAATAACGCATTCACGCGAGCGCTCCCTGGACAGCCGGCGCTCCTAGCGTTAGGAGATGGGAAGGGCCGGCCCTGCCTGTAATTAATTATTCGAAATTAACGCGTTAAAGTCCCACCACTAATTCAGTTATATAATTATTTTTTTTATGCACACAAGGTGAGCATAAGGTTGAGAATTACAGCAATGGGTTAATGTTCTAATTGCTTTGAAATTCGGCCTGTATATGAGTAGATGGTATGACAGTGATTGAATAGTAAAGCCAAAATATCTCTGGTGTCTATGAGGTGATTTAAATGTGTAAGTCAAAATACGTTTGTCTCTGGCGCCCCCTCCTGTATAATCTGTATAATGCTATATAATTCTTCCTTCTATATAATTCTTCCTACTATCAAGTCAAGTCAAGTCAAGAGAACTTTATTGTCAAAAATCTATGTAACAGAGTTAAAACAGAAGTTTGAAATTGCGTTTAGCCAGTTCCAATGTGCAGTTTAGCAAACATATAGATAGGACATTGATAATCACTCACTAACTCACTCACACACACACACACACACACACACACACACACACACACACACACACACACACACACACAAGCAGTGCAAATTAACATACTGTTACAAAATATTAACATAGTAATAGACACATACACACACACAGTGTGCAGTACAAAGGGCTAGACACACACACACACACACACACACACAGTATGCAGTAAAAAAAGTAGTGTACTTACTTAAGAGTAACCTTACTCTTTCAAGTTATAGCCTACACTATTTTGTTTTTGTTTTTTGCAGTGGTGTTTCATCAGATGTTTATGCTGATGTAACGTTCACATAGTCACTAATTTCTAATAAAAAATATTTAAACCTGCTGAAATTTGAATGGGCGTGGTTGATTGGTTGTCATAGATACAAGTCACAGTATTTTGCATATTGTATATGCTTTGCATGTTTTCCCTTAGCTAAATTATGAGAAAAGAAAACAGTAAATATCCCAGTCAGTTGATAGCCAGACATCTCTTAAAATTTGACATTGCTGATAGCTTGGAATGACGCACTATCAAACAAGTAGACACAAGTAGACTAGACTAAGATGCCATGACGACGATATCGTCTTGTTAGATGTGGTCGTCCAAAAGTGTTAGTATAAGGGGTGCATGATCTCATTGATCGGATGATTTCACGTTTTTTGCGTCATGGATCGTACCTTTTTTTCTGATCAGAATAAAAAGTATATCATGTGACATCATGATGCCATGAAAAAGGTTGCAAAAAGAAATAATGCAGATCTAAGCTTCACATTTTCCCACTGCAACCCCACACTGAGATTTATATCACTTTATCTACGTAAGAATTGGTCAGTCGAATTTTCGTGCCAATAACAAATATAACTAATATAATATTTTGGCCGGACGACGGCGGAAGTGCGCAAGACAGAGACAGAGAATCACCAGGGAGCTTGTGCGTGCGCCTCTAGGTTCTTATATTTCAGGTCTCTGAAACTTCAAAGTTTACTTAACACGTCTATATCCTAAATTATAGTCGTCATGTGTGAAATTGTACCACTGTCATTGATATTTCAGTCTATGAGCGATTTCTACTAATGATAATAACGCGTAAAAACGCTGTGGTGGTAATAAATCTTTACACACACAGGCACACCACGATTTAACAGGGTAACTAGGTCTAATAATAATAATAAGCTCACATAAAAATGCATTGAAGGAAAGGAAAGGGCAGGCATATTTTTGTGCTATCTCTGCTTTTAATTTGTTAAAAATTAACTTTTTATTGGTTTTATAAATTTATTCGTTTTTTTTCAGAAATTCGGCGTGAGAACTCGGAGCGGTCATTTTCTGCGTGGTCGTAGCGCTTGATTCGACGCTATTTAAATATTTGTTTTCAACCGTAAAAACTGCAGGGGACCAAAACCGCCCCCCCCCCCCCCCCCCCCCCCCCAAATTACTATGATATGCGGTCTGCTGTTGCCATGGCCCCCTCTTCTTGCTGCTTTTGTGTTTTATTCGCAACTCTTGTTTTTAATGAACATCTTGTTTATATCCTGCCTCCTCACAAAAGTCCTCTCTAAATATGTGCTCTTTCACAGTATGTTTGGGTGACTTTTTAAAGCATTTCTTTTAATGTACCCTGCTGCATTTCAACAACATCCTTCAAATATTAAATTCTATATATAAAAACTATAACATTAAAATCTAAGAGGTTGTAGGCCTATGCACTTTCTAATAACGTGCATTATTAGTGACTAGATGATGTTCGGATTTAACGGATTTAACGACGGCATGAAAAGCCAGGTATAAACACACCAAAAATACATTGCAGTCACGCAGACCATATTTGGAGTTGACCAGAGATGGATACTGATCACAAGTGTAAACTTAATGTGACTTCTGATTCCATTAATAAAATAAAACTCAAGCCCATGAAAGCAGCACCTGACAAAGTTCCTACACTAAAGCAGACACTGTTGCCTGTTGTAGGTGTTTTTTCCCCCATATTTGACAATATATGATACACTGGTGATAGCCAGCGAGGTTTTGGATAGATTAAATGAAGTAAAACAAAAACTGTGTGTGGTTTGGTGTGCTTTTTATTCAGCAAAGTACAGCCAGATCGCATCTGGTCACACCCAAGAATGCAGGGATGCAATTAATAATAAAATATGACATTTAAAGCACTTGTAGGGATGTACATGTTAATGATACTAGACTTTCTTTCTACAACTTTACAACTCTTTCAAAAAATTAAATGAGGGATCCAGAATTGTACTTGAAAAATTCCCAATATAAAAGCACCATGATCAGATCATTGTTTATTGAGGAATTTCCAATTCATGGATTCAGTATCTATTGATACTACAATATTGATTCATCAGCTTTGAATTTTATATATATTATTTTGATCTATAATGAATGTGATTAAATTAAATGTGACAATTTGTTCTGATTCATTTAAATATTGAGATTTGACACACTTAGACCAACTGAAAACTATTTTACCACTTAAATGACCATATTTATAATATTGATTTAGCACCTTTACATTTGATATATATTATTTTGATCCATATTGAAGGTGATTAAATATGTGGTCAAAATTGGGACGAGTGACAATTTGTTCTGATTCATTTAAATATTGAGATTTGACACACTTAGACCAACTGAAAACTATTTTACCACTTAAATGACCATATTTATAATATTGATTTAGCACCTTTAAATTTGATATATATTATTTTGATCCATAATGAATGTGATTAAATATGTGGTCAAAATTGAGACGAGTGACAATTTATGATTAATTTAGAAATTAAGATTTCACACATTTAGACCAACTGAAAAATATGTCAGGAAAACAGTAAGAAAGGCCTTAAATTGAAAGCAGTACAAAAAAGTGAAATGTGTAACTCACCAAGTTCCCTTGTGAAGTCAGTTTAGTTCATTCCTTATAAAATGTTTGTGATTCAGTGATGTATGGTGTGGTTCACCAGCCAAGTTCAGTCTTTGTAAAGCTGTGAGTCAGTTATATTCTGTGTTTTCTCCCAGATCCAGGATGGAGTGATGTTGCCCTATGAAGCAAGTTGTTAAAACAATACTGGCATTGGTTTGGGCTGTTTTATATGACAGGATGAGCATGACGTAGCTGTAGATGGTCTTTTACATATCTTAGTGATGATGATTGGGGGATGATGTGGATTCTAATAATATTTTTCTGTCTGGTTTGAAAGGTGCATTGTTCACAGGTTACACATTCCATATCGAGTGTCTTATCTTCATGAACAAAAACAAAACAAAATGACTGAAATGAACAGTTGTGCAATAACATGTTACAGATAATGACTTCATATTAATTTCAAAGTAAGTGTTATGGTGAAACACCTCTTGACCATCATTGGAGATTTAAATTAGAATATCATGGGAAGACATAGAAAATCTTACATTAATTACAATTTCAGTGTTAAATAATGTGAAGATGAAAAGATTTTCTTTTAGGTAGGGTTATCTATCTGCTAACATTCTTTCCATTGTTGAGTTCACAAACATCTTTATTCACAGATGACAGAATGACGGAATGACGTATTGTTCGGGACAGCACATGTTCCCCCTCACTGGATAGTTAGACAGACACCTGCTCTTTGTTAGCCACACCCTCCACTTCTGACTATGTAAAGATGGAATTTGTGCTTCCTCATTGCAAATTATTGCCAACTTATGCCGGATACTGAGCGTTCCATTTACCATGATGCTCTCTTGTGTTCTGACCTGCTTTCCTCGCAGACCTTGTTCCCTACCTCGCCCTTCCGGACTCTGCTACTGTGACGTGACCCTGGACTGGATCCTCATACCTACACCTGTGCCTTTTGCTGTTTGTTGTGTATGGTGCTTATCGCCTTCGGCGTTAGCCCCATTGTTAATAAAACAGGCACTTTTCCACACTTGGATCCTCCTGCGTCTGGTTGTTATTACGTTACACATATGTATAAACAGCAGTCTATTCCTAGATATTAACATGCATAAATGAGTCTCAGGCAGTGATCGTGGCATACTTATGTATGTGCAATATGTCACTATAGTAAATTTGGACATTTGTTTCATTTGGCCTTTTTATTACTATTTTAATGTAAATATGATATTTACAAGTATGCAAAAAAAGCTCATTTTCATTGTTTATATTTTAAAAAGTGAAGATTATTTAATATTTAAACGAGTTCAGTAGGTTAAATACTTCTACAACAGTACCCTGCCTACTTCCTCAAATCCCCAGTTTTACATCACTTTGCTTTTTAAGGCATTATTCTTGTTTCTTGGTTATGTTTTAATTGTGTATGTCCCAGTTAAAATCCCAGTACCACTTGGCTAATTCCACCCTATTAACTCAGAAAAGGCTTTCTCAGTGCATGCCTCCCAAACAGCTTGTTGGCATATACAGTGGGGAAAATAAGTATTTAGTCAGTCACCAATTGTGCAAGTTCTTCCACTTAAAAAGATAAGAGAGGCCGGTAATTGACATCATAGGTAGACCTCAACTATGAGAGACAAAATGTGAAAAAAAATTGAGAAAATCATTTTGTCTGACCTTTAAAGAATTTATTTGCAAATTATGGTGGAAAATAAGTATTTGGTCAATAACAAAAGTTCATCTCAATACTTTGTTGTATATCCTCTGTTGGCAATGACAGAGGTCAAACGTTTTCTGTAAGTCTTCACAAGGTTGGCACACACTGTTGCTGGTATGTTGGCCCACTCCTCCATGCAGATCTCCTCTAGATCAGTGATGTTTTGGGGCTGTCGGCGGGCAACATGGACTTTTAACTCCCTCCAAAGGTTTTCGATGGGATTGAGATCGGGAGACTGGCTAGGCCACTCCAGGACTTTGAAATGTTTCTTACGAAGCCACTCCTTTGTTGCCCTGGCAGTGTGCTTGGGATCATTATCATGCTGAAAGACCCAGCCACGTTTCATCTTTATTGCCCTTGCTGATGGAAGGAGGTTTGCACCCAAAATCTCACAATACATGGCCCCATTCATTCTTTCATGTACACGGACCAGTCGTCCTGGTCCCTTTGCAAAGAAACAGCCCCAAAGCATGATGTTGCCACCCCCATGCTTCACAGTTGGTATGGTATTCTTTGGATGCAACTCAGCATTCACTGTCCTCCAAACACGACAAGTTGTGTTTTTACCAAATAGTTCTACTTTGGTTTCATCTGACCATATGACATTCTCCCAATACTCTTCTGAAACATCCAAATGCTCTCTAGCAAACTTCAGACGTGCCTGGATATGGACTGGCTTAAGCAGGGGGACACGTCTGGCACTGCAAGATCTGAGTCCCTGGCGTAGTGTGTTGCTGATGGTAGCCTTTGTAACGTTGGTCCCAGCTTTCTGCAGGTCATTCACTAGATCCCCCCTTGTGGTTCTGGGATTTTTCCTAACCGTTCTTGTGATCATTTTGACCCCATGGGCTGAGATCTTGCGTGGAGCCCCAGATCGAGGGAGATTAGTAGTGGTCTCGTAGGTCTTCCATTTTCTGATTATTGCTCCCACAGTAGATTTCACACCAAGCTGCTTGCCTATTGCAGATTCAGTCTTCCCAGCCTGGTGCAGGTCTACAATTCGGTTTCTGGTGTCCTCCGACAGCTCTTTCGTCTTCACCATAGTGGAGTTTGGAGTGTGACTGTTTGAGGTTGTGGGCAGGTGTCTTTTATACTGTTAACAACTTCAAACAGGTGCCATTAATACAGGTAATGAGTGGGGGAAAGAGGAGCCTCTTAAATAAGAAGTTACAGGTCTGTGACAGCCAGAAATCTTGCTTGTTTGTAGGTGACCAAATACTTATTTTCCACCACTATTTGCAAATAAATTCTTTAAAAGTCAGACAAAATGATTTTCTCAATTTTTTTTCACATTTTGTCTCTCATAGTTGAGGTCTACCTATTATGTCAATTACAAGCCTCTCTCATCTTTTTAAGTGAGAGAACTTGCACAGTTAGTGACTGACTAAATACTTATTTTCCCCACTGTAGATAGTGCCTGATAGTTGTTTGGGAGACCTTGTAACCCCAATATGCTACCATTTGATTCAATTATCTTACAGTGAGCTTTGGATAACTTTTTATTTCTCTTACCATCCCCTGACTGTACCATAGCTCCGACTGTAGATGAGGGCATCTGTAGGTGAGCGGCTATTTTCTTGTAGCCTTTGCCTGATCGGTACACATCTGCCTTACTTGACTAGTGTGTTCTCTTGTCTTCTCCATGTTTAAGAGTGAGTTAGAGAAATAATCCTTTGTGTAATGTGATATTTATACCCCAGGGAAACAGGAAGTGATGAATTACTAATTAAAGGTTCCTGGATACTTTGATCAAATTTATAAACTACAATAGAAATTTCTTAAGTGGTTCAAATACATTTATTTTCAAGAAATTGTTAAGGGTGCCAATAATTGTGGAACAGGTTATTTTATGGGAAATAATAATTTTTTAGTCAGCATTTATTCATTGTGTCATGGTGAGGCGGCCCCCTACCGGTCGCCTCCGTCCACAGTGGCTGTTGTTGTTGTTGTTTTGTTACGTCGTGTGCGTCCCTCAGGTGGGCGGAGCCCGTGATCTGAGGGTCGTTTGTTTGCCTATATATGTCTTGTCTTTGTACCAGTTGACCGCTGGTCATTATATCCTTGATTTGGATCTATAGCACGGGTTTTTGGTTTGTGCACTTTCAATTAAACTATCCTCTTTCCCTGAGACTTGGCGTGATCGCTTCCTTTTTGTTCGCAATCCCTGCCCGTCACACATTGTTTTTTTGTCAGAGTGAGATTATGCTTCTGCAATAAAAAAAAAAAATTTAATTATATTTAACACATATTAACCAGGGGTGCCAATAATTATGGAGGCCATAGACGTGGCTTGCTCTTTCCATTGTAACTAACAGACACAAAAAAGAACCACTCTACATCAGATATAGAATTAATAATTTATAGAATTTATTTTCAGGACTACACTATGTAAAAATACATGCTTTATGTGTCACAATAATGCACATGTCTCAGCAGTCACCCCTGAACACCATCAATCAAATATGAACTTATAGATACTTCATTGTCTGGCTGTGAAGATGAGACAAAGAGTGATTTCTGCACTTGTCTCAACCACTGTTCACTCAAGACCCCGAAAAAGGTTTCCATCCACACACAATGGCCTTGACATTGCTACCTCCTAGAAAGCTCATGGCACAAATATACATTTCCTCAGCTCTCTAGGTAAAACCAGCTACATCAAAACGAATTTAATCTTCTTACATTGGAGTGAGTTTCATTCTGCTTTTATCTCAGGATCTCTTCATTTCTTCTCAGGGTGGATCTTTATACACTAACATTTTTGTCTGTGCATTCATTACATGATACTTGCATCAGATGTGACCCACTTACATATTTAACCCTTACATCCTTCATGTTTTCCTTCTAATTTTTAAAGTGACTGTTTTTATGAGTTTATAATTTTTGGTATAAATTAAACACAGCAGAATTAAATACAGCAGAAAAACATACAATTATATAATATGATTATTTATCTAAGAGTTGTGAGAAACACTAACTACAAAAATAACTTATAGGAAGGGACTCTAAAATTCATAATCATAAGAGGAATCTACACAGAAAAGTGCAAACAGACAGTGCATTATTAAGTAGTTGATGGAGTTAAAGTGCATTATTTATATTTCATTTAATTTATATTATAGGTATATTTCATACAGGATTAATGTTCTTTAAAGATTTGGTGTTGAGTTGGGCTTCTTCTAAGTTTTGCATTGTTCCATAAGGTAGTTAGACATGGTGGTCCAGTATCTTTCCTGCTGATGATCTATGGTCATCATCAGCTGGACCATGTGACCAGAAGTGAGATGGCCACCATGAAGGATGCTGTGAGTACGCTGATCTTGCTGCTGACGTCTCCTGATGATATTACTGCATTGCAATAAAATATAAATAATCATTAAATAAAAGTAAACTAGTCCACACAAAAACAACTTGACACCAAGGTGACAATTTAATAATAGATCAGGCTTATAAAAATGTATGAATATTAATTCTTTCTAAACTGTCAACCAATAATATTTTTATATGCCTTTGGACCTACATGTCCTTTGCAATAATAGACAGCATATTAGTTAAAGTCACTGCCAAGAATAACCCCAACCTCTGGATGATTCCCGAATTTACTAATAGACTACGTATTATTACTACTGTTGCTATTATGTGAAAAGCTTTTTGTCACAAGTGTGAAACTGTGTTTCCAGAAAGTGTGTAGCTGAATGACTTACCAGTGCCATTCACTATAATGTTAGAGGTGAAGATCTGAAATGGGAGGGTGTTGTTTTGGGCTGCTCTTATGATCGTGTTCCCAATCTGGGTGCTGTTGGGCAGTGTGGCAGAGGCGGCGAAAACCAGACTGATGGAGTTTTGGATACTGGTAGCGCGAACACCTCCATCACTGTAGGGGCAAATATAAAGAGAGCCAGAAGGAAAGACAATGTTAACTATCATTTGGTTATGAAAAATTAAGAAAGGGAACATGAGTGGGTCCTATTGGAAACCTGAGCTACTTTAAATCAGTTTTGGATTGTCTTAAATCTATACACAAGTATGCAGGTAATTGGCGTAACACAATGTAATTACCTGAAATTCAAAACTGACAACGTGCTGAACGAGGTAGGGTAGTCAGCAGTGAAAAAAGGGACAAGCTACAAAGAGAATAATTATGTTGTTAAAAAACATACATGATACTTTTTTCAATAATAATTATAACCTCATCAACAGATTATTTCAGACTTACTCCTGATTGGATCATCGATGACCTGCTTGTGAATAAAGATGAAGATGAATTTGAGAGATCATTGCTATATGTGCCATTTGATAGAAACGTCACTGGTATTGTTTGTGGAGAACCTGAAAGATACAAAATAGAAAAAAAAGTTAAAAGTTTGTTCCTTTTCTTCTTTGTACTTTAATCTGAACTTTTTTTTAAGTTTCAACATTAATAAATTTAAAAAGAAGTCTGGCATTTTGGTATTGTTACGAACGGACTGGGCGGGCTTGACGCAAATGGAGGAGTTTGAAGAGTTAAAGAGATAAGACAAAACTAAACAGGAGAGTAAAACCAGTTAAGGGGAACACACGCGACTATGGGGCTGACAAACAATGACGCGGTAAATACTACAGGGAACAGAAACACTCACAACAGCTGTCACACGGCTATTACAGATATCAAATACAATGAATACAATGCGGATGGGAAACAGACGAACGGGATTAACAAGGCAAGCAACTTTACACGGGACAACTCAAGCATACGGGGAACACGAATGAATAAGCATATAAACTCGTCAACCGGAAAACGTGCAACAAGGAAAACAGTAAATAACCAGAATTTTAGCGTTAAATAGTTAAATAGTCGTGTTTTCTTTTGGGCTTTGCCCCTGGGTTCATCTCCTACAAAAACCCCGCGAGTCCCCTGTTCCCTGGGGGTTCACGTTACAATAGTGATGGGCAAATGACACCAAGGCTTAAGCGGAGTGATTTCAAATACCAGTGTCACGTGACCGACAACATCGAAGCATTGAACATCTTTGCTGTTTCACTTTGCGCTTCTTCTTCTTCTTCTTTCGGCTATTCCCGTTTAGGGGTCACCACAGCGGATCAAACTCCTCCATCTGGTTCTGTCCTGAGTGTCCTCCACTGACACACCAGCCAATTTCATATCCTCTACCACTGCATCCTTAAACCTCCTCTTAGGTCTACCTCTCCTCCTCTTGCCTGGAAGTTTCATCCTCAAGACCCTCCTACCAATATACCTCTCATCCCTCCTCCAACCCATCTCAATCTCGCTTCTCTAACTTTATCTCCAAAACATGCTACATGTGCTGATGCTCTAATAAACTCATTTCTGATCCTATCCTTCCTCGTCACTCCAAATGAGAATCTCAACTTCTTCATCTCAGACACCTCCATCTCCCTCACCTGTCTCTTTGACAGTGTCACTGTTTCCAGTCCATACAACATAGCGAGTAACGTAGTGAGACAGTCCATACAACATGTCTCACTACTCTCCTATAGATCTTTCCTTTCATTCTAGCCAACACCCTTCTATCACAGATCACTCCAGACACTTTATGTCATCCACACCACCCTGCCTGCACTCTCTTCTTTACCTCTCTTTCACTTCCTCCATTACTCTGTACCCTCAACCCTAAGTAGGTAAACTCGTCAACCTTCACCAAATCAACTCTTTGTAACTGGACCTGTCCACCGTCTGCACTCTCATTCACACACATGTACTCTGTCTTACTCCTGCTTACTTTCATTCCCCTGCTCTCCAAAGCATATCTCCATCTTTCCAAGCTCACCTCCACCTGCTCCCTTTGTGCTTTGTGCTTCGTTGCTTCAAAATGTTTTGAAGCTTTTCGTTGGCTCATAGTCTTTCAGTGTGTGGCATTGGCTCACGGCGTTTCAATGAGTTCTGAGCCAATGGCAGCTTGAGAGGTTTGAGAAATTTGAGTGATTTATTGTATCTTTACACGTCACCCTTAACCAACATTTAACCCTTAATATAATTTGCATTTAGTCGATGGGTTAATCTGGAATGTATTCAAGTATGGGGGAGAGCGTCTGTATATTTTATTGTAATGACAATATAATCATTAGTTGGTATGAATGAACAAAACACTTTATCGACTACTCAGACTTTTCTGAACTTTTATTGGTGCCACAAAATTGAAACAGTGCCGTTGCTTCAGTGATGCTTTTAGAGGTTGTCCACCAGATGTAACCGTCACTGAAGCCTTGTAGCTACAAATCTTTTTCAGCACAATTGTTAGGAAAGTTTCGGTGCCTCATGAGGCTCCACTTGCCCATCACTAGCGTTAAACTAGGACATTGGACAGCCAAACAAACTAGAACAGGGAAGACGAACGCAGCGAATATACACATACCATAGAACAACACGAAATAGAGAACGAACTGGGATCAGGGAAACTAGAGAGACCACCAGCGGAAAACACAGAATAACAGAGACAATGCCCGACAACTGGGAAGACTGAACATAGGGTTTAAATACACTGACTCAAACAAGATACGTGGACCAGTACAACAGAGAGCTATTAGAGGAGGTGCGGAGCGGAGCTAGACGTAACAAGTATCCTGGTTTGACTCACTTGTGACAGTGATTGAGTTTGTGTCGACTGTCAGGTTGAACCCTGTGGTTGCCGGATTTGAAGCAGCCTCTTTTAGAACATCTACTACATCTGTTCCACTGGGGAGTGGTGCTGTGCTAGTTTGATTGAAGAATAACTCGATCTCTGCTTGCACATTCTGAGAACGTGTGGTCCCAGGACTGGAGAGAGAAATAATGCAACAAAATAAAAACAAATATACAAAAAAATATTATTATGATTTTCTATGCATATATACCAGTATAAAATATAAACAGCAAAACTTTATTTGAATAAACAAGCATCAAAACTATGTCGGAATAAGTGCTACATGAGAGGGACTGAAATGTATAAAGTGTCTGGACTCATAAGTGTTGTCTCTTACCTAAAGCCAATCAGAATGGTCCTGATGAACAGGTATCCATACCTTAGCTTGAACACGATGTCAAACTGTAGAGATTTTCATAATTGTTCATTAATCCTGTCATTAGAATATTATTTTCTTTTTTGTTGTATGTTCTTAGAAAAGATCTTAACAATGATGTATTTCAAATTTTACAATAATTGTCATTCACTCAAAAAAGCACATACACTTATACACAAAAGCATTATACCCACTTGTGCAATAACTTGAGCAGATAAGGTTCTGAACTCTTGACTCGTGGGATCACTGTATGCTGCAGTATACACTTGCACAAAGACAACCTTCATGACAATAACTGGGGGTGGATATGTTGGTATAGGCGTTGTGGTTGCAGCAACTGTTGTTTTTAATGTAGTGGTATTAATTGTTGTAGTAGTTGTTGGAGTAGTGGTAGTTGCTCTTGTGGTAATAGTAGTTGCTCTTGTGGTAGTAGTAGTTGTTGGAGTAGTAGTAGTTGCTTTTTTGGTTGTAGTAGTTGTTGGGGTAGTAGTAGTAGTTGCTCTTTTGGTAGTAGTAGTTGTTGTTGGGATAGTAGTTGTTGCTCTTGTGGTAGTAGTAGTTGCAGTAGTAGTAGTTGCTGTTGTTGGAGCAGTAGTAGTTGCTCTTGTGGTAGTAGTAGATGATGGAGTAGTTGTAGTTGCTGCTGTTGGAGCAGTAGTAGTTGCTCTTGTGGTAGTAGTAGATGATGGAGTAGTTGTAGTTGCTGCTGTTGGAGCAGTAGTAGTTGCTCTTGTGGTAGTAGTGGTTGATGGAGTAGTTGTAGTTGCTGTTGTTGGAGTAGTAGTAATTGCTCTTGTGGTAGTAGTGGTTGATGGAGTAGTTGTAGCTGCTGTTGGAGCTGTAGTAGTTGCTCTTGTGGTAGAAGTACTAGTAGAACTTTGAATATTTGGTTGCAGTGTTGTTGCAGCTCTGGCTGTGGATGTGCTGGGTGGGATAGTAGTAGTAGAAGTAGGAGTAGTTTTCACAGTGATAGATGGGGCTGAAGTAGCACTATTTACTTGAATAGTTGTTCCAACTCCTGATGTAACATTATTTATTGTTCTGGTAGTTGTAGCATTTTTTATAGTAGTACTTGTAGCATTAGCAGTTATAGTAGAAGTACTTGTAGTTCTAGTTGTTAGAGCAGCAATTGTTCTTCCTGTTGCTGTTGTTGTCATTTCTGATGTTGTTAAAGTAGTACTTGATGGAGTAAGTGGTGCAGTGGTAGATGCTGCTGAAACAGTAGTATTTACTGGTATAGTTGTATTTGTTGGACTAGTAACATTTGTTGGTGATGTCTTATCTCTTATATTTGGTGTGATGATAGTAGTATTGGTCACAGTGAATGGAGTGGTTGCCACTGGTATAGCAGTAGTTAGTGATATAATTGTTGTAGTTGCATTTATTTTTGTTGTTGTTGAAACAGAAGCATTTGTTGCTGTTGTAGATGTTGGTTTTGTTGGTGGTGCTCCTGTGGTGACAGTCTTCGTTTTACTCACAGCAGTTGTAAATGTACTGTTTACTGGGATTGTTGTAGTTGATGTGACTGTTGTTGTCATTAAAGGTGTTTTGGTTGGAGTAATTGTTTTTGCAGAAGTAACTGAAGTAGTGGTTGTTGTTACTGGAGAAGTTACTGGAATATTTGTTATAGTTGTTGGGGAAGGTAAATGGATCACAGACATTGATGTTCTTTTACTAGTTTGCATAGTACTTGTTATAGTTGTGGTAGGAGTAGTTGTAACTGTAAAATATGTTTCTACAGTACTTTTTGGTGTTGATGCTTCTAATGTGGTGGATAATGGTGTTGTAATAAGACTAGTTGCTGCAGTTAGAGTAGTTGTAAGTGTAGTAGTTGTAGCAGTTACTGGAGTACTTGTTGGAGCAGCTGTAGTAGTCATGGATGTTGCTAGAGTAATTGATGGGGTATTTATTGCTTCTGTTGTGTCTGATTCTTTTATTGTGGTAGCAGTAGTTACAGTTGTTGGAGTGCTAGATGGCATAGCAGTGGATACAGTTATGCTTGGAGTAGTTGTAACAGTAGATGATGTTTCTACAGTACTTTTTGGTGTTGATTGTGTGTCTGTTGTAGTAGTACCAGTTGTTGCAGTTGTTATAGTTGTTGGTTTAGTAGTTGTTGCTGGAGTACTTGTTGTTGGAGCAGCTGTAGTAGTCATGGATGTTGCTAGAGTAGTTGATGGGGTATTTAATGCTTCTGTTGTGTCTGATACTTTTATTGTGGTAGCAGTGGTTGTTACAGTTGTTGGAGTGCTGGTTGGCAGAGCAGTGGAAACAGTTGTGCTTGGAGTAGTTGTAACAGTAGTAGATGTTTCTACAGTACTTTTCGGTGTTGATGATGCTTCTAATGTGGTAGATAATGGTGTTGTAATAAGACTAGTTGCTGCAGTTAGAGTAGTTGTAAGTGTAGCAGTTGTAGCAGTTACTGGAGTACTTGTTGGAGCAGCTGTACTAGTTATGGAGGTTGCTAGAGTAATTGATGGGGTATTTATTGCTTCTGTTGTGTCTGATTCTTTTATTGTGGTAGCAGTAGTTGTTACGGTTGTTGGAGTGCTAGATGGCATAGCAGTGGATACAGTTATGCTTGGAGTAGTTTTAACAGTAGAGGATGTTTCTACAGTACTTTTTGGTGTTGATTGTGTGTCTGTTGTAGTAGTACCAGTTGTTGCAGTTGTTATAGTTGTTGGTTTAGTAGTTGTTGTTGGAGCAGCTGTTGTAGTCATGGATGTTGCTAGAGTAGTTGATGGGGTATTTGGTGCTTCTGTTGTGTCTGATTCTTTTATAGTGGTAGCAGTAGTTACGGTTGTTGGAGTGTTGGTTGGCATAGCACTGGAAACAGTTGTACTTGGAGTAGTTGTAACAGTAGTAGATGTTTCCACAGTACTTTTTGCTGTTGATTGTGCTTCTGTTGTAGTCTGACCAGTTGTTCCAGTTGTTATAGTTGTTGGTATAGTAGTTGTTGCTGGAGTACTTGTTGTTGTTGGAGCAGCTGTAGTAGTCATGGATGTTGCTAGAGTAGTTGATGGGGTATTTAATGTTTCTGTTGTGTCTGATACTTTTATTGTGGTAGCACTGCTTGTTACAGTTGTTGGAGTGCTGGTTGGCATAGCAGTGGAAACAGTTGTGCTTGGAGTAGTTGTAACAGTAGTAGATGTTTCTACAGTACTTTTCGGTGTTGATTGTGCTTCTGTTGTAGTCGGACCAGTTGTTGCAGTTGTTAAAGTTGTTGGTATAGTAGTTGTTGCTGGAGTACTTGTTGGAGCAGCTGTAGTAGTCATGGATGTTGCTGGAGTAGTTGAGTGGGTATTTAGTACTTCTGTTGTGTCTGATACTTTTATTGTGGTAGCAGTGGTTGTTACAGTTGTTGGAGTGCTGGTTGGCATAGCAGTGGAAACAGTTGTGCTTGGAGTAGTTGTAACAGTAGTAGATGTTTCTACAGTACTTTTCGGTGTTGATTGTGCTTCTGTTGTAGTCGGACCAGTTGTTGCAGTTGTTAAAGTTGTTGGTATAGTAGTTGTTGCTGGAGTACTTGTTGTTGGAGCAGCTATAGTAGTCATGGATGTTGCTGGAGTAGTTGAGTGGGTATTTAGTACTTCTGTTGTGTCTGATACTTTTATTGTGGTAGCAGTGGTTGTTACAGTTGTTGGAGTGCTGGTTGGCATAGCAGTGGAAACAGTTGTGCTTGGAGTAGTTGTAACAGTAGTAGATGTTTCTACAGTACTTTTCGGTGTTGATTGTGCTTCTGTTGTAGTCTGACCAGTTGTTGCAGTTGTTAAAGTTGTTGGTATAGTAGTTGTTGCTGGAGTACTTGTTGTTGTTGGAGCAGCTGTAGTAGTCATGGATGTTGCTGGAGTAGTTGAGTGGGTATTTAGTACTTCTGTTGTGTCTGATACTTTTATTGTGGTAGCAGTGGTTGTTACAGTTGTTGGAGTGCTAGTTGGCATAGCACTGGATACAGTTATGCTTGGAGTAGTTTTAACAATAGTAGATGTTTCCACATAACTTTTCGGTGTTGATTGTGCCTGTGTTGTAGTAGCACCAGTTGTTGTAGTTGTTATAGTTGTAAGTATAGTAGTTGTTGCTGAAGTACTTGCTGGAGCAGCTGTAGTAGTCATGGATATTGCTGGAGTAGTTGGGCTATTTAGTACTTCTGTTGTGTCTAATTCTTTTATTGTGGTAGCAGAATTTGTTACAGCTGTTGGCAGAGATGTTAGTGAAGTAGATGTTACTGGAGTACTAGTAGTAGAACTAGAATGAGTTGTTTCTGGAGTTGTTGGTGCTGCTGTGGTGGCAATGTTTTGTGTTGTAGTATTTATTGCTGTTGTTGGCATAGTTGTTGGTGTCATAGATGTAACAGGCGTAGTAGTAATTACTAAAGTACTTGTGCTTGTCATTGGAGTAGTTGGAGATGTTGCTTGCATGGCTGTTGTTGCAATTGTTCCTGGAATTAAAAGAGATTACAGGATATTGTGAAATTCAAATCCACGAGAATATCATGAAATTTTGAATTATAGTTTAAATCTGTAATATCAGAAGTTATCATGAAAGCGGTGGCTTACCCACAAGAATAAACATTGAAGTCCATAATTTTCCATTCATCTTGAAATAAGACCTTAAAGGCACATATGTGTCACTATTATTAACCTTTCATATTCAGTTATATAATTTTTTAAAGAACAAAATAAGTAACCTTACTCTTTCAAGTTATACACTATTTTGTTTTTGTTTTTGCAGTGGTGTTTCATCAGATTTATATGCTGATTTAATATTTACATATTCACTAATTTCTCATTAAAAAAATTCTATAAAACCTGTTGAAATTTGAATGGGCGTGGTTGATTGGTTGTCATAGATACAAGTCACGGTATTTTGCATATTGTATATGGTTTGCATGTTTTCCCTTAGCTAAATGAAGAGAACACAAAACAGTAAATATCCCAGTCAGTTGACAGCCAGATAGCTCTTAAAATTTGACATTGCTGATAGCTTGGAATCAAAGTACGAAACAATACCAAAGTAGACAGAATTACACTAAGATGCCATGAAGATGACATCTTCTTGTTAGATGTGCTCGTCCAAAAGTGTTAGTATAAGGGGTGTATGAGATCACCCAATCTCATTGATCGGATCATTTCACGTTTTTTGCATGATGGATCGCCCCGTTTTTCTGATCAAATTAAAAAATTAAAACAAATTCGCCTTCCGTCACGTATTTATCTTAAAACATTGAACCTTTGCCCATGGTCTTAAATTAAAACCTGTTTAATGATTAAATAAAAAATAACAATACTCATTTGTTGAATCGAATTGATGCATACTGAATGAAAAAATATCAAACAATAAAAAAATGTGACATCATGAACACCATGAAAAAGAAATAACGCAGATCCATGCTTACAGTGGGGAAAATAAGTATTTAGTCAGTCTCCAATTGTGCAAGTTATCCCACTTAAAAAGATGAGAGAGGCCGGTAATTGACATCATAGGTAGACCTCAACTATGAGAGACAAAATGTGAAAAAAAAATTGAGAAAATCATTTTGTCTGACTTTTAAAGAATTTATTTGCAAATAATACAAGCGCGCGCATCGGTGGGTCCTGTCCGTTTGTTTGTGTTCTGTCTTTGCGTGTTCATTTTGTCCTAGAGTGTAGCGTGCTTTGTTTTATGTGATTCCTCTCTTGCACCCCTCTTCACTGTGTGTGGGGAGGGGCCCATTTGAGGTCCCGTGCCACTGGATGTGGCACGGAGGGCATCTTGGGTGCGTGTATGTTATATGTTGTGTATGTGTTTTTTGTTTTGTTGTTCCCCGGAGGGGCCCCTCTAAATATGTTTTTTGGGGGGAGCTATGGGGTTCCTGAGTCACGACATGTGGCTCAGAAGGCACTGCTCAATCAGGAGACGTGACCTTTGGGAGGGACCCCTGAGCAGGGAGGAGCCCCTGTACCCCTTTGTAGGCTGAGGATGCCTGGGGTGGATGGACAGGGTGTCTCCTCATGCCAAGAAGGGGTTCCCTCCCCCCTGGGTATAAGGGGGTGCAAAGGTCAGGGCACACCTCAGTGTGGCGGCCTGCACACATCTACACCTGTGACGTTCGTTGGGCCATGTGCTCCCGGTCCGCACTCAGCGGTGGGGCTTAAGCGGCCTAAGGCCGGTTAGGGTGCGAGGGCCCTGTGACCGACCGGGGCGTGGTTATCGTCTTGTTGACGGCCCAGTCGGTCCAGGGTCCTGCCCAGGAGGCGAGCTAACGTGTTTGTCCTTTTTATGTTTCAGCTCCAGGACTGCAGGGAACGGGTCCCTGCCTGGTCTGCGTCCTGCGACGAGGAGCTTTTATGTGTTTTGTGTTTCAGCTCAGGACGGCAGGGAACGGGTCCCTGTCTTGTCCCCGCCCTCCCGCCCCTTTTTTGTGTTTTGTGTGCTGCTGCTGTAAGCTGCACGTCCAGAGGGGAGTTGTGGGGGGGGCCCCTGCCGGTCGCCCCCGTTTACAGCGGCAGCGGTCCTGTTTTTGGTCACGTGATCTCAGGTGGGCGGGACCCGTGATCCGTCTCACCTGAGGGTCGTTTGTTCATCTATATATGTCTTGTCTTTGTACCAGTTGACTGCTGGTTATTATTTCCTTAATCTGGATCTATGTTTTTGGTTTGCGCACTTTCTATTAAACCATCATCTTTCCCTGAGACTTGGCATGATCGCTTCCTTTTTAGTTGCTCACACTTCCCGTCACAATAACAATAAATATATTGCTCAAAAAATATTTTAAAACTATTTTAGATAAAGTAGTGCAGAGAACAACTTTTAAATATTAATAATAAATACATATTGGTGTACTGAGGTGGAGGGATATGATTGCGCTTTGTGACAACATGTGTTGTGAAAAGCGCTATATAAATATATTTGATTTGATTGATTGGGCAGTATGATGACAGTATTGTAAAATTGTGACAGTATATTAACCATGTGACGTGACGTAATATCACCTACGTGACGTGACCATGTGATATCACCTAATGGAAGAGCCGGCCCTGGTTGAGCGCATTGTTAAAGGAGAGCATGGAGCAACAAAAGCGGCAGAAAGGGGGTACAGAGAAGTTACACACGAAGAAATTGAAGAGTCTCAATGTAGATGCTACAAAATGTGTAAAAATCACAGACATGTTCGCTGCTGTAGCCTCCGCATCCTCTGTAGGTGAAGACAGCAGCAGCAGCAGACAGGGACAGCAGCAGCCAGAGATGCAGGCTTGTGAAAGATAAACCAAGGGACAGACTGAGCGGGAAAGTGTAGTACCAGATAGTAACATTAGGATAAAATAGGGACTTTATTACATGAGAATGATGAGCAATAGCGACTGTTTAGTATCAATATTAATTGGTATTTGCATACTGATAAAATAGCAAATGGTCAAGACTGAGATGTGCTGGATGAGCAGCAAGTGTCCATTCTAGGCTATCATAGCATTTTAGATATTTAGGTTAAAGATGTGTTGAAAGGCTACATAGTGGTTTGAATTTGTAGTCTCTATGCTATTGGTTTAACATGTTCTAAAAAGATTTTAAAACTTATAAATGATAAATAAAAGATTTACAATTTAAGAATGAGTATAGTAAGTATAAAAAATATAAAAGTAATATTAGCAAAAGATATGCCCACACTGAATAAGAGGTGTCAAATGCTTTTAAGACATGTTTGCGTTGCATGAATTCATAAAGCAGCTTTGTTTGTAGCCAGATACAAATACATTTTATTGCTGTTTAAAGGAGGGAGCACCTTTAACCTGAAGAATTAGAATTGAGCTGTTATATCGGAGAAATTCAGAAAATACATATTAGAGATGATTTCAATAAAATCATAAAAGTGATTGTGATATAATAATGCTAAGATTGAATCCAATGACTTTAACCAGTAATTTTTAAATTTTTTTTCTAGGTCATACCCCACATACATAAATTACAAGTCGGTTGTGCTCTGGCTAATTATGAGGGGCCGGTCTAAACCAAAAATGCCAGGGCCGATTTTTTGTCCCAGTCCAGCCCTGGTAAGAGAGGAGCCCTTACTGATGATTTTGGTGTAATTGTGTGTGGTTTGACCCAAAAATGACAACAAATCTCAATGAGAAAAATCTCAACAAAGCTGAGAATTTTATATGGGGGCCAATTGGCCACTTTTCTGTGTCTAATGCCAAACAAATGCTCATAACTCTAAAACTAATTAATTAAATGATTAGATGATTTCTCGGCGTGCCAGAAAGAACAAGAAATTGCGCTTCTAGGTGAAGGTGTAAGGATTTTACAGCAGTTTTTCCAGAGGATTTTTGATCATTTTTCATGCCAGCACACACTAACTGGCAGTTAAGATGTGAAATTCTGAACATTCCACCATTCATTTTAATGGGGCTTTTTCAATTTTTAAACTCAATTTTGTTAAAATCTATAACTCTAATCGACTCCAAAAACGTATAACACACCTGTCAGAGCCGAGACCTTCGAAACGCAGTTTGAACAGTCTGTAGATTAAACGGTTCGGGGCGCATTAATTGCAGAAATTTAGAGACGAATAAAAATAATAAGAAGAACTTTTCAAGCCCTATAAATATGAGGAATAACAATATAGTGCTTTAAGCACTATAACTAATATAATATTTTGGCCGGACGACGGCGGAAGTACGCAAGACAGAGCCAGAGAATCACCAGGGAGCTCATGCTAAAGACGCTAAAGAACATTCAGCTCTCTGAAACTTCAAAGTTTACTTAACAGTTATATAGCCTAGATTATAGCTGTCATGTGTGAAATCGTACCACTGTCATTGATATTTCAGTCTATGAACGATTTCTACTACTAATAATAACGTGTTAAAACGTTGTGGTAATAAATCTTTACACACACAGGCACACCACGATTTAACAGGGTAACTAGGTCTAATAATAATGATTACATAAAAAAGTGCATTGAAGGAAAGGAAAGGGCAGGCATAGTGCTTTCTGCTTTTAAATGGTTTATTTGGTGACTATTTCTTTTTCAGAAATTCGTAGGTTTTCGTAGACTAGATATGGAGAATGTCACACTCCTCTTTTAATGTACCCCACTGCATTTCAACAACATCCTTCAAATATTAAATCCCATATATAAAAACTATAACATTAAAATCTAAGAGGTTGTACGCACTTTCTAATAACGTGCATTATTAGTGACTAGGATTTAACACGACCGCATGAAAAGCCAGGTATAAACACACCAAAAATACGTTGCAGTCACGCAGACCATATTTGGAGTTGACCAGAGATGGATACTGATCATAAATATAAACTTAATGTGACTTCTGATTCCATTAATAAAATAAAACACAAGCCCATGAAAGCAGCTGCTGACTAAGTTCCTGCACTAAAGCAGACACTCTTGTTGCCTGTTGTAGGTGTTTTCTTCCCATCTTTGACAATATATGATACACTGGTGATAGCCAGTGAGGTTTTGGATAGATTAAATTAAGTAAAACAAAAACTGTGTGTGGTTTGGTGTGCTTTATATTCAGCAAAGTACAACCAGATCGCATCTAGTCACACCCAGAGATGCAGGGATGCATCTTAGCTCTCAGTAAGCCGTTTACAAATTAATAATAAAATAGGACATTTACTTGTAGGGATGAACATGTTAATGATACTAAACTTTTTTTCTACAACTTTACAACTCTTTCAAAAAAATTGTAACGTTGGGAAGGCAGGCGGGACGAGGCGAGTGCGTCGTGTGAACAACCACATTTTATAGTTGGCGCAAAAAGCGCACTACAACACACAACAAAGAACGATGCACGGAGCACGAAGCTTCAGACAAAGATGAGCACGAGACATTGCGCGAACGCACCTTAAATAGACAAACTACATAAGCCCCAAGTGATCACGAGACGAGCCACAGGTGAGACCAATGAACGCGCACACCGACAATCCACACCCATGGAAATACATACGGACATAACCAGACGCAGACGACATAAACACACGCCCAAAAAGAGGGGTCCGAAGCTGTTCCGTGACAAAAATTAAATGAGGGACCCAGAATTGTACTTGATAAATACCCAATATAAAAGAACCATGATCAAAGAGATCATTGTTTATTGAGAAATTACCTATATAATACTGATTCATCAGCTTTAAATTTTATATTATTTTGATCTATAATGGATGTGATTTAATTAAATATGTGATCAAAATTTAGATTTATTTCATTTAAATATTGAGATTTCACACAATTAGACCAACTGAAAACTTTGACCACTTAAATGACCATATTTATAATATTGATTCAGCACCTTTACATTTCATATATATTATTTTGATCCATAATGAATGTGATTAAATATGTGGTCAAAAGTGAGACGAGTGACAATTTGTTATGATTAAATTAGAAATTAACATTTCACACACTTAGACCAACTGAAAAATATGTCAAGAAAAAAGTATTGAAAGCAGAACAAAAAAAGTGAAATGTGTAACTCACCAAGTTCCCTTGTGAAGTCAGTTTAGTTCATTCCTTATAAAATGGTTGTGATTCAGTGATGTATGGTGTGATTCACCAGCCAAGTTCAGTCTTGTAAAGTTGCGAGTCAGTTATATTCTGTGTTTTCCCCCAGATCCAGGATGGAGTGATGTTGCCCTGAGGCAAGTTGATAAAACAATACTGGCATTGGTTGGGCTGTTTTATTTGACAGGATGAGCATGACGTAGCTGTAGATGGTCTTTTACATATCTCAGTGATCATGATTGGGGGATGATGTGGATTCTAATAATATATTTGTGTCTGGCTTGAAAGGTGCATTGTTCACAGGTTACACGTTCCATTTTGAGTGTCTTATCTTCATGAACAAAAACAAAACAAAATGATCGAATTGAACAGTTGTGCAATAGCATGTTACAGATAATGACTTCATATTAATTTCAAAGTGTTATGGTGAAACACTTCTTGACCATCATTTGATGTTTCAATTAGAATATCATGGGAAAACAGAAAATCTTACATTAATTAGAATTTCAGTGTTAAATAATGTGAAGATGAAAAGATTTTCTTTTAGGTAGGGTTATCTATCTGTTAACATTCTTTCCATTGTTGAGTTCACAAACATCTTTATTCACAGATGACAGAATGACGGAATGACGTATTATTCGAGACAGCACACGTTCCCCCTCACTGGATAGTTAGACAGACACCTGCTCTTTGTTAGCCACACCCTCCACCTCTGACAATGTAAAGATGGAAGTTGTGCTTCCTCATTGCAAAGTATTGCCAACTTGTGCAGAATACTGAACGTTCCATTTACCATGATGCTCTCTTGTGTTCTAACCTGCTTTCCTCGCAGACCTCGTTCTCTACCTCGCCCTTCCGGACTCTGCTACTGTGACGTGACCCTGGACTGGATCCTCATACCTACACCTGTGCCTTTTGCTGTTTGTTGTGTATGGTGCTTATCGCCTTGGGCGTTAGCCCCGTTGTCAATAAAACTGACACTTTTCCACACTTGGATCCTCCTGCGTCTGGTTGTTAATGCGTTACACATATGTATAAACAGCAGTCTATTCCTAGAGATTAACATGCATAAATGAGTCTCAGGCAGTGATTGTGGCACTATAGTAAATTTTGACATTTTTTTCATTTGGTCTTTTTATTACAATTTTAATGTAAATATGAATATTTACAAGGATGCAAAAAAGCTAATTTTCATTGTTTATATTTTAAAAAGTGAAGATTATTTAATATTTAATAGTTCAGTAGGTTAAATACTTCTACAACGGTGCCCTCCCTACTTCCTCAAATCCCCAGTTTTACATCACTTTGCTTTTTAAGGCATTATTCGTGTTTCTTGGTCATGTTTTAATTGTGTATGAATAGTTTTTTTCTTTTTTTTCAGGAAATTTCCTACTCTCCCTGGAGTAAATAGTACTTCTACACACACACGATGTATATGTGTGACGCTGGGGTGCTGGAGCAAGGACGAGACACAAGTCCAGGTCTCCGGTCCAAACGACACGTTTTATTTGTGAATATTTGCGCAACGGCGCACAGAAAACAAACACAAGCACACAACGTGCAGACTATAGACAACGACGACCACAGGACACTGCGCGAGCGCACATTAAATAGACAAACCACATTAACCCCATGTGATTACGAGACGATTCACAGGTGAGACGGATTATCACATGACATAGCCATCACCACGGAATATCCACAGACGCAGACGATGCACGTAGACTACGTAAACACACGCCCAAAAGGGAGGGGCCGGGGTCCTCAACGTGACAGACGCCCCCTCCAAGGGCACTACCCGTCCCGGGGTGCCAACAGGACCGAGTGCCCCGAACCCACGACGATGGGCGGATCCGACGCGCTCAGTCCTGCGTCTGGGAGGTGACTGCCCTTGGCGAAGCGTCCGTCACGAATCGCCTAGCACACCCTCCCTGGGAAGACGGGGGAAAAGACGTTAAACACATTAAACGGCACATTCACAAACACACACACAGGCACGTTCACACACAGTGGCACAAGAGGGAAAAACGGGTTTGGTACACAAAGGGGAAGACTGACAAACACGGGAACACACACACACGACATAGGTGCCAGGCTGCGCGCCAGGAGAAGGGAGAGTAGGGGAGAAAGACCGGGAGCTACTGGCGCGGCAGGCGCTGCGGTGGGCGGTGTTCCTCCTGCCCCCGCTGCATACCCTCTACCGGGCGCAGCGCGGCTGGCGGACGTGCCTAGCGCAGCGTGGCTGGCGGACGTGCCCGGCGCAGCGTGGCTGGCGGACGTGCCCGGCGCAGCGCGGCGGGCGGACTCTCCCCCCAGCTGGTCGTAGGGGATGTCCCTCTCGCCTCGCGACCGCTCTCCGGAGTCGGCTGTGGGCTCTTCCACCTCCATGTCTTCCGCCTCGCTGCCCCGGCTCCAACTCATGGGCTGCTCCGGACTGCCACCCCGAGAGCAGTCCATGTTCTCTCCTCCGGAGCGACCGGAGGGTGTACTCCACCCTCCCTTTACCGTCCCAACCGAACACTCAGAGGGGGGTGGACTGACCTCCTCCTCGGCGTACATGTCGCTGTCCGTGTGTAACGTGTTCTTTCCTGCGTTGTGTAGTTTTTGTTTTGTATCTGAACTCTTGTCTCCACAACCAGAAGGGACGACACAGCTCTCGTATGTGTGGGAAGCAGCAATTTATTATCACAGATTTCTCTGTATCTGCATGCCCTCACCACTCGCCTGCACACAGTGGACAAACACAATAAGACACACCAGCAACGTTTCTCATGGACATGCCTCTCGTCTGAGTGATTATATAAAGAGGACCAAATATGCACTAGCACACAATTCAACAACTGATATTGTAAATGAACACAAATACATATATATATATATATATATATATATATATATATATATATATATATATATATATATATAAAGCACACAAGCATTATATATATAAATCACACATGCATTTTCTATCCTTTACAACATAAATCAATCACATGGCTATGCAATAGCGCCGCACATACCTGCACACAGTGGACAAACACAATAAGACACACCAGCAACGTTTCTCATGGACATGCCTGTGAAATAACGTGTCCACACATTAAACAAGGTACTTAAACCCAACTTATCACGGCATTACACTGACATATAAATAAAAAAAGAAAATATTCTTCAAACTATTAGCAAAAACAAACAGTGTTTTACTAATAAAGAAAATGAACATTCGGCTACTATCACGGCACGGTTAGCATTCCAGTTAGCACTCTCCGCGTACATAACTCGCGTTAGCGAGCGCCGTGAACATGCTTATTAATTAATTATACACAATACAATACAAAACTTTAAACATGAAACAGAACAGTACATTCTACGGACAGTTACCAAGCTAAACCACACTAACATGAATACAGTTAACATAAATGATACACAACGAATATCAGGGAAGAGTTATATGAGCACATACCTCTCGTCTGAGTGATTATATAAAGAGGACGAAATATGCGACGGCGATGGTTTTGAACCCCTCGCTGCGACAATAAGCCACACCCACTTATGGTCCCAATGGCTTTGACCTTCTCTGTCCCATAATCACCCGCTCTAATAGCTCGTTTTTACCCAAATAAACATAAAAACAGTAAGGAGTTTCTAGGAGGGGCTTAATCTAGCGGAGTAACAATATCACACTGCTACACGTGCACTCGGAAACGCCCGAGTGCACGGACAGAGGACGATCGTCGTCCTCATACCCCTCTTCCTCCTCTCCGTAGTCAGTGGGGTGTGCAGAGCGCTCCGACGGCGGGTAGTCCTCGTCGTCATCCTCCTCCCCCTCCTCTACGACGGAAGAGGGACCTACGGGCGGAGGGAGGTAGTCCTCCTCCTCTGACTCCTCCTCCTCCTCCCCCCCGTAGTCTATGGTGGACGCGTCGTCCAACGAGGGAGTGTAGGCCTCCTCCCCCTCCCCACCGTAGTCTACGGTGGAGGCATCGCACAGGGACGGAGGGTATGACTCCTCCCCTTCGTCCTGCTCCTCCTCGGAGTCCCCCTCCCCAAACTCGTTCTCCGGGGTGGACTCGATAGCACCGCAGACGCAGGAGTCCACCTTCAGAGAAGAGCGGGCACGGGACGGAGGGGAGTGTCGCTCCCTCCAAATCCTTACCGCGCCCTGTCGGAAGGTCTCCGCCAGCTCGGGGTCTCTCTCCTCTAGCCCCTGGGCTGTGGCCAGCTGGAAGGCGCACACTGGGTCCTTCTCCAGCTGTTCCTGCGTCGGGGTTCTCTCCTCCTCCCCAAGCTCACCCTCCAGTGGCGTGTCCGTCCCGTAGAATGCCGGGACGCTTACGCGGACAGGTGAGCTCTCCCGGGAAGACGAGGGGTGTCTCTTCTCCCACACCCGCGCAGCTGTCTGGCGGTAGTCCTCCGCCAGCTCCGGTATGGAGGTCTCCCGAGCCACGCACAGCAGGTATGCACACTCGGGGTCCTGCATCAGCTGTGCCAGCGTCGGCGGGGCTTTGCGGCGCGGAGGAGAGGAAGAGGAGCGGTGCTGCCACTTGCAGGGTTTCTTCCCCTTTTTCGGTTTCGGCTTGTAGCCTGGCATATTCTGGTGTCTCAGGTCGGCTCGTCGTTCTGTGACGCTGGGGTGCTGGAGCAAGGACGAGACGCGAGTCCAGGTCTCCGGTCCAAACGACACGTTTTATTTGTGAATATTTGCGCAACGGCGCACAGAAAACAAACACAAGCACACAACGTGCAGACTATAGACAACGACGAGCACAGGACACTGCGCGAGCGCACATTAAATAGACAAACCACATTAACCCCATGTGATTACGAGACAATTCACAGGTGAGACGGATTATCACATGACATAGCCATCACCACGGAATATCCACAGACGCAGACGATGCACGTAGACTACGTAAACACACGCCCAAAAGGGAGGGGCCGGGGTCCTCAACGTGACAATATGCATACACGTGTTTAGTTACTATTTATTTGAAGTGAAGTTTTTGCACTTGTACAGCACCCTCCATAACTATTGGTACCCCTGGTTAGGTGTTCTTTGACTTCTATTATTATTTGGTGGGAAAAAAAAATCACACATTAAGAAATTAATCTTTTGAATGAAATAATGTGTGCCACAATTATTGGCACCCCTTGTGTCAATTCTTTGTACAACCTCCTTTTGCCAACAAGACAGCAATTAATCTCCTGTAACTCTTCACAAGATGGGAAGATACAGAAAGAGCGATCTTCGACCAGTCTTCTTTGCACAACCTCTCTAAATCGTCCTGGGTCGTCTTCTATGCACTCTCCTCTTCAGCTCACCCCACAGGTGGAGGTCTGGGTACTGAGGTGGCCATGAGAGGAGCTTGATTTTGTGCCTTGTGAACCATTGTTGAGTTGATTTGGTCACATATTTAGGGTCATTATCTTGTTGAAAGACCCAGTGACGACCCATCTTCAGCTTTCAGCCAGAGGCCACCAGATTCTGATTCAAAATGTCCTGATATTTCATAGAGTTCATGATCCCATGTATCCTTACAAGGATCTCAGGTCCTTTGGAGGAGAAAGGACATACTTAACAGTGGGCATGAGGTGTTTTTCTATTGGTGTTAGGCCAGACCCACTTAGAATGTTCGACAAAAAGCTCTATCTTGGTCTCATCTGACCAAAGAACACAATACCAGTTAAAAATCCCAGTACCACTTGGCAAACTCCACCCTATTAACTCAGAAAAGGCTTTCTCAGTGCATAACTCCAGAAAAGGCTTTCTCAGTGCATGCCTCCCAAACAGCTTGTTGGCATGTAGATAGCGCCTGATGGTTGTTTGGGAGACCTTGTAACCCCAATATGCTACCATTTGATTCAATTATCTTACAGTGAGCTTTGGAGGACTTTATACTTCTCTTACCATCCTTCTCACTGTGTGTGGTGGCAAGTTCCTCTTCCAGGCTTGTTTATCACAGTTTTGAACTTTTTGATCATGGCTCTGACTGTAGATGAGGGCATCTGTAGGTAAGCAGCTATTCTTCCAGCCATTGCCTGATTTATGAAGGTCCACACATCTGCCTTACTTGACTAGTGTGTTCTCGTCTTCCCCATGTTTAAGAGTGAGTTAGAGACATAGGCATCTGTACTATGTGATATTATACATTAATTATATAATTAATGGTTCCTAGATAATTTATAAACTACAGTAGAAATTACATAAGTGGTTCAAATACATTTATTTCCAAGAAATTGTTAAGGGTGCCAATAATTGTGGAACAGGTTATTTTATGGGAAATAATTATATCTTAGTCAGCATTTATTCTTTGTTTTTTCACTTGAGTTGAAGGTTGCTTTTTTTTCAAAATTTTGTCAGAGTGAGATTATGCTTCTGCAATAAAAAAACAATTTATTTTAATTATATTTATTTAACACATTTTAACCAGGGGTGCCAATAATTATGGAGGGTGCTGTAGAGGCGTGGCTTGCTCTTTCCATTGTAACTAACAGACATAAAAAATAACCACACTACATCAGATATAGAATTAATAATTTATAGAATTTATAATCAGGACTACACTATGTAAAAATACATGCTCTATGTGGCACAATAATACACATGTCTCAGCAGTCACCCCTGAACACCATCAATCAAATATGAACTTATAGATACTTCATTGTCTGGCTGTGAAGATGAGACAAAGAGTGATTTCTGCACTTCTGTCTCAACCACTGTTCACTCAAGACCCCAAAATAGGTTTCCATCCACAGACGATGTCCTTGACATTGCTACCTCCTAGAAAGTTCATGGCACAAATATACATTTCTACTTCCTGCTTTCCTCCTGTACAGACGCTTTTCTGTCAGCTCTGCCTGTCCTTTCATTTATTAGAGTTTTATCTACAAGTTAAAGTTATTTTTACAAGTTAAAAGGATACACTACTCATTACTTCACTTGGTAAGCTTTTTTACATTCATCTATAAAGGATAATTTAGCATTTTTACATTCCGACAGTCCGACACTGCGAGTGAGCTGTTTTTTTGCACCTCAACCTTGTGAGTAGTTTTTGTGCACTGTTTTATCAGCGGCTGATATTGTTTTCAGCTGTGAAATACCTGCCAGAACTTCTTGGGTGCTAATTTTGCACTTTGGATTTTTTAACTTGGATATTTGAGCCTTGTGTGCCCGGTGCTTTTGTGATTATGGCTCATGCTTCCACATCATCTATTTGCTCTGAGTGTATCAAACTATCTCAGAGGGTTGCAGAACTTCAGGAAAGAATCCATACCTTACATTCTATAAGGGAAGAGGAAGAATATCTGGACTCGATTCTTTCCACACAAACCGCTGACAAAACCGTCCCTGTGACTGGCAAAGAAAGAGACGTTTCTCTCCATTGTCGCTGGGATGTGCTGGGGGCAAAGCCTAAGCTCATCTTGGCCTCAACTCCTAATCCTGTTAACAATAACAATGATAAGGGCTGGACTCTTGTTTGGGGGAAGGAACGTAGCAGAAACCAGCACAGCAGCGGCGGCAAGCAGCAATTTTCAGAACAGAACATTCTTCTCGATAACAGATATGAAGCTCTTGCCTCAACAGAAGTAGCAGAAACTGAGCAGTCTCATCACAACATACTGCCTCCCTCTCCAGGACATCAAGGACATCAAGCACACCCCAATCAGCATCAGAGATTCGACTCCAGTCGGGCTGCTAAGCATGCAAATAACTCTGGCCATCTGCGGACCAACCACCAGGCTGCAAACTGTGTTAGCCAGCAGCATGCTAACAAGCATGCTAAGAGTCGTCCCAACCACCAGCTTGCAATTCGTGCTAATCGACAGCTATCTAATAAGCATGCTAATAGGGTTAGCCATCGGGATGCTAACCATGTTGGCCATCGGGGTGGTAACCATGCTAGCCATCGGGATGCTAACCATGTTAGCCGCCGAGGCATTAACGGTGAACGAGGAAGGAATACCACCACAGCCCAAAACGCTGCTAATTGGGGACTCAGTCATCAGAGATGTATGGAGCAACAGTATTAAGGCCTTTTGCTTTCCTCTGTCTGTGAAGTGATACCCATGATTCCACACATATTGCATGACCATCCAGCTACGGAAAGACTGCTTGTACATGTCGGCTCTAGCGATGTTTACAAACAACAGTCTGAGATTCTGAAACAGGATTTTAACCATCTGCTCGACATTCTGGAGTTTTCCCGGTGTGAAGTGTTCATTTCTGGACCGATACCAACTGCACGTCGAGGCAGTGGTCACTTTACCAGACTGCTGGCTCTAAACAGCTGGCTCACTACAGCCTGTGCTCATCGGAAGATAAACTTCATTGACAATTTCAACATCTTTTGGAGGCGTCCTGAGCTTTTTAAACCTGATCAGCTTCACCCTAACAGGGCTGGGACTCAAATGCTTGTGGATAATCTAATGTATGGAATCACTCACATGCGGAATCTGCACCCAACCGCCAGCAGTAACGTCAGTAATGTCAGTCAAAGGAGCCCACCATCTCCTGTCAGAGAATCTGTCCACAGTCTCAGAGGTAAACTCCAGGAGATTGAAGAGGTTCCGCAACACTACAGTCTGCAGTCTTGTAGGAACGAGGCTCGCGCCACGGAGCGAGAGGACGGACACAAGTGCTGAGAAGAGCGAGATTTATTCAGGGGAATACCGTAATCATCATCCGAAAGCCAGGCAGGGTCGATAGCAGGAGGGCAGTCCGTGAAACATGCAAAGACAGGCATTACAAAGACAGGGAGCACGGGTAACAGGGGAAACACGAATGCGGTCAGGTACAGAGAAACAGCAATGAAACAGACACGATCACAAATCAAAATACCGGACGAAGGACAAGGGAGACTCAGGGGCTTATATACACTGACATTAAACAAGGGGCAGGTGACGGTAATAACAAGGGGCGTGGGAACAAACGAGGTAATCACAGAGACAAACCAGCGGGGCGGGGTAAACAGGTACGGAACACAGACACGAGGGGTTCGGAGTGACAGCTAACGGAGGGGGGCACGGTCATACGTGACATACATTTTGATATTTATAAAACAACATTGCAGAATTACAACAGTGAAGTGAAATCAGCAAGGAAAAACTATTTCTCTACCTTAATAAATTCATCCAATAATAACTCAGCTGTCTTGTTCAGAAGCATAGATCTGCTAGTAAACCCCACCTCCTGTAGCTTCCCTGAGACTGTTTCAGTTGAAAAATGTGAGGAGTTTGCTATATTTTTTAGGGACAAGATTACTAGTATAAGGCAGAACATAGCAACAAGCACTAATAGACCATCAACCCTTACATCAGTTACTCAGCCTAACTTTAATATGTCTTATTTCCAAGAAGTTGACATGGTAACACTACTTGATGTGATCTCATCACTAAAATCCTCTACTTGTGAACTGGACCCTTTACCAACAAGCTTTTTTCAAGCAGGTTCTGAGCTCATTAGCAAATGAAGTTCTAACGATTGTTAATCAGTCTCTGAAATTGGGTGAATTCCCTAAAATTTTTAAAACTGCAATGGTTAAACCACTATTAAAGAACAGAAATCTTGATCCCACAATTCTTAATAATTATCGACCTATATCTAACCTTTCCTTTCTTAGCAAAATAATTGAAAAAGTAGTGTCAATCCAGTTGAATGACTATGTCAAAGTAAATCAAATAAATGACACTTTTCAATCTGGTTTCAGAGCTCTCCACAGCACTGAAACAGCCCTAGTTAAGGTAGTAAATGACTTGAGATTGAATAAGGATGCAGGCAAACTCTCAGTCCTTTTTCTGCTAGATTTAAGCGCCGCTTTTGACACCGTTGATCATGAAATACTTCTTGATCGACTACAGAGCTGGGTAGGCCTCAGTGGCTTAGTCTTAGACTGGTTTAGATCATACCTAACTGGGCGTGATTACTATGTAGCATTAGGTACCTCTTCCTCCACACGTCAAAAAATAACTTGTGGCGTCCCCCAAGGATCAATTCTTGGGCCGTTACTATTCAACCTATATATGCTTCCGTTACCACACATCATTAAAAAACATGGTATTAGTTATCATCAATATGCAGATGACACTCAACTGTATATCTCGCTAGAACCTAAAGCCCTAAAATCAATTTGCTCACTGTTTGACTGCATAGATGATATACAGACATGGATGTCTGACAATTTTCTACAGTTAAATAAACAGAAGACAGAGGTTCTTGTTCTTGGCAGTGATTCACAGAGGAATGATGTCCAGAGTTATTTAAATCATATGAATCTGAATGCCAGACAATGTGTTAAGAACCTGGGCGTCACCTTTGATAATGAGCTCAACTTCAAATCACACATCATGACTACATGCAAGACAGCTTACTTTCACCTTCGAAACATCACTAAGGTACGAGATATGCTCTCTCCTGCTGACAGTGAAAAACTTGTCCATGCATTTATCACATCAAGGCTAGATTATTGTAATGCTGTTCTATCTGCTCTTCCAAAGAGCTCTATTTCGCACCTACAGCGAGTTCAGAACGCGGCTGCAAGGGTTCTGACCCGCAGGAGAAAGAGAGATCATATTACACCTGCACTCCACTCACTGCACTGGTTACCTGTCAGCTTTAGAATAGATTTTAAGGTTCTAGTGATGGTTTTTAAATGTCTTCATGGTCTTGCCCCTCTTTACCTCAGTGAAATGATGGTCTCTCAGGTCTTCAAACAGTAATCTACTGGTGATTACTAAAAGCCGATTAAAGATTGGCGAGGGTGCTTTTAGCCACTATGGCCCAAAGCTCTGGAATTCTCTTCCTGAAGAGCTCAGAGGCATTTCATCCCTGCATAGTTTTAAGAACAGTCTCAAAACATTCCTGTTTAGATCCGCTTTTAGTTAAGAAATTCTCAATCTTATTTACTTTATTACATTATGTTGTCTATTATTTTCTAAATCCAATTATTATAAATTAGTTTAATCTTATTTACCTTACCTTTTTTACTTTTTATGTTATTTTAATATTTTTATCTTTAATTTCTTTTAACATTTTGCTTTTGTCTTTTTGTCTTATCTCCTTTTAATGTTTTTTTTATTTATACTGTAAAACACTTTGAGTTGCATGTATGTATGAAAGGTGCTATACAAATAAAGATTTGTACCTCCTAGAAAGCTCATGGCACAAATATACATTTCCTCAGCTCTCTAGGTAAAACCAGCTACATCAAAACGAATTTAATCTTCTTACATTGGAGTGCGTTTCATTCTGCTTTTATCTCAGGATCTCTTCATTTCTTCTCAGGGTGGATCTTTATACACTAACATTTTTGTCTGTGCATTCATTACATGATACTTGCATCAGATTTGACCCAACACCCCCCACCCCCCACACGCACACACACACACACACACACACACACACACACACACACACACACACACACACACACACAAACACACTCACCCACCCAGAGTTTTGTATTTAACCCTTACATCCTTCATTTTTTCTTCTAATTTTTAAATTGAGTATTTTTAATGAGTTTATTTGGTGTCTTCACAAATTAAATACAGCAGTAAAACATGTACAATTATATAATACAGTTATTTATCTAAGAGTTGTGAGAAACACTAATTGCAAAAATAACTTACAGGAAGGGACACCAAAATCATAAGAGGAATCTAAACACTGACAGGTTTTTAAAAATTAGCTTAATAATTGTTAAAGTGCATTATTTATATTTCATTTAATTTAAATGATCGGTACATTTCATAGAGGATTAATGTTCTTTAAAGATTTGGTGTTGAGTTGGGGATCTTCTAAGTTTTGCATTGTTCCATAAGGTAGTTAGACATGGTGATCCAGTATCTTTCCTACTGATGAGCTATGGTCATCATCAGCTGGACCATGTGACCAGAAGTGAGATGGCCACCATGAAAGATGCTGTGAGTACGCTGATCTTGCTGCTGACGTCTCCTGATGATATTACTGCATTGCAATAAAATATGAATAATCATTAAATAAAAGTAAACTAGTTCACCCCAAAAACAACTTGACAAACTGATCCCAAGGTCATTCTTTCTAGGGGCAGTCATGGCCTGAACTGGTCTTGTGACCGGAGGGTCGTGGGTTCGATTCCCAGACAGGCCATGACTGAGGTTCCCTTGAGCAAGGCACCTAACCCCAACTGCTCCCCGGGTGCCGGGCTAGGGCTGCCCACTGCTCTGGGTACGTGTGATCCACAGCCCCCTAGTAATCACTAGTGTGTGTGTGTGTGTGTGTGTGTTCTGACTGCACAGATGGGTTAAAAGCGGAGGACAAATTTCGATTGGGGTGTAAAAATCACAATTGACAAAATATGGCACATTTCACATTTAAACTGAAGCAATAATATTTTTATGTTTGTGGACCTACAAGGCTTTTGAAATAATAGACAGCATGTTAGTTACAGTCACAGCCAAGAATAACCCCAACCTCAGGATGATTCCCTAATTTACCATTAGTCTACGTGTTATTACTACTGCTGCTATTATGTGAAAACCTTTTTGTCACATGACTGTGAGTTTCCAGAAAGTGTGTAGTTGAAAGACTTACCAGTGCCATTCACTATAATGTTAGAGGTGAAGATCTGAAACGGGAGGGTGTTGTTTTGGGCTGCTCTTATGATCGTGTTCCCAATCTGGGTGCTGTTGGGCAGTGGGGCAGAGGCGGCGAAAACCAGACTGATGTTGTTTTGGATACTGGTAGCGCGAACACCTCCATCACTGTATGGGCAAATATAAAGAGAGCCAGAAGGAAAGACAATGTTAACTATCATTTGGTTATGAAAGGGAACATAAGTAGGTCCTATTAGAAACCTAAGCTATTTTGAGTTTTTGATTTTTGGATTGTCTTAAATCTACACACATGTATGCAGGTAATTAGCTTAACAATGTAATTACCTGAAATTCAAAGCCATCAGTGTGCTGAACGAGGTAGGGTAATCAGCAATGAAAAAAGGGACAAGCTACAAAGAGAATAAATACGTGGTTTAAAAAAAAATCATAAATAATACCTTTTTCAATAATTATTATGACTTCATCAACAGACTATTTCAGACTTACTCCTGATTGGATCATCGATGACCTGCTTGTGAATAAAGATGAAGATGAATTTGAGAGATCACTGCTATATGTGCCATTTGATAGAAATGTCATGGTTACAGTTTGTGGAGAACCTGAAAGATACAAAATAGAACAAAAGTTAATGTTTCTTCTAGGGGTGACCTGCAATAGTCGCTGATTCGACTATAGTCGACTATACCCCCTAGTCGACTATGAACGTCTTAGTCGAATGTACCATTCTAACTGCATGGAGGTGCCCAAGGATGCAGCTAAGCATTAGTTGTTACATGAAATGTTTTTGTTTTCGTTATATATAGCCTTTTGTCAAATAAAATCATCCACATTTCTGTTAATAAATATTTTAAAAATGATGTTTGCGCATTAACAATAGGCATCTTCCTTACTACACATTAATAAATCACACCCTGCTGTTGCACAATCCAAACGAGCGGAGCTGAACACGCTACAGAATACGCAGCATCTGCCGAGATTATAATGGCTACAAAAAACTTCAAAAGTATTTTGAAAAACATAAAGATGAATCAAACAAAGTAAAGTGCAACTTATGTCATCAACGTCTTTCATTTCGCACAACAACCAACATGGCATACCATTTAAAACGCGTAAAGCTGGGCGTACACTGTGCGATTTTGGCCCATTTTCAGCCGATTTTTCACTCGTGCGACTATTTTTGCGATCGGGCCGAGTTTCGGCTCAATCGCGTGTCGTGCATCGTATAGTTTACACAGGTAAACGAGGAGCGATTCACACCTCACGACCAACTCCCGATCAGAAATCGCAGCGTCGCAAGAATATCAAACATGTTTGAAATTCAAATCGCTCCTCGTGAGATCGCATGAGAGCGTCGGGTCGTATAGTGTGAGTATATGAATCGTGAGCTGTGAACTTTTAAACCCTGCGATTTAGTCGTACAGTTTGAGCTGGAGCTGAGTACACGATTTAAAATATCGTACAGTGTACGCCCAGCTTAAGGCGAAAAAAAATGTTTGTCGTTTCAGTCGTGTCGTCGCGGTGCGTCTCAAGTAGGTCTATAAACATTTTTTGTTGTTGTTTGCTTTTAAACCCCGTTACTTGAACCTTTCCTTGTATTTTTTTGCTGTTGTGTGGCAATTTTAAAAATATTTTCAGGCAGGCATATTTTATTTAAAATATTTTTGACATTTTGCACGGACAGTTCGATATGCGAAATGCGCTCTGACGGTTAATGTTCTCTAACCCATCCATCCATCCATTATCTGAACCGCTTAATCCCTACGTTTCATAAAAAAAAGTAAATAAATAAAAGCCACCCTACCGTGTTTATTCATTTATCTAAGTGTTTTAGGTTTTTACTTTGAAGAGGAAAAAAGTCCTGAATGAGAACGACCGTTTAAGGCGCTCTAAAAATAAAATAAACCCGATTCGACTATTAGTCGACTAAAGGGAAAAGCAGACGAATCAGATTCGACTATGAAAATCCTTAGTTGAATACACCCCTAGTTTCTTCTATGTACGTCTTTAGCCTCAGTGTAGTATATACAAATGTTTTGGAGTTTCAACATTAATAAATAATAATAAATTTAAAAATATTGGTATCCTGGTTTGACTTACTTGTGACAGTGATTGAGTTTGTGTCTACTGTCAGGTTGAATCCTGTGGTTGCCGGATTTGAAGCAGCCTCTTTTAGAACAGCTGCTACATCTGGTCCACTGGGGAGTGGTGCTGTGCTAGTTTGATTGAAAACTAACTGGATGTTTGTTTGCACATTCTGAGAACGTGTGGTCCCAGGACTGGAGAGAGAAATAATGCAACAAAATAAAAAATATATATAAATAAATAATGATATGACTAGCTTTTCTAGGCATTCAAATCTATACAATATACAAAATATAAACAACAACAAAAAACAATTTGAATAAATGATCATTAATTGAATAAATGCTACATGAGAGTAAAATGTATAAAATGCCTGTATTTTTAAGTGCTATCTCTTACCTAAAGCCATTCAGAATGGTTTTGATGAATTTGGGTCCATATATTTGCTTGTACAGTATGTCACACTGTAGAGGTTTTCATAATTGTTCATTAATCCTGCCATTAAAATATTTTTTTCTTTTTTCTTAACAATGATGTATCATTAACATCATTAACAATGATGTATTTAAAAGTTTACAAGAATTGTCATTCACTCTAAAAAGCACATAAGATTTTAAAATATCAAATATCTAAGATATTACAAAAACTTTACTTTTGTATTAGCATTGTACTCACTTCATAAGTAATTTTAGCAGATAAGGTTTTGAACTCTTTACTCGTGGGGTCATTGTATGCTTGGATAAATACTTCCACAATGACAAACTGGATTAAAATAACTGGGGGTGGATATGTTGGTGCAGGCGTTGTGGTTGCAGCAGCTGTTGTAGTTTTTAATGTGGGTGTACTAATTGTTGTAGTAGTAGTAGTAGTTGCTCTTGTGGTAGTAGTAGTTGTTGGAGTAGTGGTAGTTGCTCTTGTGGTAGTAGTAGTTGTTGGAGTAGTGGTAGTTGCTCTTGTGGTAGTAGTAGTTGTTGGAGTAGTAGTCTTTGCTCTTGTGGTCGTAGTATTTGCTAAAGAAGTAGTAGTTGCTTTTGTAGTAGTAGTAGTAGCTGTTGAAGTAGTAGTAGTTGCTCTTGTGGCAGTAGTAGAAGTTTTTGTAGTAGTGGTAGTTGTTTTTGTGGTAGTAGTAGTTGTTGGAGTAGTAGTCTTTGCTCTTGTGATAGTGGTATTTGTTGGAGTAGTAGTAATTGCTCTTGTGGTAGTAGTAGTTGTTGGAGTAGTGGTAGTTGCATATGTGGTAGTAGTAGTAGTAGTTGTTGGAGTAGTAGTCTTTGCTCTTGTGGTAGTAGTATTTGCTGGAGTAGTAGTAGTTGCTTTTGTGGTTGTAGTAGTTGGTAGAGTAGTGGTAGTTGCTCTTGTGGTAGTAGTAGTTGTTGGAATGGTAGTAGTTGCTCTTGTGGTAGTAGTAGTTGGAGTAGTAGTAGTTGCTGTTGTTGGAGCAGTAGTAGTTGCTGTTGTGGTAGTAGTAGTTGGAGTAGAAGTAGTTGCTGTTATTGGAGCAGTAGTAGTTGCTCTTGTGGTAGTTGTGGTTGATGGAGTAGTAGTAGTTGCTGTTGTTGGATCAGTAGTAGTTGCTCTTATGTTAGTAGTAGTAGTAAAACTTTGAATATTTGGTTGCAGTGGTGTTGCAGCTCTGGCTGCGGATGTGCTGGGTGGCATAGTAGTAGTAGAAGTAGGAGTAGTTTTCACAGTGATAGATGGGGCTGAAGTAGTACTATTTACTTGAATAGTTGTTCCAACTCCTGATGTAACATTTTTTATTGTTCTGGTAGTTGTAGCATTTTTTATAGTAGTACTTGTAGCATTAGCAGTTGTAGTAGAAGTATTTGTAGTTCTAGTTGTTAGAGCAGCAATTGTTCTTCCTGTTGCTGTTGTTGTCATTTCTGATGTTGTTAAAGTAGTAGTACTTGATGGAGTAGGTGGTGCAGTGGTAGATGCTGCTGAAGCAGTAGTATTTACTGGTATAGTTGTATTTGTTGGACTAGTAACATTTGTTGGTGGTGTCATATCTCTTATATTTGGTGTGATGATAGTAGTACTGGTCACAGTGAATGGAGTGGTTGCCACTGGTATAATAGTAGTTAGTGATATAATTGTTGTAGGTGCATTTATTTTTGTTGTTGTTGAAACAGAAGTATTTGTTGCTGTTGTAGATGTTGGTTTTGTTGGTGGTGCTCCTGTGGTGACAGTCTTCGTTTTACTCACAGCAGTTGTAAATGTATTGTTTACTGGGATTGTTGTAGTTGATGTAGTTGTCGTTAAAAGTGGTTTGGTTGGAGTAATTGTTTTTGCAGAAGTAACTGAAGTAGTGGTTATTGTTACTGGAGCAGTTAGTGGAATATTTGTTATAGTTGTTGGAGAAGTTGAATCGATCACAGACATTGATGTAGAAGTTGGCATTGATGGCGATTCTGCAGATGTGGTACCTTTTGCTGTTGAAATAGCATTAGTTGTATTGGCTTGAGTACTAGTAATTAGTGTTGATGTAAGCAATGTTTTTATGCCTGTAGATGATGTTGAAGGTGTGCTTTTTGGAGCAGTATTTACTGCAGAACTGGATGTTGTTGATGTTGATTTTGCTGTTGTATTTTTTGTTGGAATAATTGTAGTGGTAGCAATTGTTACAGTTTTAAGAGTAGTTGTTGGTGTAGTAGATTTTGCTAGGCTAATGGCAGTTACTGGAGTGCTTGTGGAAAGAGTTGTAGTGGTACTGGATATTGCTAGATTAGCTCTTGTTGTTACTTTTGATGAGTATGATTTTTGTGTTGTGGTAGCAGTAGCTGTTACAGTTGTTCTATTACTAGTTGGCATAGTACTTGTAGATAATGATGTAATAAAACTACTTGCTGCAGTTGTTACGGTTGTTGGAGTGGTAGTTGGCATAGCACTGGATACAGTTGTGCTTGGAGTAGTTGTAACAGTAGTAGATGTTTCTACAATACTTTTCGATGTTAATTGTGCTTCTTTTGTAATCGGACCAGTGGTTGCAGTTGTTATAGTTGTTGGGATAGTAGTTGTTGCTGGAGTAATTGTTGTTGGAGCAGCTGTAGTAGTGATGGATGTTCCTAGAGTAGTTGATGGGGTATTTCGCACTTCTGTTGTGTCTGATTCTTTTATTGTGGTAGCAGTAGTTATTACAGTTGTTGGAGTGCTAGATGGCATAGATGTGCTTGGAGTTGTAGTAACAGTAGTTGATGTTTCTACAGTACATGTTGCTGTTGATTGTGCTTCTGTTGTAGTAGGACTGGTTGTTGCATTTGTTATAGTTGTTGGTAAGGTAGTTTTTGCTGAAGTTGTTGTTGGAGGAGCTGTAGTAGTCATAGATGTTGCTAGAGTAGTTGATGAGGTATTTAGTGCTTCTGTTGGGACTGTTTCTTTTATTGTGGTAGCAGTAGTTGTTATGGTTGTTGGAGTGCTAGATGGCATAGATGTGCTTGGAGTTGTAGTAACAGTAGTTGATGTTTCTATAGAACTTGTTGCTGTTGATTGTGCTTCTGTTGTAGTAGGACTGGTTGTTGCAGTTGTTATAGTTGTTGGTATAGTAGTTGTTGCTGGAGTTGTTGTTGGAGCAGCTGTAGTAGTCATGGATGTTGCTAGAGTAGTTGATAAGGTATTTAGTGCTTCTGTTGTGACTGTTTCTTTTATTGTGGTAGCAGTAGTTGTTACGGTTGTTGGAGTGCTAGATGGCATAGATGTGCTTGGAGTTGTAATAACAGTAGTTGATGTTTCTATAGTACTTGTTGCTGTTGATTGTGCTTCTGTTGTAGTAGGACCGGTTGTTGCAGTTGTTATAGTTGTTGGGATAGTAGTTATTGCTGGAGTACTTGTTGTTGGAGCAGATGTAGTAGGCATGGATGTTGCTAGAGTAGTTGATAAGGTATTTAGTGCTTCTGTTGTGACTGTTTCTTTTATTGTGGTAGCAGTAGTTGTTACGGTTGTTGGAGTGCTAGATGGCATAGATGTGCTTGGAGTTGTAATAACAGTAGTTGATGTTTCTATAGTACTTGTTGCTGTTGATTGTGCTTCTGTTGTAGTAGGACCACTTGTTGTAGTTGATATAGCTGTTGGTATAGTAGTTGTTGCTGGAGTAGTTATTGTTGGAGCAGATGTAGTAGGCCTGGAAGTTGCTAGAGTAGTTGATGGGATATTTCGTGATTCTGTTGAGTCTGATTCTTTTATTGTGGTAGCAGTAGTTGTTACGGTTGTTGGAGTGCTAGTTGGCATAGCAGTGGATACACTTGTGCTTGGAGTAGTTGTAACAGTAGTTGATGTTTCTACAGTACGTATTGCTGTTGATTGTGCTTCTGTTGTAATCGAACCAGTTGATGCAGTTGTTATAGTTGTTGGGATAGTAGTTATTGCTGGAGTACTTGTTGATGGAGCAGATGTAGTAGGCATGGATGTTCCTAGAGTAGTTGATGGGGTATTAAGTGTTTCTGTTGTGTCTGATTCTTTTATTGTGATAGCAGTAGTTGTTACGGTTGTGGGAGTGCTAGTTGGCATAGCAGTGGATACAGTTGTGCTTCCAGTAGTTGTAACAGTAGTAGATGTTTCTAAAGTACTTTTTGGTGTTGATTGTGCTTCTGTTGTAGTCGAACCAGTTGATGGAGTTGTTATAGTTGTTGGGATAGTAGTTATTGCTGGAGTACTTGTTGATGGAGCAGATGTAGTAGGCATGGCTGTTCCTAGAGTAGTTGATGGGGTATTAAGTGTTTCTGTTGTGTCTGATTCTTTTATTGTGATAGCAGTAGTTGTTACGGTTGTGGGAGTGCTAGTTGGCATAGCAGTGGATACAGTTGTGCTTCCAGTAGTTGTAACAGTAGTAGATGTTTCTAAAGTACTTTTTGGTGTTGATTGTGCTTCTGTTGTAGTCGGACCAGTTGTTGCAGTTGTTATAGAAGTTGGTATAGTAGTTGTTACGGGAGTACTTGTTGTTTGAGCAGCTGTAGTAGCCATGGATGTTCCTCGAGTAGTTGATGGGGTATTTAGTGCTTCTGTTGTGTCTGATTCTTTTATTGTGGTAGCAGTAGTTGTTACAGTTGTTGGAGTGCTAAATGGCATAGATGTGCTTGGAGTTGTAGTAACAGTAGTTGATGTTTCTATAGAACTTGTTGCTGTTGATTGTGCTTCTGTTGTAGTAGGACTGGTTGTTGCAGTTGTTATAGTTGTTGGTATAGTAGTTGTTGCTGGAGTTGTTGTTGGAGCAGCTGTAGTAGTCATGGATGTTGCTAGAGTAGTTGATAAGGTATTTAGTGCTTCTGTTGTGACTGTTTCTTTTATTGTGGTAGCAGTAGTTGTTACGGTTGTTGGAGTGCTAGATGGCATAGGTGTGCTTGGAGTTGTAATAACAGTAGTTGATGTTTCTATAGTACTTGTTGCTGTTGATTGTGCTTCTGTTGTAGTAGGACCACTTGTTGTAGTTGATATAGCTGTTGGTATAGTAGTTGTTGCTGGAGTAGTTATTGTTGGAGCAGATGTAGTAGGCCTGGAAGTTGCTAGAGTAGTTGATGGGATATTTCGTGATTCTGTTGAGTCTGATTCTTTTATTGTGGTAGCAGTAGTTGTTACGGTTGTTGGAGTGCTAGTTGGCATAGCAGTGGATACACTTGTGCTTGGAGTAGTTGTAACAGTAGTTGATGTTTCTACAGTACGTATTGCTGTTGATTGTGCTTCTGTTGTAGTCGAACCAGTTGATGCAGTTGTTATAGTTGTTGGGATAGTAGTTATTGCTGGAGTACTTGTTGATGGAGCAGATGTAGTAGGCATGGATGTTCCTAGAGTAGTTGATGGGGTATTAAGTGTTTCTGTTGTGTCTGATTCTTTTATTGTGGTAGCAGTAGTTGTGACAGTTGTTGGAGTGCTAGATGGCATAGATGTGCTTGGAGTTGTAGTAACAGTAGTTGATGTTTCTATAGAACTTGTTGCTGTTGATTGTGCTTCTGTTGTAGTAGGACCACTTGTTGTAGTTGATATAGCTGTTGGTATAGTAGTTGTTGCTGGAGTAGTTATTGTTGGAGCAGATGTAGTAGGCCTGGAAGTTGCTAGAGTAGTTGATGGGATATTTTGTAATTCTGTTGAGTCTGATTCTTTTATTGTGGTAGCAGTTGTTGTTATGGTTGTTGGAGTGCTAGTTGGCATAGCAGTGGATACACTTGTGCTTGGAGTAGTTGTAACAGTAGTTGATGTTTCTACAGTACTTGTTGCTGTTGACTGTGCTTCTGTTGTAGTCGATCCAGTTGATGGAGTTGTTATAGTTGTTGGGATAGTAGTTATTGCTGGAGTACTTGTTGATGGAGCAGATGTAGTAGGCATGGATGTTCCTAGAGTAGTTGATGGGGTATTTAGTGTTTCTGTTGTGTCTGATTCTTTTATTGTGGTAGCAGTAGTTGTTACGGTTGTTGGAGTGCTAGATGGCATAGATGTGCTTGGAGTTGTAATAACAGTAGTTGATGTTTCTATAGTACTTGTTGCTGTTGATTGTGCTTCTGTTGTAGTAGGACCACTTGTTGTAGTTGATATAGCTGTTGGTATAGTAGTTGTTGCTGGAGTAGTTATTGTTGGAGCAGATGTAGTAGGCCTGGAAGTTGCTAGAGTAGTTGATGGGATATTTCGTGATTCTGTTGAGTCTGATTCTTTTATTGTGGTAGCAGTAGTTGTTACGGTTGTTGGAGTGCTAGTTGGCATAGCAGTGGATACACTTGTGCTTGGAGTAGTTGTAACAGTAGTTGATGTTTCTACAGTACGTATTGCTGTTGATTGTGCTTCTGTTGTAGTCGAACCAGTTGATGCAGTTGTTATAGTTGTTGGGATAGTAGTTATTGCTGGAGTACTTGTTGATGGAGCAGATGTAGTAGGCATGGATGTTCCTAGAGTAGTTGATGGGGTATTAAGTGTTTCTGTTGTGTCTGATTCTTTTATTGTGGTAGCAGTAGTTGTTACGGTTGTGGGAGTGCTAGTTGGCATAGCAGTGGATACAGTTGTGCTTCCAGTAGTTGTAACAGTAGTATATGTTTCTAAAGTACTTTTTGGTGTTGATTGTGCTTCTGTTGTAGTCGGACCAGTTGTTGCAGTTGTTATAGAAGTTGGTATAGTAGTTGTTACGGGAGTACTTGTTGTTTGAGCAGCTGTAGTAGCCATGGATGTTCCTCGAGTAGTTGATGGGGTATTTAGTGCTTCTGTTGTGTCTGATTCCTTTATTGTGGTAGCAGTAGTTGTTACAGTTGTTGGAGTGCTAAATGGCATAGATGTGCTTGGAGTTGTAGTAACAGTAGTTGATGTTTCTATAGAACTTGTTGCTGTTGATTGTGCTTCTGTTGTAGTAGGACTGGTTCTTGTAGTTGTTATAGTTGTTGGTATAGTAGTTTTTGCTGGAGTTGTTGTTGTTGGAGCAGCTGTAGTAGTCATGGATGTTGCTATAGTAGTTGATAAGGTATTTAGTGCTTCTGTTGAGTCTGATTCTTTTATTGTGGTAGCAGTAGTTGTTACGGTTGTTGGAGTGCTAGTTGGCATAGCAGTGGATACACTTGTGCTTGGAGTAGTTGTAACAGTAGTTGATGTTTCTACAGTACGTATTGCTGTTGATTGTGCTTCTGTTGTAGTCGAACCAGTTGATGCAGTTGTTATAGTTGTTGGGATAGTAGTTATTGCTGGAGTACTTGTTGATGGAGCAGATGTAGTAGGCATGGATGTTCCTAGAGTAGTTGATGGGGTATTAAGTGTTTCTGTTGTGTCTGATTCTTTTATTGTGGTAGCAGTAGTTGTTACGGTTGTGGGAGTGCTAGTTGGCATAGCAGTGGATACAGTTGTGCTTCCAGTAGTTGTAACAGTAGTATATGTTTCTAAAGTACTTTTTGGTGTTGATTGTGCTTCTGTTGTAGTCGGACCAGTTGTTGCAGTTGTTATAGAAGTTGGTATAGTAGTTGTTACGGGAGTACTTGTTGTTTGAGCAGCTGTAGTAGCCATGGATGTTCCTCGAGTAGTTGATGGGGTATTTAGTGCTTCTGTTGTGTCTGATTCCTTTATTGTGGTAGCAGTAGTTGTTACAGTTGTTGGAGTGCTAAATGGCATAGATGTGCTTGGAGTTGTAGTAACAGTAGTTGATGTTTCTATAGAACTTGTTGCTGTTGATTGTGCTTCTGTTGTAGTAGGACTGGTTCTTGTAGTTGTTATAGTTGTTGGTATAGTAGTTTTTGCTGGAGTTGTTGTTGTTGGAGCAGCTGTAGTAGTCATGGATGTTGCTATAGTAGTTGATAAGGTATTTAGTGCTTCTGTTGTGACTGTTTCTTTTATTGTGGTAGCAGTAGTTGTTACGGTTGTTGGAGTGCTAGATGGCATAGATGTGCTTGGAGTTGTAGTAACAGTAGTTGATGTTTCTATAGTACTTGTTGCTGTTGATTGTGCTTCTGTTGTAGTAGGACCACTTGTTGTAGTTGATATAGCTGTTGGGATAGTAGTTGTTGCTGGAGTACTTGTTGATGGAGCAGATGTAGTAGGCATGGATGTTCCTAGAGTAGTTGATGGGGTATTTAGTGTTTCTGTTGTGTCTGATTCTTTTATTGTGGTAGCAGTAGTTGTTACGGTTGTGGGAGTGCTAGTTGGCATAGCAGTGGATACAGTTGTGCTTCCAGTAGTTGTAACAGTAGTAGATGTTTCTAAAGTACTTTTTGGTGTTGATTGTGCTTCTGTTGTAGTCGGACCAGTTGTTGCAGTTGTTATAGAAGTTGGTATAGTAGTTGTTACGGGAGTACTTGTTGTTGGAGCAGCTGTAGTAGTCATGGATGTTCCTCGAGTAGTTGATGGGGTCTTTAGTGCTTCTGTTGTGTCTGATTCTTTTATTGTGGTAGCAGTAGTTGTTACAGTTGTTGGAGTGCTAGATGGCATAGATGTGCTTGGAGTTGTAGTAACAGTAGTTGATGTTTCTATAGAACTTGTTGCTGTTGATTGTGCTTCTGTTGTAGTAGGACTGGTTGTTGCAGTTGTTATAGTTGTTGGTATAGTAGTTTTTGCTGGAGTTGTTGTTGGAGCAGATGTAGTAGGCCTGGAAGTTGCTAGAGTAGTTGATGGGATATTTCGTAATTCTGTTGAGTCTGATTCTTTTATTGTGGTAGCAGTAGTTGTTACGGTTGTGGGAGTGCTAGTTGGCATAGCAGTGGATACAGTTGTGCTTCCAGTAGTTGTAACAGTAGTAGATGTTTCTAAAGTACTTTTTGGTGTTGATTGTGCTTCTGTTGTAGTCGGACCAGTTGTTGCAGTTGTTATAGAAGTTGGTATAGTAGTTGTTACGGGAGTACTTGTTGTTGGAGCAGCTGTAGTAGTCATGGATGTTCCTCGAGTAGTTGATGGGGTATTTAGTGCTTCTGTTGTGTCTGATTCTTTTATTGTGGTAGCAGTAGTTGTTACAGTTGTTGGAGTGCTAGATGGCATAGATGTGCTTGGAGTTGTAGTAACAGTAGTTGATGTTTCTATAGAACTTGTTGCTGTTGATTGTGCTTCTGTTGTAGTAGGACTGGTTGTTGCAGTTGTTATAGTTGTTGGTATAGTAGTTTTTGCTGGAGTTGTTGTTGGAGCAGATGTAGTAGGCCTGGAAGTTGCTAGAGTAGTTGATGGGATATTTCGTAATTCTGTTGAGTCTGATTCTTTTATTGTGGTAGCAGTAGTTGTTACGGTTGTTGGAGTGCTAGTTGGCATAGCAGTGGATACACTTGTGCTTGGAGTAGTTGTAACAGTAGTTGATGTTTCTAAAGTACTTTTTGGTGTTGATTGTGCTTCTGTTGTAGTCGGACCAGTTGTTGCAGTTGTTATAGTTGTTGGGATAGTAGTTATTGCTGGAGTACTTGTTGATGGAGCAGATGTAGTAGGCATGGATGTTCCTAGAGTAGTTGATGGGGTATTTAGTGTTTCTGTTGTGTCTGATTCTTTTATTGTGGTAGCAGTAGTTGTTACGGTTGTGGGAGTGCTAGTTGGCATAGCAGTGGATACAGTTGTGTTTCCAGTAGTTGTACCAATAGTAGATGCTTCTAAAGTACTTTTTGGTGTTGATTGTGCTTCTGTTGTAGTCGGACCAGTTGTTGCAGTTGTTATAGAAGTTGGTATAGTAGTTGTTACGGGAGTACTTGTTGTTGGAGCAGCTGTAGTAGTCATGGATTTTCCTCGAGTAGTTGATGGGGTATTTAGTGCTTCTGTTGTGTCTGATTCTTTTATTGTGGTAGCAGTAGTTGTTACAGTTGTTGGAGTGCAAGATGGCATAGAGGTGCTTGGAGTTGTAGTAACAGTAGTTGATGTTTCTATAGTACTTGTTGCTGTTGATTGTGCTTCTGTTGTAGTAGGACTGGTTGTTGCAGTTGTTATAGTTGTTGGTATAGTAGTTTTTGCTGGAGTTGTTGTTGGAGCAGCTGTAGTAGTCATGGATGTTGCTAGAGTAGTTGATGAGGTATTTAGTGCTTCTGTTGTGACTGTTTCTTTTATTGTGGTAGCAGTAGTTGTTACGGTTGTTGGAGTGCTAGATGGCATAGATGTGCTTGGAGTTGTGGTAACAGTAGTCGATGTTTCTATAGTACTTGTTACTGTTGATTGTGCTTTTGTTGTAGTTGGACCGGTTGTTGCAGTTGTTATAGTTGTTGGGATAGTAGTTGTTGCTGGAGTATTTGTTGTTGGAGCAGATGTAGTAGGCCTGGAAGTTGCTAGAGCAGTTGATGGTGTGTTTCGTGCTTCTGTTGTGTCTGATTCTTTTATTGTAGTAGCAGTAGTTGTTACGGTTGTTGGAGTGCTATTTGGCATAGCAGTGGATACAGTTGTGCTTGGAGTAGTTGTTACAGTAGTTGATGTTTCTATAGTACTTGTTGCTGTTGATTGTGCTTCTGTTGTGGTAGGACCGGTTGTTGCAGTTGTTATAGTTGTTGGGATAATAGTTATTGCTGGAGTACTTGTTGTTGGAGCAGATGTAGTAGGCATGGATGTTCCTAGAGTAGTGGATGGGGTATTAAGTGTTTCTATTGTATCTGATTCTTTTATTGTGGTAGCAGTAGTTGTTACAGTTGTTGGAGTGCTAGATGACATAGATGTGCTTGGAGTTGTAGTAACAGTAGTTGATGGTTCTATAGTACTTGTTACTGTTGATTGTGCTTTTGTTGTAGTTGGACCGGTTGTTGCAGTTGTTAAAGTTGTTGGGATAGTAGTTGTTGCTGGAGTATTTGTTGTTGGAGCAGATGTAGTAGGCCTGGAAGTTGCTAGAGTAGTTGATGGTGTGTTTTGTGCTTCTGTTGTGTCTGATTCTTTTATTGTGGTAGCAGTAGTTGTTATGGTTGTTGGAGTGCTAGATGGCATAGATGTGCTTGGAGTTGTAGTAACAGTAGTTGATGTTTCTATAGAACTTGTTGCTGTTGATTGTGCTTCTGTTGTAGTAGGACTGGTTGATGCAGTTGTTATAGTTGTTGGTATAGTAGTTTTTGCTGGAGTTGTTGTAGCAGCTGTAGTAGGCATGGATGTTCCTAGAGTAGTTGATAGGGTATTTAGTGTTTCTGTTGTGTCTGATTCTTTTATTGTAGTAACAATAGTTGTTACGGTTGTTGGAGTGCTAGATGGCACAGATGTGCTTGGAGTTGTAGTAACAGTAGTTGATGTTTCTATAGTACTTGTTGCTGTGGATTGTGCTTCTGTTGTAGTAGGACCACTTGTTGTAGTTGTTATAGCTGTTGGGATAGTAGTTGTTGCTAGAGTACTTGTTGTTGGAGCAGATGTAGTAGGCCTGGAAGTTGCTAGAGTAGTTGATGGGGTATTTCGTGATTCTGTTGTGTCTGATTCTTTTACTGTGGTAGCAGTAGTTGTTACGGTTGTTGGAGTGCTAGTTGGCATAGCAGTGGACACAGTTGTGCTTGGAGTAGTTGTAACAGTAGTTGATGTTTCTACAGTACTTGTTGCTGTTGACTGTTCTTCTGTTGTAGTCGGACCAGTTGTTGCAGTTGTTATAGAAGTTGGTATAGTAGTTTTTGCGGGAGTACTTGTTGGAGCAGATGTAGTAGGCATGGATGTTCCTCGAGTAGTTGATGGGGTATTAAGTGTTTCTATTGTGTCTGATTCTTTTATTGTGGTAGCAGTAGTTGTTACAGTTGTTGGAGTGCTAGATGGCATAGATGTGTTTGGAGTTGTAGTAACAGTAGTTGATGTATCTATAGTACTTGTTACTGTTGATTGTGCTTTTGTTGTAGTTGGACCGGTTGTTGCAGTTGTTATAGTTGTTGGGATAGTAGTTGTTGCTGGAGTACTTGTTGGAGCAGATGTAGTAGGCCTGGAAGTTGCTAGAGTAGTTGATGGGGTATTTTGTGATTCTGTTGTGTCTGATTCTTTTATTGTGGTAGCAGTAGTTGTTACGGTTGTTGGAGTGCTAGTTGGCATAGCAGTGGATACAGTTGTGCTTGGAGTAGTTGTAACAGTAGTTGATGTTTCTATAGTACTTGTTGCTGTTGATTGTGCTTCTGTTGTAGTAGGACTGGTTGTTGCAGTTGTTATAGTTGTTGGGATAGTAGTTGTTGCTGGAGTATTTGTTGTTGGAGCAGATGTAGTAGGCCTGGAAGTTGCTAGAGTAGTTGATGGTCTGTTTTGTGCTTCTGTTGTGTCTGATTCTTTTATTGTGGTAGCAGTAGTTGTTATGGTTGTTGGAGTGCTAGATGGCATAGATGTGCTTGGAGTTGTAGTAACAGTAGTTGATGTTTCTATAGAACTTGTTGCTGTTGATTGTGCTTCTGTTGTAGTAGGACTGGTTGATGCAGTTGTTATAGTTGTTGGTATAGTAGTTTTTGCTGGAGTTGTTGTAGCAGCTGTAGTAGGCATGGATGTTCCTAGAGTAGTTGATAGGGTATTTAGTGTTTCTGTTGTGTCTGATTCTTTTATTGTAGTAACAATAGTTGTTACGGTTGTTGGAGTGCTAGATGGCACAGATGTGCTTGGAGTTGTAGTAACAGTAGTTGATGTTTCTATAGTACTTGTTGCTGTGGATTGTGCTTCTGTTGTAGTAGGACCACTTGTTGTAGTTGTTATAGCTGTTGGGATAGTAGTTGTTGCTAGAGTACTTGTTGTTGGAGCAGATGTAGTAGGCCTGGAAGTTGCTAGAGTAGTTGATGGGGTATTTCGTGATTCTGTTGTGTCTGATTCTTTTATTGTGGTAGCAGTAGTTGTTACGGTTGTTGGAGTGCTAGTTGGCATAGCAGTGGACACAGTTGTGCTTGGAGTAGTTGTAACAGTAGTTGATGTTTCTACAGTACTTGTTGCTGTTGACTGTTCTTCTGTTGTAGTCGGACCAGTTGTTGCAGTTGTTATAGAAGTTGGTATAGTAGTTTTTGCGGGAGTACTTGTTGGAGCAGATGTAGTAGGCATGGATGTTCCTCGAGTAGTTGATGGGGTATTAAGTGTTTCTATTGTGTCTGATTCTTTTATTGTGGTAGCAGTAGTTGTTACAGTTGTTGGAGTGCTAGATGGCATAGATGTGTTTGGAGTTGTAGTAACAGTAGTTGATGTATCTATAGTACTTGTTACTGTTGATTGTGCTTTTGTTGTAGTTGGACCGGTTGTTGCAGTTGTTATAGTTGTTGGGATAGTAGTTGTTGCTGGAGTACTTGTTGGAGCAGATGTAGTAGGCCTGGAAGTTGCTAGAGTAGTTGATGGGGTATTTTGTGATTCTGTTGTGTCTGATTCTTTTATTGTGGTAGCAGTAGTTGTTACGGTTGTTGGAGTGCTAGTTGGCATAGCAGTGGATACAGTTGTGCTTGGAGTAGTTGTAACAGTAGTTGATGTTTCTATAGTACTTGTTGCTGTTGATTGTGCTTCTGTTGTAGTAGGACTGGTTGTTGCAGTTGTTATAGTTGTTGGGATAGTAGTTGTTGCTGGAGTATTTGTTGTTGGAGCAGATGTAGTAGGCCTGGAAGTTGCTAGAGTAGTTGATGGTGTGTTTCGTGCTTCTGTTGTGTCTGATTCTTTTATTGTGGTAGCAATAGTTGTTACGGTTGTTGGAGTGCTAGATGGCATAGATGTGCTTGGAGTTGTAGGAACAGTAGTTGATGTTTCTATAGTACTTGTTGCTGTTGATTGTGCTTCTGTTGTAGTAGGACCACTTGTTGTAGTTGTTATAGTTGTTGGTATAGTAGTTTTTGCTGGAGTTGTTGTTGTTGGAGCAGCTGTAGTAGTCATGGATGTTGCTAGAGTAGTTGATGGGGTATTTAGTGCTTCTGTTGTGTCTGAATCTTTTATTGTGGTAGCAGTAGTTGTTACAGTTATTGGAGTGCTAGATGGCATATATGTGGATACAGTTGTGCTTGGAGTAGTTGTAACAGTAGTTGATGTGTCTATAGTACTTGTTACTGTTGATTGTGCTTCTCTTGTAGTTGGAATGGTTGTTGCAGTTGTTATAGAAGTTGGTATAGTAGTTGTTGCGGGAGTACTTGTTGTTGGAGCAGCTGTAGTAGTCATGGATGTTCCTCGAGTAGTTGATGGGGTATTTAGTGCTTCTGTTGTGTCTGATTCTTTTATTGTGGTAGCAGTAGTTGTTATGGTTGTGGGAGTGCTAGTTGGCATAGCAGTGGATACAGTAGTAGATGTTTCTACAGTACTTTTTTTTGTTGATTGTACTTCTGTTGTAGTTGGACCACTTGTAGTTGTTTTAGTTGTTGGGATAGTAGTTGCTGCTGGATTACTTGTTGTTTGAGCAGCTGTAGTAGTCATGGATGTTGCTAGAGTAGTTGATGAGGTATTTAGTGCTTCTGTTGTGACTGTTTCTTTCATTGTGGTAGCAGTAGTTGTTACAGTTGTTGGAGTGCTAGATGGCATAGATGTGCTTGGAGTTGTAGTAACAGTAGTTGATGTTTCTATAGTACTTGTTACTGTTGATTGTGTTTCTGTTGTAGTTGGACCGGTTGTTGCAGTTTTTATAGTTTTTGGGATAGTAGTTGCTGCTGGCGTACTTGTTTTTGGAGCAGATGTAGTAGGCCTGGAAGTTGCTAGAGTAGTTGATAGGGTATTTAGTGCTTCTGTTGTGTCTGATTCTTTTATTGTGGTAGCAATAGTTGGTACGGTTGTGGGAGTGCTATTTGGCATAGCAGTGGATACAGTTGTGCTTGGAGTAGTTGTAACAGTAGTTGATGTTTCTACAGTACTTGTTGTTGATTGTGCTTCTGTCGTAGTAGGACTGGTTGTTGCAGTTGTTATAGTTATTCGGATAGTAATTGTTGCTGGAGTACTTGTTGGAGCAGATGTAGTAGGCATGGAAGTTGCTAGAGTAGTTGATGGGGTATTTCGTGCTTCTGTTGTGTCTGATTCTTTTATTGTGTTAGCAGTATTTGTTATGGTTGTTGGAGTGCTAGATGGCATAGATGTGCTTGGAGTTGTAGTAACAGTAGTTGATGTTTCTATAGTACTTTTTGCTGTTGATTGTGCTTCTGTTGTTGTAGGACCGGTTGTTGCAGTTGTTATAGTTGTTGGGATAGTAATTGTTGCTGCAGCAGCTGCTGTCATTGAGCTGGTTGGGGCTGTTAGATTCAGTGCCAGTGCTGTTCCCAGTATTAAGATAAAAAAGAATTCGGTTTTAAAAAGAGAGATTTTGTGAAAGACATGAAAATGTGAAGTCAGTAATGTATCGTGATTTTCAAAATTGGAAACTGTATTAAGTATTGACTTACCCACAAAAACAAACACTGGATTCCATGTTTTTTCATTCATCTGGATTCTTTAAATGATACCTTTAAATGATATATATATATATATTTATATTAGTGGTGGGCCGTTATCAGCATTAACGGCGTTCGATAATGTGATACTCTTATCGGGTGATATAAAAAATATCGCCATTAATCTATTCTTAAAGCAAACTATGATGATTTCATCTTGATAGTTTAGCTCGGGTGTATTCCTAAGCAAATTGCACAGTAGGGGGCAAGAACGAGTTTTCAAACCTGTAACTTACCACAACAAATCGCACATGTGCTTACATGGATGCAGCCACGAAGCCGCCAGGTTTGCTTCATGGAAAATTTATTTTAAGAAGCTTCCTAATGGAGACATTGACAAGACTATAGTTGTTGGCACCTTATGCAACACGGAATTAGTTTATTGTAGGAGTTCTCCCAGTCTGAAGTACCATTTAAAGGCAAAGCACCTGTTTGCTAATGCTGCTGACGCTGGGTCAAGCACTGATGCAGCCCAGGGGAAGAATTGCCGCTGCCGAAAACAAGTTATTGAGCCCTTGTACTAAATGTTGGCTTACATTTTAAATCTCATGTTTAGCTGAATAAACATGTATCAACCCCTTTTAATGTACAGTATGTAGGCTTACAAATTCATGTTTGACTGAATATGTCCTCTTAAAGTATGTAGGCTTACAGTACTATTTTCATGTTTAACTGAATAAACCATTGAACACGAGTACATTTTATTGAGCATGTTACTTTTTTTCAAGTATCAAAGTAGAACAGCTTTCTCAAGCAGTCATTGATGCATTTTGGAAACAGGAGATGAGCCCCTGGTCTAATGCACCCTCTGTATTAAGAAACCCTATCTCAAAGACTGACTTTTAGTTTGGTAGTTTAAAGCAGTTTCTTAACCCTGGTCACTGCCCTAAAATTGTGTGTTTTTCACTGGAGCCAACTGTTCAGCTAATAAACAATCCTTTATTGAGTTTACACAGCACAGCATATCACAACTTACTTTATCAAGGGCTTTTAAAAGAAAACTTTAGAATATGCATAAATGAATGAATGATACAAAAAATTATTTACTTTTAATAGTTGAGGGTTAGGGTTTGTTAAGAGTTTGTTCAAATCTCAAGTATTATGGTGTAATTTATTTCCTAATACAAACAAAGAGAACTTGAGAGCAGAGGATTAGAGAGGAGAACAGACAACAGGAGAGGAGAGCAGAGACCTGGAGAGGAGAGAACAGTAGAGATGAGAACAGACAACAGGAGAGGAGAGAACAGACAATAGGAGAGCAGAGAACAGACCACAGGAGAGGAGAACAGAGGACTAGTGAGGAGAACAGACAACAGGAGAGCAGAGAACTAGAGAGGAGAACAGGCAACAGGAGAGGAGAGCAGAGAACAGGAGAGGAAAGAGGTGAGAACAGGCGAGGAGAACAGTACAACTGGAGAGGAGAGGAGATGGGAGAAGACAGTACAAGCGGTATGGAAAACAATGCCTAATAAACACATTATTAATAAAATACACGTTTTTAGTACGAAGACTAGCAAAATAATGCCAGATTTAGTTTGTTTTAGCACAGTCTTTTGTATTTAAAATATTGTTTCCAGCTTTATTTTAAGCATGTTTTCCTGAATTACTATTTAACAGGGTAGAAGAGAGGGTGGAGAGCGAGGAAATATGAAATGTGGAGAGACCTGAAATGAACTGAACTGATCAGGACTGGACTGATCTAAAGAAAGAACAGGTTAGGAGAAGAAAGACTGTGCAAAAACATACAGGATAGATAATAAGTAATTCTTAAAGAGTATTAATTGTGTAGAGCCCTTAGCACTAATAATTATTAATATTTCTTTCAATAATTTGTTTCAGTGTGTCATAAAAGGTAAAAGAACAATTTAGAAACAAGTGAATTGTTTACTTTATTACACAGTTGCAGGAAATCCATTGTTGACATACTGTTTTGCATACTTTATTGAGGAATGGATTTACTGATGGAATATACCTGGTCCATGTCCTTTAGTAAAAGCTCACTATCTTTAGGTCACCAACAGTCATTCTGCAGAATTTGTGCACCCTTTGTTAAATTTTAAATCTGTTGAATAGAAAAAATATAACTCCATATTATAGTGTTAAACATTATATATCAGGGTACGTATTGTAAAAAAAAATTATATATATATATATATATATATATATATATATATATATATATATATATATATATTCCTGATGCAAACTAATGTTCTTGTTAGTCATATTTTAGATTTCTTGTTTTTTTTGTTTTTCAATTGCTACTTTAAGTGAAACAGTAAAGGTATACACTGCAATTGTGCAATTGTGAATTTTTTGCATGCAGTAAATGAAACTTGGCTTTGCAAATTATGACAGTGTCACAGTTTAATTGGGTAATCAACATGCAGTGAAATTGTTTAATTAAACTGTGTTAATGTTTAATACATTTTGAGACTAAAGCTATTTGTGAAGGGCTAGATTTGACCACTTAGCTGGCTAGTTAACTTTGACTTTGGATACTTAGCTAGCAAACTGTTTTACTTGAATTTTAAAGGCACAGTGGCTGTCACAGGACTATGTATAGTAATGAAGTAGAACTACTTTACTACTGTACTTAAGTACTAAAATGCTGTATTTGTACTTTACTGGAGTATTATTTTTTTCTGCTACTTCCACTTTTACTTCACTGCATATTTTCCATCAGTTTAATACTTTTACTTCGATACATTTTTTACGTGCATTATAGTTACTCGTTACAATTATAAACATGTAGGCTGGCGCTGTCACCGGGTCAAGTGTTGTGTCGTTCGCGAACAATTCGTTCAAATGAACGAAACATTTGAGTGAACGAACTGAATCGAATCACTTCCTCAGTTGATTCGTTCCTTTTTCAGTTCAGTAATTGAGCTCAGCAGCGACCGTGCAGGCCGGCAGGTGAACTGCAGTGTGGTCTGTGAATCACAGAATCACCCGCGAATCTGGAGGTGGAGACAGGTGGAGGTGGAGGGAACTGCGCATGCTCAGTGATTCGTTCAGTGATTCTTTCATGAACTGAAAGCTCTCGTTCACTCTCTGATTCGTTCATGAACTGAAAGCTCTCATTCACTCTCTGATTCGTTCATGAACTGAAAGCTCTCGTTCACTCTGATTCGTTCATGAACTGAAAATTCTCGTTCATTTTCTGATTCGTTCATGAACTGAAAGTCTCATTCATTTTCTGATTCATTCACTGAACGTACTGTCACCCAGAGAACTGTTGCTAAAGACGTGATTCATGTTTGCGCTACCACTCACTTTTTGATTGCACATTTAAGTTGATATTTTCTTCTGAATGTACAGTTTTTATCTTAATGTTGCTGTTAATTTTATATTTATTTTGCACTCAGTTGTAGGTTAGTTCATACTTATTTTTTGTATTATGTTACAGTGATCCTGCGACACTTCGCACTTCAGCTTTTGTGAATTCACTCTTTCACGAAACTTTATAAGATATTAATGGGAAAAATAATTCACGGGTCTTCACTTTTTCGCCGGTTGTCTGCGGAATTTGATAGATGGAAAAAATATATATTTTATGATTTTTTACTTGACAAAATCCTAAAATGTATAAAAATATATTATAAGTATTAATTCTAACAATTAACAAGGAGTGTTATAAATAATAAAATAGTACGAATTACAGTAAATAGTGCATATTTACTCTCGGAAACGAGAACCAGCATCACTTGCCTGAGACGCTACTCGCCTACACGAGATTGTATACAACATGACTGGTTGCTTGCTGGACAAGCACACATGCACAGAACAGTGTGGGGATGGTTATTAAGTGAATGGGAAAGGTTTATGTAAAGGTGTGGGGAGGGTTTACAAAGCCTTAATATAGTGTATAAATACTTAAATAAATATACCGTTTAAAGGATAAAGGAGGGATTACTGTAATGTAATTTATATTTCCTATAATAAACCCAACATTTAGTAGCAAATTTTTTATTTATAAATTTTCTACAACACTCTCGTCTCCTGGTCCATGAGGCCATGAACTAAACTGAAACATGAACCGTTCAGCCGTGTATCAGTTAAGGCTGGACACTTTATAAGGCTGGATAATTTGACTGTCTTCACACGTCACACATCCGATTTCTCATGCCGAAAAAAAAATCCTCTGATCCACATCTATGATTCAACGAGTTACTAGCCAACCACTGGCGATCGATCGCGATATAATTAATTTACGACCCCCCCCAACAAGTTACACTCGCCAATGAACGACTGAACGATTCGGTGAATGAATCTTTTGAACAAATCTTTTTAGTAAACTGATTCTAATGATTCAGTTCATCTAAAAGAACTGTTTTACCCATCACTACTGCCTTCACTGAACACTTGAGCTTCATAATCTAGGTTCATTTGACACGTTGTGACTGCCGCAAGGGTCCGTGCGGCAAAAATGATGCAATCGCGGTGGCTCCGCCCATGCGCGTTGGCCATGCGCGTGGTCGCGTCGCTAGGTCGTGCACCTCTCGATTTTTGTGCTTTCGAAGTTACAAGGTGGAATTCATGCACTTGTACGGCAGTTTGAAGGTCCATTTTCAGTATTTTCCAGCACCTTCAGCATAATTTACAAAATTATTCCAAATAAATAGCTTCTCATCTCATTAAAAGAGATCGTACCAAATTTGGTAACAGCAGAAGAGCAGCATAAGTGCTGCATAATTGTCACGTTGCGGTCCCCGACCCCTCCCTTTTGGGCGTGTGTTTACATCGTCTGCGTTAGGGCTGAATGATTTTGGAAAATAATCTAATTGCAATTTTTTATCTATAAATTGAGATTGCGATTTAAAATTGCGATTTTTTCCACTGTTTTCAGGAAACTCTGTTTTGGCATTTTTTTATACAGCTCAGATACAGGGTTGCCAACTTTTCAAGATCGCTTGGAGTGAGACTTGAACCTGGAGTGGGTGGCGAACGTAATTTGTTGTTATCGGGGCGGTGTAAAATGGACAAAATTTAAGTATTATTATTATATCGCGATCGATCGACCGCCTGTGGTTGGCGCCAGAGCGAACTAGTAACTATTTAGTCTAAGACGCTCAATGCGTGAGAGTTGGCAACCCTGCAGGTATAGCAACTTGGCTAAAATATGGGCGTGAGGGCATTTGGTAGCGCATATCCAGTGTGTTTAACAAAGCCATGAAGCCGGGCTTGTTCACTATATTAACGGACATCATGTCTTTCACTATGAACTCCGTTACTGCCCGAGTTATTTCAGCGTGCCGCTTCCAATTACATCCATAAGGAGTTACACTTTCAAACGGTTCGGTCAGTGAACCCTGTCTGCTGGACTGGTCAAGCTATCCGCGTTTTCGCAATTCATCCGCGCTTTAAATCTTATTGCGCCTATATGAGTGATTTTACGGTATTTCGCTGCTCACCGCATACTAAAGCTGTATAAGCGCAGAGAAACACTTTGGCGTATTTGAAGACGCAGCACTGGTCGTTGGCATTTTAACCTTACAAATATCATACGAGGCTTTGTAGTGTTTTTTTTAATGCTGAAAAAGGTTTGTAGTGTTACCTCGCGTCATAGCAACAGTAGCAAGACACGTTTTACACAGTACCTGACGTTGAGCAGCATCTTTTTAAAAGCCAAAGTAATTTCACACAACTGATGTGCAGCTTCTGTCGAGTCTGAAGCCATTGTGCAACAAGTTAAAGTGTGCTGTGTTAACTTCTCTTCTCCACCTCCCTGCCTCCTGCTCGAGTTTTCGCCGTTCGTCCTCGGCTCGGCTCGCTCCCAAGTCACGTGACCAGTTTAAATCGCAGCCTGTGCGATTAGAGAATCGCGTTTTAAAATATCGCGAGATTATCGCAAATGCAATTAATCGTTCAGCCCTAGTCTGCGTCTGTGAATCTCCGTGGGTGCAGATGTCTTGTGATTATCCGTCTCACCTGTGGCTCGTCTCGTCCTCACGTGGGGTTTATGTAGTTTGTCTATTTAATGTGCATTCGCACAGTGTCCTGTGCTCATCGTTGTTTGCGTCATACATGTTTATGTTAGTTTGAGTGTTTACGTGTGCGCTGACTGCGCTACTTTGTCACTGTGAATAAACATGACCATGCTCTATGCAAGGATCTGTGCCTCGTCCTTTGCCCTGCACCACGCGTCACAGAACGACGAGCCTACCAGAGACACCATGCCAGGCTATGCCACCCAGGCCAAGAAGGGGAAGAGGCCCAGCAGGCACCACCATGCCTCTTCCCCTGCCCAGCACCGTGGAGCCCGAGTATGCCTCGAGGAGATGGAGCAGGACCCCTTGTGTGGGTTCATGCTGCTTCGGGCTCGGGAGGCGGAGACCACGGAGAGGGCGGACTTCTTCCGTGAAGCCGCGGTGCAGATGTGGCAGGAGTGACACCCCTCTCCCACCAGGGAACCCTTGCCGCTGCGGGTAGACTCCCTCGAACTCTGCTCTACGGAGAAAACCCCAGAGAGCGAGTTCGAGGAGGAGACTCAGAGGGCGAGGAAGAAGAGGGTGAAGACCCTGCTCCCTCTGTCTGTTCCGCACCCACCGTGGATTACGGGGAGGGCGAAGAGGAAGAAGAGGGCGAGGGGGAAGAAGACCAGGCTCCCTCGGTGTGTTCCGCTCCCACCGAGGGTTACAGTGAAGGCGAGGATGAAGAGAAGGTCGAAGACTATCCTCCCTCCATATGCTCTGCTCCCACCGAATACTACGGTGAAGGCGAAGAGGGTGACGACTATCCTCCCTCTGTATACTCCGCCCCCACCGAATACTATGGTGAGGGCGAAGAAGAAGACTATCCTCCGTCCATGTGCTTGGGTATCTCCGAGTGCACGGACAGTGAGCTATATCCTGAGGATGAGGGGAGTTTGCCCCCCTCTGAGCATTCCGCTAGGACCGTAAAGGAACAGCCCGGAGGTGAGCGCTCCCCCTGACTACACTGAGGGGAGCGCTATGGACTGCTCCCGGGGTGAGAGTCCGGCAGAGCCCATGAGCTGGAGCCTGGGCAGTGAGGAGGAAGAGGAGATGGAGGTTAACAACAGCGCTCCCACTGCCAGGTCATGAAGGCTTTCACCCAGAGGGAGGGAGAGTCCCCAGTGGGCTCAGCCGAGAGGAGAGAGAGAATGCGGGCAGAGCCATCCTGCGGCGTGCTCCTGGAGGGCTGCAAGGGCGTCCGCCAGTCAGGCGGCAACCAGCGCATCCGCCCATCGGGCGGCAACCAGCGCGTCCGCCCATCACACTGCGCCCAGCGCGTCTGCCAATCGCGCTGTACCCCAAGGAGGGTTCGCAGCAGGGGCGGGGAAGGGACCGCCCACGACAGCGCCACCAGCTTCGGGAGGACTCCCACTCCTGTCAGCCCTTCTGCTACAGGCGCAAGGCCTGGCGCCGTTTACATGTTTGTCTGTCCCAGTGTTGACTGCTGACTGCGCTACTTTGTGACTGTGAATAAATGTGACCGTGCTCTATGCAAGGATCTGTGCCCTGCACCACGCGTCACAATAATAAGCTTTTTGGCGTTTTAGTGTACATATATTGGCACCTTCCACACCTTCAACATCGAGTGATCGTGGCGGTGAGGGTGAGGAAGGAGACCACCCTGGTCCTACCTACCCAGCTGGCACACAACCGACCTTCAACGTTGAAATGTGGTTGAAATATGGTTGAAATACTGTCTGTTGTTGTTTCAACATTGAAACAACATTGAAACAATGTTTAATGTTAAACAATTGTGCAAACGTTGAACTATTAACGGTGATTCAACGTTAATATCTTCAATCTGCCTTTGTATTACCATTTCAAGTTCAAAAAAACACAATACAATAAAAAAGTACAAACAACTATTTGACATTGGATGAGAGTTTTGAAAGAAGTATTTATTATTATTATTTTTATTTTATTTATTTATTTATTATTTCATTCTTCCAAAAACGTTGTCAAAAACAGGCAGGTATTAACCAGGAAGACAACATCAGGCAATGAAACAGTTTGAAATGTTTTGAGGCAGAAACAAAACTTCACAATGACAAATCAACAAGTTTAAATAGAGCAGGAGACAGTATTCGACATCAGGAAGAGCAACTGTGAGGCTGGTGTGATCTCTCAAGGGATTCTGTCAGTGTCGCCAGTAATGCAGGCAGAGGGCGTGAAATGTAAAGGTATGTATGTCCTTTTTATTCTTTCTTCTTACATAATATGCGCAGTATTATATCGTATCATATATTAATATCAAGGCTTTTTTTCTGTTCCACCAGACCCGGTGACCCTGGCTGCTTGGTGTGGCGTACGTTGGTGTGGCGTACGCTAGGAGAGTTTGGCATTTTTGCTCACTTGGCATCTTTTAAAGTTATGTTACGGTAAGCAAAGTGTTTAGTCAATACCTGAGGAGCATAATATTATTAATTACACATAGAGTTACTAAAACAGGCGACCCCAGTAACGCTAGCTGGTTAGCTATCCTGGCTAGGTGTTGTGAGGATGCCTGACTAGCTAGCATGAGCAATTAGAAACGAGCTGATGAAAATTCAATTTTTTGCTAATTTAGATGTTTGTTCATTAAAAAATTGTTGGCATGGTATACAAGATGTACAGTATTTATGACGTCTGCTTTTCCTCTTTAGACACTATTCTCAGCACACACAAAATCACACAACAGGAGGCAGTGGACACGATGGCTAAATACCTCAAGTATGCACCGGAGAGGTTGTGTGGTGGTTCTCCGAGAAGAAATTTACAGAGAGAATAAAAAAATTAAATTGTTCTTTTTTCATTATGGCATAGTTGTTTTTTCCTCTCTCCCATGCAATTTTAAGCATCATGAATGTGAGTTTTGTGGTTTATTCAAGGTTAAATGTATAACGTTGAAACAACGTTGGCATATCAACGTTGATTCACTTTTCAGAATCGACACCAAATCCAACGTTGATTCAACCAACACGTGACGTTGATTCAACGTTGAAATGCCTGCTGGGTAGAGACAGTGTTTGCGTTTGCTGGAGTGAAAGTAAATTCCTATAGGATGAAGTGCCATCTCTGCCTCCCTAAAGAGGGTGAAATATTGGCCTTCAAAAATTCACCTTCGAACTTGAAGAAACACATCAATGTAAGTTATAAATATAATGCACAGAAGACACCAGCTTTAGCTGTCAATAAGTGCTAGTTAAGTTATATATCTTAGCTAACTAACCAAATTATGTTCATGACGTGCTGCAGTATTCACTTACATTAGCTGGCAATCATAAAGTCGATGTTATGCTGAGTTGTGTTTTTAGCAACAGTAAGCCGTGTCTCTTCATGCTGACTAATCATGTGCCCATTTTATAGTGTAGTGTTTTTATAGGGTAAGGGCATTTATTGAGGGTAAACGCAGGGCAGTAGGCTCACCATTAGAATCCGTAGATGGATATTACGTCCAAAATACACCTTGTTTTCTCAGCTAAATTAAGGCAAACTTGTACTTCTGCGTCAAACCTACGACGTAGCGGGACATAGGTTATCTGGTTTTTGTGTACGAAGTGTTAAGCCCAGTTTTTTAAGTTGCTACTTGTTTGTACATACAGAACACTTGTATTTGTAGTCTTTGACATCTTCGATTTGTAAGTGATATATAAGAACAATTGATAATCAAACTTTGATGGCTTTCTTTACTTAATTCAAATCACAATACTTGTACTTTTTACTTTCAGTACTTGAGTAATAAATTTTAGAATAAACTACTTGAAATACTTAAGTACAAAAAATGCTGAATACTTCTGTACTTCTACTTAAGTAAAGTTTTTAAAGAACACTTCAACTTCTACTCGTCAATTTTTTGATAGAGTACTTGTACTTTTACTCAAGTATGGGTCTCTAATACTTACAACACTTATTCATTAAAGGATATTTGCTCAATTGTAAACAAATTTCAATCTATAGTCTAGAATGTTTTTTAATTTTTCTCATTCTGTTTATTTTCTGTGTATGGAATTTTTGGTATGTGAAAAAAAAATGTTAAACACTGTCCTGATGCAAACTAATCGTGTCTGTCAAGTTGTAGTTTAGTTTAATTCCTTTACCATATCATTGTATTTGTTGGTAATTCCTATACAAGATCAACAGCCACAGATGTTTGTTTTTTATCACTGAACACATTCTTAATCTTTTGACATATGTTCTATGTGCTTTGTACTTGGATAATACAGTGGGAACATGTACTGCATTCTCAAGTCTGCATTCAGTATAATCTCAAAGCCTTTATCTCTACATCTGAATTAGTGATGTGTCGGTCGCGAACGAACCGGTTCAAAGAGCCGGCTCTTTTAAGTGAACGACGAGAGCTGGTTCCCCTCTAAGACCGAGCCGGTTCCCCTCTAACTGTGCGTTCACACCGAAAGCGACGAGAGCGACACGGCGACCATGAGCGACACCCAGCGACGCGACACCCAGCGACGCGATGCGAACGTAAGCGGCGCGATGCGACCGTGAGCGGCGCGAAATGAGCGAATCGAGCGACGCGAACAAGTTGAGCTCGGCTCAACTTTATGCAAATGAGCAGTGGCGCGCGGCGGCGACTACCAATCAGAAAGTATGTTTGCACCCTCCTCCGAAACGGCACCTCTGACTTTGGTTCCTGCTGATTATTTGTTCCGATTGCAAAATGGAGGAGAGATTGATAGTGGCTGTCTCTGGATGTCCCGCACTTTACGATGTGTCCCTGTTATTGGTTATGATTTTTTTAATTCCTGTTTGATCTTCGGGTCTGGGGTAAAAAGTTTAAAATTTACATAAACATTTTAGGTTTATATACTTACTATATGTGTTTTATACACACACTGTTTTTTACACGCACTCCTTTATAATCGTGTGTCCTGTCATCAATAGATTAAAATAAATAAATACTGCATCCTGCTTTAAAAAACGTGATTTGCATATCTGTCACGTGCTGCATGCCGGCGATGTTGGACACGCCCCCACGCGACGTGATGCTGGCGACTCGGCGACAGAGAGCGATTTTATCACTTTCGGTGTTTGCCACCCCCCCGGGTCAACAAAGTACGTTCGTCGTCGCAGTCCCCCCCCGTAAACAAATTACGTTCGCCACCCCCTCAAATAAGGAGCCATTTGGGAGCCGAAAGAGCCGACTCTTTATGAGGAGCTGAGCCAATAGATCCGGCTTCCTAAAAAGAGCCGAAATTCCCATCACTAATCTGAATAAGAAAATAATGTTAATATATATATATGTAACTATATATGTAGATAAAACTTTCATTTACAGCTTAGTCATATTTGAATATAATTACCTTGTACTATAGGCTATTGTATTTTGTGTTTCATGATTTATTCTGAACTCAACGTAGTCATGGCCAAAAGTTTTGAGAATGATACAAATATTAATTTTTACAAAGTCTACTGCTTCAGTTTTTATAATGGCAATTTGCATATACTCCAGAATGTTATAAAGAGTGATCAGCTTAACAGCAATTAATTGCAAAGTCAATATTTGCCTAGAAAATGAACTTTATCCCCCAAAACACTTTCAACTTCATTGCAGCCCTGCCTTAAAAGGACCAGCTAACATCGTTTCAGTGATTGCTCCATTAACACAGGTGTGGGTGTTGATGAGGACAGGGCTGGAGATTAATCTGTCATGATTAAGTAAGAATGACACCACTGGACACTTTTAAAGGAGGCTGGTGCTTGGCATCATTGTTTCTCTTCTGTTAACCATGGTTATCTCTAAAGAAACACGTGCAGTCATCATTGCACTGCACAAAAATGGCCTAACAGGGAAGAATATCGCAGCTAGAAAGGTTGCACCTCAGTCAACAATCTATCACATCATCAAGAACTTCAAGGAAAGAGGTTCCATTGTTGCCAAAAAAGCTTCAGGGCGCCCAAGAAAGACCAGCAAGCGCCAGGACCGTCTCTTAAAAGTGTTTCAGCTGCGGGATCGGGCTACCAGCAGTGCAGAGCTTGCTCAGGAATGGCAGCAGGCAGATGTGAGTGCATCTGCACGCACTGTGAGGCGGAGACTCTTGGAGCAAGGCCTGGTCTCAAGGAGGGCAGCAAAGAAGCCACTTCTCTCCAGAAAAAAAAACATCAGGGACAGACTGATATTCTGCAAAAGGTACAAGGAGTGGACTGCTGAGGACTGGGGTAAAGTCATTTTCTCTGATTAATCCCCTTTTTGATTGAGACATCTGGAAAACAGCTTGTTCAGAGAAGACGAGGTGAGCGCTACCACCAGTCTTGTCTCATGCCAACTGTAAAGCGTCCTGAAACCATTCATGTGTGGGGTTGCTTCTCAGTCAAGGGAATCGGCTCTCTCACAGTCTTGCCTAAAAACACAGCCATGAATAAAGAATGGTACCAGAATGTCCTCCGAGGGCAACTTCTCCCAACCATCCAAGAGCAGTTTGGTGATCAACAATGCCTTTTCCAGCATGATGGAGCACCCACACATTCTGACAAAATGCAAGCATTGATTGTGCAAGAATGGACTGCTATCAGTCAGGATTTGGTCCAGAAGTTGATTGAGAGCATGCCACGGAGAATTGCAGAGGTCCTGAAGAAGAAGGGTCAACACTGCAAATATTGACTTGCTGCATTAACTCATTCTAACTGTCAATAAAAGCTTTTGTTACTCATAATATGATTGCAGTTATATTTTTGTATGTGATAAAAACATCTGACAAACACACATAAAAACCAGAGGGCAGCAAATCATGTGAAAATATAATATTTGTGTCATTCTCAAAACCTTTGGCCATGAATGTACACTGTTATTGTGAGTGTTCAACAGTCCAGCATACTGTTGTGCTGGACTTCACAAAAGCTACAGACAACAGAATTCTTGTACTACACCACCACAGACCAGAAACAAAATTGCATTCATTCCAATATACAAACTATTTGGAAGAACAACCTGTCTTTAAATCTGCCTTGACTTGATTAGTTAGAAGGACTCTGTAACCTGATACCAAGAACACTGGCAGAAAGGAATTTGGTATTGTACAGCTCAAATACTATGTTGCTTCACAGTCAAATGAGTCTGTTACTGAGATTTGGCATGCTTCACACAACCATGTTTCTTGAAATTTGTCAAAAAGTGATAAGAATGTGAAAGAAATGCTCCATGTAGTTTCTAGAACAGGGAGTTCTAGTTTGTTAATGCCACTGTAATTACAGACTTATTATTGACTGCAAGTAAGAAATCTGATATTCAGTTTATCGGTAATTATTGTTACATTTATTATTATTTTTTATTATTACTTGTTGCCACTAAAAATAATAATTTAATATTCAGCAATAACTTTCATTTGTTATTACATTCATAACATTTCTACTATGTCTTCATTGATTTAAAGTGCTGTTTAACTTAAGTGCTGTCTTTATTTGAAGAAATTGATTCATTTTCATTTTAAAGGTATTTCCAAGATACATGATCAAATTTGAGATTCCTTTGGATTTATCTTGGTTATGGTTTATTTTGCTTTAAAGGTCTTACATGCTTTGCCAGAACGAAAAAAGTCACCCATGTGGAATTTCACTGCTTTTAAACTTTCGTTTTTTTACAAGAAAATGGAAAACCTTAAAATAAATATTGTGTATGAAAAAGAAATGTCAAACTCACCAAAATTTTTAGCAAAATCAGCTTTGTTCTGTCTTTACAAACTCCTTGAATTTTGATTTAGTGGTGTTGAACTGTGTGTTCCAATTTATAAATTAATCAGTCCTTGGCTGGTGCGGTAGTGTCCTATTTCGCAAGTTGGTGGTTTAGTGGCCATGGCTTAGTTTGGTCCTTTTTATAAGATGGAGAAGCATGACGCAGTTTTACAGCTTAAATGCATTTCTCCATCACCATGATAAGTGTAGGATGTGGGGACGAACAACATTTTTTTTGTCTGACATGAAAGGTGTGTTGCCCATACATTCATTTTTGACATATTCTATCATCAGTGTATAAACAGAAGGAAGGAATAGATAAATATTTTTTGTGGTTTTTCCTGTTGCACAACTGCTTCAGATAATAACTGCTAAGTTTAAACGCAAGCATGCTATGATCAAATTACTCCAACAGAACTGCAGGTTTTATAGTTTATCCATCTTACTATGGATACAATTTCCAGTCTGAAGTGAAATTTTAACATCTTACTATTTTATATATATTCATATAAGTGGTGGGACTTTAACCACTGAAATTAACAAACAAAAAAAATTAACGCAGTTTAACGCAGGAGACACTTTTGCACCGTGGAATGTTTCTCAGTGCACTAGTTCCAGGCATACAGATTATACGGACGCACAATAAGATGAGCATGATGGAGATGAAGATGAAGAGGCTACGCTGGTGGATGGGAAATTTAAATATAAAAATCTTCCAGATGGAAGTACAAACACAAATAGTGTTATTTGCACTTTATGCAGGAAGGAGTTCACTTATCACAGAAGCACTTCCACCCTTCGTTACCACCTCAACGCAAAACATGTTGGGGCTAACGCGCAGGTCAGTATTGATAACTTAGCTGCTAAATGTATTTCTATTACGAGCAAACAGTGTCGCCAGTCAACACTCGACCACATGTCGGGGTTCAAATTAAGAAACAAAATGTCAAAGTCCACGTCAGACAAATTGACCAATTCACTGGCAAGATGGATTGCTGTGGACTAGATCGCTCTCTTACAAGAAGTGCTGCAAATTGTGTCAGCTGATGCAAGTTACAAACTGCCGTCCAGAAAGACAATGTCGAAGAAAATCCAGCAGCTGTATGATGAGGAAAGGGAAGTAAAACAGGTTATTGTGAAGAGCGCCACAAATGTGGCTGTGACTGGGGATCACTGGACCTCTGTTAGCAACAAGAATTGGGGGCGAATGTAAGTAAGTTGTTGAGTGACGGGAGGGTGAACAGAGAACAGGCCAATCAGAACCCCTCTCTCTCCTTGTCCTCCACTTTTTACCCATCTGTGCAGTTAGAACACACACACACACACACACACTAGACTTGACTTGACTTCCATAGAAGTCGTTTACCATAGCTCCTTGATTTTCTAGGGACCTACAAATTCAGGCCCTTACTTAATGTTTCTGAATTTGTATTGTTTCAAAATTATTATGTTAGATTTCTCTTAAGCACAGAGACACAAATTAATTTAGCAATTTTGCAATTATTTAAGTTTAAGACAAGCAATTTGTCTGATGAATGCTATCTTTGACACCGATTTGGCCAAGGGTGTGATTTCACTTATGTGAAAACAACAATCCATTTGACTAGTTTCATGTTTCCCCTTTAATAAACAACAGTAAAGAGACCAGTGGTCACTCTAGTTCTGAAGGAATGCATGAAAGGAAAAGTGCCTTTACATACAACAGAGCTGCAAGCTAATTTTACTGAGTAGCACAATTTTGGTTTGGTGACAGATGATGAAACAGCAAGTGGGTTTTGTTGTAGTAGCTGTAGCTGTGTATGCGTGTAACCCTGATATTTTGTTTGAGGATTATTTATTGGAAAACATATCTTATTCAGCTTCTTATTCAATGACCATTCAATGACAGTTTGACATGACTTGACATGTTTCAAGGCAGTGTGAAGGGGTCTTGACAATACTTAAACTTGATTTAATATTATTAACACAGCATTTTTAATATACTCAAAACCTTTCCCCTGTCTCCCTCTCCATGCCTCTCTCTCTCTCTCTCACACACACACACACACACACACACACACACACACAAAACAGCATTTTTGTAGTGGATAGTGGCTGCCCCTCCCCCACCCCCTCACTCAGTGGTGAAAAATTGTTACATTGCCCTAAATTCCCACGGGGGCTGAGCCAATCAGGTGTTGCGAGAATTTCCAAGTGAATGGAAGAGATCTATATAAAACCCCCTGCCAGTATCAAAACTCCTCACATTCAGACAGTTCAGCTTGTGAACTTGCTCTGTGCTTTTACTACAACTTTCACCTTGCTATTACCAGATCAGCAACCAACAGCCTTTTTAAAGGCTCATTGCCCTTTATACTGCATTATATTATTTTATAATATATATAAATATTTTTATATTATATTATACTATACTATATTGATATTGTGTTACATTCTTTTCAAAGGCTTATATATTATATTACATGATGTAATATTACATTACTATATTAAACTTTGAAAGGTTCACAGCCTTTTTTTCAAGGCTAGTGTAACGTTGCTGACTAGCAACTCAGCTTTTTTAAAAGCTTATTGTTATTTGCATATTACAGTATTGATAATAGTAGAAGTGTAAGCTTTATAATAGTACATACATACAATACATTTACAATAACAACAATTTATAGCTAAATAGTTATAGGTCAGCCTTTTTTTATTACATATTATATCTGGTTCTAAAATTTTGTGATTGTAGCGTTATATAATCGCTCCAGAGGCACAGCAACAATTGATTCTGATATTGTCAAACAAATTGACACAGAAAGACAATACTGGCGGGAAGTTTTGAAAAGAGTTGTTGCAGTCATCTAGTTTTTGGGGGAGAGAGGACTTGCTTTTAGGGGAGATGATGAGCTATTAGGATCAGCCCACAATGGTAATTTTTTGGGCATCATAGAACTCTTAGCCAAATTTGACCCATTCCTAGCTGAGCACCTCCAAAGGTTTGGAGGTAAGGGAAAAGGTTCTGTGTCCTACTTATCAACAGTGTGTGAAGAATTTATCCATTTGATGGGACAGAGAACAAAGCAGGCAATTGTTAATGAGATCAAAGAATCAAAATACTTCTCTGTTATAGTTGACTTCACTCCACACCTTGCTCATGTGTACCAACTTACTTTCATTTTCTGGTTTGTTAATAATGACGGACATGTATTTGAGCGTTTTCTAGCTTTTGAGCCTATTGAAAACCATAGTGGGGACAGTTTGGCAGAGTGTGTCGTTGCTATGGTGTAGAGGTCTGCGCGGGGCTGCTTTTTTAATCCCGCTCCCGCTTGTTTTAGACCCGCTCCCGCCAAAAAATCGCTTGTTTTAATCCCGCTCCCGCCCGCACCTGCCAAAAAATCGCTTGTTTTAATCCCGCACCCGCCCGCCACATACACATTTCTGTCGCCCCCTCCCGCAATCCTAATATGAATTGAATTAATTAGATTTAGTACTTGTATTTATTAAAACAGCAATATAGCGAAGGATCGCGCTGTCCCATTTCTTACCACAGTCCAAACACATGCCGTCAGGTGGCGTACACCAACACTTTCTGATATCAATCACAACAAGCCGATTTCCCTCTCCATTAATTACTATGGAATATGACTTCCATACATCAGACTTTCTTGTAGTTTGCTTAATTGTGGTGTATTCGCCTGTTTTAATTGAATTTTCCACAGCTGAAACTGGTTGACCGTCTACAGCAGGGGCCGGCAACCTATGGCATGCATGCCACCATTGGCACACCGAGGCATAGTCACTGGCACGCGACACGCTGGAACAGCATCAGCAAAAATATATATAATTTAATATAAATTATTATATTAATGGATTATACTTTCGCGAGTGACCGTAGCGCGCGACTCCGCACGCACACCTCGCGCAAACGGCGGAGGCGTTTATACTTGGCGATCGATCGCGATATAATACTTAATTTGTGTCCATTTACACCCCCCCCCCCCCCCCTCGGTCAACAATTTAAACTCGCCGCCATAGTGGCACACTCATTGACTGGACATGTTAAAGTTGACACTCCATGTCTCAAAGGTTGCCGACCCCTGATCTACAGTCTCTGCCATTTCTGTATCAAAATGACGCACACTTCATGTTCACGTGATCAGTTGCTTAGCCAATATTTTGAATTAGTTTATTGCTTACTTACTGAATGATTAGTTGTTTTCGTCCTGTTCCTTATGCATGGAAATCATTGCATTGTTATAATTATAATTTTCTAGACTATTAATTTGCGGGATTTTTCTACATGTATATGTGGTCCAGTTCCCGCATCGCCTGGACTAATTCAACTCCCGCTCCCGCCAATAACAATTAAATTCTGTCCCGCGCCGCAAGATAGTCTGTTGGGTCCCGCGGGACCCGCGGGATTACCGCGGGAGTGCAGACCTCTACTATGGTGGAGAATCTGGGCCTAGACTTATCCAACTGTAGGGGCCAGTCATATGATAATGCAAGTAACATGTCGGGAAAGTACAATGGAGTCCATTTACAGTCAACCTTTCCAAATGTCTACATAGCACTTGTTAGACTTGTTTTGACTGTGCCTATCACACATAGTGAAGGGGAGCCTTCATTCTCCAAACTGGCTCGTATTAAGAATGAACTCAGGATTAGGATGTGCCAAAACCGCCTGAACTCACTGTCACTTCTGGCCATTGAATCAGATTTTGTCAGACAGCTTAATTTTGATGAATTAGTGGATGACTTTGCAAGAAAGAAGAGTTGAAAGAAACATATATAAAATAGAATCTTGAGTTAGGGTTAGTTAGTGACAGGTTGTTTAATGTATTGTGTGTTTAATGTATGTGCAACTCTTTGCCCAGGGGCCCAGACTATCCTTAATCCGTCCTTGCCTATTTGGGTCATGAGCCTATGCAAGGAGGCCAAGACCTCACTTTATCTCAAGGAGGCCAAGACCTCACCCTATCTCCTATCACCCTATCTCAAGGAGGCCAACACCTCACCCTATCTCTAAGGTAGAGCCCAGACAACCTGCGGAGGAAACTAATTTCAGCCACTTGTGTTTGTTATCTCATTCTTTCGGTCACTACCCAAAGCTCGTGACCGTAGCTGAGAGTCGGAACATAAACTGACCAGTAAATCGAGAGCTTTGCCTTTTGGCTCAACGCTGGTATAGCGTCTGCGGCACTGTACCCGCCGCACCGGTTTGCCTGTCCACCTCCCGTTCCATCATTCCTTCACTCATGAACAAAAACCCAGAAGTACTTGAACTCCTCCACTTGAGGTACGGATTCACGTGCAACCTGGAGAAGGCACACCACTTTTGTCTGACTGAGTACCATGGTCTCACTTTTAGATCTTGGCTACAAATTGATCCTTCCCATCATTAAAACATGAACATAAATGTAATGCACTGAATTCACAAGAACATAAATGTACTGCACCGAATTCCAGAGTACAAAAATGTAATGCACTGAATTCCAGAGGATTAAAATGTAATGCACTGAATTCCAGAGGACTTGTGCGTTATACCAGCCAACTGTGAGGTATGCATCAGTCATACCAGAGTTTTTTGCTACTTCAAAATGTTTGTTCTAGCTATTGCTGACATCATGGGTAGATGTTAAATTTTACTGCTGGGGGAGGGGGTGGTCAACTCAACTGCTTATTTAAAAAAATAATGATTTTCATTTAAATTAATCTGCTGCCTCTCTAGACTCAAGATTCAACTATGAAGTAACGAAAAATGCACTCAGGGTACAACTTTGAACGTGTTTAATTCACTTGATTAGTCTGACACATAGTCAGAGATACTTATCAGAGTTACTTATCAAGAGATTTTGCTTGACTCCACGGATACACGTACCAAGGGGAAATGTGTGTGTGAAAGTTCAGGAATGGTAGGCAGTGGACCAAACCACTTTTAAATGTTTCAGAGTATGTTAATATATTCAAATTATATAGTCATGTTTACAAACTGCTGCATCATTTACATGTATGGCTGACAGATATACTTGGGTTTTTTTGTCAATAATGTCAAATTAGCATCCATATTAGGATAAGATGTTAGGACATATATTTGCAAAATGCATTCAAAGCAGTGTATTATCACCTGAAATATCTCTAAGGTTCATAACATTCTTCCCACAGCTGACAGTATAAATTCCTGGTGCTTATCTGCCATTTAGAATGCTGTCAGAATGCTTTGAATATCACAGTGTTCCCTCAAGCTCTGCACTATAAATCTTTCAGAAGTGATTTAGAATTGTTACACTTTTAATATTCTTTGTTTGTAAAACGTTTGGAATTTTTAAAATTATTATTATTTTAAATGGTTATTAGTGAATGCCCCTAGTCTTTATATTGAGGCTTACAAAAGCCTTGCTCCTAGATACTCCAAAGTCAATGGTTATAATTGTATTATAAGAAAATGGAAGAGTTTGGGAATAACATCAACTCAGCCATGAAGTGGTAGACCATGTAAACTGACGAAGCGGGGTCAGTGGATGCTGTAGCACATAGTGCAAAGAGGTCGCCAACTTTCTGCAGAGTCAATCACTACAGACATCAAAACTTCATGTGGCCTTCAGATTAGCTCAAGAATAGTGCAGAGAGCTTCATGGCAGAGGTGGGGACTCGAGTCACATGACTTGGACTCGAGTCAGACTCGAGTCATTAATATTAAGACTTTTGACTTGACTTGAAAAAATATTCAGAGACTTAGACTTGACTTGGACTTTTACACCAATAACTTGGGACTTGAATTGGACTTGAGCCTGTTTACTTGCAAAGACTTGATTTTTTTTTACCCCAAATCTAAATTTTAAAACGCATATTAATATTTATAAAGTGCGCCCCATTAATTTTATTTCCGTCCTTCTGACGCAGACCGGCGTTACACCAGATTCTGTGACCGTCGAGTTTTGTGACCACAGGGGGCGCTATTTCACAGTTTCTGTTCAGAGGCACAAACGCTTTACGAATGCTACGTAATGTAACGTGGCTTGCGCCACGGAGCGAGGAGACGGACACAATCGCTGAGAAGAGCGAGATTTATTAAAGGGAATACCATACTCGTCGTCGGATAGCCAGGCAGGGTCAATCACAGGAGGGCAGTCCGTAAAACAAGCAAAGACAGGCATAACAACACAGGGAGCACGGGAAACGGGGAAAACACGAATACGGTCAGGTACAGAGAACAGCGAAGAACAGACACGATCACAAATCAAATTCAAAATACCGGACAAAGGACAAGGGAGACTCAGGGGCTTTTATACACAGAACTAAACTAGGGACAGGTGATGACAATGACACAGGGGCGTGGTAACAAACGAGGGATTCATAAAACTAACGAGCAGGGCGGGACAAACGGGCAAGAACACAGACACGAGGGAACCCAGAGTGACAGCTAGGAGAGGGGGCGTAGCCGCACGTGACACGTAAACTACGCTGATGCACTTTCTTTACTTGTTTTGTTGGTGTCCACGAGCCAAAATATGACAGATGTTTATATTTACATTTATTTATCATTTATTACATAAATGTACTTAAATAAGATTTACCATCCCCTCACCATTGCAGCCAACAAAGAAATCATGAATGGGATGTACAGGTGAGCCTTTTTAACTGGGGTCACCAATTCTGACGGCAGCCATCAGAATATGTGACCCCACAGAATCTCCAGGTAACAATAGTAGTGTCACGTATGGCCTCGCCCCCTCCCTTGGCTGTCACTCCGGGTTCCCCTGTGTCTGTGTCCCGTGCCTGTTGTTCCCGCCCCACTCGTTTATCTTGTGATTCCCTTGTTTATTGTTACAAGTAGCCTACACCGTGACCCCACAATAACAGAAAACAATGAAAAAATAACCCTAACCTTTTATTAGTCTATATTTAAACATTTTATCCAAATGTTTAGAATAACCATTCGTAATGACAGCATCTTGCTTACGATGAAGCTTGCTATTTTCGTGTAAAATGATGTAACAAAACATTCTTGTTTAAGTACATTTATGTAATTAGGAGAAGATAAAATGTAAATGATCTGTCATCCTTTGGCTGGCGGACACCAACAAAACGAGTAAAGAAACGCATCAGCGTAGCAATCGTAAAGCGTTGGTGCCTGTAAAAAAAAAGACTCAAAAGGACTTGAAATTCCAAGTTTCAGACTTGGGACTTGACTTAACGGTTGCTTGTCTTGACTCGAGACTTGACTTGAGTTGACTGTCTTTGCTTGAGACTTGACTCGGGACTTGAGGATAAAGATTGGACTTACTTGAGACTTGCAAAACACTGACTTGGTCCCACCTCTGCTTCATGGAATGGGTTTCCATAGTCGAGCAGCTGCATTCAAGTCATACATCGCCAAGTGCAATGCAAAGCGTCAGATGCAGTGGTGTAAAGCACACCGCCACTGGACTCTAGAGCAGTGGAGGTGCGTTTTCTGGAGTGACGAATTGTGCTTTTCCATCTGGCAATCTTATGGAGAATGGTACTTGTCTGACTGCATTGTACCAAGTGTAAACTTTGGTGGAGGGGGGATTATGGTGTGGGGTTGTTTTTTAGGAGCTGGGCTTGGCCCCTTAGTTCCAGTGAAAGGAACTCTGAATGATTCAGCATACCAAGACATTTTGGACAATTCCATGCTTCCAACATGAACATGTGCACCAGTGTACAAAGCAAGGTCCATAAAGACATGGATGGCACAGTCTGGATTGGATTAACTTGACTGGCCTGCACCTCAACCCAGTAGAACTGACCTCAACCGATAGAGTCCTGACCTCAACCCGATAGAACTGACCTCAACCGATAGTCATGACCTCAACCCGATAGAACACCTTTGGGATGATTTAGAGCGGAGACTGAGAGCCAGGCCGCTTTGTCCAACATCAGTATGTGACCTCACAAATGCTCTTCTGGAAGAATGGTAAAAAATCCCCATATGTGGACAGCATTTCCAGCATGTCCACAAGTTTTAGGGTTAGTTTTTGTGTGTATATATATATATATATATATATATATATATATATATATATATATATATACATATTAGTATATATATTAATATATATATATATATATATATATATATATATATATATATATATATATATATATATATATATATATATTAGTGGTGGGCCGTTAACGGCGGTCGTTAATTTGATACTCTTATCGGGCGATATAAAAATTATCGCCGTTAATCTATTCTTAAAGTTGGGTTGGGAACTGGGTCAAAATGGATAAGCAAACTATGATGACTTTCAACTTGATAGTTTAGCTCGGCTGTATTCCTAACCAAATTGCACAGTAGGGGCGAGAACGAGTTTTTAAACCTGTGAATTACAAATCGTACGTGTTTTTACATGGATGCAGCCACGAAGTCGCCAGGTTTGCTTCATGGAAAATTCATTTTTAGGAACGTAAAATGTTACCGGAGCGGAGCTCGGAGCGGTGGTTTTCTGCATGGTCCTAGCGCTAGATTCATCGCTATTTAAATATTTATTTTTAACCGTTAAAACTACAGAGGACCAAAACTGACTTTTGAAAATTACATCCGTGAGGTTAAATGTACTAAATGTTGGCTTACATTTCAAATATTATGTTTAGCTGAATAAACATGTTATTTAATGTAGTATGTAGGCTTACAAATTCATGTTTAACTGAATAAACCGTTGAACACGAGTAGCCTACATTTTATTGAGCATGTTTTTTTTTTCTTCAAGTATCAAAGTAGAACAGCTTCCTCAAGCAGTCATTGATGCATTTTGGCAACAGGAGATGAGCCCCTGGTCATCTCAAAAACTGACTTTTAGTCATTACTTGGGTAGCACGCATATGAGCCATTTTAATATAGATTAATCTAGATTAATTTCAAGATTTCAGTGAGATTAATCTAGATTAAAAAAATTAATCTATGCCCACCCCTAATATATATATATATATATATATATATATATATATATATATATATATATATATATATATATATATATATATATATATATATATATGTCTCAGTCCAGGGTCATACCGGGGGAGCATAAGTCAGGAGGTACAGAGGGACTAGGCAGGAGACAAGGTCGGGGACGTAAGCGAGGGTCGGAACACAGGAGAGCAGACAGGTAATAGAAAGGCTTGGTACGCGGCATGAGTCGGCAATACTTTGCAACTAGGAAGTGGAATGTGGGCGTTTAAGTAGAGACAAAAGGGGGTGTGGTGATGAGCGTCAGGTGAGGCTGGTAGGTGGAGATCAGGTGGCATTCCTTACAGTACCCCCCCTCAAAGGAGCGGCTCCAGACGCTCTATGACGAGCCGGGGGTCTACCTCGGCGCCTGGGAGCGGGAAAGTTGGGGTGCGCCGCGTGGAAATCCGCCAACATAGAAGGGCAGAGAACATCCCTCGCTGGAATCCAGGCCCGCTCCTCGGGACCATATCCCTCCCAGTCTACGAGGTACTGGAGTCCGCCCCACCGGCATCGAGACTCCAGGAGCTCTCGGACGATGTACGCCGGCCGACCGTCGATTTCCAGGGGTTCAGGAGGGCTAATGGGCACAAGGGGAGTGGTGAACGGACTATAGTGGACCGGCTTTAGGAGAGAGACATGGAAGACAGGATTAACACGATAGTGAGCCGGCATAAGAAGTTTATATGAGACAGCGTTAACTCTGCTGAGTATTTTGAATGGCCCGATATACCGTGGGCTAAGCTTCTTACAACGTTGTTTCAAATGTAGGTTTTGTGTGGACAGCCATACCCTCTGTCCTGGGTGATAGATTAAGGCAGGAAGACGACGGCGGTCCGCGTTGAGCCGGCGTGTATGCAGGGCACGGCGCAAATGGACATGTGCCATCTCCCAGGTGCGGGCACTGCGCTTGAGCCACTCGTCCATGGCCGGGACGTCAGCAGGTGTCTTGTCCCAAGGGAAGAATGCAGGTTGATAACCATAGACACATTGGAAGGGTGTGAGTTTGGTAGCGGAGTGTATGATGGAGTTGCGGGCATATTCTGCCCACGGGAGGTATTTGTGCCAGTCATGTTGGGAGGCACAATACTGACGGAGAAACCTCCCTAATTCTTGATTGTATCGTTCTACTTCTCCGTTAGATTGGGGGTGGTAACCCGAAGTCAGACTAACTGTTATGCCTAGAAGCTTGCAGAACTGCCTCCAGACCCGAGATGTGAACTGTGCTCCTCGGTCTGAGACGATATCTTCGGGTAAGCCGTATATACGAAAGACGTACTTAAAGAAATCCAGCGCGGATTCAGGAATCAGGCGGCACATTTTAGAGAATCGGTCTACGATAACCATAACAACTGTGTTACCTCCAGAAGTGGGCAGATCTGTGACGAAATCCACAGCGAGGTGAGTCCAGGGCCGGAGAGGAACAGGTAGAGGAAGGAGTTTTCCTGCTGGGAGAGTACGGGGACTGCGGGATTGGGCGCAGACAGAGCACGCTAACACGTAATCCCTGATGTCATCTTCCCAGGACGGCCACCAATAACGTTGTGAGATGAGGTGTCATGTACGTGTAATACCTGGGTGACCCGTGCCTGCCGTGTCGTGAGCGAGTTGGAGGACACGCCCCCTAAGGGGTACGGGGACGTACTGTTTACCCTCGGGGCATTCCACGGAACCTGGTTCGGTGCGCAGGGCTTCATCCAACTCCTCCTGAATCTCCCACCTGATGACTGCAAGGAAACAGGAATCCTGCAGAATATACTCAGGTTCCTTAACGACAGTGTCCTTTTCATACAGTCGGGAAAGGGCATCCGCTTTGACGTTCTTTGATCCGGGTCGGTAAGTTACAGTGAAGCGAAACTAAGAGAAGAATAACGCCCATCTGGCTTGCCGCGGGTTCAGTCGCTTGTCAGATTTCAGATATTCTAAATTCTTGTGGTCTGCATAGACTAAGAAGGGGTATGTTGCCCCCTCCAACCAATGATGCCACTGTTCGAGGGCAAGTTTAATGGCTAGGAGCTCTCGGTCACCGACGTCATAATTTAGTTCAGCAGCTGACAGTTTCTTTGAGTAATAAGCACAGGGGTATAATTTTGGCGGGTTCCCCTGTCGTTGCAAAAGAACAGCGCCTACTCCCACCTCCGAGGCATCGACTTCCACGATAAACTGGAGCAGGGGGTCAGGGAGATGCAGCACAGGAGCCGACGTAAATGCCCGCTTAAGGAGCGAAAACGCCCGGTCCTCCTCGGCAGTCCAGACGAACTCCCGTGACTTTCCCCCTTTCAAGAGGTTAGTAAGAGGAGCTGCCAACTCCCCGAATCCGCGGATGAAACGGCGACAGAAGTTGGCGAAACCTAGGAACCGCAGTAGTTCTTTAGTAGAACGGGGGGTTGGCCAGTCCGTAACTCCCTTGACTTTATCGGTATCCATGGAGACTTGACCAGGAGAGAGCGTACATCCGAGGAAGGTCACTGTGGAACGATGAAATTCACATTTCTCTGCTTTTACATACAGGTTGTGTTCCCGCAGGCGCTGCAACACCGCTGAGACGTGCCGGACATGTTCAGAGACAGATGGGGAATAAATTAGGATATCGTCAATATAGACAAACACAAAGTCATCAATCATATCACGGAAGATGTCATCCATAAACGCCTGGAACACGGAGGGACTATTCGTCAGTCCATATGGCATTACGAGGTACTCATAGTGCCCCCTGGCGGTGATAAAGGCAGTTTTCCACTCATCGCCCTCTCGGATTCGAATCAAGTTGTACGCACTCCGTAGATCCAACTTCGTAAATAGGTTCGCCCCCATCAGGCGTTCTTGTGAGGCGGTGATAAAGGGAAGAGGGTAAGCGTACTTTGACGTTAACCTCTGCGTTAAGGGTGCGGTAATCAATACAAGGACGTAATCCCCCACCTTTCTTTTTGATGAAGAAGAAGCCGGCTGCGACCGGAGAAGTGGATGGTCGGATAAACCCCTTCTGTAAGGCCTCGGCGACGTAGGACTCCATTGCCTGGTCTTCGGGACACGAGAGAGGGTAAGGTTTCGTCCTACGAGGTAAGGGGGCTCCTAGGAGGAGGTTGATTGCGCAATCACATGGCTGATGGGGAGGCAGACGACAGGCGCTGTCCTTGTCGAACACATCAGCGAATCCACGATACTGTACGGGGATGACGTCAGACGGGGTGTATCAGGACTTTCTACTGAGGAGGACCGGAGTGGTAAGTGAATACAATTTTCAAGGCAACGGGTTTTCCACCGCACCAGCTCTCGTCTCTTCCAGGAGATCTCCGGGTCGTGAGCCGATAGCCAGGGAAAGCCTAGTATGAGAGGATCCCGGGGCATGGATATAAAGAAAAACTCAATCAATCAATCAATCAAAGTTTATTTGTATAGCGCTTTTAACAACTCAAGTTGTCGCAAAGCAGCTTTACAGGGTTTACAAGGTTAACAATACAATAATAATAAAAACTCCTGTAATTCGCTGTGGAACAGGCCCACTCGTAGCTCTACGGGGCAGGTACGAAGTGAAATTACACCCTCGCCCAAAGGCTGTCCGTTTAGCGAGTTAATTTTCAAGGGAGGATCCATAGGTACGGTGGGAAGGTGGAGGTAGTAGTCTAGGTAGTAGGTTTAGTGTCCCACAATGCGGTGCCCCAAGTACCAGCTGTACCAGTGAGAAACGAGAGAATGAAGTGGACCCTTGGTAACTCGGCTTGGAATCGAGTGTGGTGATAAGTGAAGTATATTGAACACTGCATGAGGAAGTTACGGCATCGTTCGGGAGACCCGTCGTAACGTTCAGGTACGGCTACGGGGACGCTCACGTGTGTGGAGGTTGTCGTTGTGACAAGACGAACAGCTTCCTGGAGTGCTGCCACTTGGACTCGAACGATTTCCATGAGTTGATGGACCGTCCCGGTGAGTGTCTTTAGTGTATCTTCTGCTGGATCCATGTTTAGGCGAAGTATTTCTGTAACGTATTGAACAGGCAGAGAGGGATCCAAATGCGGAAGAACACCGCTTTTATTGAAATGAGATGCTGGTACAGAAACAGGCAGGTGAATTACGAGCACTAGGACAAGTAGCAACTGCATTTTCTTGGCGTGGTCAGGACAGTCCAGGGTCATACCGGGGGAGCAGAAGTCAGGAGGTACAGAGGGACTAGGCAGGAGACAAGGTCGGGGACATAAGCGAGGGTCGGAACACAGGAGAGCAGAGTCGGCAATACTTCGCGATAGGAAGTGGAAAGTGGGCGTTTAAGTAGAGACAAGGGGGTGTGGTGATGAGCGTCAGGTGAGGCTGGTAGGTGGAGATCAGGTGGCATTCCTGACATATATATATATTAGGGGTGGGCATAGATTAATTTTTTTAATCTAGATTAATCTCACTGAAATCTTGAAATGGCTCATATGCATGCTACCCAAGTAATGTCTAAAAGTCAGTTTTTGAGATAGGGTTTCTTAATACCAGGGGTGATAGTGGGAAAAATTCCTGAGCCTGAACTTTTTCTGAGCGGGGTGGGGGGGTGGGTGTGTGTGTGTATATATATATGGAATACTATATTATAATATATATATTATAAGTCAGGTAATCATTATGATGGAATATAAAAAAAATTCTATTAATATTCTGAGAAAATGCTGTAACCTAAAGATTCTGTTAACACAATTAGACACAATATGTTAAAAAACAGGCATGATCAATTATTTATTCATTACTATTAGTAAATTATAGGATACCAGACAACTCAAAGAAATTATGCAAATAAAGTTTAATATTATGATTATAGTTAGTTTTAATATATAAAATATTTAATAAATATTTTGTGTTGGTTTATTCGGACATACATTTTGTGCTTTTGTTCATGTATTACACCTTACGCCGTAAGTTACAGACGGCCATGATGAACCAGATCATCTGACCACCTGTATCAGCTCAAAAAAACCACTTTCTTATATTTCTGATAAAAATTAAACTTCATCAGAATAAAGATAAAATACCTAAAGGCCTATCCTGACGCCGTCCTCCACGGTCCCAAGCCGCGTAACCGTGTATTCTTCCGCCGCGCACACCAAACACCAAGTTCCGTTTACGAAGCAGAACCACTTAGGTCCAAACAAGGATTTATACAGTAAATGGGAGAAAAATCGTAACTCGGGAAACTTGTAACCCTGGGACCGCCTGTATGATGTTTATGTCGATTGAATCGGAGCATTAATGACCAAAACAAACTGGACTTAAGGCTGGACGGAGGTAACTTCTCTACGTAATGTCCGAAAATCAGCCGCAAGTCAATTAAGCGACACCGCCGTCATCCATCCAGCGCTGATGAGCGCCAGTGACAGGATCATATTTCGGCCTCAAAACAGATAACGCGCGCGTGTGGTTTATTATTATGATTTGACGGATTTTCCCCCAAAAAATTCAAATGACAGAAATTCGTCGTGGTGACGGAGAACTTTAACTCATGCACTAGCGAACCTTTTTTTCTCGAAGACACGTCGGTACGCCGGAATTCCGGCGTGGCGCCTGAAAACTATCAGGCCTGTAATACAGAGGGTGCATTAGACCAGGGGCTCATCTCCTGTTTCCAAAATGCACTGCTTGAGGAAGCTGTTCTACTTTGATACTTGAAGAAAAAAAACATGCTCAATAAAATGTAGGCTACTCGTGTTCAACGGTTTATTCAGTTAAACATGAATTTGTAAGCCTACATACTGTACATTAAAAGGGGTTGATAACATGTTTATTCAGCTAAACATGATATTTGAAATGTAAGCCAACATTTAGTAAATTTAACCTCATGGACGTAATTTTCAAAAGCCGGTTTTGGTCCTCTGCAGTTTTAACGGTTAAAAATAAATATTTAAATAACGACGAATCTAGCGCTAGGACCATGCAGAAAACCACAGCTCCGAGCTCCGCTCCGGTAACATTTTACGTTCCTAAAAATGAATTTTCCATGAAGCAAACCTGGCGACTTCGTGGCTGCATCCATGTAAAAACACGTACGATTTGTAATTCACAGGTTTAAAAACTCGTTCTCGCCCCTACTGTGCAATTTGGTTAGGAATACAGCCGAGCTAAACTATCAAGTTGAAAGTCATCATAGTTTGCTTACCCATTTTGACCCAGTTCCCAACCCAACTTTAAGAATAGATTAACGGCGATAATTTTTATATCGCCCGATAAGATTATCAAATTAACGAATGCCGTTAACGGCCCACCACTAATATATATATATATATAAACACACACACACACACATATATATATTAGGGGTGGGACGCGATAAAAAAATTATTCAAATTAGTTACAAGCTTTGTAATTAATTAATCGAAATTAATTGCATTTCAATATTTAACATGAGAAATATTAATTTAAGTTTGAATGATGAATCAATCAATGAACATAAGCATAAACTTCTTGTTTATTTTTCCACCAGTCTACTACACAGACCAATAGATGAGTGCAGAAAACAGAGCAAACAGTTTTCAGAACACTGGAAATTCTGACCAAAAATTTTTAATTTTGGGAGCTTTGCTCAGGATATTGGAAGAATAACAAGAAGAATGTTTTTTAATACCATTTTAGATGGCAGACTTTTCTTTAATTTCCCAGGCCTCTGCCACAGCCATAAAGTCCTCTACACAGGCATCACCATAGTGCCTAGAAGTGGTCTTCTGCATGCTCAAAGCAAATGACTGGATCTTCCATTCATCATCTATAATATGAGCTGTCACACCAAGATAATTCTTGTTGCTAACAGAGGTCCAGTGATCCCCAGTCACAGCCACATTTGTGGCGCTCTTCACAATAACCTGTTTTACTTCCCTTTCCTCATCATACAGCTGCTGGATTTTCTTCGACATTGTCTTTCTGGACGGCAGTTTGTAACTTGCATCATCTGATGCAATTTGCAGCACTTCTTGTAAGAGAGCGATCTAGTCCACAGCAATCCATCTCGCCAGTGAATTGGTCAATTTGTCTGACGTGGACTTTGACATTTTGTTTCTTAATTTGAACTCCAACATGTGGTCAAGTGTTGACTGGTGACACTGTTTGCTCGTACTAGGAATACATTTAGCAGCTAAGTTATCATTACTGACCTGTGCGTTAGCCCCAACATGTTTTGCGTTGAGGTGGTAACGAAGGGTGGAAGTGCTTCTGTGATAAGTGAACTCCTTCCTGCATAAAGTGCAAATAACACTAATTGTGTTTGTACTTCCATCTGGAAGTTTCTTATATTTAAATTTCCCATCCACCAGCGTAGCCCCTTCAGTCATTCCCATCATGATCTTATTGTGCATCCGTATAATCTGTATGCCTGGAACTCGTGCACTGAGAAACATTCCATGGTGCAAAAGTGTCTCCTGCGTTAAGTGCATTTAGTTTGTTAATTTCCCTGTAATTAATTAATCGTAATTAACGCGTTAAAGTCCCACCACTAATATATATATATATATATATATATATATATATATATATATATATATATATATATATATATATATATATATACTTGTATTAGTCATTTTGACATTGGTTTTTCCTTTTATTTTCAATGTCTGCATAAGAGAACTAGATTTCTGTTGGTACCATTGCATTATAGGTCATTCCAGTTCTGCAGCACTGCCACCACCATAGCCCGCTCAGCCAGCCATTGTCTTCAGCCTCTGCTTATCTGATGGCCTGTGCATTCCTCTTCGTGTATCCACCCAAATTTCTTTGCATGCTTCATGTGATCCTTCCACTTGATAATTTTGCATTCGCTTGCATGTGTGACACAGGTGCACACACTTCTTACCATGAACCTGTACTTGCACATCCGGTGTCCTCCTCCCTGAGCTAGGACTGTCTGTAAGCAACTAGAAAGTGATTTAAACAATGCTTTGCTCTATCCTACTTGGGTTTGGAATGAACCAGCGACTTTGACATTATGTAGAATGTTGGCGTTTGTGTTGTTTTCATTGGTCAAACTGTATACATGTCTTAAGACCTTTTGAATGATCTGGATTTCTGCATAAATGTTTCCAAATATTTGATCTGATCTTGCAATAAGCTGTAGGTAATGATAATGTATACTCTTACTTGGTAACACATTTTCTATGCACATTATTAATGTATCAAGCCATTTAAAAAAATCAAAAAGTCATAGTAAAAATATGTGAACTTATGCTCAGTAACTAGTACCTCATTTCCTGACAGTTCTCCATTATTTATTATTTATTTATTATTATATTATTATTATTATTTATTATTTGTTCTGTGCAGAAATTATCTGTGTTCTGACAATGTACTCTATACAACATTCATTTAAATTGTTTTACCCCAGCATTTTAACAGGACTCTGATCTGGCTATTCTAAGATGTCTTCCTTTTAAGCCATTGCCACTGCACTCCTGTGATGACGTTAATAACAGGATGACTTTGAAGGACCTGTGAAGGATTTTGTTGATTGGTGTAAGCTGAACCACCTGCAGCTAAACATCAGTAAGACCAAGAATATGGAATTTAAATTCAGGAAATCCAGTCTTGCCTTGTCACCAATCACCATTGATGGAGAAGATATGGAGATGATGGGGATCTTGCAGGTATCTGGGCGTACACTTGCTGTGTCCAAACAAGGGCAAAGCCACCTATACATCCCGAGGAGGCTGAGGTATTTTGGTATATACAATCAGAATGTATTTATATAGCACTTTTTACAACAGTTGTTGTCACCTTGAGAGGAACTAAGACTCCGGGGGGCGACTGCCGACTGATTACTCATTACTCATTACATTCAGCAGCAAAATTAGTTTTTCCAATACTCACTTTATTGGAAGTGCATTTTTAACAGTAACAATGTATCTCCTGACATTTAAATATATATATATATATATATATATATATGTTTCTCCGTTTATGTCGCACAGAATGACGTGAACGCGCTCGTGCTCTCACAGGGTCGTGCGCAGTGTGCGGAGTCGAGCGCTACGGTCAGACGCAAAAGAATAACTGAGCCAAGAAGAAAGCAAAAATATATATTGTAGTGTCGGTCCAATGACGGAGGACGCTAGCTCCCATGAGTCCCCGCGGATCCGATATTGATTCGTGTTATGTGTAGTGCTGTGACATGTCATTATTTGTTATGTATTGGATTATGTGTACTGTATAGTTAAGTTGCCCCGTATCGTTTTGTGTATGTGTACAGTTGTAATTATTTCCTGCCATGTGTGAGTAATGTTATCTCATTCTTGCCACACCCTGCTGTTTCGTGTACTATTCGAGTGATCTGCGTGATGACGGCAGTCTTACGTGATTACCATGCTGAGGAATTTATTAAAAAAGCATTGTTACGTTGGCAATGGATCTTTCTACTGCCTCTCCTTCACACACCACGCCACAAAGGTTTTTCAAAGGAAAATAAAAGTAGTAATGCAATTGTTTGGTTAAGTACCTTTAATCTGATTACTGGACTGGAAATAGTAACTCGTTACTCGTTACTGAAAAAGATAACCTCACTGGATGCCGGTCACCATGACAATTAAAGAGATAGAGAAACAAAGAAAAGATGGGAAGGACAAATAAATCTCATCTTGGTGTGTATTTATATAGATGAGTTATCTATGTAATTGCTATTCTGTCCTAAACATCTTGATGGTTGGTAATAGTAGTCATAGCAGGGGAGAATTTGGGGCGGTGAGAGGGTCCAGGGCAGTGGGTTTATCCTTCATCCACACTGGTTAGTCAGGCAGTGGGTTGCTGGTTAGGCAGGAGGTGGCCAGGATGTATCTCAGGCAAGGCTCGTCTCTCCTCGTCTCAGTATTTCTTGGGTAGACGGGCAGCCATATGGAAAAATAAAACAGGGAACATGAGCTCTGTATGGGATCACATTTCTGGAGTGTGGCAGCAACTCTGGCATTAAATACTTTTTTTTCAGCCTAGCTAAAAAGGCAGAACCAGAAGGTAACACAGACTTGGGAGCAATTACTCTAAGCATTCTATACCTCACTTAGGTGTTTTGGTATATACTCTAAGCATTCTGTACCTCACTTAGGTGTTTTGGTATATATGCTAAGCTTTCTGTACCTCACTTAGGTGTTTTGGTATATACGCTAAGCATTCTGTACCTCACTCAGGTGTTTTGGTATATACTCTAAGCATTCTGTACCTCACTTAGGTGTTTTGGTATATACTCTAAGCGTTCAGTACTTCACTTAGGTGTTTTGGTATATACTCTAAGAGTTATGTATCTCACTTAGGTGTTTTGATATATACTCTAAATGTTCTGTACCTCACTCAGGTGTTTTGTTATATACTCTAAGCATTCTGTACCTCACTTAGGTGTTTTGGTATATACTCTAAGCATTCTGTACCTCACTTAGGTGTTTTGGTATATACTCTAAGCGTTCTGCATTCTGTACTCACAGGCTCAGTGGGAGGAGTCAAGCTGGACTCACTGGAGGTTGTAGCACAGCAAAAGACACTTAAGCTATTAGCCATCTTGTACAACACCTCACACCCCCCTGCATACTGTAAATACTGATGCTATTTAGAGCTAAGTTTAAGGTGTTTGATAAATTGCCTCATATCACTCTCCTCTCAGGGATATGCATCAGTTAAATGCTCATGTAAAATGTCCTTAGATACATTTGCATTTATGCTTTCTTTTACTAATAGTTATTTCCAGAGTTGTATAGTAACGAAGTAGAACTACTTCACTACTGTACTTAAGTACTAAAATGCTGTATCTGTACTTTACTGGAGTATTATTTTTTTCTCCTACTTCCACTTTTACTTCACTACATATTTTCCATCAGTTTAATACTTTTACTCCGATACATTTTTTACGTGCTGTATAGTTACTCGTTACATTTATAAACATGTTAGCTGGCGCTGTCACCGTTTCAAGCGATCAGGCTGTCTTATGAGAAAACTGCGCATGCTCCGGTCGCGTCTCGTTTACTCTGCTGCTGCCTTCACTCAACACTTGAGCTTCGTAATCTAGGTTCACTTGACACGTTGTGACTGCCGCAAGAGTCCGCGCGGCAAACATGATGCAATCACGGAGGCTCCGCCCATGCGCATTGGCCACGCGCGCGGTCGCGTCGCGAGGTTGTGCACCTCTCGATTTATGTGCATGCGAAATTACAAGGTGGAATTCATGCAATTGTACGGCACTTTCAAGGTCCATTTTCAGTATTTTCCAGCACCTTCAGTTTAATTTACATATTTATACAAATACACATATACTCGAAATTATTACAAATAATTTGCTTTTTATCTCATTAAAAGAGATGGTATTGTGTTTGGTAACAGCAGAAGAGCAGCATAAGTGCTGCATAATAAGCTTGTTGGTGTTTTAATGTACATATATTGGCACCTTCCACACCTTCAACATTGAGTGATTGTGGCGGTGAGGGTGAGGAAGGAGACCACCCCACATCAATGTAAGTTATAAATATAATGCACAGAAGACAGTTAGGTTAGATGTCTTAGCTAACTAGCCTAACCTAATTATGTTCATGGCGTGCTGCAGTATTCACTTAACATTAGCTGGCAATCATAAAGGCGAGGTCACGATGAGTTGTGTTTTTAGCAACAGTAAGCCGTGTCTCTTCATGCTGACTAATTATGTGCCCATTTTTATAGTGTAGTGTTTTTATAGGGTAAGGGCATTTATTGAGGGTAAACGCAGGACAGTAGGCTCACCCTTAGAACCCGACGGACGGATTTTACGTCCAAAATACACCTCTGCATCAAACCTACGACGTAGGTAACATAGGTTATCTGTTTTTTGTATACAAAGTGTTAAGCTGTAACGTTCTGCGTAGCGCAGAACAGGGAGGCGGCTGAGGAGAGCGAGATTTATTAAAGGAAATTCCAGAGGCAGAGTCGAAATAGCAGACATGGGTCACAACGGGCAGGCAGTCCAGACATGAAATACGAACAGACATAATCGGACAGGGTACTAAACACGACGGGGAAACAGGGAACAGGCAGGAATACTGGCAGCGGAAACAATACTCACAACGAACAGGTTGGAACAAGGCATAAAGTAGACAAAATCACGGATACTGGACTGGGGAAATACTAGGACTTTATACATAGAGACTAACTAGGGACAGGTGATGGCAATGACACTGGGGCGTGGCAACAAACAAGGAATAAACGCAACAAACGAGCAGGGTGGGACAAACAGGCAGGGAACACGGACATGAGGGAACCCAGAGTAACAGCTACGAGAGGGGGCGTTGCCCTACGTGACATAAGCCCAGTTTTTTAAGTTGCTACTTGTTTATACATACAGACCACTTGTATTTGTCTTTGACATCTTTGATTTGTAAGTGATATATAAAAATAATTGATAATCAAACTTTGACGGCTTTCTTTAATTAATTCAAAACACAGCACTTGTACTTTTTACTTTCAGTACTTGAGTAATAAATGTTAGAATAAACTACTTGCAATACTTAAGTACAAAAAATGCTGAATACTTCTGTACTTCTACTTAAGTAAAGTTTTTAAAGAACACTTCAACTTCTACTCAAGTAAATTTTTTGATAGAGTACTTGTACTTTTACTCAAGTATGGGTCTCTAATACTTTATACAACACTGGTTATTTCTTTCTCTACTAATAGTTGTCAATATTTCTCCTTTATCTATCTATCTATCTGTCTGTCTGTCTGTCTGTCTGATCACATCAAAAATCAGCACAGGTACAAGAAGGGCTAGGCCGAGGGCAGAGATAAAACCATGTGCAAAGATGGAGTAGGCAAAAGGACACGGAATGGCTTGGTGATGCTCACTAATGGCAGAGGAAGCACTCTGAGCTTTTGGTTTAGTGAGTGTTAAACTGACTGGTGGAGCTACAGTAAGATAAAGCAGGTGAAGCAGTGACCATGGAGACCATCCTAGTATCAGACAGGTAGCCCTCTGCTGGCCATAGAGGGGATTGCTCACACACACACAATCACACATACAAATATATATTTTTTGTGAGAAATCTTATCTCGAACAAACCTCATGGCGAAAGGAAATACATCTTAGTAGTGTCCTTTTGTTTGATATAAGTGTTTTTCTCAAGCTTTGCATACATATTGGCTTTTTTCTGGACCAAAAGGTGCCTAAACCTTTCTTCCACCATTTTGGTCTTAGACAGGAAGAGATGATGATTACAGTTTTTCTCAGTCGATTTGGTACATTTCTCACGTCATGATTTACATTGGCATCACAATAAGTGCATTTTTCAAAACAGTTAGTGCAAACAGCAAAATTCAATGAAATACCTGCAAAAGCACAAATTGCAAATATTTAGGTCAATCAATTTGTAATTGCCATCATAATATCTAGTCTGTGTGCCCAACGACCAGCTTCAGCCATTGTAAGACCATGAATTACATGTAAAACAATTGTTGACCTTATTTCACTGTTTTGTCCCCTCAGCCTTACACCACACAGTCTTACTCCTCTGCTTCTGTTCACCCTGTACATTGCCTCATGTTTCCATTATGAGACTTTGTGATACTGCAGTGTTTAGCGTCTGTAAAGGTTCATGAGACACACCTCTGACCTATGGTTGAGACCATTGGTTGATCTAAACCTTCACAAACTCCCTTTCTTACTTTAACTGAACGTTAACCTGTGAATAATTTAATCAAGTTAGGATAAAATTACCAAAATGTAACAACAACAAAAAAAGTAAAATGATGCCTTAGAGATTGACAACATTTTCAGCACGTTTCAGAATCAGAGTCAGAATATCTTTATTGTCATTAGTATAATGAAATTAAGGTGCCTTACTTGTGGTATAAAGTGTTTAAAATATTTTAAATAAACTATAAATAATAAATTACAGAATTTACAAGAAAGTACTTAACAAATAACATATAGCTTTAGAAGCAAAGGTTTCTACAAGACCAACTTGTAACAACAAGAAGCAAATGGGAATGATCAACAATTACAGGTTATTTAGTGTCCGAATAGCAGTGGGGTAAAAGCTGTTTCTGAGCCGATTTGTCCTTGTTTTACAGTAATTGTTCTGTACTTTCTACTTGATGGTAGTAGCTCTAGAAGATAATGACCGGGGTGAGAATTGTCCCTGATGATTTTATGGATTTTTTGTAGACAACGAGAGCTGTGTAGATCCTCCAGGGTGGATAAGGAGCACCCAATGATTTCCTCTGCAGACCTCACAATCCTCTGTAGTTCTTTTCTGTGTGCTGCAGTGAACAAAGAATGTAATGTAATTTGCATGTAATGACCTAGGTTTTGGAGAGTAAGACAATTCAACAGACAATCCGTACAACACATTTTGATAAACATGACATAAGCAATTGATAATGTAAAAAACAACAGACAATTGTTTTTGTCCATTTGCAAAAAGTACAAAAGCATTTGCAAAATGTTAAACACAATGAGAAATGCAATTATGATGTGCACAAGTGACAAGGAGATGTGAAGATTGAATGAACAGTTTTGAGAATTTCAATTCTGATCTGAGAAATGAATCAAATCGACTGAGAAAAACTGTAACTGCACAGATGGGTAAATACGGATGACAAATTTCAATTGAGGTTAAAATCAGAATTGATGAATATGGAACATTTAATTTCATTGTGTAATGTGGGACACATAAGATCTATCCATCCGTCCATTTTCATATTTGGCTCTACCCTGAGTCTTTGCCTTTGGCTCAGCTCTCTCTTCACCACAATGGTCTGGTACAGAGTCCGCATAATTGCAGCCGCAGCACCGATCCGCCTGTCAATCTCTTGATCCATCCTTCTCTCACTCATGAACAAGAACATGAGATACTTGAACTCCAGTGGTGGACGAAGTACACCAATTATGTACTTGAGTAAAAGTACATTTACCTTGCATTGAATATTACTGTAACGAAGCTTGTGCTGCGGAGCGAGAGGACGGACACAATTGCTGAGAGGAGCGAGATTTATTCAAGGGAATACCATACTCATCGTCCGATAACCAGTCCGGGTCCATAACGGGAGGGCATGCGTAACATGCGTAAACAGGCATTACCAAGACAGGGGACACGAGTACAGACAATGGATCAAAAGACAGGAACAATCAACAGCCAGGTACAGCGATCAACATAGACACAATCAAAATACCAGACAAAGGACAAGGGAGACTCAGGGGCTTATATACATGGGACCGAAACAAGGAACAGGTGTGGATGATAATACAGGGGCGTGGTAACAAACGAGGAATCACGGAGACAAACGAGCAGGGCGGGACGAACGGGCAAGGAGCACAGACATGAGGGAACCCGGAGTGACAGCTAAGGGAGGGGGCGAGGCCATACGTGACAATTACTCAAGTAAAAGTAAAAGTATCCTCCTCACTTTTTTACTTGAGTAGAAGTACAAAAGTATCTGCCTTCAAAAATACTTAAGTATTAAAAGTAAAAGTAAAACCTTTTTTTTTCTTAGCGTCACATAAAAACCCCTAGGCCTACTCGATCAACAGGTGAACAGGAAACAGTGCCTTACATTTGCCTAGCAAACACAAACCACTCAAAACTAGCCTATATTATCCTCACGACATTCATTTCCAAACTTTATCCATATTAATAATTCACACTAGAAAGGTAGAAAAACCGTTTAATATGAAAACATAATTCACCACCAAACAGAACAATAATTTCGAACCGGCCACTTCAGACCTAGCTTGGGGGACTTTTTCTGAGGTTATACGTTGTCCACCACATTATACGTTGTCCATCACAAAGCATGAGCTCCTAAACTAAAACAAACATTTAAGGTATTTTCACCTAGAGAAATTTGAAATATAATCTATCGATGAGATAAAAGGATATAGAAACACCAGAGCATCTTCCGAGAACAAAACCGAAAGTTTATTTTTAACTACAGCCGAAACCGAGCGGAACTTCATCAGCGCACCGGTAAGGCAGAGCAACGGCTCTGCGTTTCTAACAACAGCAAAGTAGCAGTGACCGGACAGTTGTTAGCAAGCGCTAACACAACAAAACAACAAAATAACGGTGCCGATACATACAACTGACAACAGACAGATGGTTAAGGACAACATCACCCAAAAATGAAAAAAAAAATGGTTTCCAACGGCCATTCGCTAAGTAGAACGTACTTCCCTACCCTGCTAAGTAGAACTTACTTCCCTACCTACCAAACCATTAAGACTGTGTCTGTTAGCCATGGCAGATATAGGAATAACAGCGCGATATGTTTTAAAAATCTAATTAAAATTAAATAATCAACATGACGTGAGCAGCAATATTAAGCTAAGGCTAGGACTTCTAAATATTAGATCACTTGCATCAAAAGCTGTGATAGTAAACAAAATAATCTCAGATAACAGACTAAATGCACTCTGCTTAACAGAGACATGGGCTAGAGTAGACGAATAGCCTATGTAAGTTTTAATGAAGCAGCTCCTCCTGGATACAGTTATGTTCATCAGCCCCGTATCACAGGGCGTGGAGGTGGAGTAGCCACAATATATGACACAGATATAGGTTTTACTGTAAAACCTATATAATGGAATTATATTAATTATATAATATGTGGAATAATCTTCCTGCCTTTATTCGGGACTCAGACACAGTCTCAATGTTTAAAACTCAACTAAAGACTTATCTGTTTAGTTTGGCCTTTGAATAATCTGTTACATATTTACCACATCACATATCTTTGTAGTGGAGACAGCTAAACGCCATTTCACTGTGACACCCAAAATGGAATCCTTTCCCACTGAACTGAGAAACTGACTCACATCTCTTTGGTTGCATGTAAATTTAAAGACTGATTCTTTACACAGCAACAGGCCCCAAAGGACCCACATCCATAGTGGTGTTTACCTCCCAAAAGCATACAATGCTGACCTTATGATCTCCTGAGCTTGGGAGAGAGGCCATCTAAGAGAGGCTGGTCAAAACCAACCTTCGTCGAAGGACACTGGGACCACAGTCAGGAAGGACCATAAAACTCTAAATTCCAACCTTATCTGATCTCCCACAGTTTAAACCCACTCTATGTCCTGTGTTATAATCCAGAGCTGAAGATACAAATATTTCAGAGATCTCTGTAACTCCAAATCTGAACTGTACACAGAATTGGGATTCAGCCTACAGGAACCAGCTCGGCGAATGCAGTCTAGAGACACCGAACTTGACTACCTTCCATACAAGGAAAGATTAATTATTCTTGAAACCAGTATTCAGCATTCCAGCCTTAAGAACAAAGGACCACAAGACCATTTAAATGTGAACACTGTGCCATGTGGTTGATATAAAGACACAACTTATGATCTTTCATGTATTCAGTATTAAGTGATCTTATTAGAATACGTGTTACTGTATAAACACACCACATTGATGCATATCTATGTATTAGTTTGTATGTTACTCATCGAATGTAATCATTCTCATGTGTACGTATGTGACCTCACATTTATGCCTGTCTGTGCATTATGTCATTTGTTGTCCAAAAGTGGAAATTGAGAATGGCTCAAGGTGTAGACTAATAGAACCAAGTTAGTTCTTGTTTAGGCAGAGTATGTAAGACAATTTATTTAGGATTAGTTCACTTTGTCTTCGAATTGTGTTAATCTGTCTTCTTTGGTTAAGTCATTAACTAGACCTGGAAAGACGGGCACTCCTCGCTCTCCCCCTCTCGCTCTCTCTCTCTCTCTTTCTCTCCCCTGTCTGGGCAGAGGTCATGAATATTCATTAATAAAGGCCAATGGTCAATGGCCTGATGAACATGAAAGCGCCTTACAATTACGCCCCTAAAACTTGTTTTAAAAGCTCTAGCTCGAAGCGAAACAATGAGCTTGGCAGCCTGGTAATTTGGGAAGACTTGGAGAACTTCGCCAGAGTCGCCGAGACTCAAAGACTCGAACACGCCAAACCATCGCGACTGTTCGCTGGACTCACGCCGAACACCGCAGTGTCCAGAAGAGCGATGCCAAGAGACCGCAACTAACGCTCTCACAGAGTCCAACAGAAGATTCTTCTTTATTTTCTTTATTCTACGTTTCGTCGTCAAAAGTACTTTTATTTCGTCTAGTCGTTCAAGTCAAGCTCATCTTCTTTCTCAGTCAAGTCATCTGCACAAGTTTGTCTGCGCCCTCAAGCTTCGACTGTGACGTCACTGCTAAGCCTCCGCGACCCGAGCCGTCTCACGTGACCTGCTCCGCAGACCTTAGCCGCCTCAAGAAACGAACCGTGAACGCGCACCGGTTGGTCCGCGTAACCACGTCTCTCCTTCGAAGTAAGACGCTCAGTTCATATGCTGTTTTGGGGTTGCCAGCTGCTATTTCTCCCGGAATCCAAAATAGTAAATACTGTTACCATTAACCTGCCCAAACTTCCTCTTTCTTCTTTTCTATTCTCTCTCTAAAGACCTCGTGTCCGTCCCTGGGTCCTATGCTAGTTAGGCAAGCCTTAGGATAGTTAAATAAATAAATCTCATGATCCGACAGTTGTTTATCATTCGCTATTGTTGTTTAATTTTATATTCTTTGTTGTTCACTATTATATCCCTGGTTTAAATTAGTAGATTCACATATAGGTTTAGTTTCAATTTGAGCCAAATCATTCATATGCTTTGTATCAATTGTAATATTAACCATTTAATAAATGTGGACATTTATTCATCTGGTCACGGTGGTAAATGCATATTTTGGTCGATGGTATTAGGTCACTGCGCGGAACCAGAACTTAACCCTTTAGTAATGAGACTGATCAAACCATATTCCACCTAACTCCGTTATCACAATACTGGTTCCTGAGCAATCAGGATGGTGCCCCGTTCATAATCCATAAACTAACATATGTATCCGCTACATATAATGGTGCCCCGTGTGAGGGTTCCGTTGTCATATCTAGCTATTGGTCAGAAATGTACTGCTACCGTTATTAATTATTTCCATAATCCCGTGTCTTTACTGGTTGAATGTGAGCAAATGACTTGTGTTTTATGTTAAATGTTTCACGTCGTGTTTATGTCAGTGAAGCGTCCTTTAAGATCAGCTGTAGCGCACTTGCCCTAGTGCCATTCTGTAGGAAATCTGAAATTTTCTGTAGGAAAAGAGGTAGAAAATTGAAGTTGCGGTTACCAACTTTAAGTTTATATCTCGGTCATAAGCTGAGTTTACGCGGGTACCGTAAATTCTGTCTGAAGTGACCAAGCTCGATATTTCGGGGACAAGGTTCGGCCCTAGCCTGACAACGGACGAACCTTGGAAATACGAGTTAAAGGCGAGAGATTCTTCTTCGCGTTTATCCGAAGTTAATATCTTGTCTTGACGGACAACTTGAGAGGGCTGCGTGTTCCAGCATCTCAAGTCAAAGCCCAAGAGCCACAAATTGCAATTTAATCCTTTCAGGTGGCGCTTAGGCGCACGGTAAATTGTGTATTTGTGAATGCCACAGCGCGGTCGTTGCTCAACGATGAACCCATGGCAAAATAAATATTTATGAGTCGTAATTAACCTTTGAACAAGTAGTTGATATTGTGATTAAATTTTTAACATTGATTGTAATTGTGGAAACGCAGCGGTGCTCTTGCTGTTGCTGTTTTTTTTTTTTGTTTAAGTGCTTAACTAACGAAAAGATTAAACTATTGCATCTCTAGACGCGGTCGTCTGAGATCAGTGTACCTCCTTCTGAGGTTAAGTTAAACTGAACGCAAACTGAAGCAGCGCTGAGACCCGCTTGGGTAGGCGGTGCTAAGATACGTCACCTCTGACGTATCTTGTTCCCTAGCGGAAAGGGAACCTGTTAGCTGAACTAGCTAGCTGGCCTGCTAAGGCTAGCCTACTGTGTTTTGAAAGCGAACTCTTTGTCTCCCTCGCGTGGTAAGCCACACATTGTTAATTAAGTATAATTGTTTAGACAACGTGTAGACACGTCACTGTTGACACGCTCCCCAGTAGGGAGGAAACAATAGCTAAACTGGTTAGCTTTGGAAAGCTAACCCTTGCCTTTTGAAACGTAGCGTTGTGTCTCCATCGTGCGGCTGCACATGGAATGTCAATACAAGTGAAGCGTTTAAACAGAAATTGCTTTAAAGATTTAAATGCCACATGCTGTTTATGTACCTAGTTAAAGTAGTATAATGTATTATACTGTACCATATAAAGCCATTGTATATAAGTGATTAATATTGAGTTATTAATGTTATTGTTGTTTTAGATCAACTTTTACCAATTAGTAATAAATTAGTAGTTAATCAACCCCACAATCCTAGACCAAAGACAGCTCAACAGTTCTTGTTTTATAGTATTAAGTGAAATTTTAATTTTAATTTAAATTGGAACTTACATTAAATCCCATATAACCAAATACTTCCCACTTATCTAGTCTTTTAAATAATTTTCTTTTTGTATACACGTTTTGTCTTATTTGTTGTTTTAATTCTTTTACTTTTACTAAGTATTACTGAAACAATCATTTAAAGCACATTTAACCATACTTTTATAATCCTCTATTTAGTCTTATACACATATCTGTTTTCTTTTGTTTGTTTTGTTATTTACATACGGGTCAGACCACTACCCACATACGCTAGAAAATCTTGCAATAACTACCTTCAAACACCATCAGATCTAGCTGACCCAAGTCAAAACTCTAGCAGATAAAACCTAACTCACACACCATGAGTAAGTCAGGTCAGGCAAGCGCCCCAAAGAGAGATGACACCATGAGAGATGTAGAAGTCACCTTGCAGGAACTAACCAAAGACATAGTCCCTGGCTACTTAGAGGAAGCTCAACAAGCTGAACCCACTAGACTAACTGACCTCATGACTGACTGCATAGCATCACACATAACTAAACAACTCAAGGGTCGAGAGCTCACCGAGGTCATAAGCAAGATAGCCCTCCTGACCATCACACAGTTGAAAGCCGCTTATAATGAAAGAGATCAAATGCAAAAGAAGCTCAACAATGCCGCCCAAATAATTCTCAAAATTGAAGAACAAAACACCCAATTAAAGAGAGATGGCATTGAAGCAGCCGAACTCGGAAATCAGATTCAAGCTGAAATGGATCTTGAGAAACAACAACTCATGTCAGAATTGTCAAAGACCAAATATGATTTGTTAGTGTCACAACAAAATCAGCGCAAACAAGAGATCGAACTTGCAAGCGCTAAGTCTAAAATATGGAATCCACCCCAACCAAGGGGACCCCCAGAGAGAAGTTCCACCGCTTACCGGAACGAAAGACATCATTCCCTGAACCCTGAACAGAGCAGAAGACCTGAGTGGGAAAACCCTTACCCAGAGAGACAGAGTCCCACGTCCAGCCACCAAGGTAGCCCAACAAGGCATATAGGGCTGCCTACCACACATGCTTTCACTTCAGGACACCCCTCAGTCCCTCCAAGCAGGCCTGGCCACATAGACCTAGCCAGCCTCGGGTCCTCTACAGAAGGCCAGTCGCCAGGAGGCTACCCGCCTCTAAGACCCTCCGACAGAGAGCTGGACAAAATAGCGCGTAACATCATCCGCTTCGAACCAAAGCCCAATAGTGATAACGATGTCAGCATGTACTTAAAAGACATTGAATACTACCTGAGAAAATTCCCCTGCGCCACTGTAGATGACAAGGTGTACCTCATAAAGGTGACATCTAGCAGGGAGGTCAGTAGCTTCATCGAACGTCAGTCTCTCCAGATAAGAGCAGACTATAACCTGCTCTGCCATGCATTAGAAGACGAATTCTCCAACCATTTACATCAGACGGGATTGATAGCAGCTATGGAAACAAAACAGCAAAGGCAGGAATCACCCCAACAATACTATTCCCGCCTCCGTCAGGCCTACTTTGGGTCTCGCAATGAACCTGAAATGGAGGAAGACATAAACTTCAAGACATTATTTGTCCACAACCTCCATCCCAATACTAGCCACCAGCTAGGAGTGGCAGCCTGTCCCCAAACACTATCTAGCCGACAGCTTCGTAATCTAGCCATTAAAGGTTTCATCAAACATACCCAAAAGCGGTCCAAACCTCCAAAGGTCCAGAACTCAGACTCCAAACTCCCACGGTTGGAGCTTGAAGAGGCCCCAGATTTGGAGCCCTCAGGCTCGACCCTGACCCATGAGGCCAGAGGACGCCCCCAATCCCGAACACCTGACGAAGGCCACGGACACTCTCAATCCTGCTGGAGGGATCAAAACAGAGACCGGTCCAACTCTACTACCAGCCGAAGCTCCTTCAGAGAGCACCAAGCTATGTTCTCAGACCCTCAGAACGGAGAACAAACTCACAGCAACTACAGAGGGAACAACACCCTTCCAAAGATGAAATCATATTCACACAACAAGCCACAATATGATAGTCATCCAGGTCAAACTGAGGAAAGGCATGGTAAAACTCACTGCAAAATAGATCTCCAGCCCAGAGATAAAGCCACTGACAACAACAACCCCCTTGGAAACATGAACCAAGAAGACCTAGAGTTCATCAAACGAATAGCGGGAACCCTTCAAGCCACTAAAGCCCCTAAGGTTGACCCACTCTCCGTCACAGCGTTGAATGAAGAAAGTCCCAGACCACAAATTCATCCACAACGCCAGAGAGCAAAACAAGAACTCTACAAAAATTCCAGTGAAACAGAGATCAGGCCTTATTGCCCACCAACTCCATATGGTGGGGGGAAGACCACTAATATCCCCCCTCAAGAAGAGGTGAACTCCACCCCTCATAAGACAGTATTAGTTGTACAATTAGACCCAAAAGAAAGACTCGGCCAGGAGGATCCCTCCATCATCCAAGGTGAACCTCCATTCCAACAGTTCCTAGGCCATCTCAGTGAGAAAGGAGCTGCACGCAAACTCCACCTGTCAGTGAAGTTAGAAAATTCATTAACTCAGGAAGCTCTGTTAGACACAGCATCTGACCTCACCTTGATGTCCACCACTCTGTTCCATCAGGTTAAAGCCATAACGAGGAAAGCTAACAAAGAGCTACAGCCTCAAAGTTACCCCCTGAATGTCCAACCCTACTCACACACAAGCATAGCAGTGGACAAAATAGTCTGGATCCATCTGACTATTGGCCCAATGAACCTCGTTCACCCGGTTCACATTTCTCCCCTGGAGACCATCCCCTTTCTCATTGGCAAGGATCTCCTTAACCGATTCAAGCCACTGATTGATTCCAAACAGCTAAAAATCTGGGCACAAGTCCGGGAACCATTACCAGCTTCCCTACCTAGTCCCTCGTCAGTGTGCCACACATTGGAGATACAAGCCACAATACCTGGCCACCTCTGGGAGCCGCCAGGCATCACAGATATAAAACTGACTAAACCGAAGCAAGACACTCCACGGCCTACCTGGCCCCCTAACAAGTGTCTCGCAAATCAAGACACCTTTCCAGGTGACCTAAAGACAACTGCAGGAAAAGAACACTTGCAGCAAATCATCAATATGGTTCCATCTTCAACAGAACTTACAGGGGGGTCTCTAGAACATCCATGTAGTCCAGGGCAAGACCTAGACGCAGATGCCACAGACTTTTCCCTCCCTCCCGACCCATCAGTACTGGTGGGTATGAGGTCACAAACAGAACCATCAATCCAACTCAAGTCTGCATCAACTCAATCTGCATTGTCAGATTCAGATCTCCTCGCCTTACAGGCCCAAGATCCGGCTGATCACAAAATGGTTCTTTACCTCTCCGATTCCCTGACACATGACATTCTAGAACCTGACAGTAAGACTGTTCCTGACCTTAGTGACTTGTTTAGTGCTCGATCCTTACTCCGTCTAGTCAAGGGCCTGCCTACGTATGTCTCCGAGGCCCTCACTTCACCTGCGCTTGTGGTCCCTCGAAGCCAAAGGGGGGAAATGCTGATCCATGCCCATGACTCTCCATGTGAAGGCCACAAAGGAGTTAAGGCCACACATCAAGCACTGCAACAAGTTGCCTACTGGCCTGGCATGATAAAAGATGGGATAAACCACATCAAAGACTGCCTGGTATGCCACCAGTTTCAGCCCTCAGTTTTGACTCACAGAGCCCCAAGACAAGAACAAGGCCTAACCTCTCTGTGGTCAAACTTCCGCAAACGCCGCAAGGCTACATTCACATTCGCACAACAACATCTCAGAAAGAGTGCTAGAAGACAAAGCTTATTATGACATCAAAGCATCCCAACATGAGTTTCAAGTGGGGGACAAGGTGTGGTCCTCTGGGTTCGTCACACCTACAGGCAGGGCCAGACAATGCACAGAGAAATTAGCTCATAAGTCCTATTCACACTACACAGGGTCCCACACCATCACTGACGAACTCTTACACCGAATCAAAGTTCCTCCAGAAAGGGGGGATCCAACTTTATTTGAGCTCACCACGATCAAATCAAAGCCCATAAGACCACCTTAGAGAACAAACAACTAAAGAAAGAAATCCCATAGAGCTATCTACAACTCTTCATCCATACTCTACTCTGGCCATTATTTCACCCACGATGTGTGCTAACCAAGCTGTCTTTGTGCTCTAGACACTTAGTGGGGGTGAACCCTAAGGTGAACCCTAGCCCAACATGTAGTTAAATAGTTAAACAACGTATGATATGCAGAAGATTAACGATGTACAATTATCTCAGTAGGATGACCTGGCTGAGTGCAATCCTGAAATTCAGCTTTATAATGACCTCACTGTCTTAGTGCTTAACACCTACAGCATCGTTTTAAATAAGACCATACGAATGGCTAATATGCTTCTCTCTGTCCTACATGTTGATGATGCTCACACCCAACTGGTAAACACACTTATTTCAGACATGTGGCGTGGAATCAGCGCCTCCGTTGATAGCTCTGGTAGGGGAAGAACCCCTCCATATTTAACACCTCACTTTTTGGTACAAAACAATTTGACCAAAGCTGCTAAAGGAACCTCCACAGATCTGCGGGCTCACTTTGCCTATACTTTAGGTGGTGTGGTTCTAATATATGGCAACCCTCAAGATAGGGAACCACTTTTCCTAGTTAACTTACCCATAGTGTTTACAGAAAACCTCTACCAAATTTACTCTTCCAAATTATGCGTGTGTACGTAAGTCAAAGACATCTACTACCTTTAGTCCAAATAAATCGTTTATACGTGATAGTACTAATGGTATTTGTGGCCTCCGATTTCTGATGAACAGTGCGCAGTGCCCTGTCACCGTCACCTCTAAAGCCTCCAAAGCTATACTGCATGTCGGAGATTTGGCTCTGTATCAGTTAAACCCTGATCAATATGAAAGTAAAATAGAAATAACTGACTTCTTTGCGAAACACCGCCTAGAACTAGAAACACATACCCTTACATGTATGAAGGTATCCAAGTGATTGACTTGACCCCAGTAGGAAATGTATTGAAGGAAATCGCATCCCTACCTATCGCCCCTTCTCAACCTATCTCCTATTCCTGGTCAACCCCAGACACCGTACTAGCCACCGTTGTGGGGTTAGGATACATGTTAGTTTTAATATAGCCTACTTCTACCTAATGCGAACTCGGATCCTGCAAACCAAGTTAGACGAATGTACCAGACACCTAGTCAAGTTTGTCAGACGCAAAGATCCTTACCCTGGCAGTGACCAGGGGGAAGATGAGCTGGATAAGGACCTAGTTCTCCTAGAGTTACCCTTGTAGTGCACGATAAGGATAATGTCGTACTAGTTAGCCCAACCTGTTACTTATATGATTTCTTTATCTTTCTCTTCTCTTCATGAGGCAACCCCAATAAAGCATGTGAATGTTGGTGTCATGTTATGCTCTGCATCCTTCAGCTCTCTCCATCTTGTGGCATGCCACCCACTATCGTGGATGCCCTACCAAGTGGGGGATATGTAGTGGAGACAGCTAAACGCCATTTCACTGTGACACCCAAAATGGAATCCTTTCCCACTGAACTGAGAAACTGACTCACATCTCTTTGGTTGCATGTAAATTTAAAGACTGATTCTTTACACAGCAACAGGCCCCAAAGGACCCACATCCATAGTGGTGTTTACCTCCCAAAAGCATACAATGCTGACCTTATGATCTCCTGAGCTTGGGAGAGAGGCCATCTAAGAGAGGCTGGTCAAAACCAACCTTCGTCGAAGGACACTGGGACCACAGTCAGGAAGGACCATAAAACTCTAAATTCCAACCTTATCTGATCTCCCACAGTTTAAACCCACTCTATGTCCTGTGTTATAATCCAGAGCTGAAGATACAAATATTTCAGAGATCTCTGTAACTCCAAATCTGAACTGTACACAGAATTGGGATTCAGCCTACAGGAACCAGCTCGGCGAATGCAGTCTAGAGACACCGAACTTGACTACCTTCCATACAAGGAAAGATTAATTATTCTTGAAACCAGTATTCAGCATTCCAGCCTTAAGAACAAAGGACCACAAGACCATTTAAATGTGAACACTGTGCCATGTGGTTGATATAAAGACACAACTTATGATCTTTCATGTATTCAGTATTAAGTGATCTTATTAGATGCATATCTATGTATTAGTTTGTATGTTACTCATCGAATGTAATCATTCTCATGTGTACGTATGTGACCTCACATTTATGCCTGTCTGTGCATTATGTCATTTGTTGTCCAAAAGTGGAAATTGAGAATGGCTCAAGGTGTAGACTAATAGAACCAAGTTAGTTCTTGTTTAGGCAGAGTATGTAAGACAATTTATTTAGGATTAGTTCACTTTGTCTTCGAATTGTGTTAATCTGTCTTCTTTGGTTAAGTCATTAACTAGACCTGGAAAGACGGGCACTCCTCGCTCTCCCCCTCTCGCTCTCTCTCTCTCTCTTTCTCTCCCCTGTCTGGGCAGAGGTCATGAATATTCATTAATAAAGGCCAATGGTCAATGGCCTGATGAACATGAAAGCGCCTTACAATTACGCCCCTAAAACTTGTTTTAAAAGCTCTAGCTCGAAGCAAAACAATGAGGTTGGCAGCCTGGTAATTTGGGAAGACTTGGAGAACTTCGCCAGAGTCGCCGAGACTCAAAGACTCGAACACGCCAAACCATCGCGACTGTTCGCTGGACTCACGCCGAACACCGCAGTGTCCAGAAGAGCGATGCCAAGAGACCGCAACTAACGCTCTCACAGAGTCCAACAGAAGATTCTTCTTTATTTTCTTTATTCTACGTTTCGTCGTCAAAAGTACTTTTATTTCGTCTAGTCGTTCAAGTCAAGCTCATCTTCTTTCTCAGTCAAGTCATCTGCACAAGTTTGTCTGCGCCCTCAAGCTTCGACTGTGACGTCACTGCTAAGCCTCCGCGACCCGAGCCGTCTCACGTGACCTGCTCCGCAGACCTTAGCCGCCTCAAGAAACGAACCGTGAACGCGCACCGGTTGGTCCGCGTAACCACGTCTCTCCTTCGAAGTAAGACGCTCAGTTCATATGCTGTTTTGGGGTTGCCAGCTGCTATTTCTCCCGGAATCCAAAATAGTAAATACTGTTACCATTAACCTGCCCAAACTTCCTCTTTCTTCTTTTCTATTCTCTCTCTAAAGACCTCGTGTCCGTCCCTGGGTCCTATGCTAGTTAGGCAAGCCTTAGGATAGTTAAATAAATAAATCTCATGATCCGACAGTTGTTTATCATTCGCTATTGTTGTTTAATTTTATATTCTTTGTTGTTCACTATTATATCCCTGGTTTAAATTAGTAGATTCACATATAGGTTTAGTTTCAATTTGAGCCAAATCATTCATATGCTTTGTATCAATTGTAATATTAACCATTTAATAAATGTGGACATTTATTCATCTGGTCACGGTGGTAAATGCATATTTTGGTCGATGGTATTAGGTCACTGCGCGGAACCAGAACTTAACCCTTTAGTAATGAGACTGATCAAACCATATTCCACCTAACTCCGTTATCACAATACTGGTTCCTGAGCAATCAGGATGGTGCCCCGTTCATAATCCATAAACTAACATATGTATCCGCTACATCTTTCTTCTCCGAGGTTCACCTGGGGAGTAACACTGCAGTCGGATCCTACAATACCAGTATCATCACTCCAACACGGAATGAAAACCTGGCGTTCATCACAAGACATTTACATTGACAATATCAACACCCAGAACTTTCATTCTAGTTACCTTATACTTAGCCTGATTGTGTGATTTATTTGTGACTTGTGTATTCATCTGTATAATTTGTTTTTGTGTAATTTGTGTGTTAACGGGCCGCCCAATGGAGGATGGGTTCCCTTTTGAATCTTGGTCCTCCCAAGGTTTCTTCCTATTCCCCACCATCTAGGGAGTTTTTCCTTGCCACTGTCGCCTTTGGCTTACTCATTAGGGATTTGGACCCATAGTATTGTTAACCTTGTAAATCCTGTAAAGCGCTTTGTGACAACATGTGTTGTGAAAAGCACTATACAAATATATTTGATTTGATTTGATTTGATGGCGGGACAGGGAAACTAGAAGCTAGCTCTAGCACCTAGAACTAGAACTGTGTGCAGCCCAACTGAACTCATAATATTAAACACTCAAGATGGCGCCGCAGATGGCAGCCTCTGTGAGAGCTCTGTGCGTTTTGTGTTTGTTTTTGTTGTTTTTTGTTTGGTATTGCACGTCAAACACAGTCAGTTGGAGTAGAGAGCAGTTATTATCCATCAGAGACAATGCTCCACCAACTCTAATTCCAGAGTTTATTGGAATTCCTTCAGACTTTTTGGAAATCTTGACTTCGGGAGCACTGGCCCTGCTCAGTTTGGCCAGGAAGAGACGGAGAGGCAGGAGAGCTCGAGCGCTCATGCGCTTAAGACGTTGGGGTTTTTGCACACCATTACCATCATTATTCCTCTCTAATCTATGATCCCTGCACAACAAAATGGACGAACTGCTTCTCATTAATCAAACAAACAAGGACTTTTCAAATGCATCTGCTCTCTGTTTCACGGAGACCTGGACATCTGATTTGTGCCCGGACAGCGTGCTGCATCTTCCCGGCTTCCAGCTGTACAGAGCGGACAGAGATGCGGAGCTTAGCGGCAAAAGCAGAGGAGGAGGAATCTGCTTTTCTATCAACGAACACTGGTGTAAAGACACTACGGTACATGTTCTCCTCTTCAAGAGACTCTAGTCATAAACTGTAGACTGTTTTACACTCCCAGAGAGTTTTCTTCTTTCATTCTGGTTGGCGTTTACATCCCACCAGGCGCGCGCATGGGCGAAGCGCAAAAACAGCTTTCCGAACAGTTAATGAAAGTAGAAAGGAAGTATGCGGTAGTAATGCCTACCGTGCTGTGACACGCGCAGCTCTCGGCCATTCCGACCACGCACTTCTCCACCTCATACCTACATATAGGCAAACACTTAAAACCAACAAACCTGTCATAACTACTGTGAAGAAGTGGACCAGTGATGATATAGAGAAGCTACAAGGCTGCTTTGAGTCTACTGACTGGTCTGTCTTTGAAGAGGCAACAGGGAGCTTGGACGAATACACAGACACTGTAATGTCATACATCAGTTTCTGCAAAGACAGCTGCATCTCAACCTCAACCTGTGAAATTCAGCAACAACAAACCATGGTTCTCAGCAGAACTCAAACAACTTCGTAAGGAGAAGGAGGCTGCATTTAGAAGTGGGGACAGAACTCTCTTTCGAGAGGCCAAATACAGGCTGGAGAAAGGTGTTAAAGCAGCAAAGAAGGATTATTCAGCTAGGCTGAAAAACCAGTTTGCTGCCAACGACTCATCCTCAGTCTGGAAAGGCCTCCAAGAAATCACCAATTACAAGGTGAGAACATCCCCTCTCTTAAATGACCGTCAACTCTCCAACGACCTGAATGAGTTTTACTGCAGATTTGAACACAAAAAAAAGAACTGTTAGAACTGCTACTCTCAACTACCAATCCTGCTCCCCCACACTGACTCTCTCACCTCAGCCCCCTGCTCACCTTATCATCAAGGAGCAGGACATCAAGAGGCTTTTCTGCAAAGTGAAGGTGAGGAAAGCCCCTGGCCCAGACCTTGTCTCCTTCCACCCTAAAACACTGCTGTGATCAGTTAGCACTAGGGCTGAACGATTTTGGAAAATAATCGAATTGCAATTTTTTATCTATAAATTGCGATTGCAATTTAAAATTGCGATTTTTTTGCGATTATTGCAATTAATCGTTCAGCCCTAGTTAGCACCCATTTTCACATACATATTCAACAGATCACTGCAGCTCTGCTCTGTTCCTACCTGCCTCAAAACTTCCACCATTGTTCCGATCCCCAAAAAAGCGAACATAACTGGACTTAATGACTACAGTTGCACTCCCTTCTGCAGTCATGAAGGTATTTGAACGCCTGGTTCTAGCTCACCTGAAAAACATCACAAACCCACTGCTGGACCCCCTACAGTTTGCATACAGAGCAAACAGGTCGGTCGATGACACGGTCAACCTAGCCTTGCACTACATCCTACAACACCTGGACAGCCCTGGAAGCTATGCAAGAGCTCTGTTTGTGGACTTCAGCTCGGCATTCAACACAGTAGTGCCAGAGCTGCTACAGGCCAAACTGTCACAGCTGTCAGTGCCTGATCCTATATGCCGCTGGATCATGGATTTTCTGACAAACAGGACACAGCAGGTGTGGCTTGGTAAACACACATCAGATACCCGAACCACAAGTATAGGAGTACCACAAGGTTGCGTCCTCTCACCTCTCCTATTCAGTTTGTACACAAACGACTGCGTCTCCAAAGAACAGTCTGTAAAAATCCTGAAGTTTGCAGACGACACCACCGTGATCGGCCTCATAAACAACAGCAATGAGTCTACCTACAGACATGAGTTCGATCAGCTGATCTCCTGGTGCAACAGTAACCACCTGCTGCTGAACACAGGAAAGACGGTGGAGATGGTGATAGACTTCAGATGCAACCCCTCCCCCCCTCCCCCACTGATTGTCAATGGCTCTGAGGTCTCCATGGTAGAGTCACTAAAGTTCCTGGGGACCACCATATCCCGAGACCTGAAGTGGGAGAGGAACACAGTGACCATTGCCAAGAAAGCTTAGCAAAGACTGTACTTTCTGAGACAACTGAAGAAATTCAACCTCCTGCAGAATCTGATGGTACAGTTCTACACAGCGATCATCGAAGCTGTACTGACTTCATCCATAACCATCTGGTTTGGCTCGTCCATCTCGCAGGAACGAACCAGACTGCAGCGCGTAGTCAGAACAGCGGAGAAGATCATCGGTTGCAGCCTGCCATCACTTCAGGACATCTACCACAGCAGGGTCAATAGACGGACACAAAAAATAACTTCTGACCCCTCTCATCCTGGACATCACATCTTCCAACCACTCCCCTCTGGCAGAAGATTCAGAGCCATCAAAACCAGCACAACCAGGCACGCAAACAGCTTTTTCCCCAGAGCTGTAGCACTCAGCAACAGAACCAGTCCCTCTGCACCTTAAACCCCTCATGCCACTTACTACACTCAATTTCTTCTCCACCTACCTCAATGGACATGAATGACATTTTTCTGTTAAACAGCATTTATTATTATTATTGTGCAATACTTTTACCACCCCTTGGCTTTTTACTGTTTACTGTTATTGTTTACTGTTAATTAATGTTAATTACTGTTAATACAACTGCACAACTGTTTATAGCATATAGCATATTTATTACATATCTATTCTGTATATATCTCTTGTATAGTCTGTGTGTTGTCTTGTCATCTAAATATGTGTCAAGTCTTACTTGTGGGCCAACACCAAGAAAAATTCCTTGTATGTGTCACGGTGAGGACCCTGGCCCCTCCCTTTTGGGCATGTGTATACATTGTCCACGTGCTTTGTCTGCGTCTGTGGATATCCGTGGTTAGGGTTATGTCGTGTGCTTAATAAGTCTCACCTGTGACCTGTCTCGTAATCACATGGGGCTAATGTGGTTTGTCTATTTAATGTGCGCTCGCGTAGTGTCCTGTGCTCGTCGTTGTCTAAGTCTGCACGTTACGTGTGTGTGTTCTGTGTTCCACATGCGCTGTCTTGCGCAATACTTGTTAAATAAAGCAGTGACGTTGGTTGCTACAGCTAAGGATTCGTGTCTCGTCCTTCACGCTGCACCCGGCGTTACAGAACGACGAGCCGACATCGATACACCATGCCAGGCTACACTACCCGACCCAAGAGGGGCCAGCGCTCCAGCAAGCGGCATCACTGTGCCTCTTCCTCCCCCCCGCGCCGCGAGGTCACACCTACGCTGGAGCAGCTGGCACAGGACCCGGTGTGTGCGTCCCTGCTGCGTCAGGCACGGAAGCACCCCGTCCCCAAGAAGGCGGAGGGCCTCCGCCAGGAGGCGGTGCGGATTTGGGGAACGCGATACCCCTCTTCCTCCAGGGAGCCCTCACCCCTGCGGAGGGGCTCCGTCGGGCTCTGCGCTACTGAGAGGACCCCCGAGAGCGAGTTCGGGGAGGCGGACTCTCCGAGCGAGGAGGAGGAGGGAGAGGAGGAGACCTACCCTCCGTCGGTGTTCTCCGATTCCACCATTGACTATGGTGAGGATGAGGAAGGAGAGGATGAAGTGAACCGCCCTCCGTCCGTGTGTTCCGAAGACACCGTTGACTATGGCGGGGAGAGGGAGGGAGAGTACGAGGAAGAGACCTACCCTCCGTTGGTATGCTCCGATTCCACCATTGACTACGGTGATGAGGGGGAGGGAGAAGATGAGGAGGAGGGCTACCCTCCATCAGTGTGCTCGGACCCCACTGTTTACTACGGTGGGGGCGAAGAAGACCGTCCTCCGTCCGTGTACTCGGGTATTTCTGAGTGCACGGACAGCGAGCCAGGCACTGAGGACGAGGGTAGTCCGCCCCCCTCTGAGCGTTCGACCGGGACCGTCAAGGGTTGGAACCGCTCGGAGGCAAGCGCTCCCTCTTACCGCTCCAAGGGGAGCGCGATGGACTGCTCCCGGGAAGGAGGTCCAGCCACGCCCATGAGCTGGAGCCTGGGCAGTGAGGCGGCGGAGGAGATGGAGACCGAAAGGGGACTTCCAGACGCCAACGCCGACCGCGCTGCTCCAGGCACCTACGCCGACCGCGCTGCTCCAGGCGCCTACGCCGGGCGCGCTGCTCCAGGCGCCTACGCCGGGTGCGCGGCACCTGGCGTGTCCACAGGGCGCGCGGCACCTGGCGTGTCCACAGGGCGCGCGGCACCTGGCGTGTCCACAGGGCGCGCGGCACCTGGCACGTCCGCCGCAGCCCCCGGTCTCTCTCCACTCCTAGCTCTCCTCCTGGCGCATAGTCTGGCGCCTGTTACGTGTTTGTTTGTTCCGGTGTTTGTAAGTCTACCCGTATGTTTACCAAACCCCTTTTTCCCTCTCGTTCCTCTATGTGTTAATGTGCCCGTATGTGTATTCGTGTCCGTTCCGTTTAATGTGTCTAACGTTTTTTCCCCGGTCTTCCCGGGGGGGTGTGCTAGGCGATTCGGGATGGACGCTTCGCCAAGGGCAATCACCTCCCAGACGCAGGACTGAGCGCGTCGGATCCGCCCATCGTCGTGGGTTCGGGGCATTCGGTCCTGTTGGCACCCCGGGACGGGTAGTGCCCTTGGAGGGGGCGTCTGTCACGGTGAGGACCCCGGCCCCTCCCTTTTGGGCGTGTGTATACGTTGTCCACGTGCTTTGTCTGCGTCTGTGGATATCCGTGGTTAGGGTTATGTCCTGTGCTTAATAAGTCTCACCTGTGACCTGTCTCGTAATCACGTGGGGCTAATGTGGTTTGTCTATTTAATGTGCGCTCGCGCAGTGTCCTGTGCTCGTCGTTGTCTGAGTCTGCACGTTACGTGTCTGTGTTCTGTATCCCACATGCGCTGTCTTGCGCAATACTTGTTGAATAAAGCAGTGACGTTGGTTGCTACAGCTAAGGATTCGTGTCTCGTCCTTCACGCTGCACCCGGCGTTACAGTATGTGCACCATACTTGGCGAAATAAAGTGATTCTGATTCTGATTCTGATTCTGAAACTTGGCCGAATAATTAATAATATAATAATAATAATTTTTATAATAATAACTTAAATAATTTTGCTTCGCTTCGCTCATATTTGCTTGCCTTCGCCTCCTTCATAAGAATGAATTGCGAAGTTCGCTTCGCTTGGCCAAATTCGCGTGTATGTGTCCCCGGCTTTAACGTTTGATGTGAGAGTCTCCTGTGTTAAACTGGCGCTTGGCATCTCCACAGATTGCAATGTACTAGCACATTGCTTTGGATAAAAGCATCTGTTAAATGTAGTGTATTTCAATGTGATGTAATTAACCGGGGTATATAAACCACCCTGTTGGTAGTACTCATCTAATGGCGAACTTACCTCTATGTGTTTTTTCAAGTTTGACGGCAAGTTCATAAATGATGACAGTGATGTGTTCTTCGGAATGCAGAGGAGGAATACGAATTATTTTTCTTTTCGAGAAATTCGAAAAGAAAATTCCTCTAAACAAGGCCAGGGGTGTTGGGGAAAGCCATCTGTTGCAGCCATGTCAGATCCTCAGCCATTTAGAGTACAAATCTTAATCTCTTACTGAGCGTTGATTGGTTATAGTGTGTGACACGGGACACTTTGACCTTTCTGTGTTTTATTAGGCGTTGATTTAAAATGAAAAAGGAACGAGATGTTTCTGTAAATGTAATGAAATGAAAAGTAAAAAGTTTCGCTTTGAAATGTAGTGAAGTAAAAGTATAAAGTCTTACCAAATAAAAGTACTTGAGTAAAGTACAGATACATGGAAATGTTACTTAAGTACAGTAACGAATTACATTTACTTCGTTACTGTCCACCACTGTTGAACTCCACCACTTGAGGCAAGGACTCACTCCAGCATATGGGCATAAGGACATAAGATCCATTATATTTATTTCCTTGTCTAACAAAATCTAGTCAGCAAGACATCTATTATAGGATTTACATGAATGTTACATAAGTGACATCACTGTTGTCATCAGGCCCGTTGACAGTCTTGCTGGGGCCCGGGACAAGAAAGATTCATGTACCCCCCCCCCCCCCCCCCCCAGCGCGAAAATGACGTAATCGCAGTGGCTCCGCCCGTGCGCGAGAGCCTCACGCGCTGTCATTTCGCGAGGTCGTGCACCTCTCGAATTTTGTAACTTCGCGCGCGCCGCGCTTCAGCACTGAACAAAGTCATGTTTGTAGGGTTCATACACCTTTATAATGTGGAGTTAAAGCACGTGTACGTCACTTTAAAGGTCCATTTCAATATTTTCCACCACGTTAAACTTGTTAAATATTTATACATATACTCGAAATGATTCGAAATAATTGGCTTTTTATCACATTATTTAATGGTTGTTTATTTTCAAAACGCCCAATCTTAATGTCTTCACGAGAACTGTTCAGTCAGACAGCTATTTGTTGTGAAACGAAGTAGTTACAATTTCAAGCATTTTCAAGTACTTTACCCTAAATTCCAGCACTTTTAAAACCTGGAACACAATGCAACTTTAAAATTCGTCAGGTAAATGTTTTTCCTTTCTTTTCTGCGCTCCAGATTTCTGTATTTACTTTAACTATCCACCACTGTATTTCCCGCTGTTGGGCCGATACCGGCCGGCTACAGTCGGTGCTGGATCAAACCATTTTCCAGTGGGAGGCGGGGGTGTATGCACTTAATGGAAAATATGCAGATAGGTAAAAAACATATATATTTGAACCATTGAGCTTATTATGAGTACATAATTTTATATTAATGAAAGATTTCAAGATTATTTAAAAATTATAGACTTTAAATAAAAAATAAATTGCTGGGCTCTTTGATGGGCCCCCCTGGCCCTAGGGCCCGGGACAACAGACCCGGTTGTCCCCCCCTGTCGACGGGGCTGGTTGTCATAGAATGGGGCAGGGCAGATATCAATCAGAAACTCCCCCAGAAATTTGCATGGCTTGGTCAGTGACATAGAATTCTGTACATTATCGCAAGCTGCACCTTTTCTTCATATCGTGCAGGCCTGGGCTTTTGTTCAGATACCTGGACATTGCTCAAATGTTATTTGTATCCAACTATTTTTAAGGACATCTCTGCACTATTAAACTCTGTGAGAGGACACCCCTGTTGTCCTCTGTATTTTTCCGATATATATCCAGAAGTCCTGGATATCCCTGTTCTGTTATCTCCCCGCTTCCCCTAAGCTTAGGTGTTTGGTATAACAACCATTTTGTTTATGAAAGTGTTCATGCCTGGTATGGTAGTTAGGGAGTAGGGGTAGTCATGTCTTTTTCCTTTATGCATCACCCGTGTCTCAGTCTATTAATAACACTGGAATGCATTATCAGCATTGGATCAAAGCTGAATTATACATGTCACAAGAGAACTAGCTTGGTAACACTTTTTAGATGGTTTCAACAACACAGCAATGAGTACCAACCAATGAGAGTGTGAGAGGAAGAGGAATTTATAGGTATGTCAGAACCAGCACAACTGAAAGAAACTATGTTGACCTTTAGATGTTATTAAACAGTGTATCTGATGTCAGAAGAATACACTGACTACATATTTAGTCAAGTCTTCCCATGTGACCAATGGAACAAGTTTAGAAGTGTTATGTAAAGAATGCAGTGATCTTCAAAGTTAGTCTGAAAGATAAGACTTTGGTCACCTATACAAAAATAGAGGTTTGGCTTGATGTTACCGCAGGGTCAGTGTCCTTGGAATTAGATAAAACTGCATGCATAGCATCTAACGAAGTAGACGGTTGCCTTCACCATAAGGGCAGTGGAGAACCATGGTGAAAAGAACGGTCAGGGGTGAAAAGATTCACTACACCATACTTCAAGTTCAATAATAATAACTGCTGGTACTGTGGAGTGTCACTGGTGACATGCACTGCCTGCTAATAAAACAAACGTGAGACCACAACGTGCTAAGGTGTTGGGACGGGGTTTTAATGTATGCTAGTGACTTAGTAATGCAGGGGAAAGAAATTCATACGTCGAGGCCTTGGCATTGCAACACATGGAAATAGGTACGTTAAGTCAGGTATGAGACCTCATGACGTACGGGAGAGACGAAAAAAGCGTGACCAAGAATTAACTACACATGGAAAAAAACAGTAGCCACACAAACTTCATATACTGTATAGTTGATACCTATTAAAAAATAACTAATACAAGTTCTGTATGTTGTACAAGGGAACTGGAATTGAAACACACAATTCTCCAGCATATACAGTAGCTACATATTGCAGTACCAACTGTACTGTTACTGTACTGTAACCCATTACCAGCTGGGTTAGCCATGTCTCTTCCTCTAGCATACTAGAATAGAACAGAATAACTTTATTGATCCCACGAGTGGGAAATTCAGTTCCTTCTGGGCCACGGTGTAAAACACCAAGATCCCAGAGTGGCCGCTGCATCAAGAGACGCTCCACCATTCACAGATAGGGGAGGGAAACATAGAGAGATAAACATTAGGAGGAGACAAAAAAATATGGTCACAGATTATTCTCGCAACAGGATAAGAGTCTGTGAGCAACAAAAAATCCCCATAGCACATATAAGCATTGATAACACAGACAGTCAAGCAGTGAGAGGCGTAATTCAGCTAGACGGGGGAGGGGGGAGCCAGAGGCCTGGTACACAGTTTTTGTGTCAATGTTCATGGTGGAGAGTGAGAGCCATCCTCTGACAGTCTTTGTGTTGGGGAAAGAGCAGGTAACCAAGACGACAATCTTCAGGGAGAATCTTGTTTGGGCACCAATGTAGATAAGTGAGAATGAAGAATTTAGCAAGGAGCCCGTCCTTGACCACGAGAAACTCCTTCTTAAGTCAGCGGTCTCGCAACTGATCCAACTTCGCACGTAGAGCAGCGAGACCCTCCATGATCGAATCCAAGCTTTTACTAACAGTCACAGTCTGCATTCCAACAGCTCTACCCATCGCATCAATCATGTGGAGTAATATCCGCAGGCGTTCGATAACTGACCCCACTCTTTTAATTTCCTGATACACCAGGGCAATGCCTAATCCAATCAGCAGAAACCCAGATCAAAGTTCCAAAGAGATACACATCCTCAACATCTTCCAGGGAGAAAGGTGTGAGACACAAACCACACCACGTCACCCACGAGTCAAGCACATATCCAGCTGAGAACGTTCCGTCCGGACATGTGGGTTCTCCATGACTCCTCATGGAAAAAAATTGTGTCAATTGCATTGAGAGACTACCTAATCAATTCCTTTTTCTTTGTTCAAATTCAAAGAGCAGTGTCAGGGTACTGAGATGAGACAGAGAAGCTATGCAAAAAAAAAAAAAACAGGGAGTGCAGGAGCAAGAGATAAGTGTGACCGCCTCTCGTGAAAGCTGGAAGAAGCCCACAAGTGTGAGACCATAACACAGTGACAGTATACAAGGATTGGCTATATTATTTAATGGCACTTTAGAAAGTATTGCAATTGAATAAGAAAAGGAAAAACTTGTGAACTGTGACAGAACACCAGATTTTGGTATTAGTGGAATACAAATTACTGGAACTATGTAACCAGGATACAAAATAAAATAACAGAAAAAACCCAGTTATTGTATTATGTTTTTAAAATATGGTCTTTACTAGCATCATTAAATGATCCTATGAAGCCTTTATTTTATTTATGGTTGACAACATTCAAAATGAAATGTGCAGTTTTAAAAAGTTTTATACTATGTACCATACATTGTGTTCTTGCCCAAGATTCATTCCCTTGCAGTTTGTGACTGGGATATGCATATGTGAGCTATTTTCCCTTTCTTTAATGCACATGCTGTTTTGTTGCTATTTCTACGATGAACGTGTTGATGCGGGATGTTTCTGGCTGCAGTATTTGGTCCTGTCACGGTGCTGTCCTCCTGCTGATAGATACCAGCACCCAGCAACAATAGAAATCTGCATTTGTGTTCATGTTATGATAACTGTCACTTGTCATGTTTATTAGGTACACCTTCCTCAGGTATGTTAGTCATCAGTAGCCACACGACTGGATTTGTACATGATTTTGTTAAACTTCCTTTAAGCCCTGTTTAGTTTCTTTTTAATGGGCCTTAGTCAAAAATCCATGTGGCCCCCATTTCATATTGTCAGTGCAAGCTTTGTATACTGCCGCTGTTGTAGTTTAAAGTGTGTCAGCCCCCAGGGTCACCCCCACCCAGGTCTGGAGACCCCTTCCCCCTCAATAGGGCCCCAAGAAAGCAGCGCCTCTGTTGACTGTTGTAGGTCGTTGTTGTGATACGGCTTCTTTTGTTGAATCTAGTACACTTGTGTGTTTGGTTTTGAACATGCTTCAGTTGGGGGAGACTCTGCACTGCTTAAGTAAAAGGTGTTTGTTTAGGGCTATAATTTAAAGCTTTGAAAAGTACACAAATTCAATTCTTACTAGTTATAGTTAATTAAATCATATTAAGCATATATAGTGCCAGTGATTGATAGTTTGATGATTGCTTGTATTTTACATATATTTTACATTTGTATTTTACATTTACTTCCCTAACCTTCTTGCACTAGAGTCTGTTGACTCAAACAGTTAGAGTCAACAGTCAATAAACAGGATTTAATGGCATCTCATTGCTCAGTCATACGTTCTGCTGACAGATGAGCATTTCAACTTTCAAAGGGCATCTGCAGGCCTTTCATATATTGACAGAGACACATGTCAACACAGTCACACTTTGCCCAGCCAAGATCACACACACACACCCACACTAGCACCAATCACACCACCCAATCACTTCCCCATTCCCATTCATGCGCTTCCTGCATTTTATTTCCAACACCTGTATCACATGCTTTCTCTATGTAGACCCACAGGAGTCCTTTCATTCAGCTTGCTGAAGCTTAATGCCTGGCTCTGTTCCTATGCTGATTTCTCTCTCATTTGCATCAATAAATTGTATATACAATTATATAACCAGCTGAGTCTGATATTTCTTTTAAAATTCATATCCATTGTTAAAAATGTGTTGTCTACCTGCTATGCTACCATTATGCTATTATATGCATGTTATCAGCTTATCAGTCTTATCAGCATTCGTCAACGACAGTAACACACTGTGGCTCCTGAAATAACTGATTATTATTATTATTGTTGTTAGTATCACTCCACATTAGACCAACTTATATTTAATGTATGTTCTAGCAAATAATAACGCCTCAAATAATTGTTTGGGTAAAGCCAAATCTAACCCTAGCATGATAAGATAACTCAGACCAAATATTTGGTTATTGTGGGCATCTGCTATAATGGTTGTATGTGTCTGTTTGCATGCGTCATGGTTATTACCAAGAATGAGGAATCTTGAGGAGCAACCTGCACTTCCTGCAAGATTAGATGCACTACATGTTAATATGCACTACATATTTAAAACTAATATAAAATAAAATGTAAAATAAAATTTATTTATTGGTTAATTTTCTGCACTGTATAACTGCAATGCAAATACCTTTGCAGTCAGTTTTGTGGCTGTGATGTATGAAGCATCAGGGGTCCCAACATTAAACAGAGTTTAGTCTTAATGGAGGTTTGCAATCATTTGCTATACAGCCCCCCTGTAGACACTAAAAATCCTGTGTACTACATTCTAAGTCTCTGGTGGATAGCTAAACTTCTTACTATTTATTACTTGCTACTGTGTCTGGGTTCATGTCCTTTCAGTATGTGAATTTGGTACCATAACTCATAACAGGTAAAAGAAAAAGAAATCAGTTCATTTCCCATTTATGCAGGATGATCTGTGTTCTGTGTATGTTCTGAATGTCAAACAAGTCTTAAAAATAGCTTTTTTCTTTCATACAAAGTTGTGGCCATGCAGAGGAAGGCAAGTGCCTCTCCGTAGCATACCTTACAGTACAGTAAGATTTTATTTTTTTCGTATAATAGTCTTCACACAAAGTCATCATCATATGACTTTCACAGATTTATTATTTTTATATCAGTAAGAATATGTGCAGGAAATGTGGAAATTATGTCACAAAATTGCCATCACATTATCAGCACTGGCTCTTTATAATTGTACATACAATGGAGATGATGGGTCTAGCTAGGTTAGAGGGTTAGAGAATCCATTATTACAGATGGTGTCTGTGAACATCTTTATCATTGTCACTGTCAGAGGAGGTGTCATTCCGCTAGGCCACAGTGTGACATGGCAGGGTATCTGTAGTACCACACATTGCTTTTTGTGGCTCATTGCTTTTTGTGTCTTGATCTCTCGTGAAAGCCGGAAAGTCCCCAATTCTGGCTCTAGTCCTGCATTGGGCCATCAGAGAGAGGGATTCTTAAGAAGTAAACTCATTTCTTATTAAAGTCTCATTGCTTTATAATCAAAAGAAGTTCAAATTATTTCTTTCATAAGTGACAAATGTGACATAGTAACTAACCCACACCCACTCTATTATTGTCTCCTGCAAAGGAAAACACGAGATTTCTGTAAACCGAGTCAACATGTCTGGGTTTGTTGCTAAACCTGCTTTCTCTGTAACTTATAAGACTTTTAATTCAATAGTTTGTTAAATGCATGCCTGTAGCTTTTCTGCATCATGCTGCTGCAATTTATTTGAGACAATGTAATATAAAATTGTGACATAATATTAATAAAAAGAATTATATGAAACAAAATAATATATAAACAATATGATATATAACGTAAAGCAATATGATGTGAAAACATAATATAAATCAACATAATATAAAATGATTGCAGAATGGCCATTTTATCCAACCTCTGAATGTCTGACAGAGCTAGATAGAGTATCTAGCGTGTGGAGATATGCAGACCATCACCCTACGTAAACACACACCCTTTCTGTTGCTAAAACAGAAATTACCTCTGGTTTGTTTTCCAGTATTTTTTCTATTAATTTTCACCCATCTTTGTCAGTCACACCTTTTTTGTGTCAGTGTATAGCAAGTATGTGGCAAGCACGGTCAAATGCAGTAAGCCAATGAGAGTGAGTGTGAAAATCAGATTTCAAGTAAATTCTTTGTTTGCATGATCTTCCAGGTTTGTGCATGAATGCACAGCCATCTTGCAGGGTAAGCCCCCACCCCACCCCACCATCCTTCTCACGCTCCAGTTTGGCATCTGACAAGTGACTTTAGACTTAAAGTGACATTTGCTGCTTTTTATAGATGTATACTCTGGCAGATTGTGAAACTGCCTGCCTGGGTAATGTGCAAAACAATGTCTCCATGGAAACATGACAACAACAAGTGTTGTAAAGTGTGAGGGGTGAAGTGTATGTACTTGACCTGGCAGCAAACCGACTGCCCGGCATACTCATGTATCTCACCTGGTAGGGCTGGAAGAACAGGCTGTTATCGGCATCACAGTCATGGGTTTGATTCCGCAATTGCACAAATTTTCGTAATCATACGTAAGTTGAGATAGACAATAGTGTTTTGCCAAATCCTGTGAATGTAAAATGATTCCGGAAGTCGGAGAGAAAAAAAAAACATTCAAAAACACTAGTGTGTGTGTGTGTGTGTGTGTGTGTGTGTGTGTGTGTGTGTGTGTGTGTGTGCGTGCGTGTGTGTGTGTGTTCTCACTGCACATAGGTAAATGTGGAGGACTAATTATGGGGTGAAAATCACAATTGGCTATATGGCAACTTAACCAGTGCAGATTTTAATTCTAAGCCGAATTTTCGATGTGGCGCTGAACGTCTAACATTATCTAATGACTAACATTATCATTATAGTTTTTTCATGCAAGCGATAAATGGAGACAGCAAAGATCACATTTGCGGCTGTTTTCAGACAAAACAATCTTTCATTGCACTGTGGACCTGTCAGGTCTTGTCAAGCAGAAGCAGAATCTTGCCTGTGCAGTTATTGCTACATGTCTGATATTTGTCATCTATTTTTACTCACACAAAGACTTTTATCTGATTAAAAATCTCATCACAATGACTCCGTGATCCAGCCTGTGAACTGAGCAGGGCACAATTTACAGGAGTATAGTTATGACACCTGCTGGCTACATTTATATAACACAAGAAACTAAAGTTGGATCAAGGGGGCCATTTTTATTTTTTAGGCATACAGTAATTATCACAGATAAGTACCTAAATTACCGAATTGTGTTAGTCTCTAACTTTTTTATACCTTATCTTAAAGATGCTAAATGACTATCATATAATTCAAATTTATTTGGAAACTAGAAGTAATTGAGTTCAACATACATTTTTCCCTCACTTTTGAGCATTAAAAAAAACTACTCACGCTTATATCCCGCTTGTTGAAAACACTACATCATATTACCATGTGGTCTGTAATTGCAGATTGGATACATGTAAGTCTGCATTACTGTGACGCTGGGCGACGACAGAAGGACGAGACACAGAATCCGTTTCTCGCGACAAACGTCACGGTTTATTTTTACTGATATTGCGCAATAGCGCACGTTCAACATCAAACATACACTGCAACGTGTAGACATAGACAACGACGAGCACAGGACACTGCGCGAGCGCACATTAAATAGACAAACCACATTAGCCCCACGTGATCACGAGACGATTCACAGGTGAGACTTATTAATCACAATACAAAACCCCAACCACGAATATCCACGGACGCAGACAAAGCACGTAGACAGCGTTGACACACGCCCAAAAGGGAGGGGCCGGGGTCCTCAACGTGACAGACGCCCCCTCCAAGGGCACTACCCATCCCGGGGTGCCAACAGGACCGAGTGCCCCAAACCCACGATGATGGGCGGATCCGACGCGCTCAGTCCTGCGTCTGGGAGGTGACTGCCCTTGGCGAAGCGTCCGCCACGAATCGCCTAGCACACCCTCCCTAGGAAGACGGGGGAAAAGACGTTAGACACACCAAACGGAACATTCACAAACACACACACAGGCACGCTTACACAAAGTGGCACGAGAGGGAAAAATGGGTTAGGCACACAAATGGGGAGACTAACAAACACTGGTACACAAAAACATGAAACAGGGACCCAGCTACGCGCCAGGAGGAGAGCTAGGAGGGGAGAGAGACCGGGAGCTGCAGGCGCTGCAGGGGACGTTCCTCCTCCAGCCTTCGCTGCGGACCCTCCGCTGGGTGCAGCGCGGCTGGCGGACGCGCCCGGGGCAGCGCGGCTGGCGGACGCGCCCGGTGCAGCGCGGCTGGCGGACGCGCCCGGTGCAGCGCGGCTGTTATACGCGCCCGGGGTAGCGCGGCTGTCGTACGCGCCCTGTGGGCCGCAAGGGAGCTCCTCCTCTGTGTCCATCTCCTCCTCTGTGGAGATGGACACAGTAAAACAGCTCCACTCCATAGACTGCTCCGGGCTGCCACCCCAGGAGCAGTCCATTGCACTTTCGCCGGAGCGGTCGGAGGATGGACACTTCACCGAACCCCCTTTCCTAGTCCTGGCTGCTCTCTCAGAGGGAAGCGGACTCTCCTCCTCTCCCTCGGAATAGGAGCCTTCCTCCTCCTCCCCGTCTTCCTCTACGGTGGGAGAGAGACCTACGGGCGAAGGAAGGTAGTCCTCCTCCTCAGACTCCTCCTCCTCTTCCTCGCCGTAGTCCTCGGGAACCGCGTAGCTCACCGATGGGAGGAAGACCTCCCCTTCCTCGCCACCGTGGTTGTCGGTAGAGGCGTCGCATACCGAGGGGGGGTAGGCCTCCTCCTCCTCGCCCACGTAGTCAACGGTGGAGGCGTCGTCATCCGAAGAGGGGTAGGCTTCCTCCTCCTCGCCACCGTAGTTAATGGTGGAGGCCTCGCCTACCGAAGGGGAATACGCCTCCTCTTCTTCCTGCTCCTCCCCCTCAGAATCCTCCTCCCCGAATTCCACCTCCGGGGTGGACGCGATTGCGCCTACCTGCAGCGGCGAGGTGGCGCGAGAAGGAGCAAGGTGTCGCTCCCTCCATATACACACCACCCCCTCGCGGAGCATCTCTGCCAGCTCGGGGTCCTTTCGCTCGAGTCCCCGGGCTGTGGCCAGTTGGTAGGCACACACCGGGTCCTTCTCCAGCTCCTCGACCGACGGTGTGGCCTCTTGGCACGGGGGGGTGTCCTCCTCCCGCTTTCTCTGTGCCAGAGTCGACGTAGAGCAGCGGCGCGAGGGGGAGGACGAAGCGTGGTGATGTCGCTTGCTTGGGCGCTTTGCCTTCTTCTGCCGGGTGGTGTAGCCAGGCATGATCTTGGTGTCTCAGGATGGCTCGTCGTTCTGTGACGCCGGGCGACGACAGACGGACGAGACACAGAATCCATTTCTCGCGACAAACGTCACGGTTTATTTTTACTGATATTACGCAATAGCGCACGTTCAACATCAAACATACACTGCAACGTGTAGACATAGACAACGACGAGCACAGGACACTGAGTGAGCGCACATTAAATAGACAAACCACATTAGCCTCACGTGATCACGAGACGATTCACAGGTGAGACTTATTAATCACAATACAAAACCCCAACCACGAATATCCAAAGACGCAGACAAAGCACGTAGACAACGTTGACACACGCCCAAAAGGGAGGGGCCGGGGTCCTCAACGTGACAATTACGTTATGTCAGATCTGCACTCCCACAATAAGATTAGACTCATAAGATTCATACACTGTAAAAAATTTCAAGTCTCACCAACTAAAAAAATCTTAGTGACCCGTTGCACCTAATTTTTTTAGTTGGTCTAATTTAAGCTCTGCAAATTGCAAATTCTGCTGACAACTACAGAATTCAGTCTAATTAAAGAAAATAAGTTGAGCCAACAAAATGTTATATATTAACCAAATACACCTAGTGAGTCCAACAAAATGTTTTATGTTGTTCCAGCTACAATTGTTTAGTTCAGGTAATTATTCATTAGTATCCAAGTTGCCTGAACTATACATTTTATGCTTTATGAAGTAAATTCAAAATATACAGAATATAATTAAGTAAATTGTGCATTTTATTTGCATGTCAAAAAGTAAACCAAAATGTCAAAAATATTACCAAACAGGCATATGAGAGCTGCTTTATAAATGTAATAAAAATTGAAACGTCGTCTAGCCATGACACCAACGTTAGCGCAATGCTAATTTATTAGCAATACGCTAACGGCAAAAACACACTGGTTCTAAGGGAGGGGGGACACTAACACGCATACAACACACATCCAGGGAAACGGGAGAACTGACCGCGGAGCTGTATGTGGTTGGAAAAAGTATCTAAAAAAGTACTTAATTAGAAATCGATTGGGCTTCAGCAAATGCTTAATTACTACGCAGTTCTAGCTAGCTAGGTAGCTAACGTTAGTCCGCATGCTAACAGTTTGACGACGTGAGGTAAAGTTAAATAACGGTTAGCCGTTAATCGGTAGCTTGTCCTTGCCAACCACAACAGTATTAACACTAACATTACTAAACTCATAGCAAAGTTAAACACTGAAAAACAACTTGTTGGCTTAGCTCTAGTTTTGATAACTATACGTTTGGAAAATATGTTGAAATACGACCTACTTCAAATTCAAACTCAACAAACACCACCAAGTTAGTTCCAGGGTTGCCAACTCTCACGCATTGAGCGTGAGACACACGCATTTGACCGTTTTCACACGCTCTCACGCCACACTTCCGATATCTCACGCCGAAAGAAAAATATCCAGTTTATTTACCTCAGATCCACATATATGATTCAATACGTTACTAGTTCGCTAGCTCTGGCGTCATCCACCGGCGATATAACACTGAATCTGTGTCCATTTTACGTTCGACAGCCCCCCCCCCCCCCCCCCCCCCCGCTCAACAACTTTCATTCGCCACCCCCCCCCCCCCAACAAAATACATTCGCCTCCAAATCTCACTCCAAGCGAACGTCAAAAGTTGGCAACCCTGTAGTTGTGTTAGCTTAGTAAAGATCCACATTAACTTCACTCAGTGAACGTTTGAAGTCCTCTAGATCAGTGGTTCCCTACCTTTTTTCCTTGGAGCCCCCCCTACTAAAGTCCAAAAAACTCGTCTACACGTTTACGTTTCTCGGCCATATTTAGTGCTGCTGGCAGAAAGTGCGTGTCTGCGTGATGTGGTGCCGCAGCCCTAGCTTATTTAGTTCGCAAATCTGAGGTTCAGAGGTGAAAAAGTTGTTTGTCATAAATAGCTAAATATTATTTTATTGTGGACCTGAATGTTTAATTTAACTGATAAACATTGAAGTAGAAGAGAATTCAATGTGTGTATTAAAAAATGCTCAAAAATATTTTATAACCTCAAAGCAGGTAGAGCTCCGCGGACCCCCTGTGATCTCTAGCGCCCCCCCTGGGGGGGCGTGGACCCCAGGTTGGGAACCAAGGCTCTAGATGAATGGTGAAATGCTGGGTCTTCATTTTAGTTTTGGTGCAGAAGGTGCCAAGAAAATCTTCTCTCGAGCATGCGCATTAGTTTCACCACTACCACTATTGCTCGCCCAACACAGTTTTTTACTTTGGACTTGACATGTTGACTGAGAACCATAATGCTCATTCACTGAACACAAAATATTAAGTTGAATGGTAAAAATGCAGCAGCTGATGGCACAACTCGTTTTTTGTTTTTGGAGTAACTATTTTTATGTTTCATGCTTTGCCCACATAAATTTTTATATTCACAGAACATAAGCAAACAAAGATTTTTTACAGTGTAGATATAGGGCCTACTGTATAATTTTCCTGCATTCTCCTTTATGCCTTTACTAAATGTGCATATTTTGTTTTGTATTGTATTATGTTGTTTACTGTATAATTTTATTTGTTAGTGTGCACTGTGCTACAAGAGTTGTATGAGAGACACACATGCCACACAATCTGATCAGATAACGGTAATGTTAATGCCAGAATACAGACCCTTGCAGAGGTGTCAATTCCAGGTTCAGAAAGTAAAAGTCCTCACCAGGATTTTGCTCAAGCTTGCTAGATTTTCTAATTAGTACAATTCATGGCTCTGTTCGAAATAGCCTACTACATACTGGATACTGCATACTGGACTCAGTATATACTGGATACTGCTTACTGGTCCTTGTAGTAGTATGCAGTACAGTTTCCAGTATGCGACAAAAGCAAAGCATACTACGCGGCGGCCGGCGGCCCACTAACCCATTGGCCCAACGGGGAAATCCTCGGTAGTAATGTATGCCAGTCCACCCCTGCTGTCTTGTGAAAGGTTTAGTTCTGATGAGCAAGGGTCCAGAGGTGTCAATTTCAGGTTTAGAAAGTAAAAGTCCTCACCAGGATTTTGCTCAGGCTTCCTGGATTGGGTTGATTCCACTAATTTTACCTGGGCTCTGTTCGAAATAGCCTACTACATACTACTGGCGTACTGATTGAGCCCCAAATCAGTATGCCGTATGCAGTATGTGACCAAAATGAAATTTTCCAGTACGGAAAACATACCCGGATGACCTACTACAAAATATTCCAGTACGCGAACAGAGCTATCTTCTTGGTGTACTGCATCCCATCATGCAACGCTACGTTCACGTGACCCCAGGGGCGGTTTGTTCATTAGGGCGATTGGGCGACGCACCACGAAAGGATGAAAATAAGTTTTTTTTCTCTCTCACATTCTATCACGGCATTTAGTTAGCTACAGTTGTGATCAAATTTATTCAACCCCCACTGAAATAAAGTGTTTTGGCCATTTTGACATTGATTTTGATCATTTCAGTCATCTTATTTACAATTATATCAAAGAGGCACTTATAAATTAGACAAACATAACATAATATTTATGATGGAATAACCACAAATGTCTTTACTGTGCTCACATCATTATCAGTTTTATTCAACCCCCTAGTGACATTATTTTTTAGTACTTTAACCCCCTAGTAACATTATTTTTTACAACATCCTTTTCCAGTTATGACAGCTTTCAAGCGTGAAGCATAGCTTGACACAAGTGTCTTGCAGCGACCTATGGGTATCTTAGCCCATTCTTCATGGGCAAAAGCCTCCAGTTCAGTCACATTCTTAGGCTTGCGCACTGCAACTGCCTTCTTTAGGTCCCACCAGAGGTTCTCAATTGGATTTAAGTCTGGTGATTGCGATGGCCACTCTAGAATGTTCCAGCCTTTCATGTTCAACCATGCTCTAGTGGACTTGGATGTGTGCTTCGGATCCTTGTCCTGTTGGAAGGTCCAACGTCTCCCAAGCCGCAGGTTTGTGACTGACTCCATCACATTTTCCTCCAAGATCTCCTGGTACTGAAGGGAATTCATGGTACCCTGCACACGTTGAAGCTTTCCTGTACCATTAGAAGCAAAACAGCCCCAAAGCATAATTGACCCCCCGCCATGCTTCACAGTAGGCAAGGTGTTCTTTTGTTCATAAGCCTGGTTCTTCCTTCTCCAAACATAGCGCTGGTCCATTGTCCCAAACAGTTCTAATTTAGTTTAATCTGACCACAGTACACTGTTCCAAAACCTTTGTGGCTTGTCCACATGACTTTTGGCATACTGCAGTCGACTTTTCTTGTTCTTTGGAGTCAGCAAGGGGGTGCGTCTGGGCGTTCTGGCATGGAGGTCTTCGTTATGCAGTGCGCGCCTTATTGTCTGAGCTGAAACTTCAGTGCCCACATCTGACAGGTCTTTTTTCAGTTCCTTAGCAGTCACGCGGGGATTTTTCTCCACATTACGCTTCAGGTAGCGCACAGCAGTCGCGGTCAGGATCTTCTTTCTGCCACGACCAGGTAACGTTTCCACTGTGCCCTTTAACTTGAACTTGCGAATGATACTTCCGATAGTGTCTCTTGGAATATTTAACAACTTCGCAATCTTTTTATATCCATTGCCATTCTTGTGAAGAGCAATAACCTCTTCTCTTGTCTTCTGGGACCATTCTCTTGCCTTCACCATGCTTGGAAACACACCAGTAGATGTCTAGAAGGAGCTGAGTATCACAGTCCTTTTAAATCTGCCTAATTGGTGCTTATCATGCTTGATTGCTGCTCGTTGACATCCACAGATGTTTTCAATACCTGATGGAAAACACTGGAATGAACCTCTGTTCTTAGGAGTGGTAGTCGTAAAGGGGTTGAATAATTGTGTCAATGAAGAAATCACAAAAAGGCCATTTAATACTTTATGACAAAAAAAAATTGATGCTATCTTAGTTGCATTTAGTTCTTTAACAAGTCCTTGTAAGATTTCATTATGAACACAATTACAAATGTGCACTGAATTCCATAAAACCCTTCGCAGCATTGGGGGTTGAATAAATTTGATCACAACTGTATGTCTGTTCTGGACAGCATCTCTTTCCTCTGAATGCCATTGTCCAATCAGCGTTGAGGTGCATTCCCTGTAGTGCCGCCCCAGTTAGTTTGAATCTAACTGAAAATCGCCCTGACTGCTCTCGTAGACTCTCATGTAAAAAATTTTTTATAACGTGTAGGCGCTGCAATGCAATGCAATGTCTATAGGTTCCAGGAGGGCTTGTCCTTACATGCTTGCGTCAGGCGTAACGTAGGGAGAATAATCTGCTCAACACGGCCAGCATTCCTTTAACTCAGAACAACTCAATCGTTTCATTAAGAGAAGTGCCATTCCGTCATCGTAATAATCAAGATAAACTAGCAACTAAGGAATTAGGGCCACAGAGACCAAATTTAAACATCAAACAAGTGAAGTGTCCACAAAGGGAGGAAAAGAATATAACCGGGGATTTTTGCGAAACTGGTATGAAGGGAAAACATGGCTAGCAGGCTGTGAAGTAGCGCGCGCCCTGTTCTGCTTTCCCTGCAATCTGCTCCATCCTTAATGCTGTTGCTCATTTATATTCTAACACCTAAAATAAAATGCTGTCTGAGGAATACAGAAATTATTGTGAGTGGGAAAGATTCACTTTATTTAATTAATGGTAAATCTGGCCTCTCTCCATGTTTAAATTTGTTTGTGAGGGCAAATTGAGAGATGACATGTTCAGTCAGATAAAAGTTCAGTCATTGTAGAGCTTTAACCAAGATGATATTTACAAGATATATCGGTGCACAAATACTGTACAGTCTATAATGTAAAGAAAAATATATATTTATCATTATATTTTCATTGGTTAAGTCAGTTTTTTATTTACCCACTGAAATGGTCACCTTGGACGTTATCACAAAAATTGCCCCCCCTGAGATATTTGTCAGAGGCCGCCACTGTTTCCCTGTTTGTATCCCAAGAGTGACAAGTCAAGAGAGAGACACCAGTTGCACACTGACACTGCTGAGGGTCTAACTCATCATGTGATCCCTCCGCGACACGGTTGACACTACTGAAACGTGAAAAAAATAAGTCTGCATTGCCATAAAGATGGAGCAGTCTAAGTCAGGGTCTAAACAAACTACAAAACGTAAAGGTGGCACTGAAAAGCTGAGAGAGAAAAAAAGAAAAGCTGCAGAGGTTACTCACTGAGTGAACAATATAGGTTTCAGTAGCTTTCCAGTTATTTTCCCCTGTACTTTGTCAGGGTCAAATTAAAAAAATTTATTTTTTGTTTTGTGAATAATTAATCGAAATTAATTGCATTTTAATCGCATTTCAGTATTTAACATGAGAAATATTAATTTAAGTTTGAATGATGAATGAATCAATGAACATAATCATAAACTTCAACATCTTGTTTATTTTTCCACCAGTCTACTACACAAACCAATAGATGAGTGCAGAAAACAGAGTAAACAGTTTTCAGAACACTGGAAATTCTGACCAAAAATGTTGTTTAATTTTGGAAGTTTTTCTCAGGATATTGGAAGAAAAAGAAGAATTGAAATAAATCAGAAGATGTTTTTAAATACCATTTTAGATGGTAGACTTTCTTTAATTTCCCAGGCCTCTGCCACAGGCATCTCCATAGTGCCTAGAAGTGTCTTCTGCATGCACAAAGCAAATGACTGGATCTTCCATTCATCATCTATAATATGAGCTGTCACACCAAGATCATTCTTGAGGTCCAGTGATCCCCAGTCAGAGCCACATGTGTGCCGCTCTTCACAATAACCTGTTTTACTTCCCTTTTCTCATCATACAGCTGCTGGATTTTCTTCGACATTGTCTTTCTGGACGGCAGTTTGTAACTTGCATCAGTTGACGCAATTTGCAGCGCTTCTTGTAAGCCTTTATCTTCGACCACAGAGAGCGAACAACACTGCAAATAATGTGACGCGTCAAGTTTAAACGCCTCCGCCGCTCAAGCGAGGTGTGCGGAGTCCCGCGCTACGGTCACTCGTGAAAGTTTAATCCAGTCTTAATGGTCCAATGAAGGTAATTTAAAAACCAGGACATTTCCTCACTTAAAAAACCCCGGGATGCTCGAAACAGTATGTGAAATACGGACATGTCCCGGGAAATGCGGACGTTTGGTCACCCTATCATACTAGGAATACATTTAGCAGCTAAGTTATCATTACAGACCTACGCATTAGCCCCAACGTGTTTTGCGTTGAGGTGGTAACGGGTGGAAGTGCTCCTGTGATAAGCGAACTCATTCCTACATAAAGTGCAAATAACACTATTTGTGTTTGTACTTCCATCTGGAAGTTTCTTATATTTAAATTTCCCATCCACCAACGTAGCCTCTTCAGTCATCTCCATCATGCTCATCTTATTGTGCGTCCATATAATCTGTCTGCCTGGAACTCGTGCACTGAGAAACATTCCACGGTGCAAAAGTGTCTCATGCGTTAAATGCGTTAAAATGCATTAATTTTTTTAGTTTGTTATATGTATAAATTATAGTGGGCCAGTCTGTCAGGAACTCCCGGGCCACTTTTTCTCCCCAGTCCGCCCCTGCAAGACAGGTAAGGACCTGGCCTGAAGGAGCTACAACTGCTTATACCACACTGACTGGTCTGTTTTCTAAAGATGCTGCCACCAAGGACCAAATCACAGATATCAGTGAGTATGCTGAATTAGGCTTAGATTACCTATGAATGATTATGCATGAACTATGTCAGCATCACAAAAAACATCACTGTTCAGGTAAACAAAAAATCATGCATGACTATTGAGGTTCCAGCTTTGTTGAAAGTAAGAAACTGTGCTTTTAAATCTGGCAACATTACTGCCCCCAGGTCTGCCAGGACCAATCTGAACAAGACTATAAGAATGGCAAGAGCCCATAGGAAAGAAATTCAAGGACACTTTCAGGATCACAAAGACTCAAAAACAGTTTGTCGGAGACTACAGTTCTACTCCTCAAACCTGGGAAGACAGCACTGACTTTCTAAACAACCTCTACCACATTTTCAGTAGATTCGAGTAATGACAAGATGCATGGTGGTATGCTCAAGAGATGTGCGGATCAACTGACTTTTGTCCTAATGGACATATTTAACATCTCCTTGAGTCAAGCTGTTGTTCCATCATGTTTAGTTTGGCTTTTAACACAATAATCCCCCAGCATCTCGCCACCAAACAGGGAACTCTGGGATTAAACACCACACTGTGCAATTGGATTTTGGATTTGGATTTTCTCACAGACAGGCCAACCCCGGTATCAATGTTCACAGGATCTCCACAAGGATGTGTGCTGAGCCCTCTACTGTTTATGTTGATGACCCATAACTGTTGTGTCATCTGTATACTTTATTAGGCGATTTTTGGTGAACTTAGCAGGACACATCTTGGGACTCATCTTGGACAACAACGAGATTGCATACAGGGAGTCTATCACAATACAGTCCCAGACCCTTCCTTTTGGGCGTATGTATGTGTAGTCTATGTCTGGTTATGTCCATGGCTGAATCCGAAATGCCGTACTTAAACAGTAGGCACTAGATTAAAAATAAGTATGTTCTGCTCAACTGTGCTGCTCAGCAGTGCATTCTTTCAGTAGGCGACTGGGCACTTTTCATAACCTCGGACATGCTATCTGTTCGCGCACTGCTTTGGCGCACTGAATAGGAGGGAAGTATGGCATTTTGGACAGAGCCCATATGTGTATTTCCTTGGGTGTGGTTCTATGTGTGTGTGTTCATCCGTCTCACCTGTGACTCGTCTCGTCATCTCTTGGTTTACCTATGTAGAGTGCGTTTACACAGTATCACGTGCTTGTCTTTGTCAGAGTATGCACCTTTGCATGTTTCGTGTGCTTTATGCGCAATCGACGATACAGCAACTCATTAAACATTCTACGTATTCCATGATACTCGTCTCTGCATCCTGCCTTCCTCGCATGTTACAGACACCCTTATTCTGTGACACACACACTCCCCCATAATGGTGCTGCCACCAATAAACAATTAATTCATTGTGAATTAAAAAAAATTAACAATGTAAATACTTCATCAATAATAACAAAAAAGAATAATATATGTGAGGAATCTCCGTAACTCTTCAGATAATGCTCAGGTCCCGCAGATGTGCGCTCACACCAAAAGAACGATGTTTTATTATTTCTGTAAAAGTCCATATGTGACCGGTGTGTTTCTGCGTTGTGTAAGAATTATGTGCCACATGCAATCTTTGTAGGGCGATCTTCTTTTTATTCGATCAGCCACTCCTGTTGATACATAACAAGTGCATTGAACAATGCTGACAAACTCATTCCAGCACTCTCTCCCACGATATTAAAATGAAAAGGGCCCACGCGCGCAACGCGCATGCCTTGCTGCACATACCTGTTGATACATAACAAGTGCATTGAACAATGCTGACAAACTCATTCCAGCACTCTAAAAACATAATAGAAGAAAAGTGAGTGAAGCACAAATAACAGATTTGTAAAACATTTCCCCATCACCACCATAACTGAAATAAAATGGGTGGATAAAAAAATGGTGACACACCTCTCCCACGATATTAAAATGAAAAGGGGGGAGTTAAGATGGGTGGTCGCTATTTATACTTGGGGGGGGAAACACCACAAAAGAAGAAAACAGAAAGGGGAGGAGTCTGGATCCCACATATTCACAACTAGATAAACAGAAACAAATACAGTACATTTTGTGTAATTATACACAACTGACAGATCAACCTGGTTACATTCACCCCCCAGAATTACACAAAATCACAAGACGCACAAAAACACTCAGCAATATTACATGAACCAGTAAGAAAACGGTGACATATGTCAGCAAAACGCTACCCAAATGAAGGGCTAGGAGACCTGAGGACCGCCTGGCGCCCGGCAAGGCCCCAGGATACCCCATAGACACAAAGAGGTGCCATTTACACCTCAAAATGCATGTCACATACAATTACTGGGAAATCCTAGGAGGAGCTGTCCTCCAATAAAGTGGAAATAAAAACACATGAGGAAAAAAAAAAAAAAACAAGCAAACAACTATCCATCAAACAGCAGGTGGAGAAAAGAGTATATATAACTAGACATGCATTTCCTGAAGGAAATACATAGTGCTTGAAAAGAGATGCAAGTCTCTGTGTGTGTGTGTGTGTGTGTGTGTGAGGTAGGTGTGTGTGTGTGTGTGTGTGTGAGGTGTGTGTGTGTGTGTGTGTGTGTGTGTGAGATCTGCCCCATCTGCTCCATCTGCCCCATCTGCTCGTGTGTGTGTGTGTGTGTGAGGTATGTGTGTGTGCGTGTGTGTGTGAGGTAGGTGTGTGTGTGTGTGTGAGGTAGGTGTTTGTGTGTGTGTGTGTGTGTGTGTGTGTGTGAGGTAGGTGTGTTTGTGTGTGTGTGTGTGTGTGTGAGGTAGATGTGTAGGTGTGTTTGTGTGTGTGTGTGTGTGTGTGTGTGTGTGGTAGGTGTGTGTGTGTGTGTGAGGTAGGTGTGTGTGTGAGGTAGGTGTGTGTGTGTTTGTGTGTGTGAGGTAGATGTGTAGGTGTGTTTGTGTGTGTGTGTGTGTGTGTTTGTGTGTGTGTGTGTGGTAGGTGTGTGTGTGTGTGTGAGGTAGGTTTGTGTGTGTTTGTGTGTGTGTGTGTGTGTGAGGTAGGTTTGTGTGTGTGTTTTGTGTGTGTGTGAGGTAGGTGTGTGTGTGTGTGTGTGTGTGTGTGTGTGTGTGTGTGTGTGTGTGTGTGTGTGTCTGTGTGTGTGTGTGAGATCTGCCCCATCTGCTCCATCTGCCCCATCTGCTCGTGTGTGTGTGTGTGTGTGTGTGTGTGTGTGTGTGTGAGGTATGTGTGTGTGCGTGTGTGTGTGAGGTAGGTGTGTGTGTGTGTGTGTGTGTGTGAGGTAGGTGTGTGTGTGAGGTAGGTGTGTGTGAGGTAGGTGTGTTTGTGTGTGTGTGTGAGGTAGATGTGTAGGTGTGTTTGTGTGTGTGTGTGTGTTTGTGTGTGTGTGTGGTAGGTGTGTGTGTGTGAGGTAGGTGTGTGTGTGTTTGTGTGTGTGTGTGAGGTAGGTTTGTGTGTGTGTTTTGTGTGTGTGTGTGAGGTAGGTGTGTGTGTGTGTCTGTGTGTGTGTGTGAGATCTGCCCCATCTGCCCCATCTGCTCCATCTGCCCCATCTGCTCTATCTGCCCCATTTGCCCCTCTACCTTATCTGCCCCTCTGCTCCATCTGCCCCTCTGCCCCATCTGCCCCTTCTGCTCCATCTGCCCCCTCTACTCCATCTACCCCATCTGCGCCATCTGGGTATGAGAGATGTATGTATGTGTGTGTGACTGTGTGGAGTGGCTATGAGAGAGATGCATGCGTGTGCGCGTGTGTGTGTGGGGGAGGGGGAGAGACATTCAAATAATAACTGTGACTCTCACTGAGTGAAAAAGCCTTGTTTTAGTGATTTGCACCCTCCGAACAAACGGTCGTAGTTCGGGACCCATTTAACTTATCGCTTCACTGAAGAGATTGTTTGAGAGAGGACCCCTTGCTGATGATTTTGATATATTTTGGTGTGGTTTGACCCTAAAATGACTGATTTATGACAAGTTAAACACACACAAAAATCTCAACAAAGCTGATTCTGATTCTCATACATTTATATGGGGGCCAATGGGGCAGTTTTCTGTGTCTGGTGCCAAACAAATGCTCATAACTCTAAAACTAATTCATCAAATGATTAGATATCTCGGCGTGCCAGAGAGGACAAGTTTCTCTCCCATTTAAAATTTAAATGGAGCTTCTAGGTTAAGGTGTAAGGATTTTACAGCAGTTTAGCCACGAAAGTTTTGATCATTTTTTATGCCAGTTCACACTCTAACTGGCTGTTAAGATTTGAATTTCTGAACATTCCACCATTCATTTTAATAGGGATTTTTTCATTTTTAAACTCAATTCTATTAAAATCTATAACTCTAATCGACTCCAAAAACGGATAGCACACCACACAGAGCCGAGACCTTCGAAACGCAGTTCGAACGGAGTCTGTGCGTTAAGCGGTTCGGGCCGCATTAATCGCAGAAATTTTGGAGAAGAATAATAACTAGACATGCATTTCCTGAAGGAAATACATAGTGCTTGAAAAGAGATGCAAGTCTGTGTGTGTGTGTGTGTGTGTGTGTGTGAGGTAGGTGTGTGTGTGTGTGTGTGGGTGTGTGTGTGTGTGTGTGTAGTGGGATTGACAGATGTGTGTGCGTATGAGAGAGATGTATGTATGTTTGTCAAAAATGTCAGAATTTCTGAACATTCAGCTGTTAATTTCAATTTTAAATATTTTAACTATTTTAACCCACCACCACCCCCCCTCAATGGGGGACTATTAATGCTACCCCCAAGTCCTGTTGTAAGTGAATTTTTTTCAATTGTTCTGCATTATTACTTGTCATTATGGTTTATGAATTTGGAAGTTGGAACTTTCGAGGTGGACTTGAAGGTAGCATAAGACTTTATTAAAATAGTTTTTTTTGGCTTTTTTTTCTTTAGAAAGTAAAACAAAGTGTAGAAACTATATACAGTATTTCTTCTTTTCTTTGTCAGGAGTGTAAATTAAGCTAAAATGCAATAAACTGGATTGTGATAACTGTAATATGTTTGAAGAACACCTGAACTACATTCAGCTATTAATTTCAATTTTAAATGTTTTATCTTAGATTTATTAAATAACTATTTTAACCCACCACCACCCCCCCTCAATGGAGGACTATTAATGCTACCCCCAAGTCCTGTTGTAAGTGAAATTTTTTCAATTGTTCTGCATTATTACTTGTCATTATGGTTTATGAATTTGTAAGTTGGAACTTTCGAGGTGGACTTGAAGGTAGCATAAGACTTTATTAAAATAGTTTTTTTGGCTTTTTTTTTTTCTTTAGAAAGTAAAACAAAGTGTAGAAACTATATACAGTATTTTTTCTTTTCTTTGACAGGAGTGTAAATTAGGCTAAAATGCAATAAACCGGATTGTGATAACTGTAATATGTTTGAAGAACACCTGAACTGGCACAGTGCTGTCTGTTGGAAATATACACATGATCTAGCAAGGTGTTCTTCTCTGTAGTCGCTGCTGTAATCAGCTGTGTGTAACCCCTGGACTGGAACAATTCAAATATGGGTTTCTTGCTGGCTGATAGTAGATCCTCATTGAAGTCTCCACAGATAATTACTGGACCATGTTCTATGATCTCTAAAGAATTCAATAGGCTACAAAGGTTTGGTAAAAATAGATTAATGCTGTAATCTGGAGGTCTGTAAATTACTGATATTAATGCCTGAATTGGTGCCTCAACCTTTAGTACCAGGAACTCGAGGTCAGTCACATTTTGTATATATTGCATTATACTTGCTTCAATATTATGTTTCACATAGATGGCTACTCCTCCACCATTCTTGTTGGCCAAATGAGAATGGGTTGAATATGAAACATGTCGGTTGCGTTTATGCATTTGATAGTTTGCTAATCGCAAACTGTCGGGGACAAATTGGCCTGAAAGATGAGATTCGGTGAAACACAAAATATCTGCAAGACAGATCTCATGGTGACTCTTCACATCTTCAATGTGGGCTGAAAGTCCTTCTGTGTTGTGGTGAATTAGTATCAGAGAAGGAGAACTTGACAATGGGAGGCAATTTAGTAGGGGCAGAGCATTGCTAACTGATGCTTGTTTCATGTTATTCAAAGAGTTTGATATTTCTGGATCTGCATAGATTTTATCTTCATTGAAATCAATTATGTGTAGTCCAGAAAGGGAAGTAGTTCTACTAAGAGCAACATATGCCATACCTGGCTCAAAGATGCGCTGTAGTGAAACAACTGCAGAAGGTGTAGTCATGCCTTGCACCTTATGCACTGTGCAGGCAAAAGCTAGTTTCATGGGGAACTGGTGGCGAACAACCCCTTTTCTGCTCAGTGGCTCTTCAACTCTTTCTATATACACTAAGTTATCTGCTCCTGTCCTATTGTGGTTTCTCTGTCCAGCATTGGGATTATCTAACTCAACACCGAGCATGCTTACAACTATTTTCCCATCTTTAACCTGGGAAACAATTTTGACAATTTTTCCAAATGACCCATTTACTAATCCGTCCTCTACATCAATATTTCTAATCAGCATCACACAAGCACCCACAGCAACTTGTAGCCTGTCTGGTAACTCCCCTTTACGACCTTCAAAAGGTGTATTCTGTTTTTCCATCCGCCCTGTTTGGAGATCTTTTTTATAGTCATGTGCATCAATGTTGGTCAGTTCTGAATACAAATCAGATATGATGGTTGTGTTATGCTGTTCTACCAGTTTATTTGTGGCGAACACATGAAGGACATCCTTTGGACAGTCTGCAGGTTGAGTCACAGCCTGAGTTAGCAATGCTCGGTCTCCTTCAGATAATGCCTCTCCCTTGCCTTTCAATCTAAGTCTGTTTAGTAGTTCAGCAAAAGCTATATCCTCTTTTTGGCGCATGATCTCTGTGAGGGAAACCACCTGGAACAGGTCTTGCCAGAAATCAAGCACGTGGTCCTCAAAGACACAGAGAGGTTTAGCCTTGCCTGGAGGTGGCAATTGGTAGAAGTCTCCAACTGCTAAAACAGACATGCCTCCAAAAGGTTTTTTGCTACCTTTGATGTCTTGCAGTCTCCAATTGATATAAGCGAACAGTGGCTTTGACACCATGGACACCTCATCAATAATAATAATTTCAGCATTTGACAGCGTTGACCTCACTTCATCAAGACAGTTCCCGAGTCCCTGGTATGGGGGTTTAAGGCTTCTTGGAAGTTTTAAAATGGAGTGTAGAGTTTTGCCTGAAATGTTGAATGCTGCTGTGCCTGTGAATGCCGAAAGTAAGACGGTAGGCATGGATATGTCACTTTCCTCTGAAATCCTGGGAAGTTTGTCAAGTATTTTTGATGACTCCAAATAGATACATTTAATGAGGTGTGATTTACCCGTGCCAGCTCCACCAGTCACAAACAGAAAGAATTGTTCAGGATTTTGTCCCCAAACACGTCTTACACACCAGTTACGAACTGTATAGAAAATGGATGCCTGAGACTGATTCAGATTCTGATACATCTGTCTCAGAACTACAGGGTCTACAACAGGACCTTCAAACATTGCTGATGTGCTACATTTCTTTGTGGGACTTTTGCTGTATTCAGGGACATCATCTACTTCATTCAGTTCCTCTGGGTTTATTTCGTCACGCTCGGAAATGCACTCAAGCCGAATAAGTTCTGTCTCAGGGGCAATTGTAGACCATGCATCCTCCATTGGTCCATTTTTTTCCAGGTCTTCAATGGCTTTTTCTATTGCCTCATTGTTTTTTTCATACTGTGACCTGTTCGTATTGACAATTGAAAGCACACTCTGAACACAATCACTTCCAGGAAGCTTTACAGATCCACAAGCATAAAAAGATTGGTATGATGTGAAACGTTTTGGTTTGAGCTGTGTATTAGAGCGGTACGGCAGGTACAGTTTTAGTAAAGTGGCATAGAATTTTTCAGGATACTTTTTCTCAGAAAATCTAGCATATCTAATAATTGCAGGTTTTCCCTGTGTTCGTTTTTGAATGAATCCAATTCCATTTTGAAGTGAGAGAACATTACTACCAGTTCTCTGCCTACCATAGGCTATTCTATAAGTGGACGCAAACTCTGCCATGCACATTGTTTCAAAGTCTGGTGTATTTGGTCGATTTTTATATTTTTCTGGTAATCCTGACATCCAGATGTTTTCTGATTCAGGAGATTTGTCATTCAGGGACTTTAAAGGCAGGCTCATCTTTAAGGCATTGTCATCAGTGGGGACAAATATAACATTACGGGAACAGGATTTCAACTTTAGACTGCACACACGAGCCACTGCCTCTTGAACACTGACCTCTCTGTTTTTGGAGTAAGCCTGCATGATCTGTTTCATTTCATCACGATCAGATGTATTTGCTTGGTTTGTGTCAGCAACTATTCTTTTAAGGTAGTCACTCATCTCATGTTCAGCTTTTGATATGTATGAGAGGATGTACATTACACAAGAGTAAGGATTCAAGATGTATTGAATATCAATGTTTGCATTCCATGCTCTTAACAAATGCTTGTTATAACCATTGACCCAGGCATCCTTTGGCTGACGTTTCATCATTATCACACTGGATCTGGTTAATGAATTGACACATCTCTTGTATTCCTCACTGCTTAATTTACTTTGTGCAAGTAGTTGGGAGATGCTTGCACATGATGCCTCATGGTCATGTAGCAATTGCCAAAGGGGCTTCAGTTTCTTTTTTGCTTCCTCAGGACACATCAAATGCTGATCGCTGTCAGAGTCAACTTCCTGTTCTTCACTAATCTGTGCTGGAACTGGTCTCGTTATGAATGTTTTCTCTACTGGTGGCTTTGGAAAACCAAATCTACAGTGCTTATTCCCTTTCTTACATGACTTTGAGTGTCCTTTGCTATGAATTTGAACTTCTGTTACAATTTTGTAAAGTTCTGGGTCTGCATTTGGATCAGGTAGCTGACATGTTATGTATCTATCTACAAATTCACACACTGTTTCATCAGGATCTTCCTCAAAAACAGGTGCGTTCTTACACCAAGCCAATAGATGTATATGTGGCGACCCTCTAGCTTGATATTCCACTCGAAAAAAGTAATCTAGGACCTCTCCAATAGGCTGTGCAGGTGACAAGAGTAAGTGTCTCAGTAGTGCATTTACACGTTTATCAAACATGCGCATGGCTGTGACAGGGTTACTACGTAAAGCCTCACATTTTGTGACCCAGTCCATCTCGGAAAAATTAACTTGCTCATTTTGCTGTGCCTTTATTGTCTGTATTACTTCTGGCCACCTCATTTCTGCAGCACTAAATGTACAGAAGAAAGTTGGAGTGCCTAATTGACGAAGCATAGCAAAAAGGTCTCTCAAAGTTTTCTCCCAGTACGCTGGAGTCCCTCTCAAAGGCTGCATAAATCTAGTTGCATCTTTGTTCCTTATGAGTCTGTCCACCTCATGCTTATCTTGTAGCATTTTAACCGTTATTTTACGTCCATCTCTGGTTATAGGTTTTCCTTTACGGAGCTGTATGGACATACTGGATGTTGCTAAATGCATTTCGGTGACAAACTGTGCAAAGAAAATATAATTTGAATCAATAGCAAAACGATTGTCCACAGAAAGGAGACGTGCATTAAAATATCTACTGGGAGTAACTTTCCTGAACCTCTGCATTTCATCTAAAGTGTTCAAACCAGTAGGGAACTGAACAGGAAAAGCCATAGCCTCTAGTTTTGGTACTTTGAAAAAACTCACTGGTCTGTTTCCTTCTGCTGGAGCTACACAAAAAACACCCTCACCAAATGTTATAAGATCTTGCGCAATGTCAGCCGGCTGTAAGCAGGTATCTAATAAGCAACCCATGTTCTGTTCATTAGCATCCTGTTCTAAGTCATTTGAGTCCTGAGCATTGCTTTCTTCTGAGGGCTCTGAAAGTGGCTTTCTAGGTGAACTGTCTTTCTCATTCACAGTACTGTCATCCCATTTGTCTGTTTCCAGTAAATCAATTGCCTCTGCAATATCATCACTAATATCAAATGTCTTATTTGTCACATCATGTTCATCTGTTAAGTCATTAACTAACTGCTCAAAATGAGAGGGATCGTCTATGATGGATATGTTCTTGTATTCAGAGTGGACATCTTTCAATTTAGACAGTGCAGTTAATATTTTGTTCATGTCTAAATTTTGAAACTGGTAGTGTCCTTTGTATTTCATTCGCCTTTTCAGTTTCACTTTCAACACCTGTGACTGGCTGCTGGGTCTCGGTAAAGCATTGACTGTTGACTCCACCTCAGATGGAACACACACAACTGATCCGTGTATTGCTCTCTGCTGGCCTTTAGGAAGAGCGATTATTTTTGCAAATGGTATATATCGCGCTATCATGTGCCTTTCAAGAATGTTTAGGTCACTAAGTTCTGATGGAATGGGAGCCAGCTCTAACTTATTAAAAACAGCAATCAGAGGCATGTTTCCTCTCATAAGGTTTTCGTGGCAGCTATGGCAAATCCACTCTGTCATCCTTTCAGGAACTGCACACTGTTCAACACGTTCACAGTTATCATTGCAAACATGAACATATTTCCCTGTAAGACAATTTGATACCAAGGCTTGGTTTTTTTGATAGCTCTCACGTTTGCACACTTTGACCTGATTGGGGAACATGGCTCTATGACAGCTTGTGCAGACGTGAGTTGGTCCAGTCAGTATTTCCATCTGAAATGAGTCAATAGCCTGCTGCATTATAGCATTTACTGTTTCAACTGAATGTGTTCTGACCTCTTTGGACCGTTGTAGAAGATTAATCTGGTGATATCTCCGTCGTATGTGTAAAGCACATCGCGTTTTGTGAAGCATTCGAAAAAAAGGTTCATTAGTATATTTGTGTTTATTTTTGTGGGTACTATGTTGAATACGATATAGTTTAAAATTAGGGTCATTTCTGTATTTTTCAACAAAACGGTTTCTCTTTTTCTGTTTGTATGTAAGGTCTGACGCATAACGAGATTGCATGCAGGCTTTCTGTTTCGACCGAAATTCAGGGTCCTTCAGATAACGTCTTTTTATATATGTCTTCTGTCGTAATCGGTAGTCAGCATCATGGAAATAACGTGTCTTTACATATGATTTTTGTCTTAATCTGTAGTCTGCATCCCGGGAATAACGATCTTTAATATCAGCTTTTTTCTTAATCTTATTTTGAGGTAAATTTAAATATTTGTCTTTTTGGTACTTTAACTTGCTTACTTTATTTTTTTCATAATAAGTGTGTTTTTTCAACTTGATCGCTTCATGTGACATTTTCTTTATTGCTTTTGGCAGTACTGATCTACGTCTTCGATGTTTGTTTCGTTTTATCTTGGCTGATGTGTCTGAATTTGATGTAGTGCATGTAGTGACTGGCATGCTCTCTTCACTCACCTCAGACTGTACATTAGAACAGTTTGGTTGCTGACTGTCTATTATGCATGTGAACAAAACAGGCATAAACTCATAAATGCAGTCATCAGAAGTGTCTAGCAATGCATGGAATAAAAGCAGTCTTTCAATCATGTCACTCAAATGTTCAAAGGTCAGCATAACAGCAGTACCTAGGCTGTGACTGACCAACCCTTCAGGAGACCTACAGTGGGAATCAAAGAAACCATAGCGACCTGAACTGTCCCGGAACACAGCAATAGTCAGACTGCGCATTGTGAGTAGTGCGTAGTTTACATCTGATGACAGACACTGCAACCTTTCAGAAAGTTTTAAGAAGTCTGTTGCAGTGTCAGGTCCATCTGTGCTCAGATATCCATACAGTGAGGGACGTTTAATTACACTGTATGTGTGCATATTGGTTGATATGCTGTCTGGAAGCTCATCAAAAGCTAAATAATCATGTACAAACTTGCCCTCACTAATGAGCTTTTTCTTTATGCTAGTGTACAGCAAGTCACCCTGTTTCAAAATATAATCAAGGTCTTTACTCTCAATCTGTGAGATTTCATGAAGAACACTGAGAAATGTCAGTGCATTACAAGAACACTGTCTATTCCTAGAAAACTCAGCATATCTCACATCAGCCTGACTGTGAGAAGCTCGCACACAAGTGACATTGTTAACTTGTTCTTTCTGTAATCCAGCAGCATCAAACACTTCTGCTACTTGTTTCTTCTCTACTGTACTCTGAGTGCGTGAACATTGGCCTATCATGCTGCAATCAGATAAATCCAGCCTTTGACGCTGTCTTTTCTGAGCTTCAGATCGCTTCCCTTTACGTGGCATTCTTTAACAGAGATAATATGCCTTTCTTTGCAAATTCTTTATGCAACAGTATGAAATGTGTCTATTGCAGTTACAAAATTCCTGTCAGGTAACAGACAAATAATACACTCCTTTTAGATAGACTAATAGAAAAAACAAATCCTGTCAACTACACTAATGGAAAACTACTGTGAGGTAACAGACTAATATGAAAATCCTGTCAAGCAACAGGCTAATATAAAACTCTGGTCAGGCAAAAGGCTAATATAAAAGTCCTGCCAGGTAACAGGCTAATAGAAAACTCCTGTCAAACAGACTAACAGAAAAATCTTGTCAGGTAACAGGCTATTAGAAAACTCCAGTCAAACAGACTAGACTAATGGAAAAACCCTGTCAGGTAACAGACTAATATTAAACTCCTTTAAAGATAGACTAATAGAAAAAAACAAATCCTGTCAACTACAGTAAGGGAAAACTACTGTGAGGTAACAGGCTAATATTAAATTCTGTTAGGTATCAAGCTAACAGAAAAATCTTGTCAGGTAACAGACAAATAATAAACTCCTTTAAAGATAGACTAATAGAAAAAACAAATCCTGTCAAATAGAGTAATAGAAAAAACAGATCCTGTCAAACAGACAAATGGGAATTCCTGTCAGGCAACAGGCTAACAGGCTAAACTCCTTTCACATAGACTAACAGAAAAAACAGATCCTGTCAAACAGAAAAATGGGTATTCCTGTTAGGCAACAGGCTAACAGGCTAAACTCCTTTCACATAGACTAACAGAAAAAACAAATCCTGTATGAAATGTGCTTATTGCAGTTACAAAATTCCTGTCAGGTAACAGACAAATAATACACTTCTTTTAGATAGACTAATAGAAAAAACAAATCCTGTCAACTACACTAATGGAAAACTACTGTGAGGTAACAGACTAATATGAAAATCCTGTCAAGCAACAGGCTAATATAAAACTCTGGTCAGGCAAAAGGCTAATATAAAAGTCCTGCCAGGTAACAGGCTAATAGAAAACTCCTGTCAAACAGACTAACAGAAAAATCTTGTCAGGTAATAGGCTATTAGAAAACTCCAGTCAAACAGACTAGACTAATGGAAAAACCCTGTCAGGTAACAGACTAATATTAAACTCCTTTAAAGATAGACTAATAGAAAAAAACAAATCCTGTCAACTACAGTAAGGGAAAACTACTGTGAGGTAACAGGCTAATATTAAATTCTGTTAGGTATCA